>NC_060280.1:45230163-45882417 GCF_021613505.1 Equus quagga | reverse complement strand
CAGAGTTATTTCCTTCTCCCTTCGTGCTTCTCAGAACTTTCGATACTCCTTTAAGACAACGATTTTCCATTGGGTGATAATACTTTCTTTGCAAGATGATTGTCATTTGCATTCGAAGGCCATCTCCTCAGGACAAAGTCAAATCTTATCCACCCTTCTACTCCCACTGTTAGCACAGTGTCCGGTCAGACTTGGGGTCAGACAATGCTTAGTGGATGAGTGAGACGGACATACCTACAGCTGAGAAACTCGGGTGAGTCTGCACCTGCGAATTCTTCACATAATTCAGGGTTAAATCAGCAATCGTAACAAAAGATTTGTCATCATATTCTGCCATCCAGGCAGTATAATGCCCAAGTACACACTGATGAGGAAAGAAAAAGGAAAATAAATATTTCAAGAAAACTGTTTCTCAGCCAGCTTGGGATCTTAGCGACCCTGGAGAAATCACTTCAATTTCATGGAGCTCAATCCCCACTCTGTGAAGTGGGGCTCGTAAAGCCAGTTATTCCATCTTTAATAGAGTTTTGTGAAAATCATACATCACCTGGGGGATCATCAAAACACTACACAGTGCATAGCACTGTTGCCATTCAGCAAATTTGCCCATAGATATCACTGGCTATACAGCATTGAATTCCAGCTGGAGTTGCCCAACTTGGGAGGTGAAACGGCACGTGGGAGGCAGTATAAATGTAAGGGACTGGAAGAGCAAGGACTTTGGGGATAGAGCTAGATTTAAATCCCAGGTCCGTCATTTCCTAGCAGTGATCTGTGAGCAAGGTACGCATACAATGTCATTGAACCTAATTTTCCCTTCTGTGATAGGGGATCATAGCACATTCACTGTGGGGTTTGTAAGGATTAAATGAGAAATACCTGTAACATACCTCATATAGATCCTGGCCGATAACAAAACCCAATAAATGGCAATAGTAGTTGTTTTTATTAAAGTCATTATTAACTCTTGAAGTGGATACTTTTCTGGAAGTGACTTAGTCCCAGGCGCAAACTTCATTCCATGGGGAAACAGGATGAGCTGTGATGAGGCATTAGGAAGCAGACATATGTCCCCAAAGGAGGGCTGCTGGCTAGAACATCTTCCCAGAAAAAGACGTGTAAAAATTGTGTAAGAGCGCAAATGTGAAATGTTTGCTGTGTGCCAGTCCTAGAAAGGAAGGGAAAAAACCAGGCAGGAAAGAGTAGCAGAGGCGAAGAGGCAGAGAAGAGTTCTGCAAGGACTTGCTGAGGCAGAGCCGGAAACAATGCCACCTGGGCGTGGGATGCTGAGAAACCACAGGAGAGGATTAAGTGGTTCTATTTGAGAAAAGGAATTGGGCTGCGGTCTATGAGGAAGAGACAAAGAGCCAGAATAAGATAAACTGCCACAGCTCTGTTTATGAACCCAGAGTAGGATATCAAAGTGGGCCCACAGCAAAGGGCAGTTGTTCACGCACAGATCTTTACAGCCATACCTGTGCAGGGGAGAAATATCAGAGTCACAATCTAATCCAGCTGGCATCCATGAGCAAGATAATGTGAGCCACGTCGACAACTTCAAATTTTCTAATAGCCACATTTTAGAAAAAGCAATACTGGTGAAATTAATTTTAACATTTTATTTACCCCACTATATCCAAAACAGTATTTCAACGTGTAAGCAATGTAAAAATTATTAATGAGAATGTTAGATTTCTTTTTCTCATGCCAAGGCTTCAGAATCCAGCGTGTATTTTCTCTTACAGCACAAGTCAATTTGTGCTAGCCACACCCCAATTGCTCAATAGCCACGTGAGGCACATATTTGATCCCAAGGGCAAATGAATTCCATTCTCCTGAACTCCTAGGACGTTAAGACCTTTTGAAAGCCCAGATTCCTAAAGCCACAGAAGTACTTTGGAGACGTTCAGAGTGCAAGGGCCATCTGTACATTCCTGACAGGTTTTTTCCTAGCATCTTT
Source organism: Equus quagga (assembly GCF_021613505.1). Classification (NCBI taxonomy): domain Eukaryota; kingdom Metazoa; phylum Chordata; class Mammalia; order Perissodactyla; family Equidae; genus Equus; species Equus quagga. Next base: position 45,880,457 of record NC_060280.1, on the reverse strand, counting down.
CCTTGAAGTTAAGCAGTTTGACGCTCCGTTTAAAACCATCTTCCAATTCAACATTCACTGAGGACTGACTTAGTGCTTGGCCTGGACGGGTTAATCGTGGCGCGTGTTCTAGCCACTCTCCCACTCTAAGGGAAACTGCCTTACCCACGCCTTCCCCTTCAGGCCCAAGGCAGCTTTATGCACCCACTTCTTCTCCCTATGCCTTCTCTGGCTCAGGTGATGAGGGGTGGGCACAAGACTCCATGAACCACTCAATCCATCTATGTGGTCACTTGGTGTGGAACAGCTCCCCCAACCAGAGACAGACCATTGTGGACTAGCTGGACCAATCAGATCCTCTGTTAGGACTATAGGCATAGAATCAGTCAGCCACTAGGGAGAAGCATCAGATGAAGACACACGCAAGAAGCAGAGACAGCGATAATAATACTGAGTTTCCAGGCAATCCTTAGGCTTCTTCAGTATCCTCTTTGATCTGTTTTCCAGATCAAGTTTCCAAAAGCCATTTCACTTTAACAAATCAATTCTCCAGTTGAAAGAATTTTGAAAACCTCCTATGGGAACGTCTCCAAGTATCCCAGGTTCCTGGGACTCCATTGGAACCTTCTAGTACCAACCACATTCTAGGCTCCTGAGGCACAGCTGTTTTGCTGTTTCTGATTTTCCATGAGATTCCCATATTTTTTATCACGATTAGTTTACAAGAATCCCTTATGTGGTGAGGAAGCCTGAATGAGTCTATACCTTTCAACAAAAAGGCCTAACATAGAGATGGATGGTCTCACACACATCGAGCAAAGCTCTTTTCCACCACTCCCCTCTGGACTTGTGTGCACTCAGTCTCATGCCAATACTTAGCCTGACAGAAAAGTGATGAAATTACTTTGGATTGTATTCACACGTAATTATATTCTGAAAAGATCTCATCACAGTGGCCTTCTGGGGACCCGTTTAAGCCTCACATCATCTACAGCAGCAGTTCTCAACCACGACTGCACATTAGAACCACCAGCAGTGCTTTTAAAATATGCTGATGCCCAGGCTCTCTCTCTGGGGCAAGTCCCTGAGCATCTGTTTTTCTTAATAACTCCCCATGTAATGTTTACGTGCAGCTGGCATCAAGAGACACTGATATACAAGATACACCTTTGTACAGGCTTGGGTTTCTGGCAGAGAAAATTATATACTGTTTTTATTTATAAAAGAAATGCATATTTGTTTTTTAAAGAATACATTAAAAGTGGGGAATGATCTAAAGTGAAAAGTAAGTCTCAATCATCAATAGAATCCCCAACAGGCCCCCTCCTTAGAGGTACCTATGGTTTCCTGTGTGCCCTTCCAAACATTGTCTATGTCTATGCCAATATGTACATGTATACATATGTAAACATGTACATATTTGTATATATGCACATATACAAATATATGCATGGACATACATTTTTGTATATTTATGTATATATTTATACATACACATATGTGTGCATATATATGTAAATACACACACAGTCATACATACATAAACACCCACACACATATTTCTTTTTCCCGTGTCTGGCTTTTTCTCTTACTAATATATCTTGTTTATTAGCCTAGAAACTTTTGATAAATAAAAATAATGGCAGAATTTGAGAGGATATTTACTTTCCCAGATAATACAACAAATTATAAAGTGAATGTAATTAAAAGTGTGATTTTGCTGCTAGAATAGATAAATTATTTGTTTGAATAAAATAAAAAGTTCAAAAAGTAACCAATGAAATTGATTTCTTATTTGAAAAAATTGGCATTTCAAGTCAGTGGGGAAAGGATAGACTATTTAATAAAAGCTGTTAGGATAATTTGCTATTTTTTAAAATGGATTCTTATTTTACAGTATATATAAAAATAAATTCAAGATGAGTTAAAAAAATCTAAACAATAAAAGCAAATTCCTAAGCACATTAGAAGAAATCATTTTATTCTGTAGTGGAAAAAACTTTACTAACACATGACATCTGGAACAAAGAATAGACAGATGAGACTACATAAAATTTAAAACTGCTCTAAAATGAAAGACACAGTAAAGAAAAGTAAAATAAAAATGAGTGAATGGTTGGGGCTGTCCCGGTGGCATAGTGGTTAAGTTCACGCACTCCGCTTCTGCTGCCCGGGGTTCGCCTACTTGGATCCCAGGCGCGGACCTGCACACCGCTTATCAAGCCATGCTGTGGCAGGTGCCCCACATATAAAATGGAGGAAGATGGGCACAGATGTTGGCTCAGGACCAATATTCCTTAGCGAAGAGAGGAGGATTGGTGGTGGATGTTGACTCAGGGATAATCTTCCTCAAAAAAGTGAAAAAAGATGAGTGAATATACAACATGTATAAAAAAGATTAATATTCATACTATAAAAAAGTTTCATGTAATAAGAAAATGACAACCAAAAGAACCATAGACAGGCTATGAACTGACAATTAACAGATAAACAAACATGAACTGTAAACGTATGAAAACATGTTCTATTCCAATACTCAGAGAATGCAGATTAAAACAATGCTGACTTTTTTTTCATTCATCACATTGTCAAAATGTTTTAAAAGATAACATCAAAAGATGGTGACTTTTCGAAGAAACGAGTATTCTCACACTTTTGTAGAAGAATAAATTGATACAGCCTTTAAAATGGCGATTTGGCGTATTCTCTAACATAAAATTCACGTGTCCTTTGATCCAGCAGTTTCACTTCTAAGTATCTATCCTACAGAATACAATTGCAAAACAAGTAAGCACAAAGATATATATGAGGCAACATTCCTTGTAATGAAAAAAAAGGAAACACTTGAATGTCACTCAATAAATAGTTAAATAAAATAAGGTATAGTTACACCGTAAATCCTATTCAGCCATTAAAACAAATAAGGTGACTCCATAAGAACTGATATAAAAAGTGGCAATAATAATGTGAATTGCAAAAAGCCAGGTGCAAAACAATTTATAAATAGGACCCAATTTATGTAAAAGAAAGAAATACACACACACACACACACACACACACTCACACGTTTCTAATCACATAGAGAAAGGGCTAGAAGGAATAGCAAACTTTTAATAGAGCTATTTCTAGGGAAAAAAAGAGATTTCAAGCTTGGGAGTACGATCAGGCTTTAAAGGAAACAGTCATTTGACATCACATACTTTAAATCTTTTTTACAATGCATATTTATTAATTTTGTAATTTTTTTAAATAAGAAAAAAGTTTTCTCACTTTTAATTTGTGCTTCTTAAATTAGGAGTTTATCTTCCTTTCTTATGTTTATTGGTCATTTGTATTTCTTTTCTTCTGAAAAGCCTGTTCATGTACTTAGCCCATTTTTACTCAATTTCTTTTTATTTTATTGAATGTTCTATTTAAATTTTAAGAAAAATATGTTTTGCTATGTTACATAGATATTGCAAATGACTTTTCCATTTGTCATTTGTATTTTGATTTCATTTATACTGTTTTCATCACATATGATTCATTAACATTTTATGTAATTAAATGTATCGATCTTTTTCTGTTTTGTTTCTGGGTTTGGTGCCATGCTTAAAAAGGTCTTTCCTACTTCAAGATTGTTAAATAATTTATGCATTTAAAAATTATTTTTATTGTTTAATATTAATATATGTTTTTATTAATCTGGAATTTATTTAGAGACAGGGATCCAGCTTTATCTTCCTTTCCAAATGGCAGCCAATTCTCCCAACACCACTAGGTTGAAATGCTACATTGCCATGTTCGTTGGGTCTATTTCTGAACTCTTTACACTTTTCCATTGATCTTTCTATGTTGCACCAGTATTTTGATTATTGTATGTTGCTACATGCTTTCATATCAAGTTCCTTCCTTAATACCTAATTCCTTCCTCATGTTTCTCTCTTCCCCAGAAATTGCCTGGCTCTTCTCATTTTTTTATTTTAAAAGTTTATTATTGGACAAGATGTTACAGACTCACGTTTCCCTGCTCCTCTCCTCTGAATATAACTAAACATCCTGGAAATAACTCAACAGATGAGCATGCAATGACCCTAAAAGATACAAAGAAGAAGGCTGACTGGCTAGAGACCTCAGGACTTGAGATATCATGGTGATTTCCCTAGGTTTTCTTTTCACCTTCCAGATATCTCATACTAGGCACCAGAGAGGCCTACAACCTGAAACCATCAACAGGCATAGAATAAAAAGCAAGCAAGAAAGGCCTTCTCTCTCTGGCCAAAGGCCAGGGAAAGGATGAGCCCAGCAGAGACCTAGTGGAAAGATATATCCCTTGACCCCCATGCAGGGCAGTACCAGGACCCAGAGACTGATCTGTTTGCAGCAGCAATGATGGTAGAGCGGGCTAACTCACTCTCCACCCCACCTCTGCTGGCAAGATTTACCTTCCTCGGTGTCAACATCAGCAGGATCCCCATCCCCCACTCAGAATAGCAGTGGTCCTCATCTGCATCAGCATCAGTAGGGTCCCTTTCCCATACCTGAGACAGCAGATGGGCCAGTCTATCCTTGGAGGCAGCATCAACAGAGCTTGAATCGTGATCCATCACCTGCCCCACACTCAGCAAGCAGCCCAGTAGGCACTTGCAGTAATAAAGCAGGAGCCAAATTAGCACCAGAAGAACAAGATCGCTTGTATCAGCATTGCTAGAGCTCTAAGAACAAATTGTCATTGGAACTCCAGCTCACAAAAGTCGGTCAGGACCTACACTCTAAGTCTAAATAGGGTGAGTGCCTGCTAAAATCAAATATTTAAGTAGGGTCAAGAGTCTCCCAATATAATATCCAACATATCCAAAGTACAATTGGAAATCACTCATTATACCAAGAACCAGAAAAAACACAACTTGAATTAGAATAGACAATCGTCCAATGGCAACATTGAAATAAATCAGATGGTGGAATTATCTAGCAAGGATTTTAAAGCAGCCATTATAAAAATGCTTCAATAAACAATTACAAATTCTTTTGAAACAAATAAAACAACATAAAATCTCAGCAAAGAAATTGAAATTATAAAAAAGAACCAAATCCAAAATATAGAGTTTAAATATATGATAACAGAAATAAAAAACTCACCAGATAGGAGGGAAATAATAAAGACAGCAGAAGAAATAAACGAAACTGAAAACAGGAATGCAAGAGAAAAAATTGGTGTAACAAATAGCTGGCTATTATAGGAAAAAAACTCAATAAGATCAATAAAGCTCTAGCTAGATTGATAAAGATAAAAAAAAAAGAAGACACAAATTACAAACATTGAGAATCAAACAGGAGATATTGCTACAGATCCTATAGCTGTTAAAAAGATAACGGAAATCTACAGACAACTTTACACTCTCAAATTAAACAACTTCAAAGAAATGGACTAATGCCTTGAACATAATAAACAATGAAAGCTCAGCCAAGATGAAATAGATAATCTGAATAGTTCTACAATCATTAAAAAAATCGAAGTTATAATTAAAAAGCTCCTGAAAAAGGAATCTCTAGGTCCAAATAACTTTCCTGGAGAATTTTTACCAAGCATTTAAAGAAGAATTAACACCAATTTTACATGATCTCTTCCAAAATGCAGAAGAGAAGGAATCACTTCATAACTCATTTTATGAGGCCAGTATTACCCTGATTCCAAAATCAGACAAAGACAGTACAAAAAAGGGAAAACTATAAATCAGTATGGCTCATTAACTGAGATGGAAAAATTCTAAACAAAATATCAGAAAGTTGAATCTAGTAGTTCTTCATAAAAAAGAATAATACAGCATGACCAAGTGGAATTTTTTCCCTGATAGACAAAGTGTGTTCAATATTTAAAAATAATTCAAACTCAACCCACCCTATCAACAGGCTAAAGATGAAAAATCAGATGATCATATTGATTGATGCAGAAAAAACATTTAGCAAAGTCAAACGCTCATTCGTGACAAAAACTTTCAGCAAACTAAGACGAGGGAAACTTCCTCAACTTGATCGAGAGCATCTACAAAAAATCTACAGTTAACATTGTACTTAATGGTGAAAGAAAGACTGAATGTTTTTCTTCTAAGATCAGGAACAAGGCAAGGATGTCTGCTCTCACCACTCTTACTCAACATAATACTAGAAAGCCAGTGCAATAAGGCAAGAAAAAGGAATAAAAGTCATATATATTGTAGAGGGGAAATTAAAACTGTCTCTATTTGCAGATGACATGATGGTCTACATAGAAAATTCCAAGGAACCTACAGGAAACTAGAACAAATAAATGAGTCCATCAAGATTGTAGGATTCATATCAACACACAAAATTAATTGCATTTTGGAGAGATATTGATCAAAGGGTACAAACTTTCAGTTATAAGATGAATAAATTCTGGGTACCTCATGTGCAGCTTGGTGACTATAGTTAATAATAGTGTATTGTATACTTGATATTTGCTAAGAGAGTAAGATCCAAGCTCTCTCAATGTTCTCACCAAACACACACACACAAATGGTAACTATGTGAGCTTATTGATATGCTCATTAGCTTGATTATGATAATCAATCACAATGTATATTAAATCAAAACAGCACATTGTACATCTTAAATATATGCAATTCTTATTTATCAATCATACCTCAATAAAGCTGGGGAAAAAAGAAAAGGAAAAAACACAGCTGGTGGTAATGCAAAAGGCTGTGGCCACTCTGGAAAATAGTTTGGCAGTACATTTTAAAACTAGAAATGGACTTACCATAAGACCCAAATATTGCAATCTCAGGCATTTATCCCAGAGAAATGGCAATTTATGTTCATGTAGCAACTTGCACAAAAATGCTCATAGCAGCTCTACTTCAATAGCCCCAAACTGGAAACTACCCAAATACCCTCCAGTGGGTAAATGGGCGAATGATTAAACTATAGTACATCCATACTATGGAATACTACCCAGCAATAAAAAAGAACCAACTACTGATACATGCAACGACGTGGATGGAGCTCAAGAAAATTATGCTGAGTGGGAAAAGTCAAACTCATGCATATAAATACTACATGATTCCATTTATATAAAACTCCTGAAATAAAATTGTATAGATGGACAACAGATTAATGGTTTCAAAGAGTTAGGGATGGAGGTTAGAGACCAAGGGGTAGTACAAGAGAGTTTTGTGGTAATGGTATAGTTTTGTACCTTGATTGTGATGGTGGTTACATGAAGTTAATATGATAAAAATTGGATACAATTATACACATATCCACACACAAATGAGTACATGTATAGCTGATAAAATCTGAGTAAGTTCTGTGGATTGTACCAATGTTGATTACCTAGTTTCGATCTTGTGCTATAGTTATGCAAAATGTTAACAATGGGGGCGGCCAGGAGAAGCAGGCACACACTCACAGATCCATAAATATTTCATAATAGAAGTTTTTTTAAATACACAAATCAGCTATTCTTTAACAGTGAGAACATTTGCATTATTCTTTGTTTAAACAATCCACATGACTAGACCAACCATAAATTTAATGAGACAAGTCTGCCTAATGTCAGTTCACAGATTAAAGTTTTAGTAACTCTTATTCACAAAGTATAAATAAAGCAGGAGAACTTAACACTCACATTTTGCTCTCAAGAATTATGTTACCCTTCACCCTGACTGTTCTACCAAAGTGATGACATCTCTAAACTGGTAAACTTGACATTTCTGGAGCATCATGGGCTCAGGAGCCCCACAAAAGTCACCTAATGTCAATTTCTCCTTAAATAGAATTTAAAAAATAATCATAGTTAAAATGTATTGAGTAGTGGACTGCTCAACTACCTGCTACACAGTGGAAGGTAAGAAGAGGACTCACGAGAAATGAGACAGTATGGTCTTAGTTCATATTGCTTAAGATATTTGAGAACTAATGCACAGTTATGCTTTTTAAGCCTTTGGAAATATACTTGGGGGACAATAAGAGAAAAAACTTGGCAGTAGAATATTCAGAATATAAATATTCAGGCTGCTTTAAGTATTTGTTAAACACTTATCTTGGGCACCTGTAGTGTGACTGACTGACTGAAGCTCTGGGCTTGCCAGGGAGTCTGTGGCTTTGGAACTTGTGACAACAGTACCACCAGTGCGACTCCGACACTCTCTCTACCACTGCTGTTAACTGCTATTTATTCAGCACGATGCATGAGGCACTGTGGTAAGTACCTGACAAGTACATCTCGCGTAATCTTCATAAGAACTTTGTGGGATGGCATTATTATCCAGATTTTAAAGATGAAGAAACTGAGAAGAGAGATGACTAGATACTTTCCAAGGTCAGCCAACTAGAAAATGTCAGAATCCAGATTGGAATGCAGGTCATCTGATTTCAAAATTCATGCTGTACTCACTAATCCATGTATCTTTCCTGAGGCCTGCTTGAAGCCCTCCTCTTTGCTGCCCTTTTCTAGGGGTCCCAGTTGCTTTTCACCAGACTTCGGGGCTCTGGGCATTTCCTTATTTCGCATTTTTGCTGCTCTGCCTGCTTTCCCCAACAAATTCCATGTGGAGGATGGAGCAGAGCCAAAAGAGCAGGTAAGTATGAATAGTTAGCTGGATACCTGGTGGAGGCAGATGATGACAGAAGTGTGTGTGTATGCATGCATGTGTGTAAGAGAAATTTTTTTCACTGATTTAGTTTAAGAGTAAAACTAGTTAGTAAAGTAATTGAGTCTCTTTCTCTTTGCCTTGTTAATGAAAACATTTTCTTCCTTAATGGTCTGATAATATGCACGGACAAAGAATTCTCTGGATAGATTCTTCTATTCCACACTCCCTCAGGGGCTTGATCTAGGCTGGCTTCTGAGTAAACAAGACTACCACCTTGTTCCAGTTATCTTTATCTGAGTAACAAACCGCCTCTAAACTTAGGTAATACAAACTGTTCTGATCTCTCAGTGTTCTGCGGGTTGACTGGGCTGAGCTGAGCAGGTCCCACTCGGGGTCTCTCATGCATTTGCAGTCAGATACTGGCTGGGTCTGGAGTCATCTGAAGGCTTCTTTCCTGGAGACTAAATTTGAATGGTTGGGAAATCTGGGGCTGGTTGGGCTTCTCTCCGTGCAGCCTCTCCACCTAGATGGCTTGGGCTTCTCACAGCATGGTGGTCTCAGAGTAATTGGCAGTCATGCACTGTGGCTAGCTTGTACCAACTCATAAGAGCCGATTCTGTGTATTTCTTTCCATCCCTGCATTCAGTGCTGTCACTTTGGTAGTTTGAAATCAGCCATAGTGGGAGGGAGTATTTATATGGTGAAAACTGACACATGCTACAAATCAGGGTTCCCCCCTCCCTGCAGAGAGCCAGGTCACCCATGCAGGACTTTACATCGTGATTGGCTTCCCCCAGAGTGAATGGACCAAGAAACCCAGGAGAAAGCTGCAGAGCTTCTTAGAACTTAGCACGGATGTCCCCAAAGTTCGCTTTCTTCTTATTCTCTTGGTCAAACAAGTCTCACCCAGATTCAAGATGAGGAGAATTATCCTCCCTGTCCCATGGAAGAGTAGCAAAGGAATTGTGTGATATAGGACCCGGCACACAGTAGGCACTCAATAAATGTTTGATGAATGAATGAGCAAAGTCACTTAAACATTAACCTGTACGACCTTGTCACTCTGAAAGTATAAAGCCTTCTGGGAAGTTCCACTTCAGCATCAGAGAGGCCAATGATTTTTAAGTTGCCAAAGAGCCTAAATCTAAAATTTCTTGATATAGATCTATTTACACTCCGTCTGAAGGTATTCACAGCCCTGTTTACTCAGCCCTCCCTGCTTATGTACTCAACTGGTACTGTACACATGACAATTGTAGATTGCTTGTCTCAGAGATGTTTTTATGCTATTTAAGTTTGCTTTACCTCCCTAAGCAAACTGCAAATTCCTTAAGAGAGTTCTTAGGCATTTCTTCGCCACTCCTCTTCCTATCATGCCCAAACAGATCATTATACATGCACAGATGCACAAATACCTACAAGACATATGATAATTAGAGATGATAAGCCTTAAAAGAGAAGGAAAGAAGGAAAGGAACTAAAAATTCTTAATTGCCATCTTTCAGAGCCTTCCATAAATGTTCTCGTTTAACTCTTATATTCACTCAGTGAAGCAGGTATTATTTCCATTTCATAATTGAGGAAAATGAGTCTGAAGAAAGGTTACCAATTTAGTCAAGGCCATGTTAGGAAGTGGAGGAGCTGGGATTTGAACATAGACCTGCCTGGTTCCAAGGCCTGAGCTTTATGCATTCTTCAGGCTGTCTTCCCACTGCAATGTACACCCCCATCTTCCCCCATTCTCTCTGCCTCCCTCCTTGAATTATCTACAAGAGTTACAAAAATGCTAATGCTTCTAAACCCCAGATAGGGTAATAACAGTTTCAAGTTCTGCGCTTGTAAAAAATGTTCTGTAATAGCTTGGGAAGACAAGAAGTTGAAAGTGTCTTCTATTGAGAGTGAACCTGGCAGCAGGGAGCTCAGCTAAGAGGCGACTGCAATAACTTAGGCAAAGAGTGTGGGTGGTTTGGACCAAGGTAGTGGTGGTGGGATGGAGAGGAGTGAAAAGTTTTTAGGGATACTAAGAAGACAGAATCACTGGACTAGTGACTGATGGATCATGCAGGTGCTGATTGATCACTGTACATCATCCCTCTGGCTGGACCCAGAAGGTAAGCCTGGAGAGAGAAAGCCTGGAGGGGAGGTTTCCATATTCCTGGAAGAAGATAAGGGCTTAAACAAAGAAAATAGCCACGGAAATGGGAGAATGGATGGATTTGAGAGACAATATGGAGGCAGAATCTGCTGGATGTGTTGATAAACTAGATGTGGGAACATGAGGACGAAGGAGAGGTCAAGGGTGAAGTCCAGAAATGTGTCATGGACAGCCAGGTGCTTTTCTCCGAGCCGGGGGACACGGAAGGAGGAGTGGATTTCAGGTAATGGTGAATTCCAGACATGCCAAGTCTGAGGTGAATGTGCAAGCAGGCACTGGTAGCCAGAATGCACTTGCATTTAAAACAAAACAAGCATCTCTTATCTGGTGAGATTCTTTGTTCCCTTCAGAGGTTGTAGATGAACGCATGAGAACTATGTGTGGCAGGTTCCGTGTCCAGTAACAAAGGGGCTCTGCAATTCCCAATAGTTTCACTTCACAGTGGTTCAACTGTCTCTCCAGAAGCCCTTTATCACCCTGTGGGTGCCTCCATCATAATCAAGATGTTTTTATTCAGCCTTCCAAAGTCAAAAGCTGTATGACTCAATCAGTGACAGGGACTCATAGAACTCGTAGAAAGTGCTGCAGGGAGATTTCAGTGGTCTCTAGGACCACAGGTATCCCTGTGCACATGCACACATGCACACACAGTAAAATTCTTCTCATTTTCTTAGAACTCGTATGGGCAGGCACTGAGACGTGTTTGCACACCTGTGGCCCACACAGCAGCACAGCCGTTGTCGACACCGGTCCCTGCGTGTCAGGACAGGGAGCCTGGGCCCTTTGTCTCCACTACACTCGGAGGAAAAGGGAAGCATTCAAGCCAGCAAGGAGCAAATGAAGGCTCTCCAGGGAGCTGTTGCTTTTTTGCACATCAACCGTTATCATGAGACCCTTTAAGGATTCTCCCCAAAACACAAAGCCGCTTGCTAGGGAGGCAAAGGAGGCAGGACAGCCCCAGCCCAAAGGAGACCACTTGTAGTTGCTTCACCAACGTTTTCGTGATACAACTCTTACAACAGGCACCTGAAACAGAGCCTGGATTAGATTTCCCTGCCCCCTGTGAGACCTCGCCACTGCAGCTCCGAGCTGAGTGGGGTTCTGCTCACCCAGCCCAGGGCCTGCCAGCCCACCAGGTGGACACCAGCTGTCTGGGAACCAGCCATTCTCCTCACCCAATCGAGTGTCCCCTGACCTGACTCCAACTTTACCCGGAGATGCCCTCCAAAGTCCCCCTCAAGGCAAGCTCTCCTGGAAGGAAAGCCACTAAATAAGAGCTTCCTTACCTGAGAGAAGGTCTGGTGACCGGCCGTGGAAAAAAAAACCAAGTTCTAATACAAGTGACAGGGACTCCCAGGGCAAATCTGTTGGTTTTAAAAGAAGAAAGGTGACTTCATCTCTGGTGCCGTGGAGTTTAAAAGAGCAACGAGTGCTCCCCGGCTGAGCCAAGTCTGCCTCATCAGTGATGACTCCATCCAAATTATGCAGCCACTGCCCAGACATGCTCAGCCTCCAGAAGGTGGATGGCTGGAATCCGATGAGCCCTGTTGTTTTCAAAGAGCTTCAGAAAGTCCTGAAGCACCGATCGCCGTAACCGGCACTGGGGCTAGAGACACTAGGCGCTTATTTTTCTGAGTCGTATCATTATCTCTCAAGAATCCGGTTGTCTGAAAAACTGCTCTCTGGGGAAGGAAGATAGATATTTAAACTTCTGGGAGGTAAAAATTCTCAGGAAGGGCGGGGGAGAAAGAAGCAAAGATATTTCCATCAGGAGGAGGGGCAGGAAGAGGCTAGAAACGAGCACATTGGTAAGAGGTTCTCAGAGCTGGTGGATTTGTAAGCATACAAAGGTGATAAAGAGGTGAGGGTCTGGACCTGGCAGAGGGAAAAGTAAATTAAACAATTTCAATTAAACAAAAGGGATGAGTCAGTGTATGGAAAGAAAGTGTGATAGCCTTTCTAATGAAGCCAACTGATTTTTATTTTCTTTTTATTGAATATGGTACCACTCGACCCATTGGGGATCATTTGTATCAGCTCAGAACATGCCCACCTTCCATCAAGAAGATTTGGGAAAAGAGACATTTAAGTAAGGAAATTTCTCTTTTGTACGTTAAAGGTGAGGCTGGAGCAATCAGATTTGTTACATGGGATTCAAGGTCACATCAAGCTACCCAGTAGGCCAGGCACCTCTCCTTATGCCACATCCTTGTGCTGAACTTTGGACAGGACTCCTGGCTGTGTGGCCAGGGCAAGGAATGGTAATGGGTGTAACCTCTGTTGGAAGTGGGACAGAGGGTCGAGCGTGGCAGCCAACAGTCCTTTCTCTCACATCTCTACTTCAGGAGAGTGTAAGGTGACTCTGGGTCACTAGGCACGTGTCCAACTTCCTGCTGAACTATTTTGAGGCTCTGGGGATCTTCTTGTGTCAAGTTTCACTCCAGAGAGAGTAAAACAAGAAAAATATCTTTCTATTTAGATGGAGGTATTCAGGTCCAACGTTAGAAAGGGCTTGTTTGTTTTTTTTAATTTTATTGAGGTCATAATAGTTTATAACATTGTGAAATTTCAGTTGTACATAATCATTTGCCAGTCACCATATAAATGTACCCCTTCACCCCTTGTTCCCGATCCCCTTTCTCCTGGTAACCACTAAACTGTTCTCTTTACCCATGTGTCTAACTTGCACATGTGTCTTTCTTTGTCTGGCTTATTTCACTTAACATACTACCCTTAAGGTCCATCAATGTTGTCGCAAATAAGATGATTTTGTCTTTTTTATGGCTGAGTAGTATTCCATTGTATATATATACACCACATCTTCTTTATCCAATCATCAGTTGATGGGCACTTGGGTTGCTTCCACCTCTTGGCTATTGTGAGTAATGCTGCAGTGAACATAGGGGTGCATAGTCTCTTTGAATTGTTGATTTCAAGTTCTTTGGATAAATATCCAGTAGTAGGATAGCTGGATTGTATGGTATTTCTATTTTTAATTTTTTGAGAAATCCCTGTACTGTTTTCCAGAGTGGCTGCATGAGTTTGCATTCCCACCAGCAGTGTATGAGGGTTCCCTTTTATCCACATCCTCTCCAACCTTTTGTTATTTTTTGTCTTGGTGATTATAGTCATTCTAAGGGGTATAAGGTGATATCTTAGTGTAGTTTTAATTTGTATTTCCCTGATGATTAGCGATGTTGAACATCTTTTCATGTGTCTATTGGCCATCTGTATATCTGTTTTTGGAAAAATATCTGTTCATGTCCTATGCCCATTTTTTGATGGAGTTGTTTGTTTTTTTGTGGTTGAGTTGTGTGAGTTGTTTATATACTTTGGAGATTAACCCCTTGTCAGATATATGATTTGTAAATATATTCTCCCGATTGGTGGGTTGTCTTTTTGTTTTGTTCCTGGTTTCTTTTGCCTTGCAGAAGCTCTTTAGTCCGATGAAGTCCCACTTATTTATTTTTTCTTTTGTTTCCCTTGTACAAGTAGACATGGTATTCAAAAAATCCTTTATCAAGGGGTTTTTGAACTTAGAGATTTAAGAAATGTCAACACGGCTTATAAAAGGAACTTGCAAGTCTTCTGTTTGGGGTGTAAATAACGATAGAAGTAGAAGAGGAGCAGAGTTTCATCAATCTCAGATGAAAGAGAAAGAGCAGGGGGTGCCGACCAGGTGGTGTAGTGATTAAGTTGCGCACTCGCTTCAGCGGCCCAGGGTTCTCAGGTTCAGATCCCAGGCACGGATCTACACACTGCTCTTCAAGCCATGCTGTGGCAGTGTCCTACATACAAAATAGAGGAAGATGGGCACAGATTTTAGCTCAGAGACAATCTTCCTCGAGCAAAAAGAGGAAGGTTGGCAACAGATGTTAGCTCAGGGCCAATCTTCCTCACTCCAAAAAAAAGAGCAGGAGCCATTTTTTTTTATTGTTCATCATAGCCTTCTCAAAGCCTAGCACAGAGAGTAGCACACAGTAGGTGCTCAATAGAGAGAGAGCAAATGAGGTCAGACAGCTCCTTCCTGTTCCAGATTTCTAGAACATATCTGTTGAGAACTCTTAAAGTCACCCTCTGGTAAGCAAGGCAGGTAAAGAGAGCATGAGCCAGTGAGTCTTACGGGATGCAAGAACTTGGTCCTTTGCTTTGCCTTAGCTCCCAGGTTCATTGCCAACATTAGCAAAGAAGCCAATTTCTGGATCCAGGAGCCTCCTTTGTCTGCTCTGTTCCCCTGTACACCAGGTAGACACCAGTGTCTTCCTAGGGCCAGGATTCCATTTCATAGGCAATCTGCCAATTATCTTCAATTATCTTTTGTTCTCAACATTCCATCATAAAATTGTCAAACTTAGATGCTAAAAGAATTTTACAGTGAACACCCATATAGTCACCACATAGTTTCTTCAACTATTTTACTATATTTGCTTTATCATTTATTGATTATCTGTCCATTCCTCTACCCATCCAGCAGCTCATTCAATTATTTCTGTTATTGTGTTTCAAAGTAAGTTGTAGATACTAATACATTCCCCCAAAATACTTCAATGTTATTAACCAGAGTTTGATATTTGTTTACCATTCCTTTTTTCCTTTCAGATAAAATTCATACACAGTACAATGCAAAAATTGTTAGCGTATAATTTGATGAGTTCCTATAAATGCCTACACCTGTGCAATCCAAACCCCTATCAAGGTACAGAACATAACCATCACCCTAAAATGTTTCCCCATGTCCCTTCCCGGGAAACTCCTGCCTCAACACTCCTAGAGGGGACCAATCTTCTGATTTTTTCACCACAGATCAGTTTCACCTATTCTACTACTTCATATAAATGGAATCATACAATTTGTATTCTTTTGTGGAAATTTTTGTTCACTCAGCGTGTTTTTGGGATTCATCCATCCATGTTGTTGTTTGTATCAGTAGTTGGTTTCTTTTCATTGATGAATAGTACTTTACTGCATAAATAGGCCACAGTTTATCCAGTATCCTATTGACAGACTCCTGGTTTTCCAGTTTGGGGCTATTATGAACAAAGCTAATAAGAACATTTTTGGACGCATCCTTTGTGGACAAGTGTTTTCATATCCCTTGAGTAAACACCTAGGAGTGGAATTGCTGGGTCTTACGGTAGATGTGTATTTAATTTATAAGAAATTTGGAGATCTTTTCCAATGTTTTCATACCATTTTCCCCTCCTACCAACAATGCATAAGAGTTTTAGTTGCTTTATATCCTTCTGATAACACTTGGTGTTGTCAGTCTAATTTTAGCCATGCTGGTAAATGTGGAGTGATATCTCACTGTCATTCTAACTTGCATGTCCTTGGTAACTAAAGATGTCGAATGTTTTTTATGTGCTTATTGGCCATTCATTTACCATCTTTTGTGAAGTGTCCATTCAAATCTTTTGACCATTTTTAAATTGAGTTGTTTGTCGTTTTGTTATTGAGTTTTAGGAGTTCTTAGTATATCCAAGATACCAATTCTTTGCCAGACACATTTTTGCAAATATTTTCTCCTGCCCTGTGGCTTGCCTATACATTTTCTCTCCCTCTCTTTCTTTTTTTGCTGAGGAAGCTTTGCCCTGAGCTGACATCTGTTGCCAATCTTCCTCTTTTTGCTGAGGAAGATTCACCCTGAGCTAACATCTGCTGCCAATCTTCCTCTATTCTGTATGTGGGTTGCCACCGCAGCATGACCACTGACAGAGAAGTGGTATAGGTTCACGCCCAGGAACTGAACCTGAGCTGCTGAAGCAGAACCCACCAAACTTAACCACTAGGCCCTGGGGACTGGCCCGCCTATACATTTTCTTAAAGATATTTCCTCTAATGAACAGAGGATTCATTTTTATTAAGTCTAAGGTTTTCTTTTTTTTTTTTGGTTTTTGTCTTCCCCCAAGTCACAGAGAGATTCTCCCACGTTTTCTCCTGGAAGTTTTATTGAGCTCTTCATTTACGTCTATGGTCCATCCAAAACGATTTTTGTAGATAGTATGATTTAGAGCAAGGTTAATCTGTTTCCATATGATCATGTAGTTATTTCAGCACCATTTGTTGAAAGACTTTCTTTTTCCAATTGGGTTGTTTTGATATCTTTGTTGAAAATAAAATAAACATACAAATGTGGGTCTATTTCTGGGCTCTTTATTCTGTTCTATCAATCTGTTTGTTGATTCTTGTGTCAGTGCCACACTGTCATGATTATTATAGCTTTAGAGTAAGTCTTGATGTCGAGTAGTGTAAGTCTACAACTTTGACTTTTCTCCAAGACTTCTTTGAATATTCTAAGTTCTTTGTAGTTCTGTAGAAGTTTTAGAACCAGCCAGTCAATTTTGACTAAAAAGCATTGTAGAATTATGATTAGGATTGTACTGAATCCATAGATCAGTTTGATATTTGCCATCATAACAATACTGTCTTTCAATCCATTAACTTGGTATACCTCTCCATTTATTTACATCTTCAATTTCTCTCAGCATTGTTTTGTCAATTTTCTCTTTGTTATTGATTTTCAGCCTGTGTTTTTATTTTTGCTTTATTCTCTTTGTTTTTGATATTAATCTTTCTTGGTTTTATTGAGGTTTTAGAGTCTGTAAATATATGTTTCAGCAAATTTATGAACTTTTCACTTGTTATTTATTCAAATACCTTTCTGTGTCACTCTTTCTCTCCTCTCCTTCTGGGACTCCAATTATATGTATATTAGACCTTTTAATATTGTTGTGAAGATCTACAAGTCTTTGTATATTTATTAAACCTCTGTTCCTCAGTTTGGATCATTTCTGTTGATCTATCTTCTAGTTCACTGACTTTTCCTTCTTTCATCTCCCTTGTGCTTTTGAGCACATCCATTGAGTTTTTATTTGAGATGTTTATTTTTCAGTTCTTATATTTTCATGTGATTATTTTTCTATGGTTTCTATTTATCTGCTAAGATTTTCTATTTTTTCACTCATTATGAACATATTTTCCTTTACATATTTGAGCACAATGTGCATATGTGTAGTTAGTTATGACAACTTCTTTAAAATTCATGTCTGCTGGGGCCAGCCCCATAGCTGACTGGTTAAGTTCACATGCTCTGCTTTGGCGGCCTGGGGTTTCACAGGTTCGGATTCTGGGCACAGACATGGTACCACTCATCAGGCCATGCTGAGGTGGCATCCCACATGCCACAACTAGAAGGACCCATACCTAAAATATGCAATCTTGTACAAGGGGGATTTGGGGAGAAAAAGCAGAAAAAAAAATTCTTGTCTGCTAATTCCATCATCTAGGTCACCTTAGAGTTGATCTCTGTTGTTTTTCTTTTTAAAATGAGTCATGTTTTCTTGTTTTGTTGTATGTTGGATAATTTTGGAGTGCATCCTGGTCATTATGAAAGATGTGTTGTAGAAAGTCTGGATTCTTTTATGCTCTTCTGATAAGTATTGACTTTTATTTATTCAGGCCTGTAAAGTTGCTGAACTCAAACTACAAAATCCTATCTTCCCTGTAGCAGCTGTAATTTCCTCTCAGCTCTTTTAGCTGAACCTGGGGTTCTTAAAGTCTGCCTCTCACATATATAGTTCAGGGATCAGCCAGAAATCTGGGCAGAGTTTACCCATAGAGCGCAGGGCTTCCCCTCTGCCCTGCATATCACAGACAGGGCCCTGTTCTTAGGCTAAAAGCCATAAATCAGGAAACTCACGCCATGCCAGTCTCTTCTTCCAATGGTTCAGTCTCCTCCAGTTCTGCCTATTTTTGTTCTCTCTCCAATATCTTCAACTGGTTGTTCTCATGTTTTGTCCAGAGTTTATAGCTGTTATCTATTAGAGGCCTGGTCCAGTAGGAACTACTTGGCCATACCAGAAGGCTTCAATTATCTTTTGAGTCATCTAGTTTACCTTCAACAAGGTAGTTCATAGCTCTTTCCTGAAATAATAAAGATGTTTCACTTCAAGCACCACCTCAGACTGATTGATAATGTTGAAAAGATACTGAGCTTCAGCAGAAAGGGGTGACATAGTTAATAAGCAACATCTGCCTTAGACACAAGAGGGGAAGTGTAAGCCAGATATTTGCAGTTTATGTTATCGTTATTTACAGAACAATATATAATACTGAGCCATATGTACCAACTAGAACACCTCCTTGAAGTCAGAGCACTGTATTTGCTTGTTGGATGGTTGATCTCCATTAGATGTAAACCTCATGAGAGCAGAGCCTGTACTTGTGAAACACACTCCTGTATGTCCAGTGTCTATCATGTGGAATACAGGGGGCTCTCGGTAAATATTTGGTGAGTGAATGAAAATAGTATCTGATCAGGACACATCCCAATCTGGTATAAATTATCAGTGATCTATCCCTGAAAAAGCAGACAATTTGGGAAAACCTAATCCAGTTTAATTTGTGTTTTAGCCTCACTTTTAAAAATTATATAACCATGTGGAGAAACAGAGAACACAGATTAGCAAAAGTAAAATGAATAAAATCACCCTATTACTCACCCCGCAGACATAACCATTATGTATTACAATTTTTTTTCACAAAGCTTTTTGCTGGCCTTCAAATTTTTATTCTCAACGTTGGATGCATATTAGAATTATCTGGGCAGATTTGAAAAGTCATGATGTTCATGCCACACTCCAGGTCAAATAAATCACACTCTTAGGAACTGAGACCCAGGCACTAAGTTGTTAAAATTCCCAAGCTGATGCCAGGATGCAGTCAAGAAGACCTAAAGATGTCCCAGCCAGGACTTATCAGAGGTTTTTCTGATGTAATTTCCTTTCTCCTACAGGACATAGTCCTTGCTCTCCAGGAGGGTTCAGAAAAGGCAGGGCTTGAAGCAATTAAATGCGAAACAACTAGAAATCAAAAGGACACCAAACATACATAGCCAGTGCTAAACTGCATCGAAGCTGCGAGTTAAGTGCACCAGGACAGACGCTCCCATGTGCAACCAGAGGCGGACGCACCTGTACCTCTCGCTCCTTGGTGGAGCCCTGCCAGTTATATTGAGGGAGACTCCTCCCTTTATAATGGTTTCCAGCAGCAGGTTGGAGAAAGGAGCACAGGGGCACATTAGAATGACAGGGGATGCTGATCCTGCCCCTCACTTCTTTGAAAATTTCTGCTTTATTGACTCCTAAGTCCCCAGGTTCCTGGCTCTGCCCCTCTTCGTAGGAATGCTGTTTCAATCCTTTGCCCGACTTCAGAATTTGAGAAGACCGTTCTCAACTGGAGAATCTTCTGTGGAAAAGCGCCATTGCTGGTCAGGAGCCCCGCCGGTCTGGTGTGGAACCCGTGTGAGTTAGGCACAAACATCTGTCACCAGCCCCGTTCTCCAGCTCACCCCAGGGGAACTGATCAGCAACAAAGCTCTGAACCTAGTTCTTGACAATAGAGCAGAACACAACAGAAGCTGCCAGGAGATTGCAAAATACCTATTCTTAGGCCCTGCTCCTGAACAATTAACTCAGAACCTCTGGGTGATGGTGCCCCAGCATTGGTAGTTTTGTCAAGGCTTCCAAAAAAATTAGGATATGACCCAGGGTGAGAACCATCAGTGAGGCCACTTGGTGGTCCATCCTCATGGGTTGTAGGTAGATTTGAAATCTCCCTTCCTGTTATTTCTGGAGGCAGAATAGAGGAAAGCACCAGGCCTTATGTTAAATAGGCTACAATTTCAATCTCCTCTTTGCTATTTACTGGCTGTGTGACATTGGCTAAGTTACTGAACATCTCTGACATTCCATTTAGTTAATGGTAAAAGTGACAAAGTAATAGAACTTGACAATGAGACTCAATGAGACACCATATAAAAAGCAACTGGCACACAGTGTGTACCTGATAAACATCCTCTGCTTTCCTCCCTGGACCTCCTCCCCCCCCCACCTTAGCATTGCAAGAAGAGCTATGGGCACTTCTGCCTTAGTTTTGTGCTATTTCTCCTTGATCTGACCATGACCACGACGTCAGCCTGGATTTGCAGCCCTGGTCCCTGGATCTGGCATTCCATCTCAGCTTCTGAACTTGATCCGGCTCTTCTTCCCTGCCTTGCAGGTTCCCAGCCCACTTTCCATCACCTGTTTTTGTTGCTCAGCTCTAAGCCCCAAAGGGATGGTTTCTAAAAGTAACTGGCCCCATGTTGCTCCAGCTGAGTGTTAGCACCAGGTGGGGGTGGGGTTAATTTTAGACTTGTCCTGGACAAACATCTGAGAAAAGGCAAGGCTAGGCAAGACCAACCTGCCCCCTTAGTATCTGGGTTGGAGTTTACAGAAAAAGGTTGGGGGGTTTTGCCACAGGCTTTGTGTGTCTGGATCATGCCAGGCACCTTATATGGAAATATAATACTTGAAACCCTTTGCCTCCAAATCCGTTTGGATTTGAGCCTCAGGTGCTGTGCTGAGTGGGAGTAACTACAATGTAAACAGGAGTTTTTGAAATGCTAATGCTTGTGCTGTGCTAGGATGGATTATTAGCTTGCATGTACCCCCGGGACAGGACCAGGCAGGTGTGAGCATGGCCCCGGTCCTGAGACCCTGCAGGAAAGGGGCTAATGAAGAGAAAAGAGAGAAGAGGTTATCGATTTGTTTGTGCTTTAGAGAAACTGAGCAGGAAATGAGATGGAGCAGAGCGGTGACAGAAAGCCCTGATTGAGAGAAGCAGGATGGCATGGCAGCTCCTGGAACAGCCTGGCTCAGAGTAGGTGTTTAACGACCGTTTGTCGAGTGAGTTGGGAGGGAAAGGCTTCTAAGGTGGAGAAGGAGAGATGCTTTCGGGGTGCCCAGGTTGTGTCTTGTGTGCTTCCAATGGAAGGGCAACTGGCTCAGAGCAAACTGGGCACCAAAGGACTGTCCAGGGGACCCTCAGCGTCAGAAGGGATTTGTGTCCTCCGGCTCAAGGGAAAGCGAGAGGGAAATTAGCTCTTCTGCGATCAGGCCCGTAGACTGAGGATACCTAAGAACCCAGGAGGGTTGAGGACCCCCAGGGTTAAGAGATAAACAAGACAAACAGGAATAGTAAAAGGAGTAGGGGCTTTGGAGTAAGTCAAACTAGTTTTCCCATCCCACCCCTTAAAGCTGTGTGATCTTATGCAACTGACTCAACTACTCTGAACCGCAGGTTCCCCATATATTTATTCAACAATCACCAACAATTTATTGAGCATCGGCTATATGGGCCAAACACTTGGATACTGTAGTGAACAGACAAGTTTCTTGCCCATATGCCTTTAACATTCTAGTGGGGGAGGCTGACAGGAGAAAAGGACAAGATAAAGATGGATGGTCCTAAGTTCTGCGAAGGAAGCGATTCCCTATTTGGATAGGGAAAGCCTCTGTGAGGAGGTGTCACAGCCCGGGACGGTGAGAAGGAGCTAGCTCTGCCGAAGAACATTCCAGGCAGAGGGAACAGCAAGTGTGCAAAGACCCCTCAAACAGCAAAGAGTTTGACAAGTCGGAAGAACAGAAAGGAGGCCAGTGGGGATGGTGGACAGGGAGCCAAGAGGAGGTGGACTGAGGTAAGATAAGAGAAAGGAACCAAGGGCCTTGAGGGGGAGTCTGAACTCGATAAGGGGAGAATGGTTCCCATCTCTTGGGGTGTGGGGACAGCCTGGGCAGGAGCTGCTCCTATGGAGGCCGTAAGTGTGGGGACGACCCTGAGGGCAAGGAAGGAGAAGTGTCTGTGAAAGGACTGCCACTGGGACATCGGATCCTTACCATGCCAGCTGGGGCCAAACAGGTTGGAACCTCTGTAAGAAAAAAACCATTTACATCTGGTTTAGGACAGAACCTTTTTGATTGATATAATTCAAAATCTACTTCTGGGAAGAAATGAACATTCCTGATAAAACAATCAACTAATCAATGTTCTGATCAACTTTAATGAGATTAAGCTTTGCTCTGGGAACTTAATCCCCCAATGCTCCACCTGCTGACTGTCAGTCAGTAGTCCCAGTGTTTAGTCAATTGTTTCACTAAACAATCTTTCTTTTCTTTTTGTATCTCAGTCTGATAATGATGCAACCATTTTCTTTTCCTAGGAAATATTCCTTCCAAAAGTGAATCTTGGAAGGGGCCTCCTGGAAGCCTTTTCACTTGTAGTATGATTGTGATAAAACATTGACACGTGCTTTCAACAGAATTTTCTAGCACCCCAGAGTGGATGACCGGTAGACATGCCGAGGTTTCTTCAACTTTTCTGTGAGCCCATGGCCCCCTTCCGCGGACAGCCCCTGCTTGTGCGTGTGTTGCCTCTGGCTGCAGTGGCCCTACCCATGAGAATTCTGGTAAAATCCAGCTCCCACCAGCCCTTGCGATTTGGTGAGGAGGGAGAAGAAGGTTGTCATGCTTTGAATTGTGTCCCCCACGAAAGATATGCTGGAATCCCAATCCGTAGTCTCTCAGAAGGTGATCTTGTTTGAAGACAGGTTCTTTGCAGAGGTATTGAGTTAAAATGAAGTCATTTACATTAGGGTGGGCCCTAATGCCATGTGAAGATGAAGGCAGAGACCAGGGTGATGCTTCCACAAGCTAAGGAATGACAAAGGTTTTCAGCAAACCACCAGAAAGTAGGGAAGAAGCACGGAACAGTCTTCCTGAGTCCTCAGAAGGAACCAACCCTGCCAACACCTTGGTCTTGGACTTCTAGCTTCCAGACCTGTGAAGCAACACATTTCTACCGTTTAAGCCACTCAGTTTGTGGTACTTTCTTGTGGCAGCTCTAGGAAACTAATACGAGGGCTTTAAAGGGAACACTACGAAACATGATGCTTAAAGCCTTCTTCAGCATCCCCAGCATAGAAGTAGCATAGAATCTTCTACCTTCCTCCCCCAGCCTCTCTCCACCTTGCTGGCTCTTTCCCTCCCTCCCCACTACCACTTCCTCCCTGTCCGCCTCATCTTCTCCCACCTCCCTCTCAGAGAAAAGCAAATTTCTCTTCTTGTATCGCACATAAGGGTCTCGCTCTCATCTGAAACAGCCTAGCAAAATTTTCAAGTACATTTTTATAAAATTATAATAAATGTCCATGAGTCTTAAGGTAAGACTTGATGAAGCCCGGGCTTCCCGCTGAGGCTTCCTCCCCTCCCTCTCACAGGTCCTGGACCCTCCGGGCACTACCCAGGCTCTTCAGAGCTACCACTTCCCAACCCTTGACGTTCTGCTTTCCTCCAGAGAGGCCCTTTTCATCTTAATCGCCTAGGGAAAACAGGCTGAAGATAGCAGAAAGATAAAAGTGTGGAATTAACAAAGATTAGGGTATCTTTCAGTTGCTTTTTTTCAGCTCCTGACTCCATATTGACATGGGAACAGAGGTGCCTCTGGATTTTTGTCTTCTTTTATTCCTGAGGGTGGCTCCCACCTCACAAATGTCTAGAAGGGTGTGCTGACCCTTCTCACATAAAGGTTCTTTTCCTGAACACTGGGCCCCTAAGGTAATTAGAGCAGAAAAATGGGTGCCCCATGGGTTGAGTTAAAATTGACACAGAGATAGACCTTGAGAATTAGCATGCAAGGTGAAAATTGCATAGAATTCAAAATAGCATAGGAAATCTCTTATAAAGGTATCATTTTGGAAACTGAAATACCATTTTTCAATAAATCCATGACAGTCGCAACATGTACAGAAATAAACCAGTATTTCTTCAGCTAAGGCAGCTGGCTTTTAGGGACCATATTGTGCAAACATTGTATTGTCTCTTTTTATTCTAGAATCCCTTTCAGTCTGGCAAGTAGCTTTCACTGGAGCTGACTGAGAGAACGCGAGATTCATGTCTCCCATCTCCCATTCCTTCTGGAGCATACCTTTATTGAGTAGAATGGTTTATTAAACAGAATTGCCCACAATATTTAAATGGCTGTTTTCTCTAAGTGCATATGGTTGAATTTGCTTCATAATGACCCTTTATGATGTAATGACTCAGATCAATTTTTATCATCTTGAGACCCATCCAGAATTTCTCTTCAGGTGAAAATCACCTTTAAGTGGAATTTTTTTTAAAAAAAAGGAGAAACAACTGACTTTACTTTCGGCAGTGTCAGCTGCATCCGAATAATTTGCAACAGGCCAGACCTCCCATTGACAAACCAGAGGAAAGCCGGTCTTTAAAATAGATGAGGGCATTAGAGTGTTACCGTGGAAGCCAGAACTTGAGGGGCCCAGGTCTCTGAGAAGGGAGGAAACTCCTTGAGGTGAACCTGACGTTCTTTGCTGCTTTTCCCCTCAAGGAATCTGCCGGCTCAAAATCAGTTTAGGATGAGAGACTGGGAAACCAAGCAGAAAGCGGTGGCCAAGTAGAGCTTTTGGCATAAATCGATGTTCAGGGTCACCAAAGGAGCCAGGAATAGAGGGATCAAGAGAGAAGGGAGCACAATGAAGTGAGTGTGACGATCTGAGATGCTTTTCTTCTTGAAGCTGTTTGTCTATGCACAAGCAGCATGGAGTCATGCTGATCCACCAAGCAGAAAGCTTCCACGAAGAGGCTGAGCACTTCAGCATCTCACCATGCGGAGGAGAAGGGAACCAGGGAAACTGCCTAGGTTTCTGTTCCCCATTTCCAGAGCTATGCCCCAGAAATAAGGCAAATCTGAAATAGACCCAGCATTACTAAGACTGAAATGCAGCCTCGAATCAGTTCACTCGCCAACTGGGCTGCCTTGGAGAAGTAACTTGTGCTGTAAACTCACAGTAGGTCACTGTTGCCCACTGACCTCTGGTTACAGAAATAAGCAGACGCTGTAAGGCAGGTCAAGAAGGCAGCCCTTTGTAGGAATTCTAGAACTGATGCGCTCTTCCCCAAGCTCATTGATTTCATGAGACATGGTTAGCAGCACCCATCCCTGTGTTAGGCACCACTGTGAGTACAGTATACGAAGAGGAGTTAAGACGAGTCCTTGCCCTCAAGGGGCTCACCAGCTACAGGGGGAGACCATCAAATAAATCGTTGATGGCCACGGAGTGTGACAAGCGCTATGAAAGAATTTAAAGGATGTCCTGGGAGCCTAGGAGAGGGCACTTAATCTATCCTTGAGGTGGGGGGAGGGTAGGTGAAGCCAGAGGGTGCTTCCAAGAGAAAGTGAAACCTTAACCAAGTCCAAAGGACTAGTAGGATTTGCCCAAGTGAGAAAGGTGAAAGATATTAAAAGCTGTTGTTAAGAGAGTAGATCCTAAAAATTCTCATCAAAAGGAAAAAAGGATTTTTTTCTTTGTCTCCTTTCTTTTGTATCTATATGAGATAATGGATGTTAACTAAAGCTATTGTGGTAATCATTTCACAATATCTATAAGTCAAATCATTACATTGTATACCTTAAACTTATACAGTGCTGTATATCAGTTATATCTCAATAAAACTCAGGGGAAAGAGCAGAGGGAATAGCACGTGCAAAAAAGCAAGAGAGCGTGGCTTGTCCAGCAAACAGCAAATAACTCTGTTTGATGAACATGCAAAGTACTACGTGGGGGAGAATCACAAGGGAAAGCTAGAGAGAAAGGCAGGGACCAGATCATGAAGGGCCTCTCTCGCCAGAAGTTAAGGAGATCTGCAAGCCATCCTCAGCAATTTCAGCAGTCTGCTTGAAATGGTACATTTCCCCAGGACAGTGCTGCCCAGGACCATATCATTTGTTCCTTCTGGGAACACTGGTTATCTCATATGATGACTAATTGTCTGATTGTCCATGTCTCTGATGAATAAACAGATCAATAAAGAGGTAATATGTGTCATATTATGGCTTCGATTGGTAAAGAGGCTTTGAAAAGGGTACAGATAGAAAAGATATTTGGGAGTTAGACCCAGCTGATTGACCTTGGAGATTGAGGGCAGGGGCGGAGTCAAGAATGATGCCTAGGTTTCTAGCTTGGACAGTTGGACTAATTTTCTTATGACAAATAATTACAGTCTTGTGCTTTGTTTATCTATCTTCTAGAGTGAAAGCATCTTAGATCAAGAAATTCATGGGCTGACCCCTAGGCGTAGTGGTTAAGTTTGGTGCGCTCCACTTTGGCAGCTCAGGTTTGCAGATTCAGATCCTGGGCGCAGACCTACACCACTCGTCAGCCATGCTGTCGTGGTGACCCACATATAAAATAGAGAAAGATTGGCACAGGTGTTAGCTCAGGGAAGATCTTCCTCAGCAAAAAAATAAATAAATAAAAGAGAGAGAGAGAGAGAGAGAAATTCAGAACCACAAGAATTTTTGAATACCAACTACTTGTCAAGCATCTCCATTATCCCATTCATTCCTCACAACAACCCAAAGAGGTTAGTATCTTTTTTTTTTTTTTAACCTTTTGGCAGATAAGAAAGCTCTAGATCCTCCAAATTGTAAATGGATGACTTAGAATTTGAGTCCAAGTGTATCTTACCCTAGAACCTGAACTCTTAGTATTAAGCTTTTCTAGGAGATCACACTTGGATTTAAACATAAGGCTGCTTTGATTTGCTTCTTGAATCTGCCCAATTTGGTGTGGCTCATACAGCTGGCCCCTCAAGCTATGGAATTAGATGGTATTTGTAGGTCCTCTTACACTGGGAGCCTTAGATACTGCATAGACAAAATGTGTTCCAGTGGTTAAGGGAGGCCCAGCCCTGGGAATGGAAATCCAGGGGCATGGGACTCGTTCTTAGCCTCCTCCCGTTTGTGGGTCCTATTCTGGGAGGCTCCGAAACATGAGCTCTTCGCAGCCATTTAGTGCTTCTGCTGAGCAGACAGACTTGTGCTGAGAACCAGTTAGTGTCAGCTGGGAGTGCAGGTGCTGATCCCAGAAAGTGACTGCCCTCAGCAGCACGGGAGGTTGGCTCTTCCAGAAAGAACACAGGGAAACACTACAGTGCATACCTCTCTGAGAGGACAGCAGCCTCCTTCTCCCGCTATCCCTAAAATGTCACTCAGGGACATTTTAACCAGCCATCCCCATGAGCCTTATGGATTACTTCCTGCAAAACGTTTCCAGACTCCACCTGGAGTCGTTCCCTGGGTCTCCTGGCCCAGACCAGGTGGTGAACATAATAATACTGATAATCATCAGCAGCATAATCACAGCTTAGAATTTGCAAAACACTTTCACGTGGATGATGTCACTTCCTCTCCCCAACAGGCCTGTGAGATGGTCAGGGTAGTGATATCATTCCCATTAGTTTACAGTTGCGGAAACTGAGGCTCGAGCTGTGAAGTGAAGCTGGTGAGTGGCTGCTCCTGGGCTAGTGCTGCCGTCACTTCATCCCTTTAGAACCAAGTGGAAATGAAGGGCACACAGGCACAGGGACTCATCCAGGCTAAGGGACTCCTAGCCAAGGGGACTGGCCGGGTAGGGGGATTCTCAAGGACTGCAGGGAGTCGAGTGTGTGCGAGGGAGCTGGCGCTGAGGGGTGGTGCTGTGGGTGATTCCTTGGAAAAGAACTTCTGAGCGTTCTCTCCCTTTGGTGCCTAGTGCTCATTTTAGGAGCTGCTTGGGGCTGGCTTGAATCTGTCTGTACAAGCCTACCCCAGTCTCTCCTGCAGGTTAGAAAACCAAGAATCTTCACCCACAGATGTAGGGAGAGGTCTACACCCCTCCCAGTTAGCCTAAAAGAAGAATGTCAGTTACCCTCCAATGCCGTGCTGACAGGCCACTTTTCAAGACGGTCTCAACAAAGAGGACTGGAAGTGGGTACCTGCCTGTCTCTCTGGCCCCAGGAGCTTTTCACATTGAGTTTGAACGGAGTCTAATACAAGACGGGCAAATTGAAGCACGTTCTCCTTTAGAGGTGATGATTGCTCCCCTCCCCGTGCACGTTTGTGTGTATCGAGTTTATATGTTTATTTGAAAGATGCACGTTTCTGTCTCCAGACACAGTGGCATGCCAGCTCCCTGCCCTGGGCCCCAGAGCTCTCTGTGAGGTCTGTGTCTCTATCAAAAACAGCTCTCATCACCTTGGATTAAGTCTATGCCCCTGAGCCTGTCTTTTGTATTCCCAGCATTCCAATAAGTGGAAGGAAGGGAAGGAGAGGAGGGGCAAGGGCCCCTGGTCAATTACATCACTCTGGTCTACAAGGGGCAGCAAGACAGTTTTAGGTCCAAGAAACTTGGCGTTGAATCCTGGTTATGCCACTTGGTTCTGTGACTGTGAACAAGCATTTCCACGTTTTGGGGCTTGGTTTCCTTAGCTATAGAATGGGGATATTAATACCTGCTCTGTCTGACTCAGAAAGATGTTGCCAGGATGTGTAAGATAAAACAAGGCCAAGTGACTTATTCTGAGCCTTGTTGCTACCAGTAGTTCTGATGGGGAGGCTACAATCCCAGTCCCAGTCTGGACATGGGGATTAGAAAAAGCAGAAAAGCAGCGGTGGGTTGGTGGTCTTCAATTCAGGAAGACAGGCAGGGCTAGGCATCAGGAAAAAGGAAAGCCTTGCTCAGGAAAGCATCTCCCACAGTCTGAGCTTTTCTCTGGGCCTTGAGCTTTTACACAAATGGCGACCTGTTACGTTTATGATCTTCCTGAGCCTCAGATAGTTCTGGAAGAAGAAACCTTTAACTGATGAGTTACACAGGAGTTAAAGGACAGGCCTGGGACTAAACTCCATGCCTCCTGAGGCTCATGCCTGCACCCCCTGCTCCGTATCAGCCACCTGCAGGGGACGGAAATTTTGATTGGGGGATAGAGAAATGAAGGCTAAGATTATTTTGGAGAATGGTCCACTTCAGGGAGATTGGGCCTGGAGAAAGAGGAGCTACAGCAAGACATGTCTAAGAACTACAGCATAGGACGAGGGCCCTGGGTGTCTGAGCAGGAAGTAGGAAAGAAAGTGCAATCATTCATTCATTCATTCATTCTGTTAGCCCTTCCAGACAATGGCTGTCAACTCAGGGCCCAGAGCAGCTCAGAGAGTTGAGTGGGGATGCAGGTAGGGATGGAGATGCTGTTGGACCAACCCACAGGGATTGTCAATGGCATCACGGTGAGTCTGAAATGATAACCAAAGCCAAGCAGATATGCAGCCAGTTCATCAACCTGAAGGGACTGGTCAGAGAAAGATCTAGTTCCAAGGCCTCAGGACTGAAACTGGGAACTCCAGAGCCGAGTGAGAGGTTTTTAAGGCTGGAGTTGGGCATGGAGAAGGTCACCTGGGGGAACTCCCCAAGCATAGGGGTTGAATGGTGAGAAGGAGCAGGAGAAGTGAGGAGTCAGATGAAAAGGATACCAAGTTAAGGCTTTATTTAGATTTATTCCTGGGACACTGGGAACCACGAGAAGATTTTGATAAGGGAACGGGCATGATTGGGTTTGCATTCTAGAAAGATCACTCTGGGTGCAGTATGGAGGATAAAGGGCAGAGGTCACTAGGGGGAGGAAGAGGAGTAAGCAGGCTGCTGAGGGTCTGAACTGAGTCAGTGTCAATGGCAATAGAGAGAAATGAGAGATATCAGGAGACAGAATCCATTTGATTTAGTAATAATTTGAATATGGGATGACTTGTGAAGGAGAAGGAGATGTCAAGAATGACTTCCAGGTTTATTGACCTAGAGACTAGAGAACTTAATTCAGGCCCCTACTTTGCCATTATTTTCAAATTTTCAGAACACAGGTCATTTACCCCTTTTAGGCCTCAGTTTCTACTTCTCAGAAGAGGAAAGTTGATCTAGAGGAGTGGTATTCTAATTATAGTCCTCAGGGCCATCCTGCTGGGTGTGACTGGGTCTCAGTGAGAGAGCCCTCATCTGGAGTCAGGAGTTCTGGCTTGTGTCCTGGCTCTGCCTGTGACATTAGGCAGGACACAGTATTTCTGAACCTGGGTCTTAATTTATATAAATGGAGACAATTATTCATTTATTCAAGAAATAAGCATTCTAGGTAAAAGATAAAAAGAATGAAACCTCGGTCTGTGTCTCGTGGAGCTCACAGCCCAGGAGGAGAAGCAGACATATAAACAAATAATTACAAAGGAGCTTGGTAAGTGCCATAATGATGTAAACTGGATACAGGGGGAAGTGGCCCAAAGGAGAGAGGGACCAACAAGTACAGGAGCTGCATCAGAGATGGGATGAGGGGCAACCAGGTAGATCAAGGGAAAGCATGCTCTGGATTAAGAAAATTAGGCTGAGCCTTCCCTCCTCCCCCTATTTTTGCCCTTCCTCGACCCTTCCCACTTGCTTCTGCCTTCTAAATGGCAGCCCTCTTCTTCACCTGCAGGTGAGGCCCTGAGGGATTCTTCAGAAAGCAGGACTTTGATCAACCCCATAGCATTAACACCAGCCTACAAACAGATCAGCTAACCCAACATCAAGGGGCGGATGCCCCAATGATGGGCTTCCAGGCATCAGAGACAGGCCTTACTCCAACCTCTATAAGCTGATATCGACATATGTAGACCACGCAAGTTCTCTGAAATGCACTTAGTTCAAAGTTGTACCCCCGATGCCTCACGCAATGCCTGGCATAGGGTAGGTGACTAATAATTGTGTGTTGTGTGAATAAAGCTCCACAGAATCTTTTCATTTCTAAGGGTCATTGCCTCATTTATTTCCCAGCCTCCAGGCAGGACCGCATCTCAACAACCACACTTGGAGGCTGTTCAGACTCTTTAACAGATGTAACGCACCCACCCAAGAAACAGGCGAGACGTAGCAAAACTTCATGTGTTTCAACTTTCCTTTACTCAAGTACGCACGGAGCCGCTCCTCTGTGTCAGTCTCTGGACACAGAAATGAATATGACCTCAAGAACGTCAGAGCCTAGTCAGGGGATAGATATTCATTCATAATTCCCATACAGTGGAGGCCCCAGGAGAAAGGGCTTGGCTCTGCTACAGGGACTTTTTGGAGATGCTTGAGCTGCATCTTGAAAAATGAGTAAGCATTCAACAGGTGCATAGGCTGGTGGGGCTGGGGGAGAGTAGGGTAGCTGAGACAAGGGCGTTTAAGATGAGAGACAGACACGTGTGGAGTGTTTACAGTAGTACTGCTCCAAGTGCAGATCCACAGTAAGATAAGGCAGTGCCCCCAGCCCTGCTTCCTTCAATGAGGAAGTCTTACTATAAACAAACTGGCCTCTGAACTACTGTAGGTCAGAGATGATTGGTTTATATTCTAGCACAAGCTTCTCTAAGGAATCAGTCACAAATGGTTTGTAGACAGGCTGCTGGTCTATGGACCACACCACTGCTTTATAGTTAACCAAGTGCTTTCACAAGAATTCCAGGGATTTTTGCCCCTCAGAAAAATCCTATGAGATTGTCAGGGCAAATATTATAATGTTCATTTTATAGGATGAAAGTTAAAGCTCAGAGAGGTTAAGGTTCATGTCACACAGCAGGTAAGCAGTGAGGCTGGGATTTGAAGCCAGGAGTCCTTTCCCAGCCCTCCACCATTCCAGGCTGTGTGGGAAAACACCACTGGCTCGTCAGATGGCTTCCTGGCCAGCAAGTCCCTAGGAACAAATGTCAGAGAGAGTCTGGCACAGGTGGGTCATGTGTGTGACCTCATATGGCATTTCTCATGTTCCTCTGTCTCATATTACCGTCATATCATAAATAGAGGCAGGATGACTCTTCCTTTCCATCCACCCACCCTGGAGCTACCCTCACCTGACATCCCACCAGAGCTTCCCCCAGCTCAGCCCTCTGCTTCTCATTTCACTACCTGAAAGGGCTTGGCATTGGCCCCACACTGGGAGATGATCCCATAGATACAGCAAGCATCTACTCCAAGTAGGCTTAACTTCCACAAATTCCATTCAGGGACATGTTGTTCTTACCCTGGCCAGATAGGCCATGGCACTGTGCCAAGCTGTCCTGTCTTCTCTTGGAGCACAGCTCCCTGGGCAGAGCCTTTTTTTTTTTCAGGTGAAGAAGCCATGAGCAAGTGGAGACAGCTACGGGAAAGGTCACACAGGCTACGAGAGAAGGGAGCCTCTAGGCCTCAGGAAACATAAATCTGCACGGATGGTCTGGTCATTGCTCCAAGGAGCAAGCTAGTGGGGAAAGCTCCAGGGGCCCAGGTCTGGGTTCCCACAGCCATCTGACTGTGGGAACATTCTATGAAACTGGAGCAAATTGACTGCAGAGGGTCAATGGCTCGAACACCCAGCCTCCTGGAACACAGCCATGCATCCTGATCTGGAGGGGTTCCTGCTTGGAGGGGCTCAGGCAGGGCTCCTCACATCTGCAGATGCTCAGCTGGAAGGCAGTCTGGGGCTCCAGCCTTTTAGAAGCTGAGTCTGGGATGCCAGGGAGGATAAAGAAAGAAACAATTGGAGAGATTCTTGCTCTATGTGTCTTTCCTTCCCCATGGCCTGGAGTCCCATATTCTGAAATAGTGCCATAACGGAGAAGGGAACAGAGCACTGGACGGCAGTCAGGAGGCTGTCCTGATCCCAGTTCCCACTCTACTTTGACCCTGGGCAAATCCCTTCACCTCTCTGGGCCTCTCTTTTCTGCTGCATAAAATGGGAATGCTGTTAACCTGTCATAGATGCCTCAGGAATGGAAGATGATCCCAGTCAACACCCAAGGGCTTTGGGGAGGCATGAGACTTTGGTTGGTTGGCCGGCCCCCTGGGCACAGGGCCTGCCATATTATTTAACTCTCTATTCTGTTTACTGAGGTCTATTGGCACCACATACTATGATTCTTCCTTGTCCTCTTTTCTTTACAACAACCTTATAAGATCCTCCCATACTGAGAAATTTCTATCTTCATCCAGCTGTGAGCATCTTGAAGTCAGGGGCCTCACCTGATTTGGATTCACAGGACCTAGCAAGTGCCTATCTGACCCAATAAGTATCTGTTGAATAAATTGATTGACATTTTCCCCCAACAGAACCCCTATGACTCCAAAATTTGTGTGTGTGTGTGTGCTGAGGCAGATTAGCCCTGAGCTAACATCTGTGCCTATCTTCCTCCACTTTATATGTGGGTTGCTACCACAGCATGGCTGATGAGTGGTGTAGGTCTGTGCCCAGAATCTGAACCCACAAACCTGGGCCACTAAAGCAGAGCACACTGAACCACTATGCCATGGGGCCAGCCCCTAAATTTTTTTAAAAAAAATTTAACAAGCACTTATATTAAGCTTCCCATGCACCAGATATTATTCTGATCATTAAATATGTACTAACTCATTTAGTAGGTCCTGTTGTTATCCCCATTTTATGTATTGATAACTCCAATAGCTGGATCTCCTCTTTCTCTGTTTCTCTTGTCAATATTTCTTTTGATTTTGATCTTTTTTGTTCTTGATTCCTGGTATGTCTGATGATTTGAGATTGAATGCTAGTAATTGCCCACAAAAAATGGTAGAGATATTTCAAGGTTCTAGATGTTGTTATCTTTCTCCAGAGTGTTTACTTCTTTTTCTGAACGCAGTTTAGAGAGAAGCAGAGCAGTCGATTGGTTCTGAGATTAAGCTGATTCAAAGGGTGTCTCAGTCTGAGATGACTGGTATTTCCAATTCCTCTTTTCTCCTTGGGTGTTGCCTTTCTGTGTGTTTATCCCTCCACCCTGGTGGCCCCTGAATTCCAATTTTTAACTTTCCAGACCTGAGTGACTACTGGGCTCTGCTCAGCTTCTCAGCTCCTCAGCTACCATTTTATACTCAGCTTCTTGGCCTCTTGGCTGCTACTTAGAAGTTAGCAAATACCTGGAGGGGAAAACTCCAAATGTTGGGCTAACTTCTCTTTTTCCTTCTCTTTGGGATTTTGATCATGATAAAGTATATATATATATATTACTGAGGGAAGTACAAATGCTCCAGGAGCTCAGGTATTGTTTTATCATGCGGACCTCTACTTCTTTCTCTGCAGAAATTTCTGCCTTAGTACACAGGGAACTTCTTGAGGTCAAAATCTGTGGCTTGTTCACTTCTCTATCCCCAGTGTGCAAAACAGTACCTGGAATGAGGTAGGAGTTCCCTAAACACCAGTTGAATTGGGCTGAATTAATTTTCATACAGGGAAGAAGAAAACTAGGATGGGACAAAGGCCATAAGATAGCAGAGATTAATTTCACCCGGCGGTCAGGAATCCCTGGTCCACCAACTCTACCAGCAACTCAGTATGAACACGGCAAGTCACCTCCCCTTGTCTGGGCATCAGTTTTCTCATTTGCAGAGTGGAGACATTGGCGTACATAATGCCTATGGTCTCTTCCAGGAACATGTCCCTGTAGCTGATTGTGATGCCACAGAGGATGAATGAAGCACCCCATTGTGTCCCCATGTGCCCTCTTGGGGCTGCAGTACTGGGCCAGATGGTCTGTCAGACAAAACCAGGGTGGTTGTTCCTATGTCTGTCTTCCCTATTTTCTCCCATGGAAAAATATAGAGTAAAAAGGGTTTCTCAAGTTCACCTGGAAAATGCCAGGCATCTTCTTGTGCAGGACAGAGCAGCCAGAGACAGGAGTAGTGTGAGGAAACATTCTCCAGGTCCTCTTGCCCTGTGCCTGCTCCGGCCAGCCTGCTCTGTGTCCCACTTCTCCGAGCACAGAATTTACTTCCCTGTTTGAGAAAATAGTGCTGTCTCAATGGCAAGCACAGTGCTTGTCCCAGCTAAAGCATGGGCAGGAAGCCAATTCCCTCACCTCGTTTGGCTGAGTGGGGCTCCTCTTTCCAGACACCCTTCTCTCCATC
The DNA here is from genome assembly GCF_021613505.1 of Equus quagga. Classification (NCBI taxonomy): domain Eukaryota; kingdom Metazoa; phylum Chordata; class Mammalia; order Perissodactyla; family Equidae; genus Equus; species Equus quagga. The sequence continues at coordinate 45,845,122 of NC_060280.1, read as the reverse complement.
TCCCTGGGATCTGGACATCGTCACAAAGGCTTCCAGAGAAATAAGCGGAGGCAGAGTCACACTCAGCTGACTAGTGAGAGGGACCTGCACCCCCAAGAGAGCACCTGCTTCCCAAAGTCTCTGTCAAAGCCGAGTGTTGGCACATAAGCAACAAGCAATGGTGTAAAGATCCAGCCTGCTCACCTCCTTTTATGGATGAAAGACTGGGCTCAGAGAGGGCCGGTGGCTCTCCTGAGGCTACACCGTTGATATGCAGAGTTGGGCATAGAATATAACGTCACTATGAGACAGCTCGGCTGGCCCCCTGACCTGGAGCGTGGCTTGATTTCATTACTGAACCACACAACCCACTTTCGGCCCTTTTCCCATCCCATGTCCTACAGGCAGCGGCGTCTAGCAGCCATCCAGCGCTCTGGGGCCATTTCTCATCCAAAGCGCTGGAGTCAGCTGGGGGAAGCATTTGGATCCAATTACGTATTTCCAAACATACAACTCCAGAGGTGGGAGGAGGCAAGGAAGCAGCCAGGGTTGTTTTTGTGGATTATGCAGTTGCTGACCTAAATTTCATATTGGGGGAAAAAAAAAGAGAAAGAACTGCCGCAGGTAACACTGACATGTTGGAGAAAGTGCTAAGGAGATGAAATGCCCAACTGGGGTCTTTGAAAATGTTGTCTGTTTTAATTGGATGTGGCTCAGAACTAGCTGGTGGCAGGCCCGTCACAGGCTCCTTTTAATCAGTGGAACTCACATTTCCCCACTGCATCTTCACACAGAATGAAGAGCAAGGGGGCAGGGCCTGGGGAGAGCGGTGAGTCCAATTTGGAATATGATAATTTAGAAGAAGACTTTTATTTAAAATGGAATTGCCAGGCTCCTTCTGCTTTCTCCCTTAGTGAGTACGTTTTTCTAAGGAGAAAGAAACTGTTCTTCTCGTGGAGCAAGAGCCTTGAGCGATTTTCTGACCCATTTTCTTCTTTTTCCAGCATGTGCATGTGTGTGTTGGTACCCTTCTTTTCCAAGGTTTCCAACAGCAGAGTTCGCCATTCCCCAGCCCAGGGGGCAGTGTAGAGAAGAGACAGATGGACGCTTGTGGCCAGGAGCGGAGAGGAGATACAGGAGGGGCCAGGCAGGAGCACAGCAGCCAATGGCCTGAGACTCATACTGGGGGCCAGGCCTGTGCTTTCCTCGTTTAACCGCAGGATAAAAAATCTCTGACCAGATGAAGAACTGGGGTTGTCCCCGGTGTTCATTCATTCACTCTACAAATGTTGGCTGGACAGAGCTACTCATTGCTAAACACTGAAACTTTCACCTTCTGAGCCTTAAGGGACCTATTTCTGACCTTAGTCAGAAGTCTAGGCCCCAAGCTCATCTTGGGACCACCTTGGAGCAGATCCAAACACTCAGGAAGGTCTCAGGACCAAGAGAGGTGCCTAGAGCCTGTGGAGACCCCAACCATGGGGCATTATCAAAACCCTGTGGACCACTCCAGCAGTGTAAGCAGGTTCTAGTTTAGACGTCATCTTCAGGGCAGCCTCAGAGCCATTGGAGATTGAGAGACAGAGGTAGGGAGAGGTAAGAAGAGAGAGGTCTGAGATGGCAAGAGAGCATGCTGTTAGCTACAGTGTCCAATCGAGTGGCAGAGAGACTCTTTTGGGCCTGTTCCTGCAGCTTAATCTGTAAGGGGGGAACTGATACCTACCTCTGGATTTCCCATTCCTGGTTCAAGGACACTCAAACCTGACTCATTCAACAGTTATTTAATAAGTACCCATGGCGTGTCAGGGACTGAACCAGACTTGGTGGCCCCTGCCCTTAAGGAACTGACAATGTAGACCAAGAGACAGTCAGTCATTGTGCCAACACATTTTTATCAAGTGCTTCCTTTGAACCAGGCCTGTTCTGGGTGATGGGGATACAGCAATACACAAGATAGGCTTTCTGCCTTGAAGTTCTTTACATTCTATTGTGGTAGGGGGGAAGCTGACAGTAAGCATAGAAATAAATACATAACACAAAATAGGAAACAAGAGAATTTCAGGTATTGATAAGTGCTAAGAAGAAAAAAATAAGGTAATGTATTTGAGTAAGAGCAACAGGGTAGGGACCGCATTAGATAAGAAGGGGGAGGAGATGACAATAGAGCTGAGTGATGAGAAAAAGCCGAGAGGAGGACACCAGGAGGATTAGGCATGAGGAAGAGCCAGGACAAAGACCAAGACGCAACCTGTTCAGCATGTTTGAGGGGAAGCAAGAAGGCCAGTGTGGCTGGAGCAAAGTGAATAAAGGAGGAGGGCACAAAGCGGATATCAGAGGGGGAGGCAGTGCTCAGCTCCTGGAGAGCCTGGCTTTGAGTCTATCAGTGATCCTATCGAGAAGTTGGGATCTATGTCTCCTCTCCTTGAATCTGTGACTGCTTGACCAATAGAATGCAGTGGATATGATGCTGCAGCAGTTTCTGGGCCCAGGTCTTAGGAGACTGGCAACTTCTACTTCCTGTCTCTTAGAATACTTATTCTTAGAACCCAGGCTATGAGGAAATCCAAAGAGTGCCACGGAGAGGGGAGCAGAGATCCTAGAACAAGAGCCCGAGCTGAGCTCCCTCACAGTAGGCAGTATCAACATGTCCATCATGTGAGTAGGCCATTCTAGAAGCAGATCCTTCACCCCAGTCAAGACACCCTGCCTACCGCATGTGGAGCAGAAAAGTGTTGTTTCTGTGAGCATGCCCAAATTGCAGATTCATGAGCAAAATAAATGACTGTTGTTATTTCAAGCCACCAAGTTTTGGAGTGGTTTGTTATGTAACAATAGATAACCAAAACAGACGGAAAGCCAATAGAGCAAAGGTTGGCAAAGTTTTTCTATAAAGGTCTAAACAGTAAGTATTTTGGGCCCTGTAGATCAAAGGGTCTCCGAGGCAACTACTCAACTCTGCTGTTGCAGTGCAAAAGCAGTCATTGACAATACGTAGACAAACAAACATGGCTGTGTTTCAATAAAACTTTATTTATAAAAACACATGAGGGGCCAGACTCAACCAACCAATTGAAGTTTGCCAGCTCCTACAATTGAAGGTTTTAAGCAGCAGAGTGATATGCTCTTATTTAGACTTAGAAAGCTTCTGACTGCCTTGTGGAGGATGGACTGTAGGGGAGCAAAAGCGGAAGTGAGGCTGTCACCAGGTGAGAGATAATGACGACTGGACCTAGGGTTTTGTTAGCAGCAGTGGAGTGATCTAACTGGAATCTCTGTTGGAGGTGGCACTGACAGAATTACCGAGGCAGCTAACAGCCAAGTGATCATTGCTTTGAGAGAAGTATGCAAAAGGAAGCTATGGGAACCCAGAGCAGGAGCACCCAGGCTGCGGACCAGGGCAGGCTGTCTGGAAGAGGAAACGGCTGATTAGGAACTAGTCAGGGGAAGAGCTGGAAGAATTATCTTCCACACAAGCAGAGCAGCAGTTCATAAGGGTTTTAAACCTGGGGGAGCTGGGAGTGCCAGAAATTAGATAATAAAAGGTCAAGACTCAGGAGACTGAGTAGAGGTCAGATCTTGAGAGATCAAGAGGCTATCCCCTGCCAGGTCAAAGATGGGCCAGCCTGCTGAGTCCCCTGTCCTTTTCTAGAGCTTCTTCCTAACCATTCTTCCCAACAGTTCCCCAGGGCATCTTCCCATCGCAAGTTTTGAAGCTTTCCCCTACAATGGGAACTCAGATTTGTCATCAGGAGCCCTGGCTTTGAAGAAGTCAGATCCTGTCTGTGGCACTTGATGTGTACGGCCCGGCCCGGATTGCAGGTCTCCCTGAGCCTCAGTGTCCTCATTAGCAAAATAGTTAACGACCTCACAGAGTGCTTGTGAGGACCAAATGGGAAAATGCATATGAAAACGCTTTGCAAAACCTACAGAAATGCCAGGGTTTGTTAGGGTGACAATGCTGATTATTACAACTGCATCCTGCCTCTCCTACAGGTTTCTTTTGCTGTATTTTCCCTCCCACCACCCTCACAATCTTTCCTCCTAAAGTTTTTTCTGAGTTGTGGGGAGAGCCCTTTGTTCCTAGCTCTGAGGTTCTACTGGGACATGGCCACCCCTCCCCTGCTGGGAAGCAGACCCTGTCAGCTTTGTTCACTTCCCCAAGGTGCCCAGGAACCAGCCTGGAAGCAGCCCTCGTCTTGGCCTTAAAGGAATCTGCTGCAAGCTCACCGCCCAAGGAGCAGCCCCCACTGCACCTTCCTGGTGCCCCCTCGCAGTCGTCTTCATCCCCCAGTCAGCCTCCTGCTTTGTTCTCAGAGAAGGCGCTTTTCCCTGACGTGAGTGAACGTGGCCTTTGACTTGCTCTGCAGAACTCAGTCTCCAGCCCTCTTCCTCTTGTTTTGTGTTACTGACGGCATTTCAGAGAACACTTTGGAAGGCCCACGTGAGTGTGGCATTTCAGTTCTGTGACCCAGTGCACAATGTGGCTTGACCGTCCACTTGAGGTGACTTAGCCCTCAGTGTCCCTCCATGACCTGCAGATGTTCCAGGCTCAGCCCAGGGGCATAGTCCTGGTTCAGCACAGCCCCCAGCCCCTGAGTCTATGTCACTGCATAACATCTGGGATAGCTGTTCATGGGGACCGTCATGTCAATGACACCTCCTGGGGTTGACAGTGTACATCCTGTGCTGCCGTCCATGATGGTCCTGCCTGCTCATTCCTAACAATGTGTTTTTGGTCACTAGTAGAGCTCAGAATCTCACTGCCCTGTTGAACTGACCAGGCCTTCAGAGTTTGGCAATTTAACAGTCCTAATAGACGAGAAGGGATGGGGTTTGTGTTAGCCTGACCAAGATGCTAATCCCAGGACCGGCACTTACAAGCTAAGAAACACAGATAATCCTTTGAGCCTCAGTTTACTTGTGGGGAATAATAATACTTACTTTATGGAATGGTTGTAAGAATGAACATTTTACAAAGAAAGAGTAAGGACACAGAGGTTGAGGGCTGGCTTGAACCCAGGTGTTCTGACACCAAGTAGCATATGACAAGTGCTCAATAAATGCTTGGTTAACTGAGGAATCACATCAACGATAGACGTTCAGGTGGTGATTCTGTGGGAATTTTATTTTTTCTATATCTTTGTGAATGCTTTCCAAATTTCCAACCATGAGTGTGAATTACTTTTATTTTATTTTATTTTGGAGGAAGATTAGCCCTGAGCTAACATCTGCTGCCAATCCCCCTCTTTTTGCTGAGGAAGGCTGGCCCTGAGCTAACATCCGTGCCCATTTTCCTCTACTTTATATGTGGGATGCCTACCACAGCATGGCGTGCCAAGCGGTGCCATGTCCGCACCTGGGATCTGAACGGGCGAACCCCGGCCGCCGAAGCGGAATGTGCACGCCTAACCATTGCGCCACCGGGCTGGCCCTTGAATTACTTTTTTAATCAGAAGAAAATCCAAAAACATTTGCAAATAAGCGCAAGAAAAAGAAACTAACAATGATCAGAGATGAATTAGACCTTAAGAATTATATACAAATTAGGAAACGGCAAGTCATTTGGAGTCCTTTTTTGTTGAACTTTGGAGCAAGTTCTTATGGTTTTCCTTCCACCTGGCTATCTCCTGCTCAAAAGGAGCTTACTGTAGTGGAGAGAAAGTTCTATAAGTCCAAATGTGTGATGACGGTGTGATTGTGAAAGGTAAGGGGACAGAGGAGAGGCCCCAACCTGGCCTGGGAAGCTAAAGTTTGAGGGGTCAGAAAAGGCCCTAAAGAGAAATCAACATGTGAGCTAAGCCTTGATGAGGGACCAGGAATTATCCAGGCAAAGAAGGAGAGACAGGATGCTCTGGGGACACAGATGGCATACGTAGTCACAGGGTGCTGGGCTTTGGGATCCTGGGCAAGTCACTAACCTCCCCTGGCCTCAATCAGAGATTCTGTAAAACGAGAAGATTGGACCAGCTCTCTGGTTCTCAGCCCTGGCTACAAGTTAGAATCATCTACGGCATTTTAAAAAGTACCACAGCCCAAGCCCCATCTTTCATCAATTAAATCAGAATCACTAGGGGTGGAACTTAAATGATGGTATTTTTAAAGGGCCCCAGGTAATTATGAAGTGCAGCCAGGATTGTGGACCACTAGACCAGTAAGTCGTTAAGTTGCTGTCTGAGTTTTTCTCTCACTGTATGTCTTTCAGGTTGAGATAAGCAGCTTTCCCTTTAACATTTTTCCTTTCACAATAAAAATTTAACATCATAAAATACCTTTTAAAAAAACAGTAAATTGCTTCTCTTTTTTTTTAAACCATTCACAAGAAGTGGAAAGAGTAGTGAGAGGAAAAAACCAACAAGAGATTTGCTTCCATCCTAGTAGTTAACTGGTACCTGCTCTCAGGAACAGAAATGGATGTGACCTTCACTCCAGATCACTCATTTCAAGGTTACGTTGGTCTTTCACCCGACCTATGGACTTGTGGCAGTTCATTTATGAAACACAGAGAAATAAGTCATGGTCCCCATCACAGTGAGTAGGCCACTCCAAATGGGCCAGCGAGATAATTGCTGTCTTACTTTGCTTGGGCTGCTATAACGAAGTACCATAAACTGAGGGACTGAAAACAAAAGAAATGTAGTCTCTCACAGGTCTGGAGATTACAAGTCCCAAATCAAAGTGTCAGCAGGGCCATGATCTCTCTGAAGGCTCCAGGAGACAATCTGTTCCATGCCTTTCTCTTGGCTTCTGCTGTTGTTGGCAGTCCTTGGCTTGTAAATACATAACCCCAATCTTGGTGGTCACTTGGTCTTCCCTCTGGGTGTGTCTGTGTTTGTGTCTCTCCTCCTCTTATAAGGACACCAGTCATATTGGATTAGGGCCCACCTGATGACCGCATCTTAACTGGATGACATCTGCAAAGACACTATTTCCAAATAAAGTCACAGATACTGAGGGTTAGGACTTTAACATATCTTTTGGGAGGACACAATTCAACCTATAAAACTGGTCAACTTGAGCAATCTGGTGAAGCCCTGGTGGAATTCAGAAAAGCATCAATCCGAGCAGTTCCTGACCTGAAACACTTGGTTCTTTGAATAAACTGATCAAGTGAAATGATGAACTGACCAGACACAGTTTCAGTTTTCACAACTGAAATGGTGGTAAAACAATAAAAAGGCAAGAACAACGAAAATCTGACCCAGGTTAGTATGTGAAATCCAAACATACAAGGTAGATAAATTATGTGAGGAGCATTTTGATTTATGAAACTACTTTACTACTTAGTCATAGAGCAGCATTTAGACATCACTTATAATTTACAAATCATTTTCACATAGACTGACTCTCTCAGATAATCTTAACAACCCTGTTAGATTCCATTAACCCGTTTTACGGAGAGGGCGAGGAGGCTCCCCGAAGTGGGAGACCCAGGACTCCTCACAGCCCTGCAGACTCCAGGAGCTCCCTCCACCCCCAAACCCCTTCTCAGAGTCTTGTTAAGTGTAAGCTCTCCTCATTTTACGTAATTGAATTTATGGAATGCTGATTTGTGGCTTGTTGGGAACATACCTACTGTGTGAAACAAAACTTCTCTCTGCTTGTGGTCCATCCTAAAGCACTGAAGAGAAGAATCAGATTCTTTTCAGGGAAAAAAAAGAGCTTGGAAAATTTTATTCAGAGCTTGGTGAGTTTAGCCCATTCTCCACCAACAGTCCAGGAAGCAGCTGTCTTCACGAGCACCTAACCCTGGTCCCTTGGGAGCCCAGGCAATTAATTACCAACTCCTTCTACTGTTTAAAGCAGCAGACTTGTGATTTTTCTACTGACATTTGATAGTGAAATTGCCATTGGGCTGATGTGTTTGCTCTGGTTAACTTAGAAAGGGGTGAAAAAAGGATTTCATTAAGCATGAAGTTTCCACTTGGGGAAGCAGTATCACAAACAAGTGCCTGTAACAATTACACTGCTCTTAATTTATTTCCCATATTCTGTGCCTTCCTCTCTTTCATGAAGGCCTTCACCACACATGTGATAGAGGCCCAGAACCACATACACTCTCTAGGGACTGGCCTTCAACAAGATTCCATTGCAACCTTAGGCAAACATTTGAGCATCCAATGTGTCTCCTAGTGGGAGATCTGTAGTAAACAATACAGAGCAAAATCCTTGCTCTCTGATGAAGAGGAAGAGAGACGGTAAGCCTACCAAGTAAGTACGTAATTCACAGTATGTTAGTAGGCAATGGGGTCAGGGGAGAAAGGCCTTATAAACCAATGTAAGGACTTCGGCTTCTACTCTGAGAAATATGGAGGTTTTTGAACAAAGCAGATTGTAAGAGATTTTTTTTAACAAAGTAACATGATCTAATCTATGTTTTAAAAGGATCATTGTGGCTTCTCTTTTGAGAATAGACACTGGGGGTTGGGCGTGGGTGGCAAGAGTGGAAAGGAAACAGGAAGATCTTGTGTAATCCAAGAGAGAAGTGAGGATGACTGGGCCAGGGTGGTAGCAATGGGGGTGGTGAGAAGTGGCCATGCTCTGTGTCTATGTTGAAGTTAGAGCTAACAGGAGTTTCCTGATAGATTGGATGTGAAGCATAATGGGGAGAAAGGAATCAATGATGACTCCAAAGTTTTTGTCCTAAGCAAGTAGGAGGATAGAGTTGTCATCAACTAAGATGCGAAAGACTGAAAATGGAGCAGGTTTGAAGGAGAAGAAGCATTTGGAGATATTTCTTGCTTGAGAAATATCTACTAGAGATCCATGTGGAGATATCTGGCAGGCACTGGAATATCACTGAGTGGAGTTCAAGAGAAGCTGTCAGCATATAGGGGAAATTTAAAGCCAGGAGACGGGACATGATCATCAAGGAGGATGTCCATACGAAGGAAAATAGACCTGAGGGCCTCCAGGGCACTCACATTCAGAGGCTGGAGGGAAGGAGGAACCAGCAAAGGAGACTGAGAAGAAGTAGCCAGTGAGGTGAGAGGAGAACCAGGTGAGCATAGTGGCCCAGAAGCCACTCAAAGAAAGCACTCCCAGGAAGAGATGTGATCAGTTCTGCCAAATGCTGTAGAAGTCTGTGGATTGACTTTTGGGTTTGGCAATGTGCAGGCCATAATACAGTTGATCCTTAATGTTAGGGGCTATGCCTAAAGATCTGTGTCCAGAAAATTTGTCATGTGTCATCAAGAATCCTCAAATTTGCAAATTCTCCTCTAATGTAATTTTCCCCAATGTTTAATTTATTCAGAACTTTTTTTAAAGCCAAAAATAATCATATTCTTAAATTTCTTCAGAGTCTTTATCCCTTTTCATCAAATTCAGAATTCACCAGTGCTAGTTGTATGTTCTCTGTTCCATTCTATTGGTTTTGAACCTGGCTTTGATTTCTTACTTCACTTGCTAGCTGTGTAAATACGGGAACATTGCCTCACTCAAGTCTCAATTTCCTTACCTGTAAAATGGGAATTTTAATAAGAACTCACGGGAGTTTTGTAGGGTTAAATGAGAAGATGTTTTATAGCACCGAATAGGTAATATTGTTGGTAGGGGTATGCAACGGTTTTCATCTCTCCGTGAGATTACTTCCTTTGTGACAATAAGCAGGGATTACTTCCTTTGTGACAATAAGCAGGGAGGACAAGTCACTTGGAGAGGCAAATGCTGGGTGCCTAACTAGATCCCCTCACTAGCTAGTAACCACCTTCTAGAAACCCACCTCCTAGCATGTATAATACAAACTGGAGCCTCAGCAAAATTGCAAATTCTTTTATGGCATGGATGTTCCAATTGCTTGATGACATTCAAACTCATGGCATTTAAATCTGCAATTACTGATAAGGGTCAACTACACTGAGTACAATGGTTACATGAAGGAGCAAGTAGGGAGAGGGGTGTATAATTAATTCTCCTTGAGTTGGTCTTCCCACCTAGAAGACTCTTGCATTTAGTCTTGATGACTTAAAAAAAAAAGATACTCCAGGCCAAGGGAACAGCACGCGCAACTGTCCAGTCTTTAAAGAGCTCAGCTTTTGTAGGTAGATAGTTCGCTAAGAACAGAGCAAAGAGTAAAAGAGTCAGGGTGGGGATGGGGAGTGAGTAATGAATTAGGGGTGGAGGCTGGAAAAGAAGGCAGGGACCACATCAGTGAGGGCCCACGGGTTATGCTAAGGGGGTGAACTTTCCTGAATGGAAATGACTAGAGCCACAGAATAGCTTTATGTAGAAAATGGCACAGCCAGATTTGTATTTTAGAGCTATTACTTGGACAGTGGAGTGTAAGACGGTTTAGAGAGGAGAGAGCAGTGGGAACAAAGCCTGCTGACATCATTTCCCGTTCCCTCTGTATGACATATTCCATTCCTCTTCAACCTCCATTTTCATCATGCAAACATCCTTCTATTAAACCCCCCCAAAAATATCCCAGTTCTGGGACCGGCCCTGTGGCCGACTGATTGAGTTTGCATGCTCCGCTTCAGGGGCCCAGGGTTTCACTGGTTTGGATCCTGGGCATGGACATGGCACCACTTGTCAGGAAAAATTGAGGTGGCATCCCACATGCCACAGCTAGAAGGACCCACAACTAAAATATACAACTATGTACTGGGGGAATTTTGGGGGAAAAAAAAGATTGGCAACAGTTGTTAGCTCAGGTGCCAATCTAAAAAAAATCCCAGTTTCAAATGCCGTCACTCTATTTTCTTCCAACTGCAGTCATGCGTCACATAATGATGTTTTGGTCAATGACAGTGATCCCATAAGATTAGTGCCTTATAGCCTAGGTGTGTAGCAGGCTATACCATCTAGGTTTGTGTAAGCACACTCTACAATGTTCGCACAATGACGAAATCGCCTAACATGCATTTCTCAGAACATATCCCTGTCATTATGCGATGGATGTCTGTATATTGTTCCTGCTCTTCCCAGAAACCCCTGAGACACTGAAATTATCCTGAGGGATTTCCTTGACCTTATTCATTAGCATTAGAATGTTTTGCCCCCAAAGCCCTGAATAATGGTGGCAGTTTCTCCAAAGGCAGTGACGCCACTGTAATAGATGCAACAGGAGTAATAGATGAAACGAGGGATTCCTTCTCCCCACCAACCCTCCCCCTTCTAAGCGTGACGTGTCTGTCACTAGGCACCTCTGGGTGAGGATCAAGGCCCCCAAAAGGACTCTTCCTGGGGTTCGGAGACTATAATCATCTTGAAATAATCCCTCTCAGAATGAGGTTTTATGGGATGCAAAGAGCAGCGGTTCTGGAGTCGAATGTGTGTCTGCTCAGAGGCCCTGTCTCCTATATGTGCATCCCGGTCCCGGCCCTTAGTCCCACAGACCGACAAAGCCGCTTCTCCCAGCCTGCTCCTGCTGCCCTTTCCTCAGCATGCCACCGCTGAAAATAAAGATGCACTGTCCTTGGCCTAGTAAGTGGCTTTAGATCCTCTGGAACTTCTCTTGAAGGTATTGACCTTCATTCTTGCCTCCACTCTCTTCCCATCAATCTCAGGTATGTTCTGACTCTTTTTTTATTTAAAGATTGGCACCTGAACTAACAACTGTTGCCAATCTTCTTTTTCTTTTCCTGCTTTTTCTCCCCAAGTCCCCCCAGTATATAGTTGTATATATTTTTTTAGTTGTGGGTCCTTCTGGTTGTGCTATGTGGGACGCTGCCTCAGCATGGCCTGATGAGTGATGCCATGTCCACACCCAGGATCCGAACCAGCAAAACTCTGGGCTGCCCAAGTAGAGTGCGCGAACTTAACAACTCGGCCATGGGGCCGGCCCCTGACTCTTTTGTAATTAGTTGAATGCATGGCCATTTCTAGAGACACCTCAAGTCAGCTTACAGTACCTTCTCTCAGACTGTCTCTGAAGCTGGCAACATTTCCAACAGCCACTTCTCAGACATGGTCAAGGCTAATGAGATTTCGGGCTTCCCAAGGCTCCTATCTCCCAAGAACTTCAATATATGGTTTCCACTGAACATCTTGTGGAAATCCTACCTTGATTACATGTTTTTCCTGTTTCCAGAATTTCCATAATTATATGGAGTAAGTTGAATTGACAGGTTGACTTCTAGAGGTCCTTCTGTTCTTTCTCCTCTTGCCTCTGGGCAGGAGAGTAACAGAACAAAGTATTTTGCCAAGAACAATAGCACACAATACTTAGAAAGTCACAAAATGTGTATTTGCACGGCTAGGAGAACAGCTTGGGAACTCATATAGTAACATAAGCAATTAACAGAGACAGGCACACAATCTGCTCTGAGGATCCGGGGCTGCAGGGGGAACTGAAGCACAGTTTGTGCATTTCCAGGTAAGTTTAATTAAAAAAAAAAAAAAAAAGGAAGAAGGAAGACAGTCTTTTTCTTTGTCTTTCTCAGAAACCTGTATCTGAAAGAAAAAAAAAAGATTATAGCTAAAGGCCAACCTCTGGCTAATATTAAGATTGGGTGACTCATCTTGATATTTGCTAGTGGTTCTTCCTAATATATCCTAGAAAAATGAAGTGTAATTAAAAACAAATATAGCAAAGTTTGCATCATTTAAATCCAGCTGATTTGTAAATTTTCAAATATATAAGTGATTAGTAGCTGGCTTTATTGAGCAAAAGTTTTGAAGCTAATAGGAGAGAGGGAGAGGAAGAAGCTGAACACAACCAGGTTTCTAGCTGGAGACTCATTCTTGCTCTTTAAATATCTTAAACCTTCTCTCCATAGAGCACATGGAACTCATCTTCACTCAAGTATAAATGAGTGGCAACAATGTAAAATATGTGTCTGTTTTTTTAAACAAGGATCAAAACTTGAAGCTAAAATTAGATGCACTGAATAATGGTGAGGAGGTGTTTGGGAGAGTTGGCTCAATGTTCTGTCAATCAGAAAGCATGAAATGTTGGCCATGGCTTTCTCTACCTGGGAGCTGGGTCGGCCCTGAGGTGAGGCCCGTTTAGAGTTTCCAACTGTTTATAATTCCCTGAACACCTTTTCACACATCCATTTCCCCTAACCCTTCTGTTGAATCTTAACTGTTCTGCCTTCAAACCCAGCTCACACATCCCCCTTGGCCTCCTCCAACATCATCCCCTCCTCTGTATGACCTCTGAACCTAGAGCACATCTCTACTGCTGTACTCTGGACACTGTTTCATAATTTAATTGTTCACATGCCTGTCCCCTCCACTAGCCCATGAGATCTTCGACAGAGCATTGTACCCTACAGGACTGGCACAGAGCTGATGTTCCGAAAATACTCATGACACTGAATTGAATTGAAACTTGGTTGGAGCCCTCAAATCTCTCAAGCTGGGCTCTATTCAGGCTGAGTTTCTCTGGCAACTATTTCCAAAGTAGATTTTTTTATTGTTGGAAATTCACCAAGTTATACATTTCAGATATAGGACAAATGACTCTGGCTTTGCAGGTGAATGTCCCAGCAGTAATCTCACACATCCTGAAGCTGCCATATTTATTCTGACCCAATCCAAAACAACTCTTAATTGCTCAGAAAAAAAAAGATGTTCTTCCTTAGTTTTCTCTGGACTAGCAGTTAGAAATTGCCTTCAGACATGGAGAAAATAGGTCTTATCATTTAGACTCTGCCAGCCGTCGTGACAAGCCGCCCTTGCCAGACAACAATTCTCATTTATGAGAGCACCCACCCTCTCCATCCTCACCTACAAGTTAGCCAACCTCGACCTAATCTGGCTTCCTTTTGTGAAAATTAATCAACAGAAACCTCATTTAAAATGAAGTCAGGAGGCCAGAAGAGAGAACTCACACACATGCCACTCAACTTCCACTACTTACCACACCAGGAAGAGGCTATCTTGCATCTCCAATAGGAAATGATGCTACCTACTTACTACCCCAGCAGGAGGAAGGAAGAAACTCCTCCTTGCCCAGCAACAGCTCAGCCAATGAGAGACGGCCATAACTCAGCCAATGAAGAGCCACCACACTTCGAACTCCCAGTCTGCTCCAATGGACTCTTCCTTTACAACAGCCCCTCCCAACTTTATGAAATAACATTTTCTCTCCTTTGTTTCTTTGGACTTGCACTGTGGCTGGCCGTAGGCCACCTGTCCCCATTTGCAGTTCTTTGCTGTTCCTGAATAAACAGCAATTCTACCAGTTTGCTGGTAGAATAAATAACTGGCTGCTTATTTGTTTTAGGTTAAGACTTTCTAGTCTTTATGTTTCACCCACTAGTCTGTATATTTGTGTCTTACACATCTTTAGGACCCTCTCATCACCCTCCAAAATAATTAGCAGTAGTAGATACTCAAGAAACATTTGTTGATTTTTTGAAAGTCAAGCTACTTCTTTTATGAGCCCTTAGTTTCAAACTGAAATTATCTAATTATCTTTTCCATTATTGTTAATGAGAGTGAAGAATTTTTCATTCAGCGTTCAAGAGTCAAAACATGCCAAAAACGTTTTCCTTTGAGTCTAGGCATACTGGCAATGTTGTTGCTAACATTTGTCCGATGCTTACTCTGTGCCAGGTACTATGCTGCTTTTGAATGCCTTGTCTTACTTTTTAGAATAACCTGTGAAATAGAGGTTTTCCTCAGTTTTTATCATGGTTTGTGATACAGAAAGGGTGACTCAATACTCAAAATCCTGCAGCTAAGAAAGGAAAGAAGCAGGACCTGAACCCATTTCAGATTCCAAAGCCCATGTATTTTCTACTACGTCACTCTTCAGGAAACATGAATTGAATGCCACGTAATTCCTTTCTTTCTAGTGCGTCATGCTTAACGGTGCCCTCTTTTTACCTATAAATTCTGCCTCCCCCAGAATTTTGAGGAGAAAATTTAAGGACAATTTTTTTTAAATTCTGAAGAATTCTCTTTCATTGTCGAGAGCAGCAGTCTCGGGCTTCAGAAACGGTGGGAAGACCAATGGGCTTAACATCAATACAGTATTTTGAATATTTTATGTAACATGACATTTACCCATTTGTGTTATCTAACAAGTTATTTTTTTTCCTCCCTGGGAAGAAGTTCAATGTCTTCTTCAAAGAGTCTGATCAAACAGGTGAACATCAAGTGGAAATATTTTGCCTGCTTTCCTGACACTGTGGGAATCCATAACAATGGGATGTTTGAAGAGCTTTTCTGAGACTATGTTGAGGTCTGGCTGGGCTTCCTTTGTGTTCCAGCTGCTGTGTGGAACAGCCTGGTCTTGTCTTTGTTCTTGTAAGAAGGAAAGCAAACACAAGATGCCTAGTCTGAGAGATAATGAAGACCATGGCAAGAAGGAAATCTTTGATCCTTGTTTCTCCCTCACCACCACCCTACCCCATCATGAAGCCCGTCTTCCTCCCTGCATCCCCATTGCCGTTACACTCAGCCTTTGCTTGGGCTACGGCAGTAGCTCATTTGTCTCCCCGTTCCCACCCTTGCCTCCAGTCTGCTTCCCACACAGCAGGCAGAGTAATATTTTCAAAATGCAAATCTGAATATGTGACTCTGGTTAAATACCATCAAGGCTCCCCAGTGCTCTTTGAATCACGGCCAAAATCTTTGACCAGAACGTTAAGGCACTTCATGGTCTGACCCGTCTGCCTCCTCAGCCTCATTTTGCCTAACTCCTCCTTTTTCTGCCTTTCAGGTATATTAACATATTTTTCTCTTCCATGAAGATGCCAGACTATTCCCTCTGTCTAGAATGCTATCCCCACTGCCAATCTTCTCCTGGTTTACAACTTTTGGCTTTCGGGTGTTAGCTTAAATGTTATAACCTCAGGAGAAACTTCCTCAACTCTCCAATCTAAGTTAGCGATCCCTCTAATAAACTCTCTTAGAACCTTGTGTATGGGCTTCAATATCACATTTTAACTAATTATTTCTGTGGTTATTTGTTTGATAGCTCAGAACCACACCTGCCCTGTTCACTGCCACATCCCCAGGACACAGCACAGCGCCTGGCACCTGGCAGACCCTCCGTGCATCTCTGTAGAAGGAATGAATGAGCGAGGGCTTGCTGTGAAGAAGAAGCTGGCTTCCAGCCCTGGTTTTGCCACTCACTGTGCTGTGTGATCTTGGGCCAGTCATTTAACTTCTCTGGGCCTCAATTTCTTCATCTGTGAAATGCGAGTGATGACAGCTGCTTTGTTTCCAGGGCTATTGAAAGAACCAAATGATAATTTGAGCTTAAAGTAATTTGGAAGCTGTAAAATTTTAGGCAGATGTCATATATTCTTACTCTTTTACAATTGGGTTGCTTACTGGAGGATTCAACAACTCCAACACCCAAATCTCAAGCCTCCCAGCCTTCATGGCTTCCAGAAAAGTTCTGAGTGAATGGCCAGGGGCCTGCTGGTGCCTATACTGTGTGGACTCTGGCCAACCGGGGAGTGAGCCGGGTAAAGAGGTGTGGCAGTGAGCCAGGGTTCTTCTAGCCAAAGCAGAATCTCTGCCCGATTTTCCAAGAAAGCCTTATGTCTATGAAAAGATGAGGACAGTCCCATCAGGAGGGCTTGGCCTAGCATCTTGTGTCAGAGCCAGAACAATTTCACACAGGCTTTTGTCCTTGGGACCGGGCACTCCTCAAAATCTCCCTCTCCCACCTCTGTCCTCACGGCTGCCAGTAGCTGAGAGATTCTTTATGACAAGCCATCAGTTCCATAAGAGTCAGAGCTGGGCAATGATCTTCACAAAATTTCATTGAAGTAAAGGGCTGAAGGATGAACAGTAGAAATACAGCCAATCTGACTTCTTGGGCCCCATTTAGACAAGTGGATTGGAGTCATTACAGAGCAGATCTGAAAGACAGTGCTGGTTGTTGTTTAAAGGAGAAGGGTAGCGAGAGGGGTACTTGAATAGGAAGCAACAACAAAGCCATCCGTTCGCCTTCTGTGTTTCCTATAGCTGCGTAACAAATCACCACAAACCTAAAAGCTTAAAACTGAAAACAGTTTCCATAGAGCAGAAGTCCAGGCATGGTATAACTGAGTCCTCTGCTCAGGGTCTCACGAGGCTGTAATCAACATGTCAGCTGAGACTGAGGTCTCATCTCAGGTTCGGAGTCCTCTTCCAAGCTCACAGATTTGGTGGTAGAATTCAGTTCATCGCAGCTGTAGAACTCATGCATTTTGTTTCTTCAAGGCCAGCAGGAAAGAATGAGTCTCTGATCTTTAGAAAATTATTTTGACGATTCACCTGATTAGGTCAGACCCACCCAGGATAACCTCTCATTTGATTCACTTAAAGTCAACTGATTACAGACTGAAAAATCCCTTCATTTTACTGTATTCTGTGGGTTAGAAGCAAGTTACAGTTCCCTCCCACAACTCAAGGGGAGAGCATCACACAAAAGCGTGGATACCAGGGGTAGGAATCACGGAGGCCATCTTAAAAGTCTGCCTACTACTGCCTACTATCCCTTCCATTTGCTGAGCTTCTACTCGTGTGTGTGTGTGTGTGTGTGTGTGTGTGTGTAAGCAGAAAACAATTTGCTCCAACTCACCTAAGCAAACTCAGGGAAATTTGTTTTAAGGAAATAAGAATGTCTTATGGACCTGGGGTAATACTACAGCTTGGCCTGAGGAAGGACAGGAATTAGGACATGGAACACCATAGGGAAACCCGTGTCTCTGTGTGCATTTGCTTCATCACTGTCTCTCTGCAGATCAACTCTATCTGCTCTCCAGTTTATGCTTTACAGTTCCAGCCACACGCTGTCTCAGGGAGAATCAGTGTCTCTCTCTCTCTTTGTCTCTCTCTCTCTCCTCTAGTTCTAAATTCTCAGAGAAGGAATCTTGCACAAGGTACTCGTCTCTAGTGCAATCATCTCTGACCAGAGTGGGGAGGACACATGTTACAAGCATAGCTGTTGCCCATGGTGACCAGGCAGAGAAGGGAGGATGGGAGTCAGTTCTCAGAGAAAGAAACTGAGGTTGCTAAAGATGGCTCCTGCACAGTGTAAGGCATCGTCATCAGAGGCCAGCATTATATCTGTGATTTAGCAGCAAGGCCCTTCAGCTAGCAGTAGAAGAAGAACGGGGTATGTTTAATGGCATCCCGCAGAGAGTGCCCTCTTCTGCATAAGCCAGGGACCTATTTTCAGCCAGAAGTGGCTGAACTCCTCTCAAAAGGAGTTTAAATCTACGCTCCGCTACCACAGCACTAAGAAGAAGAGTCACCCCACAGAAAGAACACAGCGGCTGCAGAGAAGGCAGGTACAGCGTAGAGGGCCCGGCTCAGACACAGAGCCGCAGCCGCGTCTTACAAAAGCTTTCCTAGAAATGGCTGAGAAAGAGCATGCTTTGAGTAAGTGCAGAAAGCAAAAAGGGTCTGGGTAACCAACATCCTGAAGGAGGGAGGGAATGTTCCAGCACAGGCTGTACTGCTCATTTCTGATAAGAACAAAGGGAGACACACTAAAGATAATCCAGACACGGCCGGTAATTTAAACTCAGCCGTGCTGCTTAAGGGTTCTTTCCAATCCTGACTTCTGAGGAAGTGGCATCAGAATCCCTCATGTCTTTCAGTTGATTTATACACAGTCACGTGTCGCTTAGTGAAGAGGATACGGTCTGAGAAATATGTCATTAGGTGATTTCATCGTTGTGTGATCATAGAGTGTACTAACACAAACCTAGACGGTATAGCCTACTACACACCTAGGCTATGTGGTACTAATCTTATGGGACTACCGTCGTACATGTGGTCCATCATTGACCTAAATGTCATTATGCAGTGCATGACTGTAAAGTACATGGTGATGTATAAACTGGGTGTGGTTATCACTGGGTGTATTACCATCAAATCCTTCTGTGGTCTTCATACAGTTCAAAGTTAAAGGATCATTTCCAACTTTGTCATATTTGTCTAAGTGTGCACACCTGGACCTGATGATCACAACTGACCATCACAATCAAGATTTTGACGCTCGTGGTGGGCCGAACTAAGTAAACACTCCCCAGCCCTCTGCCCTTAAAGACCTTGGTTTCAGTGGGGCTTATTTATATCTGGGTATTCCACAAGTTACAAAACATTCTCAAAAGGGGAGATTTGCCATGACTGGTGTTAGAGTCCCACTAGATTGTGGGCCTTTTGGTAGGCGTCCCATGTATAAACTAGAGGAAGATGGGCACAGATGTTAGCTCAGGGCCAGTCTTCCTCAGCAAAAAGAGGAGGACTGGCAGTAGTTAGCTCAGGGCTAATCTTCCTCAAAAAAAAAAAATAATAATAAGCATGTGTGGTTACTGGTACCAAGAGAACTTTCCCATCATCACAGAAAGTTCTATTGGACAGCACTGGTCTTGAAGGTGGAAACTTCCTCAGTATCCCTCCCAGAACCTGTATCAGGATCATATAACATTGTGTTCAACAACCATTTCCTGAATCAGTGATGATTACACTCTCCTGGTAAATCTCAGCCTGGTCTTCATTTCTGCACGGAAGCCTTCACTGAGCTCTAGTCTGTGCTCCCGAGACTGGGCCAAATTTCTGTCTTATCAGATTCTGACCCTTATCTTACACCACACACACAAACAACTCAAAATGGACTAAAGACTTAAACATTAGACTTGAAACTGTAAAACCCCTAGAAGAAAACATGGGGGAAAAGCTTTGTGCCATTGGTTTTGGCGATAATTTCATGGATATGACACCAAAAGCACAGACAACAAAAACAAAAACAAATCAGTGACTACACCAAACTGAAGTGTCTGCACCACAAAGGAAACAACAGAGTGAAAAGGCAACCCATGGAATGGGGAAAAATATTTGCAAACCATGTACCCAGTTTGCAACCATATAATCCAATAAGGGGTTAATCTCCAAAATGTATAAGGAACTCCTACAACTCAATAGTAAAGAAAACTAGGAACCCAATTAAAACATGGGCTAAGGACTTGAAGAGACACTTCTCCAAAGAAGACATACAAATGGCCAACAGGTACATGAAAAAATGCTCAATGTCACCAATCATCAGGGAAATGCAAATCAAAACCACAGTGAGGGGCCAGCTCCGTGGCCGAGTGGTTAATTTCGTTCGCTCCGCTGCAGCGGCCCAGGGTTCGGATCCTGGGTGCGGACATGGCACTGCTCGTCAGGCCATGTTGAGGCGGCGTCCCACATCCCACAACTAGAAGGACCTGCAACTAAGATATACAACTGTGTACAGGCGGGGTTTGGGGAGATAAAGCAGAGAAAAAAAAAAGATTGGCAACAGTTGTTAGCCCAGGCACCAATCTTTCCAAAAAAAAAAAAAAACAACAATGATGGGGCCGGCCCCGTGGTGCAGTGGTTAAGTTCGCACCTTTCAATTCTCGGTGGCCCAGGGTTCACAGGTTCAGATCCCCAGGTGCCGACATGGCACTGCTTGGCACGCCATGCTATGGTAGGCGTCCCACATATAAAAAAAAAAGCAGAGGAAGATGGGCACAGATGTTAGCTCAGGGCCAGGCTTCCTCAGCAAAAAGAGGAGGACTGGCAGTAGTTAGCTCAGGGCTAATCTTCCTCAAAAAAAAAAAAAAAACCACAATGAGATATCACCTCACACTTGTCAGGATGGTTATTATTGAGAAAACAAAGGATAACAAGTGTTGCCGAGTATGTAGAGAAATTGGAACCCTTGTACACTGGTTCTGGGAATGCAAAATGGTGCACTGCCGTGAAAAACATTATGGAATTTCCTCAGAAAAAATAAAAACTAGAACTATCATATAGTAGTAGCAGAGATAGTGCTGGACCCTGAGGGTTAGGGAACCTCAGCATCTTAAAAGGGCAAAGTTGGGAGCTGTTAACAGAACCTGGCAAGAGAGAGCTTCCAGACTGGAGCCCGCCCCTCCACAGAAGGGGAGGAAGCTGGGGGAATAAATACCCAGACTCCCTCTCTACCCTTCCTCCCTGCTCTGCCCCAGCTCCCAGCTGGAGGAACCCAGTGGAAGCCAGAGGGCTGGGAAGCCGAAGAGAGAGGCCTGCCTCCTGGGGCATAGCAGAGTGCAGAAGAGTGAAGAATCTAGAAGGCAACAGAGAATAACCTGTACACCCCTTCACCTGGAATTAATAAATGGTAACTTCTTATTTTTGCTTCTCGTTTAAAAACTAAATAGACTTTTACGGATAGAATTAGAAGTCTCGGGGCCGGCCTGGTGGCGCGGCGGTTAAAGTGAGCACGTTCTGCTTCGGTGGCCCCGGGTCCCAGGTTCAGATCCCGGGTGCGGACATGGCACCGCTTGACAGGGACAGGCCATGCTGTGGGAGGCATCCCACATATAAAGTAGAGGAAGATGGGCATGGATGTTAGCTCAGGGCCAGCCTTCCTCAGCAAAAAGAGGAGGATTGGCAGCAGTTAGCTCAGGGCTAATCTTCCTAAAAAAAAAAAGAAGTCTCTTATTTGCCTCACCATTCCATTCTCCTCCTTCATCAGAGATAGCCAATTTCAGGAATTTGGTGTATGCCTTTTGTGTCCACGTTTTGGTTTTTAAATTTTTATTATATATATATATGGACAAACATGGATAGCATTGTTTTGGCTTTTTAAGATTTTTATGTAAATGTTTTCATGCTGTGCATATAATTCTGTGACTTGCTTTTTTCATTCAATAGTGTGTTTTGGAGATATACCTGTGTTGGTATATATCGGTATATTTCCTTTATCTTAACTGCTGAATAGTATTCCATTCTATTTTTCCATTCTCCTGCTGATGGATATTTATGTTGTTTCCAATATTCACCGTTCAAACAGTGCTGCAATGAGCAAACTTACACCCTGGCTCATAGGGTCTGAATAGTCTCAACCTTACTAGAAATTGCCAAATTACTCCCCAGAATGGTTGTATGAATTTATATTATCACCAGCAACCTATGAGAGTTCCTGTTTCCCCACATCCTCACCAACTCTCAGTATTTCAGATTTTTGTTTTTGCCAACATAATGGGTGTGAAGCGGTATCCCACTGTTGTTTCAATTGGCATTTTCCTGATCGCTGGTGAAGGCAAGCATCTTTTGCAGAAGTTTATTGACCATTGGGTTTCCTCTTCTGTGAACTGCCTATCTATATCCTTTGCCTACATTTTATTGAATTGTTTTTCTTCTCCTTTATGACTTCTGAGACTTTGTATATTCTGGATGTGAAATCTTTGTGTAAAATCTGATTTGCAACCGAAGAGTCTTCTAACTGGCTCAGGATGAGGTTTTAAAAATATCTGAATCAAGAGCCTAAGAGGCACAAACATCCTCAAGGAAAGGGAAAGGCCACCGAAAGCGAGGAGGTATTTGCTCACATCGCTTAAGGACTTCTTTCCCCAAGTACTGGAGAGTGACCGGCAAGTCTGTAAAATTCAGAGGGAACTGCTACGTTAAATCAGGGCTCGACTTCCCTTCTCCACAGAGCTGCTGCCCCTAGTCCTCTGGCTCCAGGTGCATTGCATCATGAGGGGAAACTGTTGCTGTTTTCAGTGCTGGCTGTCTTGACTTGACAATGTGCTGCATGATGAATTGATGTTGCCATGCGGGCAGATATGGGCAGCATTTTAAGCCGCTAAGGTATGTGAACTAAATCCCCCAATTCATCGCTCAGGAACAATTGCCTGAGGACAGGGCTCTTTCTGAAAACATAAGCTCTAGTGACAAATTTTACTCAATGAGTGTTGCACCTTACTTTAGAAAATGCTTCTACAGGCAGCAAAATAATTCACAGGAAGACCTATCAAGATGAGCTGTCTGGGGAGACGAGAGGGAGATTATATCCATCTATCATGCGTTCACCGGTGGGAATTTTCCTGTGTTTCTACTGTGTGACCCAGTCACTGAACAAAACCCTGGGCACGTGTCAATGGACTAGACGCAGGCCCTGCTCTTGAAGAAGTCACAGTGTAACAGGGAGAAGTATGGGTAAACCAATGGTTTAAACACAACGCAGGGGTGTAAAGAGGAATGTGCCAAGTGTTCTGGGATCATAGAAGGAGTGACTAATGCTCCAGCTCCTTCCAGACTCAGCTTGGGCATCGTCCCCACCCCATTTCTGTACACCTCTCCTCTCTCTTCACTTTCCCCATCATGTTGGCATTGTCTGCTCCTGGGTCTCTCTCCCTAATAAGGCTTTAACCTAGAGTTTCTCAACTTCAGCACTATTCACATTTTGCACCAGATACATTTTTAATGGGGGGAGGGGTTGTTTTGTGCATTGCAGAATGTTTAACAGCGTCCCTGGCCTCTACTGACTACATGCCAGTAGCACACACACACACATACACACACACTCAACACACACTTATTATGACAACCAAAGATATTTCTAGACATTGCCAAATGTCCCCTGGGTACCACAATCGCCCCAGTTGAGGAGCCCTCCTTTAAGCTCTTGCAGGACAGCAAACACATTTTCTTCCTCTCTGAATTGCCGGTGCCCAGGACATGCCTGGCACTGTGAACCAAATGGAATTTTGCTTGGAGGGGTAAGGAAAGGCCTTGTATTAGAGAAGGCATTTGATTTGGACTTTGAAGGATAAAGAGGAATAACATCAGTGCTCTCCTGGTGAAATTTTCATGATAATGGAAATGTTCTATATCTGTACTTTCAAATACAGCAGCCACCACCACAGATGGCCTTTGAGCACCTGAAAATGTGTGACCACACAACTGAATTTTTTATTTCACTTAGTTTTAATTACTTTGAATTTAAAGTTCAAAGGCCACATGGAGCTAGAGGCTGCCATATTGGACAGCATAGCTCTAAGCACTGAATAGCCTGCCCCAGTGTAAAAACCACTCACCAAATGTGAGTTTTGGTTTGGCTAGTTTCCCAGATATTCAGAAATGTATTTACTTTTAGTTTCTCTGACCATCATCCAAGCCTAAAGCAATGCAGTATGGAGTAAAATGACTACTACCATGCTTCACTCTACAGAGGTGAGAAAAAGTGCTGATCCCACCCATTGTAAGGCAACCAGGAATACCATTATCAAGAGGCTTGACGACAGATGCTGGTGGAATTCTCAGAATCACCCAATTTATTTAAAAGTAGTCCATCCATCTATCTGTTCTTTCTTGCATTTATCCAAATAGCACATATCGAGAGTCTACCATATGCAAAACAGTTAGAGAGACAAATGTGTAAAGAACTAACCACAATAAAGTGTGACCAGAGTGATGATGGAGTTCTTTGTGTGGTACAGTGAGGACACAGAGACAGGAGATCCTAAGTGCCTGGGATGGATAAAGAAAGTTTGACAGAGGAGCGGATGTTGAGCTGAGTCTTAAGGTTTGAGAAAATTAGCTGAGTCAGTTACCTAAACTTATCTGAAAAACCACCAAAAAAAAAAAAACCACCTGGAAGCTTGTTAAAAAATAAACTCTAGGCTTCTTCCCTAAAATTCCCAGAATAGAGCTTAGAGTTTTGTACTTTTAGCAAGCACCACGGGCAAACCTGGGACATGGGTGTAAGGAAGATGGGGCCAGTCATTCCCACGTGCTGATAGGATCAGTGTCAGGTCTTAATGATGTTGCTGATATCTGACATGTATCAATGTCTTGCCTGCCATATCACAGAGGGCAGGAGTCTGAAAAATATACATTTTTTTCTGATATCAAAACTAATGAGAAAAGTGGGGGGAAGAAAAGAAAAAGAATGAAAGAGAAAATGAAAGCCACCCCTGATACCACCTTCCAGACCTAATCTTGCCTGATATTTTTGATAAATATTTTGCTTGTTGTTTCTTTTTACACACACACTCACACCAAATTGGAATAATACTGTACCTATTCTGTTTTGGGAGGGGAGGAGTTTGGTGTTTTTGTGTGTGTGTGAGGAAGATTGGCCCTGAGCTAACATCTGTTGCCCATCTTCTTTTTGCTTGAGGAAGATTGTCACTGAGGTAACATCTGTGCCAATTTTTCTCTATTTTGTATGTGGGACGCCACCACAGCATGACTTGATGAGCTGTGTGTAGGTCTGTGCCTGGGATCTGAACCTGCGAACCCCAAGCCGCCAAAGTGGAGCATGCAAACTTAGCCACTATGCAACGGGGTCAGCTCCCCTATTCTGTTTTTTAAACAAACTTTTTTATATTAGAATTATTTTAGGTTTAAAGAAAAGTTGTGATGATGGTACAAAGAGTTCCCATATATCTCACACCCAGTTTCCCCTATTATTAATATCCTACATTAGTATGGTGCATTTGTCACAACTGATGTACCAATATTGATACATTATTGTTAAAAAAAAATCCATACTTTATTCAGATTAGTTATTTCCTAACATTATTCTTCTGTTCTGGGGTCAGATCCAGGATACAATATTACACTTAGTTATTCTGTCTCCTTGGCTATGACAGTTTCTCAGACTTTTCTTGTTTTTGGTGACCTTGACAGTTTTGAGGAGTATGGGTCAGACATTTTATAGAATGTCCTTCAATCAGGATTTAGCTGCTATTTTTCTCATTATTAGGCTGACGTCTAAACATACATATATGCTCAACCCAGAATTAAGACTTGCTACCATTTTGTGATATTTGATTCATTTTTTAAAAACCAAACAGAATTGAAATTAGATTCTCATTATTCAGCATCCTTATCTACATGTCAATCTTTTATCTACATCCCTACTTCACCATACTCCCTCCCTCATGGATGCAACCACTGCCTTAAATTTAGTGTCTAATCTTCCATTTCCACTTTTTCCTTTTAGAAGTATGTACATGCACACCTATCTAACTAGGAAAATATGTGGTATTTCATGTGTATTTTAAAATTTTTCCATGAGTGGCATCATATACACATCATCCTGTAACTTGATTTTTTTCACTTAACATTGTTTTTGAAAAAAGATAAAAATGTGAGTGATGGATGTGATAATTAACTAGATGGTGAGAATCCTTTCACAATGTATATGTATATCAAGTTACCATGATGTACACTTTAAATATCTGACAATTTTGTCAATTACACCTCAATAAAGCTAAAAAAAGATTGTTGAGAACATTTATGTCCATCTACATAGACCCAGCTAGCCCATTTCTTTTAACTGCTATATAGTATTCTGTAGTATGGCTGCAGTGTATTTTATCCACTCCCCTCCTTTACACACGTAAAGAGACCCTCTCAAGTACACACTTGGAAGTAGACCGGCTGGTTTGTAGGGTGTGGGCCTTCTGATACGATTGCACCACTTCACACTCCAGCAACGATGTTTAAGTTTGTTTCCCCACATTCTCAACAACCATTAGTATTAGCAGACTTTTCAATTTTTTCCAAACTTATGAAAGTGAAATTAAATCTCATTGGTATTTTACTTTGAGTTTTCCTGGTTCCTGGTAAACTAGAGCATCATCTCATATTCTCATTGGTCGTTTAGCTCCCTTTACTGTGAATTGCTTATTCACCTTTTTGCCCACTTTTCTATTGAGTGTTTTTGGCCTTTTAAAAAATTTTTTATTAACTTGATAGCATTTAAAAAAATATTTAAAAATATATATTTTGGGTAAAGATCCCTTTTCTGTTGTATACGTTATCAATATATTGCTCTAGTCTGCCGTTTGTCTTTTAATGTTACTCATTACCTCACTTGTCATTCGGAAGCTTACAGTTTGACGTAGCCAAAGAAATTTTTCCTTACATAATGTATGCTTTTTTGTATATAGCTCACAAAGTTTCTTCCTATCCTAATATCCTAAAATACTCCCTATATTTCTCCTAGTTGTTACAATTTTTGTTTTTAATGTTTAGGTCATTCATCTACATGAAATTCCTTTTTGTTTTTTATGTAAGATAGAGATCTAATTTTCTCTTTGTAGGAAGCCCAGCTACCCAATATCCTTCACTCAGTACTTCATCCTTTCCTCTCTGATCTGTAATGCCAGCTCCATTAAATGACAAGTGGCCATATATGCAGCGATTTGTTTTTTGGAATTTCTGTCTGTTCAACTGATCTGTTATCTGTGGCTCAGCCACAGCCACGGTACTTTACTTATTACACTTCAAAATAAACTCTGATACCTGGTGGAACAAGCATTCCCTTTCTGTTATTCTTTTTCAGAATTGTATTGGATACTTTTGGACTTTTACTAAGCTACATGAATTTTAAGATAATTTTTTAAGTTTTATGGAAAATCGTGTTAGGATTTTTATTTAAATTTCACTGAAGTTTTAGATTTATTTGGGGGAAGATTACCATCTTCACTACATTGAATCTTTCCATTCATGAGCACAGTTTATTTTTAAGAACTTTCTACATGTTTTTCTTTTTTTTGTATATAATTTTATTTTTTTAATTTATTTTTTCAGATGTACATCATAATGTTTCGAATTCTGTGTAGATTACATCATGTTCACCACCCAAAAACTAATCATAGTGCATCCCCTCACATGTGAGCCTAATCACCCCTTTTGCCCTCCCTGCTCCCCCCTTCCGCTATGGTAACCACCAATCCAATCTCCAATGCTATGTGTTTGTTTGTCATCTACATGCTTTTCAATACAGTTTTAACATTTTCTCAGCAAAAAACTATGAAGTTTTTGTTTTGTTTACTCTTAGGTATCAAATTACTTTATTGTTAAATTAGATTTTTTTCAAGTTCTTTGGGTATTACTATTTTCTGAGAACGCTATTTGTTTTTGAAGGTAGTTTCATATGATCTATCTTGTTGAATAATTTTATTAGTTCTGTAGGATTTCTTAGATTTTCTAAATAGTTAATCATACTATGAACAAATAATGATAATTTTGTCTCTTCCTTTATTTATTTATTTTTTGGTGAGGAAAATTGGCCCTGAGCTAACATCCATTGCCGATCTTCCTCTTTTAGCTTGAGAAAGATTGTCCCCTAGCCAACATCTGGCCGTCAAAGTGGAGCATGTGAACCTAACCACTGTGCAACCGGGCTGGCCTCTGTCTCTTCCTTTTTGATCCATTTATCTCCATTGCTTTATTGGCTAGAAGTTCTTAACACAGTGTTGATAATAGCTAAATTATTATTATATATTATATGTACTACTATATGTTTCATTATATAAGATATATATTAAATGTATAACATAACATTACTATTATAACACAGTATTGATAATGTGGTAGTGGATGTCTTTGTCTTGTTCTTGACTTTAATGGAAAACCTAAGCACCTATTTTATGATTTATGACAATATTTATTTTTTTGATGTGGGTTTTCTTA
This sequence comes from Equus quagga, assembly GCF_021613505.1. NCBI lineage: Eukaryota > Metazoa > Chordata > Mammalia > Perissodactyla > Equidae > Equus > Equus quagga. The sequence continues at coordinate 45,817,015 of NC_060280.1, read as the reverse complement.
GATGCCTATTTTCAAGCCAAGGATGTTCAAGTTTCCTTCTATTTATTTTTTGTTAAGAGTTGTCTTTTAAATCTCTAAGGAGTACTAAGTTTCCTTGCATGCTTGGTCTGCACCTATTGCAGTAATCACATGGAATGTCTCTTTTAATCTAATGCAGTAAGTTATGTCGATAGATTTTCTTAGAACTTCTCTGCATTTCTGGGATAAGCCACGCTTGGTCTTATTTTTATTTTTTTATTTTTTATTAAGCATATTCTTCTATTCTGCTAAACTGGATTTGTTGATATTTTACTGGGATTTTTTACATCTATGTTTATAAGTGAGGTTGGCATGTAATTTTCTTTTTTATACTGTCTTTGGTTTTGGAATCAAATTATATTGTCTCGTAAAATAACTCAAATGGCTCTGTCTCTTTGTCTACTCTCTGGAACAGTTTGTATAAGAAAGGAATTATCTGTTCCTTGACTATAGTAAAACTCAGCTGTAAATCTTTCTGGCTCTGTTTCCTTTTTAGGGAGGACATTTTTGACGATGATGCAATCTCTTATTTTGTTATTGCCATATTAGCAGTAGGCAACACTAACATAGTGCCAGGCCCCTGTTCTAATCTAAGCATTTCAACAACTAATGCTCATTTAATCAACACAACAGTCTTACGACCTAGCTGCAATTATTAGTCCCATTCCACCTATGAGAAAACTGAGGCAAAAAGGGTTAGGTAGCTTGCTCAAGCTCACACGGTAATGGCAGGGCCAAAGTCAAACCCAAGCAGTCTGGCTGTAGAATTTGTACTCTCAACCACTATAGTAAATTTTTCTATTTCTTTAGGGGTAAATTGCATTAATTTACATATCCCTAGAAAATTATATCTTTCTTTCAAATTTTCAAAATTATTGGCCTAATGGGGCCGGCCCCGTGGCCGAGTGGTTAAGTTTACGCACTCCGCTTTGGTGGCCCAGGGTTTTGCCAGTTCAGATCCTGGGCACGGACAAGGCAACACTCATCAGGCCATGCTGAGGTGTCATCCTACATAGCACAACCAGAAGGACCCACAACTACAGTATATAACTATGTATGGGGGGCATCAGGGAGAAGAAGGAAAAAAAAAGACTGGCAACAGATGTTAGCTCAGGTGCCAATCTTAAAAAAAAATTATTGGCATAAGGGTGTTATAATCTTCACGTGATATTTTGAAACCTCTACTGTACATTTTTTTATCCCTAATATTGTTTTATTTCTGTCTTCTCTCCTTTTCTTCATGAGTCTTGCTAAAACTTTGTTCTGCTAGTTTTTCCCCCAAAGAACCAGATTTTAATTACAAGATATCTAGATTTGCTTTAAACTATCACAGTAAGAAGCGTAAGAGTGAAGGTATATATAAAATAAGATCAGCCATAGTCTGGTAATTGTTGAAGCTTGGTAAATGAGGGTTCATTATACCATTCTCTATTTTTATCCATGTTTGGAAATTTCAACAATAAACAGTGAACAAAAGTAAATAAAAGAATCTGATTTTGTTTTGTTTTTTCATAATCTATTGACTTTCAAAGCTCATGCTATCTTCCACTAATATATGCTTTTATCTTTATTTCCTAATTCTTTCTTTGGGTTTTCTCCATTCCTAGTTTCTTTCAGTTAAACGCTTACTTAAATAATTTTCAGTCTTGTTTTCTAGTATGCACATTTGAGCTTCAAATTTCCCTGTAAATATCAGTTTAACTTTATCCTATGCAGCTTTTATTATGTAGTGCTCTTTTCTAATTAAAAAAATTTTCCAGTGTGATTTCCTTTAAGCTCTGAACTGTTTAGAACCGCGTCCACAAGTGCATCCATATGATACCAATTATTTGGAATTTGTGCAGACTTGCTTTTTGCCTATTATTAAATCATATTTGCTATTTTTTCAATTAATCTATATAATTTCTAATGAGTTTTGTGTGTGTGAGGAAGATTCACCCTGTGCTAACACCCATTGCTAATCTTCCTCTTTTTTTGTATGTGGGAGTAGGTCCATGCCCAGGATCTAAACCCGGGAACCGGGGCCACTTAAGCTGAGTGCATGGAACTTTAACCACTCAGCCATGGGGCCAGCCCCTGATTTTGCCTTTTTGATTAGTTTTTGAGAGACCTATGTTAAAGTCTCCTCATTTAGTTGTGGATTAAAGAAACTGGTAAATTTCTCTTTGTATTTATTTTTTGGGAGGCAGATTGTTGCTGAGCTAACATCTGTGCCAGTCTTCCTCTATTTCATGTGGGATGCCATCACAGCATGCTTGATGAGCAGGACTAGGTCTGCACCCAGGATCCAAACCTGTGAAACCCAGGCTGCCAAAGTGGAGCTTGCAAACTTAACCAGTACGCCACTGGGCTGATGCCTTTGTATTTATTTTTGTATTTCAAAGTTATGCTAATCAATGTCTACTCATTCATGATTGTTATATCTTCTTGGCCCTTTTATCTTGCTACTTTTATAAATGTGTAGTTTCCCTACTTAAATTCTGTTTTGTTTGATGTCAATATTGCTATTCCAGCTTTATTTTGGCTATTAACTCAAAGTATGTCTTTTCTTATTTTTCTAGTTTCAAACTTTCCATGCTGTTTCATTTTAGATGTGCCTCTTATATACAATATTTAGCTAGATTTAGATCCATTCTCACAGTCTCCAGTAATAAGTGAAACTATTTTTTTCCTTATAATATATTAAGATTAATTATATTCTTGAGTGTATACTTACCTTCTTATTTAGTGTTCTATTTACTGGGTTTTTTCCTTACTCTTGCTCTTTGCTTTTCTTGTCCTCTATTGGATTTATCCTCTTTTTTCTTCCCTTCCACTGATTCAACATAATGGATGGTATTTTCATTCTTTTAGAAGAAACACACATGCGTTTTAACTATCTTCTAATCGAATGTGAACTTAATATCTCTAACCTCCTTCTTAAGCAGAGAAGGACTCAAGCACACTGTAGCTTCCTTCTGAATGCTCTTACCTCACTTGTGTTACTGGTGCCCATGTTGAATTCCAACCTCTTCTTAACAGGAAACAAAAACATTTTTTTTTAACAGCCAATACTAATTTAGATTTACAACATATTTTACTGATTCCTTTGCTCATCCTTGCTTTGTTCAATGGGTTTCTTTTCTGTTGCTGAAGTACATTCTTCAGCAGTTCTTTCAGCAAGGGTCTGTGGGCAGTAAACTGTCTTATTTGAATGTTTAAATTTGTCCCTATTCTTCAAAGGACATTTAGTTGCACATATACAAGTTCCAGCTTTACCATTCTTGCCTCTCAGGACTTTAAAGGTATCACTGCATTTTGTCTCAGCTATTCTTCCAATGTTGAGCCTGCACGCAATGTAAGTGCTTCTCTGCAGGGAGTCTGCAAGTCTGCTCTTCTTCCCTGAATCTTTCAGGATTTTCCATTTACAGTTGATGTTCTATGATTTCATTACAATGTAGTAGGCATGAAACTTCCTTCTCTTACTTAGGATTTTTTTTTCACTCCAAGAACGTAGGTTTCAATTTTGGAACACTCTTAGGAATTCTCTCTTTCAAAATTGCCTCCACCTTCTACCTAGTTCTCTGTATTTCCTGTTTCTGGAACTTCTACCAAATGTGTAGTGGGGTGTCTCATTTTACATTCCATGTCTATCTCTTTGTACTGCATTCTAAGTGATTTCCTAAAGTCTGCTTTCCAATTTATTAATTCTCTGTTTGTCTATTTTTAGTCCACCGCTTAACAAATTTATTGAGATTTTTATTTCAATGATGCTATTTTTCAATTTTAGGATTTCTACTGTTTTTTAATTCACCAATTCTTTTACATAATTATTTCGAAAAAATAGTTTGGATCCTCACTTCACACTAAAATATAATCTAGATGGATTTATGGAGTTAAATGGAAGGAAATTAAAACCAAAAAAGAAGTAATATTTCTCCAATCTCTCGATGGGGATATATTTTCTAGGCTTTAAATCCCAGCTCTGCTTTCATAACCTTAAAGGCAAAGAATGATAATTTGAATATATAAACTTTAAATATCTGTAACTTAAAAAGCAACATAAGCAAAATTTAAAAGCACATAGTAAATTGAGGACATAGCTACAAAAGTATGACAAAGTATTACTATCTTTAAAATGTAAAGGTCACATAGAAGTTAAGAAAAACACAAACGAAAACACAAATGGCTAATAAAGATTTTCAAAATGTTTCCTTTACTAATAATCCAATAAATACTACTACTAATGAACTATCTGACATCTATACTATTAACAAAATATTTTTATTTTAATGAGAATATACAAGGTGTGCTAGGGTACCACTGTGAGAGCATAAGATACGACAGTTTTGAAAAAAGTTTAACAATATATATACCAAGCACCTTACAAGCATTCTAACTTTTCAACAGAATAATTTCACCTTTAGGAATCTAACCCAAGGAACCAATCCCAAATACTGGGGGGGGGGGGGGGGGGGGGGAATCTTTAGGCCATGTTCTTATAGCAAAGAAAAATTGGAAGCACCCTAGAGGTGCAATAAGGAGGGGAGCAAGTAAATTGTTACATCTGTACGATAAAATATTATTTAGTCATTAAAATGAAAGCTTACAAAAGTTTTTAATAAAATAAGAAAATACTCGTGCTATATCTTATGTGTAAAATGAAGCACATAAAACAATACATATGTTGTAGCCAAAGGACTAGATTAAAAGTACCTATTAAAGTGTTGACAGAATATACTTTAGGAAATAGCTATATTGGTAATTTATTTCTGCCTCATTATACTTTTTTTGTACCTTCCAAATATTCCATAAAGTACATCTATTATTTTTATAATTTTAAAATTAAGGATTAAAAAAACTTTCTCTATAAATTGGAAGGAATCTGACTCAGTCATAAATTCTTCAGTCATACTCACCTCTACCCCTTTGAAATGAGTCCTTTCCTCATCTTTCTATAATGGGCTATTGGATTATTCTTGGCCAGTGGGCAGTGGGGCAAATTGAAAGTGAAAAGTACGAGTTAATCTGAGCAACAAAACTCAGACATTTGACAACACTTCTCAAAAGTTGTTTATGTTTCATGTCTGGGATCTTGAAGTGTGTTAGAAAAGTTTGTGAGTGAATTGTACCATGGAAGAGTGCTAACTCAAAGCCCAATATTTAAAAAGTATGACGTCTCAAGGTAAATCATTTTCTTTTAAGTTTCATGCTGTGGTTGATGAAGATTCCTGACTGAAAATCAGCTTATTTTTTCTTAAAAATTAAACGGTAACTTAAGGGTTAAGGAAATTGTGTTAGTTTGGGTCCCTCATGAAGCAGACACCAAGACAGAATTAGACATTCAAGAGATTTATTGAGAAAAATGCCTGTGAAGGATAAAGGTGAGATGAAGCAGGAAAAGCCTCAAGACCAAAATGCCTATCTGACATCCAAGAAAGGAGAGAGGGAAGGAAGGAAGGAAGAGCCCCAGATTACCAGGAAGCTGTGAGAAAACCTTGGTTGAGTCAAGGAAGAGTGCTCTATTAAAGACTGCCCAATGGTGGCCTTCCATGCTGGGCAGAAATGGCCCAAATCTAGCACCTCTGCTGTGCTCAGTCAGTGGCTAAGAGTGGCCTGCAGAGAGCGGTCTCAACATCCACACCGTGGTGGATCCTGAACTTGCAGCATCTAGAGGCTGTCAGCCAGCTAATGGAGATTTGATTGGTGTGCCTTATGGCTGCCACAGAAATGCATCTAAAATATACTTTGAGAGTCTCCTTCCCACCACCAAAATACAAACAAAACCAAAACCCTTCTGCATAAAACAGCAAGTGGTAGACTGCTTATATCTAGAGAAAATAAAAAGCTTTCCCTTAAGCAAGACTGTAGAAGAAATGAGAAGCTACAGTGCCTGGTACATTACATGCCCTCAGGAGTATTTGTTGACTAAATTATGTCATTTGATTCTTTTCCTCTCATGACGTGTAACAATAAGGCACTCTTTATTAAAGCCAGATACTTTAGATTTGATATTACAAATCTTTACAACAGCCCTACCATGTGGACATTGTTAGGTGTCTTTACAGGTACACCTAACAACATACACTGAGGCTCAGAGAGGTTAAGTAACTTGCCCAAGGTCACATAGCTAGTAAATGGTGGTTCTGAGATTCAAACCCAGTGCTGCCCTAGACCAGCAGTCCTCAACCCTTGGCTAACCATCTAAATCACGTGGAGAACTTTTAAAATATTCAGATAGTCAGGCTTCCTCTCAGGCCAATTAAATCACTATTTCTGGCAGTGGGCCCCGGTATCTGTATTTTTTTTAAAAGCTTTTAAATGTGGGAAGTTCTAATGTTTCCAAGGTTGAGCACCACCGGTCTACTGCCAGCCCTTCTCATACTACAGATGGGGTAAGTGAGTCTCAGAGAGGGGAGGTTATCGCATCCTACAGCTGAAAGTGTGGGAACCAGAGCTCAGATGAAGACTTTCCTTAACCCATGTTGCCCTCTGGGAGCTTCCTTGAGGCTGACTATTCTTCCACTATCTGTTGCACCACAGGCAAAAGAGAAGGGCTCTGCTCATCCAACAGTCCTCGTGTGCCCCCTAGTGGGTTAAAACAGTAAGGAGCCATTGCCTTGGACATACTTGATAGGTCAAACGGACCTATGTATTGCCTAATCCAAACGCCGCATGGAGATTCATACAAGCCTGCTGTTAGATGGTGGCATCCTTGTACTTGGAAGGAAGAAAACAACAACATCAACACAGAGACACAACCACTCTGGAATGGCACCGTGCCTTGCCTCTAAACACTTGCTAAATAAGGCCAACTTTAAATCCTATAAGGCACTCCCTCATCTATAAACTCAGGGAGAAACTTTAAAAATCTTACAGTACCTTTTCATAAGGCAGCAGAAGCTTGTGGCTCATCTCACTAGTTTTGGAGTCAAACACAACCAAGGACAAATTCTAGCTCCATAATTTATTAATTTTATAAACTTTGGTGAGCCACAGTTTTATCATCTGTTAAATGGTCATTATATTGCCTAATTCTTACAGTTCTCGTGGAGATTAAATGTGTATGCAAAGTTCTTGGCACTGTGTCTGGAACGTATTAACCCCCTTGACCCTCACACCCCACAAATGGTTTCCATTACTATTACTGGAATAGACCCATGTTGAATGCATGTTTACGAGGCCTGGAAACAACTCTCAAGTAGGAAAAGCATGTGCTCAGTACCATCATATACGATCTCTGCCCTGGCGTCTGCTTCTCCTCACCCCTCAGAGAAAAGCTTCGGCTCTCCACGCATTCCATCCACGGCAGCCTTCCACAAAATCATTCCCCTGTGACAAGAATTTGGAACTCTGATCTTTCCTTCATCAAAATATTTTTTGCACGTAGCCATATTCTCATTCTGGGGCATTCTCATGTGAAAAGGATGAGAAGACGGGGAGAAACCAGCAAAGGAAACCAAGAATGAGAGACCAATGCAGGAGGAGAAAAACCAGAAGAGTGTGTAATCCTAGAGGCTATGCAGTGTCACAAGATGCAGGAAACCATCAATTGGGCCAAATGCTGTGATAGGTTAGGTAAGACGAGGACCAAGAACTGACAATCAAATCTAGCAAAGTGGAAGTTATTGGTGAGCTTGACAAAAGCAATTCTGATGAGTGATTGTGGTGAAATTCTGATGGAGGAAGGAATTGGTACATCAAGCATAGACTACCCTTTTGAGAAGTTTTTCCATAAACAGAAGCAAAGAAATGGAGTGGTAGCTGGAGGGGGAAATAGTTTCTTTTTGTAAGATGGGAGCAAGAATAGCATATTCATAATGCCAATGGGAATGGTGCAGTGTGAGGGGAAAACTGATAATGCAGAAGAGAGAGGGAAGAACTGCTAGAGTGGCATGCTTCATAGGTCAAGGGGAATGGAATTTAGTACACGGGTGGAGAGTCTTCCACAGGAGCACAGACAGGTCCATTCATGATACTGTAGAGGAGGAAGAAATTTTCCTCTACCCTTCTGGGTTCTTCTGGCTGATCTAAATTAAACTGACATGAGACTAAATAACAGGAGAAAATCAAACAAATTTAATAACACGTATACATGGGAGAATCCCAGAAAAACTGAGTAACTCGCCAAAATGGCCAAAGCTACGACCTTAAATACTATCTTCAGATAAAGACAAAGGAGGATATTGGGAGTAATGGTTTGGAAATTCAAAGGGGAGGAAGGTAAATCATATGGAGATGGAAAGCAAATGTTTAGTAAATAAATGTCTGCTGTGTCTTGCAATGACTATGAGACATGGAGGGGACTTTGATCAAATGGGCCTTGCTGGTTCCTCCCTGTCCATCACACCTAGTTCATGTTATACTATAGTTATCTATGGCAGTAGCTCCTTCCTGAAACAGGCCTTCTATCTTAAATTCTTTTAGCCAGTTAGGGGGAAGGTCCAAGTTTCTTCCTGAGTCTTTTGTTCTTAAAAATAATCAAGCCAAAGAGACACATTTTGGGGTAGCAAATTCTGCTCCCTGACAATAACAAGGGGAGGGGAGGGCTATGCACACAGATGCCCTTAGGTGGGTAGAAGGAATGGCAGGTTCTCTTCTGATGGAATCTGCTTTCTCAGTGCAGTAGGAAGCGAGGTCATCAATGAGAGTAGTTGCTATTAGGTGAAATAAAGTAACATCAAGAAAGCAAGTGATATGTTCGGTTTCAGAAATATAACTCAAGGAGTGACGGGGATGCGGTCTAGCGATGAGTCTTTGCTGAAAACACTTAAATAATGATATTCACAAGTAACTTCAACTGAAATTCAAATAACAATAAACACACATGCAATGCTCTGAATTTTATTTTCTAAACAACTATTTAAACCACTCTACAAAATGCTCTCTAACATTATTTAAGAAAACTACAAAATTTAGGGTGAGAATTAGACCCCATTTACCTACCATCAAAACATCATGCAAACACTTATTTTCTTAGTGGATATTTAGCTTTGTGGAATTACTTACAGATGATGGTACATTTTAATTCTACATACCATAATGAGAATTCACCCCAAGCATATAACTCTTTAAAATGAAACAACATACATTTCTTTTGAACCATTTCAGATTAAGTTGTTTGGGATTTTTTTTTTCCAGAAGTTAAGACTAAGCTCCATCTCCCTTCCCCCGCCACAGTCTGGAGCTCATGGCAGATTTGTACAAAGTATACCAACTACTCCTCAGATTCCTCATCTAGCCAATGGGTCACGTCATCACAGGTAGAAGAGAGAATTGGCTAGTTCCAAACTCGGCTCTTTATGAATGCTTTGTGCCACCAGAAAGGTCAGCTTGTGTGCATACTGACACGGTGCTGGGATACTGATTAAGCCCTGAGGAGGCAAAAGGATGGACAGCAATTAAGAGGACAACTTGTTCTTCAAAGCCATTTTTCTCCCCTGAGTTTTTTCACCTACTAGTTACATACACAATAGAATGTGTTTGTGAGTAAACAATAAACTCAACCAACAAAGGGCAGCCTTGCTCATTGGGAACTTAAAACTCCCTGGGCCAGATTCGGGGGAGGGCCAGTGTGGCTTGTTGGTGCTGGGAGCTGGGACCCATCCTACTCAGGGCTAACCTAAGTTTCCTATCACTTGATGTTCCAAGGGGCTCAGAGCAAATCTTGGCCTTGGACTTTGAGAGCAGCTCTTAGCCTCATGCACAGGAACACAGAACAGAGCCATGTGTGTTACTTTCCCTCCAGACACAAATCTGAGTTGGCTTCCTCATCTGTACCATGGAAACAATACCCTGACCTCCTCTCACACTTGCATAAGATAATGTATATAATATATACTAATATATAAATACTAATCTATTATAACAGTTATTGCAATTTCATTTCTATGACAGACTGGGCTTCTCCCACCATGGACTTAAGGAGTCATTCGTTCATTCATTCATTCATTCCTCCTTTGTGAAAAGTCAGGCACTGTGCTAGGAGTAGGGATACAAAGGAGAAGTGGGTGACAACTCCTGGGTGGGAACCTTGAGTGTCAGGACTCACATAAGTAAACAGCTCACTCACCGGCCAGTTGTAGTACAGATGGCACAGTTTGAAGGTAAGCCTCTGCATGTGGTCGGGCTTCAAAGCGTTGTCATCGTAGATGACATTATAGTAGGTAGGATTAACAGTTCCCCGACAGGCGACCTGGCTGATCAAGTAAAAGTCATACCTGAAGGGAAAAACAGAATAAATGTGGGAAAGAAAGCGAACAGAATAAGGCCAAACCTGAACCACACACAGTGAATTTTTGGTTAAAAACTGATTTTCTAAGAGCACTTGCCATTCAGAACGTGTTGCTTCCGAATCCACCACGGTGCCAAGTGGTGGGTTCTGCAAGGTCCGGTTCACTTCCATAAAGAATCGTAGCATGCACTTCTTCCTGACCACGACCACCGACAGTTTGGAGCTTGGAACCAGAAAGGCAAACAAATAAGATGGAGAGGAGTAAAACCAAGCCAAGCAGCTATTTATCCTTTTGGTAATTTTTAAATGGAATAAATAAATCAATTCAGTCATTAGAAAAACATTGCAAAAATGAAGAAAATAAAAATTAACCCCCAATCTCTCTTCCCTGAGAGACACAATTTTTTAAATTAGGGATTATCCTCATTTGTTGCAAAAGTGTGGTGTATCCAGCCATTTGGTTCATTTACACCATTTAAAGCGGACAGGGAGAAATGTTTCACAGGGCAATGAACTTCAATTAGCACTTCTAAAGAAAGATTTTCCAGAATTATCCGTGGAGACAAGACTTTTTTCCCATTAGCGATAGTCCCCCGTTTTCACCTTCACTGTCCTCTCAGTTTCTGAACAGCAAAGGAGAACCACAAGTTCTTCTCACTCCTCAAATCACTGCTCCTGCAATCTGCAAAACCCACAGCTGGGAGGATGGAGGGAGGGACCAAATACACATTTGGGCCAAATGCCGAGGGACCAGATGTTAAAGTCAGTAATCAGTAAAGCTAAGGCCAAATGCAAACACTGGTCATCAAAGAAGGAACCTCTGGGAAGCAAGGGTCACTGTGTTTTAATATTTTAAGCACTGAAATTATTTTTTTAAATGTCGATGTCTTCAATATTGAAAGTTTTGAAAGTTGACGTCATAGTGCAAGAAAACTAATGCCTCAGCACTGTCAACTGCTAAATTTTCTCCTGCTGCCCCTAAACTGCATACTTGCGATTCTGAATAGACACAGTCACCTGCGGTCAGTGGGGAGGGAGCTATTTCGGCTCCGGCAGTTTGGAGCAGCTGAAGGTGATCCCGCCCCCAGGCACTATGCTCTCCCTCTCTCTAACAGTCACTGATGAGGTCAAGACTCTGCTCCCTGGTGGCTGGTGGCTATGACACTTTGGTTGACGGTGGAGATGAGGGTGAAACCCTGCAGACCGAGCGCTGTGCACTGCTTGGAATAAGATGCTTTCCGAATATTTTAAGAAGCTGACTTTAAGATTATCATCCTCCTCTATTTTCCAGTTCTAATATTTTTCTTGCACTTCCACTTGACATAATCACTGAGGAAAATGTCATACTGAAATGTCGGATCTAGAAATGCAACAATGGAGCAGGGAGCTTGGTGTTGCAAATGGTCTGAGTTGCACAGGCAGCTTGGCTCTCACGGCCCGCACTCTCTCCGCACCTGCTGTAGCCCTTCACTGCACAGCAGTGCCTGCTCTTCAGAGGCTCCAGCTCTGTGTGTCGATTCGGGCCTTCAATGCGAAACCACAGCTTGTGTTTTTCCCCCAGCATGTTAATATGTATGAAGCGTCCTCACCTGCCAGCAGCGCTGCAGGCTTCCTGCTGCACCTCATGTCAGCTGCTCCGGAGCATACCTGCCTTCCTCCAGGTGCCCCCACCCACGGCCCCCAAAGCTCATACCACCCAGGCTATTTATGTAAGACAATCCCAAGTACCCCCCAATCTGGGGGAAATCACCATCCAGCTGTACTCACATGATGCAGAAACAGAGTGAAACTGAACTGCATGAAAAAAAAGATATGCCAGCATATAGTAACTTTAATCGTTATGATGAGTGTGCTATACGTAATTGGGAGTGTGTGGAAAGAACACTAATTTAATACCTGGCATGTGAGTTGGCTTCCGTCACACTGCTCAGCAGCTGTGGAACTTCATATTCAATAAGTGTTTTTAGCTGACCGTCCCCTGCGCCATCACGGTACACAATTATCCGCGCTGGCAAACCATGGTTGTATTTGTACCATCTGTTGAGCGCTCCTGCAGAATTTGATGTTCGTAAGAAAAGAATGACTTGTCTAATGCCCAAGAAGAATAAAATCCCCATGTATTTCAATGTTTAAATAAGTCTGCTATTTCAGACCACTGTAAAAAAGGGTAATGCCGAATTTGAGTTGTATCTGAAATAATACAAAAATGGATGACCTTAGGGAACATGCCTGCATCTCTGCTATTTGAGGAATCATAACAATTTCTGCAGCAAAACATATTCTTAAACTTGGCTTCTCTCTTTAGTGAAATTTTCATATTTAAGCAGTAAATTAAAATTTAAGTCATGCAATAGACATACAAATTCCCCAAACCAAATTAATACTAATTTAGTTTCTTCAAGTCTTTAAATCCTCTCAATACAGACTGGATAATTTTATGTGATTTTCTTCTCTAATGAGCATAAATATGAAAACCTAAGGAAAGAACGAGGCTGTTGCTCTGAAAGCATCTCTTTACATGACTCCCGCCCAATGAGACCCCAAGTCTCACTGACAACATGAACTCTGAAAGCATTTCCACCCACTCTAACTAGAAACTGCCTAACGAGCAGAGACCAGACAGTAACTCCTTCTCAACAGAAACTTTTCATATGCTAGAAAAAAAATGACTAGGTTTTGAACTGAGGGGAAAGTACTATGATACAATATTTTCTTTCCATGTATATATTGCACAATTGTTTTAGAAGAGTTTATTGTCCAGGAAATTTATTTTAGTTCCATAGAAGATGATCATGTATGTCAGTCCATTACCAACGCATATCACCAAATTCAATTTTTTAGGAAAAAAAGCTTGACAATCCCCCAAATTTTTATAGATGGGAAGACACAGATCAGGAGAGCGAGTGAGTTGTACAATTCCTACTACTATGGAATGGCAAAGCCAGCTCTGGGCCAGGGCTGGTGGGGAGGCAGGAACCCCAGACACCTCTTTCTACTGCATCCCAGTGTGAGGAGGACATCCTTCCTCATCTGCTGCTTCTGCTGTCTTCCCCAGCATCTCCTGCTATGCTGCCCTTCACCTGCCAGCATCCCTACTCCAATCCCAAAGGCTTCTCTCCTATTTCTAGGCTTAACACTGCTCTGTCATAAACCCGGTTTCTCCAGGGGAGGTTTCTTTTGGCCTTCAGGCTGCTTGCCAGAGCCACCAGAAGCTACAGCAGCTACCTCTTGCCTTTCTGTTTATCACATGCAGATAACAAATGTAAATTCTACAGAATCTGACTGCTGGCCTGAGTCATGACACAGCTTTGGGGGTCTCTAACTGGGTGACAGTAGACACAGGCAGGCTTGGGGAGTCTGTTTCCAGCCATCTAGTCTGCCATAGGCATGTGGACTCTCAGTCCGAAGGAACAGTCCTTGGAGCCCGCCCCCATTGCTATATTTTCAGTACCGGTCATGAAAACTTTTAAGCAATCTGCAACACCAGCTGTCGTTCTCTGAAGGATACAGCGGGAGAACCACCTAAAGTAAGAAAAGAAGAAAAGTAACGTTCAACTTCAAAATTTCTACCATAAACATACATTAATATTAAGAAATAGAAAACAACATGTGTCCATCAATGGATGAAAGGATAAAGACGATGTAGTGTGTACACACTATGGAGTATTATTCAGCCATAAAAAAAGAATTAAATCTTGCCATTTGCAAAAACATGGATAGACGTTGAGGGCATTATGCTAAGTGAAATAAGTCAGACAGAGAGAGACAAATGCTGATGATCTGACTTATATGTGAAATTAAAAAAAAAAAAACGCTCACGGACACAGAGAACAGATTGGTGGTTGCCAAACGTGGGGGTTGGAGGGATGGGTGAAATGGGCAAATGGAGTCAAAAAGCACAAACTTCCAGTTACAAAATAAATGTCATGGAAACGTAATGTACAGCACGGTGACTATAATTAATAATACTGCATTGCATATGTGAAAGTTGTTAAGAGAGTAGTTCTTAAAAGTCTTATTTACAAAAAGAAAAGTTTTTGTAACTATGGTGACAGACGTTAACTAGACTTATTGTGGTGATCATTCACAATATATACAAACATCAGATCATTATGTTGTACACTTGAAGCTAATATAGTGCTATACATCAATTATACCTCAATTTTAAAAAATAGACATTATGAGTAAAAATCAATGCTTACAATTTTGTATATGCTATATGATCACAGTTACACTAAAACCCTCCTCTCCCCAAATGAAATTCATTGATAAGAGAAACTAAAGCATAGTGCTGGCATCAGACATTTCTGGCTTCAAATCCTGGCTGGCATACTCAGCTGCTCTGTGACTTTGCTATGTGAACCTAAGCCTCGGTTTCCTCATCTGTACCAAGGAAATATACAAGACAGTAAGGTACTTACTACCTCACGGTGTTGTTGTGAAAATTAAAACAGACAATATATATGAAGTACTTAGCACAGTATTCAGCAAATAATAAGGAATAATAAATAGAGGCCACTATGTTATTATTATAAAGGAATTTATTAGTTTAGCAGTAGATCTATTTTCAAAATATTCAAAGATTTCTCAAGCATAAACTTCCACTTCCATAGGTGAGCATTTTGGACTTGACATCTCAGCATGATTAACTTATTTAGGTTTCAGAAACCAGTTCTCTTGCTAAAGTCGTTAATTAAATAAAAGCACTTGGAAGACAAAGATCATGACTTGATGGTAAGTATGGGTCAACATTATCAGAGTTCTCCAAATACAGGCAACAGTAATGACGCAATTAGGAATGCTGCTAACAAGCCAGAAGTCCTTTACCTGCCTGATTAACAAATGACACACATAACAGGGATCTCATACACCCTGGAATGAGGTCGGAGGCATGTTGCTACTTTTTCCTGTTTCCCACAATCCCAAATACATACCTGATCACAAGTTTAACAGAGTAAATCAAATACTTAAGTCTAGGAAGAAAACATGTTGCAAACAGCTCCTACAGCCTCAAAACGGGTTGTTTAGTTACAAATATTGAAACAGTTCTAAGAACTACAATGTAAGAAGTACTATGAGTCAATGTTTAATGCATTAATCCTAATCCTGATCATGCTTTTAATAGCTGTGTGAACAACCACTACATCAAGTGTCTGCAAGTCATAATGATAACAATGACAATGACAAGCATGTATTGGGCATTTACTATGGTTTGTGATGTTCTAAGCACTTTATCTTATGTAATTCCCAGAGATGAAATTGGCATCCCTGTCATCCCCTTTACACAGATGACTACACTGGGGCAAGGTTAAGTAACTAGACCTCAGACACAGAGAAAGGAAACGGCAGCTCAGGATACAAATCCAGACCATCTGATTCCACTGCTTGGCTGCTTGACATAATGTGGGTAAAATTCCTAGTGCCTAATACAATGCAGATGTTCAGAAAATAAATGCACGAGAATTTTCACATGTCCATCATTTTGGGAATATGATTGGCATACGAGCAATAGCTTGTCCTAATGTATGTATAAAAATAGTTTTTTAATGAGGCTTTATCCCAAGATTATGAATCACTATTTTTATATGTAAGTAAAATTTATGACCATGTGTTCATATTTTAAAAATGACTGAAGATTACAAGCTATTTCTTGCTGTACTGTCTTTAATTAAACCACAAATAATAATTAAAGAACATGTTAGGGTAATTTTTAATGTACCTGGTGATTCTGGGGTTCATACTGGCCACAAATCCAACCGCCACCATTCCCGTGTTGAATGCATCTTTACAGACATCAATGCCGACCACCATCAGGGACTTCAACTGTAAAATTAAAATTTCCATGATATAATGAGATGAGGTATACTTTCCCCAAGCAATGATTTAACATAAAGTTTTTTAAAAGTGGTCCCTAGTGATTAAATTATTTAAGTTAAGCTATGTGCCAGGGACATCAAGGTCCAGGTGAGGCAAATTATCAAATCAGAAACCAAGGAGACGTAAAGATGGAGGGAAGAATACAGTACGTACTTTGCGTAAGAGACTCAGTGTAGTCCAAAATAGCCACCATCCTCTGTGGGGGCGGGCAAGAGCCAGCTGTGGCTCAGGAGATTCTGGGAAAGTGGTCAATCCATTTATCCCTTGCCTCTGGGCTGAAGGAATCTGAAGAGGAATTCCATCCCTATTCTTCAGATGGCTAAGGAATCCTCGCTTGGCTAGGCACTTCCAGGAGGGGGCAGCTGGGGGAAACCGCGCACATTCTAGTGATGGATACGTCAGGGAACAGGCAACATTCCTTCACTTCTCACTCCCTCACTTCATCTCACAGTGACCATAAGGATTTTCTCAGATCCCCCAACAGTTTGGAGGTTCAGATCACAGACTCTGCCAGCTCCCCAAACTCTGGGGTGGCCCCCACCCAAGGTGCAAGGCCACTCTGAGAGTTAGCACTCTGCTGAAAGCAAAGCAGGGGAGGAGCCATGGAGCACAGAGTTTCAATAGCAGCTGGGAGGTTCCAATCAAGGCTCTGCAAGTCCATGCCCACCTAGATTCTCTGTCATGAAATAATCTGTTAGCAGCTTAACCGAAGCTCCTTGAGAAGAGGGGACATGCCTCACCTTCTGGGGACCCTCACAGTAGCTCGTGTAATGCCAGAACCCAGAGCAGAGCCTTACCAAACAGAACAAATACTTCTGGGATCACGGGAAAATACCTCCTACTCTGATTTAATTTTAAAAATTAATTGATTGATTGATTACTAAAAGGAAAAGAGCGACAGATTCCTCACGGGGATTTCAACGGCCCACAGCTCGCCTCCCAGTTTACAGGTCATCTGCATGGCAATCTTGGTGGCAACACTCATCAGAATGCCCTGTTTATTCAAGGTCCGGGCAAGCACACACTGGCTCGCGACTGGGCAGTCTGAGCTCAAATACTTTTTAATGGACTCATAATAGCTCTTCTGATTAGAAGGCAGAATACACATTACCTAAAGCAAAAAAAAGAGAAGAAAAGAAAATCAATTTACTTACACTTAGAAGTAGCTTTTAAAAAAATGAATGCATAGATTCTCTAAACATCTCTCGCCCTTCGGTTCCCAAGGAGCAAATATTAACATGCCTGTAGTTCTCTTAAATGGCCTTGAAACCACTGACAATTAATCAATGCCTTTGAAAGGCCTTCTCACCAGCTGTCTTCTCTGCAAATCCCCACTGCAAACCTGCCCATCTCCCCTGGCTTTTCCTTCCTCCTCCTTTCTCTACATCATGATTCTGTGAGCCTCCTCAAATGCCCCTCTAACCTAACTCTTTCTCCAGCTCCCTCCCTCCTTCTTTTCCTGCGACTCTCCAGCTCTCATCCCCACTGCCCACTCGCTCACCTTCACCAGCAGATAAGAACTGGCTTAAACTGTGGTCTCTTTCCCATTAGGTACTAGACAACCAAAATAACAGAAACAAGAGCAAATATTTTGTTTACTGGGACTTGAGAGTCTGGATATGGCAGGAGGAAAAATAAGGAGAAAGAAACTTCAGCTCCCTGGTATTTTTAATTCCACCCATTTCTGTCTCTGCCCCTACTTCTTATTGGCCGTTTCCCTCACAGAAGGACTTCTCCTGGCCTACCTCCATCTCCTTCCCGTATTGTATTCTGTACCTTCAAAAACTTACAAGTATAGAAAAGATAGGTGCTGTCATGATTAACAGAAGAAAACAAAGCGATTTTTTAATCTGTAGAACTGTTCAAAACTATAATGTCAAGGGCTAAAATTATTTAAACATAATTAGATAAAGTAGGAAAAAATATTTTTAAATTGTCAGCAAAAGCCTCTTAGGGGCCTTCCTTCCTTCTACCCTATGAATTTGGGGCCAAGTGAGGTAGGTGGTAGAACAAGGCAGTGGCCCACTATGGACCAGGGCCAAAAAAATTGAGAGTCAAGTGAGACTGGTTACACGCTAAGGGACTGAGAAGTAAGCAAACATGTGGAGAATACTAGGAGCCATGTTTCTCACTATCAGAGAAGGGAGGGACAAATATGAAAAATGGGAACACTTTCCCACGGTGCTGGATTGGGACTGGAGGCGTGTTTAAACTTGTTTTCAATATACATTAACACATATAGTAATAAAATAGACGTAAATGTATGTGTGTGTATGTATAATAGATAGATACATACACAAATTTCCTAGCTTTGCCCATTGAGAAAGCTTAGGGGCAGTGACACCCCAGTAGCAAATAAGCACACCCAGTGCCCAGATCTTGGTTTCTAAATACTGTTCTCTACTAAAATCAATCAGGGCTCATTGGAGAAATGTCTGATTCCAGAGCTGAGGGAGGGAGGGGTGGAGGGAATGATAAAGCAAATATAAAATACCAACAATTGGGGAATCTGGGTTGAGAGAATATGGGAGTTCTTTGTACTGTTCTTGCAACATTTCTGAAAGTTTGATTTTTTTGAATAAAAAATAAATGCTTTTAGATGAGAATCCTTTTTACCATAACATCCTTATGGACCATTTTTTGGTGTCTGACTGAAAAAGAAACAAAGAGGAAGCTAAACTACTTTGCACGAGAGATGACGGGGAACGTCGGGAGTTGGGATGAGTGAGCTAGGAAGCTGAGCCGAGGAGGCAGGATAGGAGAGCACTACAATATATTGGGAGGTGAGGCCTGGGTGAAAAGTAAACACTTCTAAGAAATCAGAATGGTTGAGAGATTTTTATGAACAGGGATGTCAATTTTAACTTGTTTGGAATGTTGGGGTGTGACGTAATCACGCCTTGGCCCCAGACCCACTGCAAAGTCAGCTACACACCAAACACGCACACATGCACGCATGCACACACACACATACACACATGATACTCTGGGAGATGAGACAATTGCGGATGTCCCACAGAGAGACGCAATGCAGGAGGAAATGGCACCGGTGAAAGATGAGACACACAGAGGGCAAGAATTCAGAGGAAGCAGGAACTTGGGGCCATTGGCGACATGGAAAAACCTAAACGCTCCAAGAATCCCCCGAAACACTGGGGAGAACACGGGGTGCCCCAACATTTATGGGATGAGGTGGGAATCAATTTATCTTAAATCTTAAGTGAAAAATACCCCCAACAAGCTGGAAAATATGCAAACATCCACAAGGCTGATACAGGGCTAACAGCAGACATTTAAAAATTAATATTAGAAATCTGAAAGGGAGATAAAATATTGATTAAAGTACTAAGACTAATACTTTCTTAAGTGCTTGAGGAAATGCACAGCAATTTGCAAACACATCATGGGAGAATATTTTCGAATTCCTTCTTTCAATTTTTGCCTTCTAAAGAAAAAATAAAAATAATACATCAAAACACAAAGATTATCCTCTACTTACCAACTGAACATCAGGACCAACATGTTTCTGTATACTGGTAAGGAATGCTGCTGGATTTTCTTGTACTTTTATGCTACATAAAAAGATGAATTTTGAAGATACATAATTCCATTCTTAGTAGCATATATCATCAGGACTTAAAATAATACAAATGGATTTTTACAACAGACTAGGAATTTGAGGAAAAACTTAGAAGAAAGTGAAAACCTTTTGAAGTCCAAAATTGTTTCTCCCACTACAAGACACACCCAAAACATTTAACAATCATTTTTATGAGCTTAAAAAATCATTTGGTGGAAAATGAAATTTCTTCAATTGCATGGAATCCCTACAATTAATTAATTCTGTTGTTCAAAACGGGGTTGAAAGTGAAGTTTTGAAATCACAAGTCTCAATATCGAGCGTCTGAAACAGGGTTCAAGTGAAACTGGGATTAAGATTTCTCTAATACTGAATCTGAAGTTCCAGGGGAGCTTAAAAATAAACGTTTCAAAAATCATCAGGTTAATGAGACCCAGATATTCAGCTAATCTGCATATTTTAGACTGAAAGGTTTTTTCCTTAGTGGTAGCTTGTTTGGAGCCTGGAATATTTAGCTTTGATCAATCGACCAACCAATAAAACTTATCAATTAGCTGTTCTGTGCTTACATCATGTTAGGGACCAGAGGCTACAGAAGTAATTTCCACACAGAGGGATTTACAGATCTAGTTTCTTTATGGACAATCAGCCTCTCATACCTGTGTGTGACTGGACTGTCCCAATGCCCCATAGCATTGTAAAACTTGCCCAGTAGGTGGCAGGACCACTGCCTCCTGCTTGCTGATTTTAACTGAGCTGCGGGAATGGCCTGCAACTAAATGTTTCTGACTCTTCCAATTCAATCTCTTGCACGCAGACTCAACCGCTCTCTTACTGTCCAATCCTTCTAAACTCATCAGGCAAACGCTTCGGATGGGAGAAACTATGCATATAAATCTAACAGGTAAATAGATACTTCATGGGAAAGAAAAAGGATGGAATAAAATATGGGCTTTCAAATAAAACACGCCAAGAATAGAACATGGGCAGGGGCTTGTTTGTGGAACTCGTGTAAGAGCGAGCCCGTGACGCCCGCCCAGGGTCTGCTGACTGTGGCTCCTTTCATTCATCTCTTCCTGCTTTGTTAGCTCATGGGTGAAGAGAAATTAGAGCAGGCGAAACTCAAACCAGGTGATTTGTTAACAGATTTGATAAGAGGCGAACTCTACACTACGATGTAAAATGAGATTTTGGGAATATCTATGCTTTTCAACAATGCTTGCACTGCCAATGTAATTAATTAGTAACCACGTGTTTAAGTATAACTTCCCACCATGCCAATTAGGACATTTGCACCTCCAATGGAACAAAGAAAATGAAGTATTTATTGCTCCTTACCAAGCATATCAAGCTCAATAAAATGAAGCATGACCAACTTTATGGCTTTTCTAAAGCAAAACAATATCCAATTTAACTGTGATTATGTGTATATATATGGATCCCTTACTAAAGTGCAAGCAATTTATTTATCTTTCTCATCTCCAATAACTGGCATAGCGTCTAGCATACAGTAGATACTCAACAAATGTTCAAAAACTAAATGAATGACTTCCGTTTTAACAGAAAACTACTTGAATGACTAATCATGCTATAGTAACAGAATCAGAAAAGCTTATTTCAGATCTATTTTTACCTTAAATTTCAAAGCATAAAATGTATCAAATAAGTCAGGAAATGCAACTTTTATTTTTTAATATCCTGCTTAAGTTTTATAAATAACCAATAGGAAAGAATTAAGGAAAAAAGGTTGGGAAGGCAATAGATTGATTTATTAAGGATTTATACCCAAACTAGTACTGAAAAGATTTTGAAGTAATGAGACTATTGCTTAAAAAACTGTGAAAAAAGTTTTACAAGACCAACATAAAATATACTTCAACTGAATAAAAATTTAATCACCGTAAAATCTACTTGTAACTATTTTCTTAGCACTTTATATTAGGAAAATTTACTGAGATGAGGAAGCTTTTGTAGCTCTGTCAGCCATTATTTCCTATCTTCTAACCAAACCAAATTAATATATGGAAAAGGTTGGGATGATTTTCAGTATATTCTCACATTTTGGGGTAGTCCACATTAAACCCCATGGAACTTCCAACTCTTCTCAAGCAGTTCAGAAAGTTCTCAGTTGCATCTTCCGCTCTGTTACTACATATAACCAACCATTTATTCAAAGGTTGTGTGCTCAAAATCTTGCAAGTTCGCAGATCCTTGAACCAATCAGCAGCCGACAAAGGTTGACACTGAGGAAAATAATGATCATGAAAGGATTGAACACATTTATTCAGAGAGCAATTAAATAAAGACAGTGTGGAGATGGTCCATCTTTGTCATAACAGAACTATTCATACAGTCTGGTATTCACAGACTTCAAACACCGATACAAGCAGGGCACATCTGACAGAATACAGGTGCTTCCCGAGTGGAGGCATCTGAGCATCATCCCTGGGTGGCCACTCTCTGGCTGCAGACCCTTTGGCAAATCCCCTTACCTCATGGACCTCTGCTGCGTGCAAAGAAACGTGTCTGGTTCAAAGATCCCTAGGTTCCCTTACAGTTCTAAGACTCTACGACCTTTATCATGAACGGCTCAGGCAAGGGGGCTGTCCAATTTGGTCTCTTTATTTCAGGCATGTAGATATCTCAGATAGAAAATGCTGATTATTGATACTCCAGGTCGTCATACTAAAACTAACAAATCCTACGGGGCAGTTAAGAATACACATTATGCTAGGAGTAGGCTACATCTAGGAGCAAAGATGAGACCAGGACACAAGCTCCTTTCTCACTCTTGGAAGTTTCTCCAGGTGACCAGGAAAAAGAAGCTCCCTGCACTGAAGAGGGAAGACTTTAGACTGGTCACTAGCCCTCTGCTTATATCCATGGACTGGAATCAAATGGAAATGTCACTGCTGGGAAGAGCCACTGCTTGAATTAAAAAGGAACACACTGGGGCCAGCCTGATGGCATAGTGGTTAAGTTCAGGTGCTCTGCTTCAGTGGCCCAGGGTTCATGGGTTCATATCCCGGGCACAGACCTACATAGCACTCATCAGGCCAAGCAGTGGCAGCATCCCACATACAAAATAGAGGAAGACTGGCACAAATGTTAGCTCAGGGCCAATCTTCCTCACCAAAAAAAGAGACCACACTGTAATCTAATCTCTTACTACTCAAAGTGTTGTCTTGTAGCAGCATGACTATCTCCTGAGAGCTTGTCAGAGATGCAGAGTCCCATTCCAGACCCACTGAATCAGAATCTGTAAGCTAACAAGTTCCCAGGTAACCCATGTGTACATTAATGTTTAAGAAGCACTGTGCAATCCCCTTGTTTTACAGACTCCAAAGCTGTAGCTGAGAGAGGTTAGGGAGCCAGTCGGTGGCAGTGACAGGTTTAGAATGCTGGTCTTCTTGACACTGCCATCAGGGTACTTTCCACCAAGCACTCTGACTTCCAACCACCTGCCATCCTCATGACGCCGTCCATCAGGTGGCCAGGCAGGGACTCAGCTCCTGGAGGTGACCATAGCCTGAGAAAGAAGGGGAAGGGCTAGCCCTCCACAGATGGTTCAATCTGGAGTCAAGGTTCACTCCTTTCCATTCGAGCCAGTACGGGGAGAGCCACTGTCTCCTCACCTACACTCCTACCTGCTGTCATCTGATGGACTGGCAGGAGACCCAGAACAAATGCCCAGGGCCTACTCTGAGGCCTGTGAACCTTTAGTTTGCTCAGTTCTTAGAACCCAATTTCAGAAAAGCAGCATTTGCCAAGAAGTCAATGACAGCCGCCACCGCCTCTAGGGGGCGGGTTCTCCTTTCAGTGCCTCCTCCTATGAAGACCTGTTTCCACACCAAAAACAGCTCTGATACATGTGACCTCACTTATAGAGATGAGGAAACAGATCATTTCAAATATTTTAAGTCCCACTCCATACAAGGAACTGAAACTGAGCTTCTCTCTATTGACTCCCGACCAAGATCCCAACGGGGGCCTACATTTTAGCAGGTGACAAAGTGCTTTGTTCTTAAAAGTAGTTTTTCTTCAGCTTCTCCAGTAAGGATTTTGGTAATTTGGATAGATTATCAAAAGAAATGATTTTAAAAATCCCCATTCTGCCAACATAAAACATTGGTTGCTCAGATACATTAGTTTAGACATGTTGATTTATTATAGCAAACAAGGCAAGAAGAGAGCCTTTAAAAATGACACGAAATGGAACTGGCTTTTAAAATGGGGAAAACGGAGGGGAAAAGTAGAAAGATAATGCAAATTTTTTGCATAAAATAGGTTTGTTTCTTCAACTGAAGCCCAAAAGAGGTAATGATACATCTCTTCAGTTTCAGAAGGCCTCTTTCCCTGAGTGCTGGAGCTGGGGATGGGTTCTGTGCAAACTGTTTCATGTTTATGCCAACTGAGCAGCATTTTACTTTAGAAGATTAACAGATGCAACTGACACAGCAACTAAAGAACCAACTCTGGTATCAGAAAACATAGTCTTTTGAAATCCGCCTTCATCAATTAATAAAATTTTCTCAGGTACTATAGTTGTATTTTTGGTTTTGGGTTTTTTAAAATGATATAAGAGTAGTACAACACCAATAATAGGTGGGCATCTTTTCATTGCAATGGTTTGAAATGCCATTTTCTAATGCATCTTTAAATGTGACACCACACTGCACAGACTAACCTAAATCATGTTTGCTAGATGCCTCTAAGCTGGTACAAGTACACATGGATCAGAGGGAACCGCAAGGCTGAAGAGTAAGGGAGGGCAGGGACGTGGCCATGGAGAAACCAAATGAATACTGTAAGCCCACTAGTCACTCTGGCAAATCTTCAAACTTACACATATCCCAGTAAATACTTCTAAATGAAAATAAAATCACAGCACTTACTACGTGGTCTTGCATTAATATTTTTTCTGAAGGCACAACCCGGCCAGTCAGAGACATCTGGCATCCAAAACGTAGCCCCCAGGTCTCCAGCTCAAAACGAGCATCCTTGTTTCTGTTGATAGATTTGAATTTTAAGTCATTAAAGTGCTTACTTTCTGAATAATTTTAATCATTAGAGATAGAATTATAACTTCCTGAATTATTCAGGGCCTGATTTTCTTTAGGATTTCTGGCTTCTATTTCTACTCATCATTTTTTTTCCCTGCTGAAAAGAATCAGAGGACGACTGCACCCATTTGGGATGTGCAGGGTGGGGAAAAGCTTCCAGTGTGGCACGTTGGTTTGCAAAATGGGCCTTTGAGCCAGACAGACCCGGATCTAACTCCTAGTGGTGACATATCATATGTGACCTTGACCAAACTCTTAAATCTTTTAAAGTCTTGATTTCCTTATTGGCAAAATGTAGGGATCATAAAACCAGCGACTTCATAGGGTTGATGTAAAGACAACATGACAATACACGGAAAGTGCAGCCACACAGCCTGGCACATGCTACATGCTCAATAAATGTGAAATATTATTCCTGATAACAAACTTGTTCATAAAGAGATATTCTGGAGTCGCTATACGTAGAGATGTCTTCTGGAATATTTGAATTTGTTGGCTTGGGAGTGGATGGAGGACGATAAAGGAAGGGAAGATAAGGACTTACGCTTCGGAAGGACAGACAGGGCAGTAGGAAGATTATGAGGAGAATATTAGTATTAGAAATAATAACAGTACCTTTATATTTGTTTAGTACTTCAAGTTTATAACTTAGTAAACTCTACTCATAGTTTATGTACTATCTCATTGGATCATGACATATGATAACCTCCATTGTGCTGTAGCAGCCACACTGACTTTGTCTCCTGGTTTCTATTACAGTGGCCAGGACATGGTAAGCGAGGCACTCACAAAGGAAACTGAAGAGATCCTTGTTTTCGTCTGCCCATTAAAGCTTTCCCTCTCTCTTCAGGGAGCTCAAACCTCTTAACCACTGTCCTTCCAAAACAGCTCATTGTTTCCACCTGTTAATGTTATGTCTGGTCTGGTCACATTGGATACTTTGAATTAATTATTTTGCTTCAGACACTCTCTGCCCAGATGAGATGAGTGAGGCAATCACTGGACAGAAAACTGGGTTAAGTAAATGGGATACTGACAGGTGCGGGTAGGTGCGTCAGGAAGACGTCTCCACAGCCCAGTACAAGAGGAGAGAACCAGGAAGCTCCACTCATATAGGCATAAGTCAGAAAGATGTCCAGAATAAGTGACATAACGTGTAGCCATGAAATGGAAAACTGAAACCACTGGCATGACACTAGAGATGCACACTTACCATATAGAGTTGCTCAAGAAAAAGCAAGTTATAAAACATGACATACAGCACTGTTATTTTCCTAAAAAGAACGTAATTATATACATTTGAAAACATCTGAAAGAATATACACCACTCATTCAATTATGATTCATTCATTAAACAAATATTTACCAAGTATATGCATGCACACACGCTTCTTTCTTCTTGCTTATGTAAATTTTCAAGTTCCTTCATAAACTGGTATTAGTTTAAAAAATAACACTTTTTAAAGGAAAAAAGACCATTCTACAATATTGTCCAGTAGACATATAAAGCAAGCCACATATATAATTTTAAATTTTCTAGCAGCTGCATTAAAAAAAGTACAAAGTAACAAAGTTATTTTTAAAATATATATTATTTAACCAAATATATCCAAAATATGATCATTTCAAGATGTGGCACTAGCCACATTTCACACGGGGCTACAGCACTGGACCGTGAAGTTTCAGGTGATAAGGGAGAACCAGGGAGATGCTCAATTTTCCCCTCACAGGTCACAGCAAACTGTCATAAACAAGGGCAGGAATGCAGTCTGAGAATCAGACAGGCTGAACCAAAGGGCACAAAGGTGTTCCTAAGTTTAAAGAACACATCGTGGGGCTTCCTAATGCTCAGTGTGCTGAGGCCACTATATTAAGATCTGAACATTCTTAACCCTGAATATTGGGGGCCTAGAGTGGTTGATTTTTTTTTAATTACATCCCTTGTCTTCATCCAAAATTTTATCCAGAACTTCACCGTATTCAGTGGATGAGCGCAGAGCTGTCTAGGTGAAGTGGGGTAGTACTTCTGCCCCGGTGGGCTCCAACCAGCTCTCCTCAACCTACGGTCCTGAGGCATCTCGGATGAACCTCTGGCTCTGGACAACACAATTCAAATATGCCATGCTCTCAATCAATAGCAACGAGACATTTTCATCAAGGAATGAAGCGGTTTACAGATGACCCAATTCTATAAACGAGGCCTTAGGCAGGGTACATTGTGGCCCAGCAAGGCATCTCGGTACCTCTGGATGTCGTCAGCAAGCCTGGCCAGGCGCTGCTGCCTTCCCAGAGGACTGAGACGTGTTTCTTCAGCCACAGCTTTCATCAACTGGAAATCAGAGGTTGCCTCGTCAGTCAGCCCTATTACGTGTAAATGAAAACCAAGTGAAAACGCTAACCATGTGCAATGGAACCCCGGCCCATCTCAGGCACGGTGTCAGCTTTTCACTTAAACTGAATCAGATTTAGCATCTGGACAGCACTGTCCAATAGAAACGTAAGCTACAGATGTCATTTTAAATTTTCTAGTAGCCACATTAAAAAAGCCAAAAAGAAACAGATGAAATTATATAAATAGTATACATTATTTAACTCAATATATCCAAAATATTATCATTTCAACATGTAATCAATTAAAAAATTATTAGTGAATTATTTTCCCTTTTTTCCTATGTATTAAGTCTTAGAAATCCAGTCTGTATTCTACATGTGCAGCAGATCTCCGACCGCCCCTCAGTCACACTAGTTACATTTCAAGTCCTCAACAAACGCATGCGGCTGGGGCTCCCACGAGGGACCGTGCAGACCTGGAACATCAGAACACCAGGAAGAACGAGCCTCCTTCCCTTCAAGGACTACATCCTTATTAATTTTTCTATTTGTAAAATAAATAGATGCACATCATAACTGATTCGAGCAATAAAAAATGTAAAAAGTAGAAAGTCTCCCCTTCATAGTCCCACCGTGTTAATCAAAGGAACACGATTTAAAGTACCGGAGACAGTTACTCAGATTCTACTGTCAGGGAGGATTACCTTCTGGAGGCTTTGCAAAAAGAAAAAAAGGATCATTTTGGATCCTCAACAATATACCTGAAAAAACCAAAGTTATATCACTCCCTATTCTGGTGAAGTTCAAAAAATAGTGAAGAGCAGCTTTAGAAAAGTATCTGGGGGCCTATTTTACATCAATGTAACAAATGGAAAACACAACATCAAGGAAATAGATAACTCACTGTGCCAAGCAATTTCCAAAGGGCACCCTATCCTCCTCAATACCCACCTCAAATATCCTACTGTCAAATAAACTACTTAACGGGCCCATCCTCCATGGGTTAAATTAATGCTCTGGCACTCGACTTACTTAAAGAGGCTCTGCCAACGGCTAAGTGCCAGGAGCCCATGATCAGAAGCCTGAGAGGGTATGAAACATAAACATTACCTGTTAGAAAGCAGAGCTCAGGTATCAGGTGGGCCAGCCGAGCCTCAGCGTTGTCATTTCTCTTGCTTTTCAACAGACTAACAAGCACCGGCTGATTTAGGTCAGATAAAGCAATATCATATTGCTGCAGGATGCAAGATTAATGAGGGAAAAGTTAATATGGAAACAGTGTAAAATGAGCATCCTTACCCATAAGCAACAAGATAATCCCAAAATGAATATATACAGGCAAATCTTTTCAATAAAGAAAAAAAAAATCCCGTGGTTACCTACTCATTCCCACTTCCTTCACAGGCTCTACCTTTTATATCTGAGGACCAGTTTTATGATTTTAATTATCTTGTATAATGAAACACCATTTAAAAAAGTAATTTGCCTCCTCTCTTCTGGGTTTCATCCAGAGGCAGACTAGCCTCTGCCAGCTCCATAATTAGTGCAATGATCCCAGTGGAGCCAACTCAGTGCCAGCACTTCAACTACTGACGGCTGAGGCAGACCACCCCGTGCGTAACT
This sequence comes from Equus quagga, assembly GCF_021613505.1. Classification (NCBI taxonomy): domain Eukaryota; kingdom Metazoa; phylum Chordata; class Mammalia; order Perissodactyla; family Equidae; genus Equus; species Equus quagga. The sequence goes on along the minus strand of NC_060280.1, from coordinate 45,788,310 downwards.
AACCAGCTCTAAGCACTTCTATTCATTTTGAAAATATCTACACACAAGTTGGAGGCAAGGGTTAAATTGAGTTAATGTCAGATTTCCCAAAAGAGCATAACTGCCCCTTATTTCCAGGATTGAATGATTCTATAGGGGAGCAGCTTTGAAGTCTGACAGATGTGAATCTGATCCCCAGCTTGTCTACTTCACTGGACTGTGACACTGGGAAGCTACTGACATTTCCTCATCCATAAAATGAGAACCGTAGCTCAGAACTATCCCATGTAACCAAAAGCATGGTGTCTGGTTTATAACTGTTAGTGCCTGCCCCACCCCCTTTCTCTGCCTAAACTTGAATTTCAACATTATCACCTTGCCAAAAGTTAATCTTCCAACAGCAAAGGTTCCAATTAACATTCATTTCCACTATAATTTACTCAACACTAATGAGAGAACAACTGGAATTATAATTTACAAAATGCCTGGGCATTATGTGATGCTGACATCAATAATTATAATTAAGTAAGGATTGAGAGTTCCTCCATTTCAATAAGGACCTTACTCATTAAATTAAAAAAAAACCGCGGAAATTGCAATTTAAAGTGGTGATTGCAACTAATGCTATGGCTAAAAAGCTTGGAGAAGGCTTTGTAGAAGGAGAGCTTTTATCCACGACTTCATTAATTCAGCACACATGGTGTGCTTACTATGTTCCAGGAACTGCAGTGGATACAAAGATAAAAGAGGCGCAGTCTTCCTGACACATAACTACATTATCTACAAAGCAAGGGAGATGAGAAGCACAAATAATGACATGCTAAGCACTTACATTTTTCCTTATTTAGTCTTAACAACGAACCTATGAGACAGATACTATCATCATCCCCTTCACAGATGAGGAAACACATGAGAAATTAAACAAAACTTTCCCAAGGCCCCATAACTGGAAATTAGCACAGCCTGGACTTATCCCTTAAGACCTGGGCACCTCTGCTTGTTACATCACTCAGTACTAGGTCCCTGGTGGTGGTAGTGAAACAATTTATAGCTGGTGAATCAGGAAAGCCTTCATGAAGGAGGTTGAGCCCCAGAGAGCACCTTGAAGAAAATGTGGGAGGATGAAGAGCCCTGAGTAACGGCTCCAGTAAAGCTGGGACATGTTCCAGAAAGAGAGTGTTCTATGGCCAAGAACTCTACCCCCTAAGCTGTGTCATCCAGTGAATTTTACCCTCTCCCTTGCCCCAATTTTCTTAGCGTTTGAAAATATTTTTCAAGGAAAGATAAAATAGAGAAATACAAAGGTCAATATCACGATGAAAGCTGACTACATACTAATTTAGTGTTCCTTTCCTGGGACAGAGAGGAGGGCATGCTAGAAACTGGCAGAATTTTGTTTCTTTTTCTCCCTAATTACAATATATATGCAGCAAACCACAACTGATTACAAAGAAAGTGAGTGGGATTTTACCACGATTCCCTTTTCAGATTGTCACAGGTCCTAAAATACATCTGTTCAAGTAAAAACAAATGTAACCACGCGGGAAAGAAACTCGAATATTTAACAAACTTTGGGTTTAATAAACAAACACTTACGGAGCACATTTTATGCACAAGATGCTTTGCTAGGCACCGTGCATCAAGGGTTAGCCAACTACCATCCCTATTCTACGAGGAAGATGTGTTCTAGAAGCAACGTGATGTGTGGTGCAAGTGCTTAGAGAAGAGAACAGCTGGTTCTTCTGTGAGCATGACAGGAAGCAAAGTCAGAGAGGACTTCGCACATGAGGTGACATTTGACCTTGAAGCTGGGATTTTACCTGGTGGAGAAGGTGACAGGCACCGTGGGGTTTTGCACAGATGTCTAGTGAACATGAGCAAAGGCTGAGGAACATTATGTAGTGACAGACACCAAGCGGACCACATGAGAGCAGCATGCGGTGCATGGTGGGAATGCCCCAGGAGACGAGGCTTAAAGGTGAGACAGGGGTCAAACTGTGTGACACTAGAGATGAAGAAAGGGAGGCTGGGACGAGGGGCAGGGTCTCCACTGTTTACCCAGTGCTCACAACGTGCAGGCACTGGGCTAAAAGCTCTGTGTGCACTGTTATCTCATTCAATGCTTACACTGCACCATGAAGGCAGACAGATGACCCCCCACCACAGACAACATTCCAGGTTTCATGATTTGTCCAAGGTCACACAGCTAGGGCCAGGATCTTCTTATCCAGAACTTATGTTCTAACCACATTTCTGGGCAGAATTTCAGAAAGATCTCTCTGGTGGCAGTGAGGATGAAGGATCAAAGCAAGGAGAGAGCTGGGGCCCGGCAGACATAAATCCTCGAGGAAATCCACAGGACAGGAATCCATGGGAGGTTCTGCATTAACGCAGTGAACAGGGCTGGGGAGGGGGATGGGTTCCAGGGAGAATCCACAGATAAAGGAGGCGGAACTCATCTTGGTGACAACTGAATGAGGGACTGACGGTGAAGAGGAGGCAGGAAGCAAAATGATTTCCTGAGAGGCAGAACTCCCAAGGAGAACCGGGAGTGGGAAAGACAATGAAGTCAGTATAAATTAGGTTAGTTTGACATGGCTGCAGGATATTCATGCAAATGTGTTCTGAAAATGGAGATGAGTGTGTAATTTGGGAATGAGGCCAAGGCAAAAATACTATATTTGAACCATCTCAAAATTTGAAGAAAAGATCCTATATGAGGGAACCATGGTAAATAACAGCATTTAACATTTGGAGGAAAGGAAGGGGGAAAACATCAAAAGAGCTGAGAAAGAACAACCGGAAATGTAGTGGCGAACCACCAGGGACACAGAAGAGGGCAGCTCAGCCAGGTGGGAGTGGTCACTAGTGTCAAATGCCACTGAAAGCCCCTTAGAAAAAGATGTAGCTGGATCTGACCTTTAGACAGCTATCTCCATAGCAGGAGAACTGGACAGCAGACTGCTGAGGCTTCAGAAAGGGAAAATTGAAGAAGTGCTTGGAGCCAGGGTAGATGACCTTCTAAAGAAATGAGCTACTAAGGAGAAAAAGGAAATAGCTTCTCTTAAAGTTGTGGAAAGGTCAAGGAAGGGTTTTTGCTTTGTGTTTGTCTCTTAAACCATCTATGAGCTTTGGAGACTGGAGTATCATTGTACATTAAAGGAGACTCTGAAAGGAAGTGAAGATGGAAGGGGGCAGGGTAATGGTGATAACTGTGAATCAAGCTCCCAGAGGCAGCAGGAAATTCCATCAATAAATGCTTCAGTATCTACTATGTACAAGCTCTAGGCTAGCCCTGGATACACAGAAATAAGGAGTTCAAAGTTCAGGAATGGAGTCAGACCATTTGCGTCGTTCCGGTGATAATGTGATGCAGCTAAGCTCAGGGAAGGGAGCCCTGGGCAGAGCGTGGTGGGGGTCCCCGAAGAGCTGACGGCTGAGCTGTGTTTTGAAGGGTATTTAGTGATTCGCTGGCTGTGAAGCGCTGACCAGGAAGAGAAAGCAACACGCGTGAAAATGCACAGGGGACTAACTGACTCAAGGGGCCACAAAGTCCGAGAGCAGAACATACAAAGGAAACAGGAGTGGTAAGAGATGAGGCTCAAGAGGCAAGGAGCAGCCAGATCATAAAAGGTCTTGGAAATTCTGCCCAGGAGCTTAGATCTGACTTCTAAGGCAATAGGGAGCCATGGAAATGTTTTAAGCAGGTAAGTGGTATTATCAGATGTGCTTTTAAGGGAGCTTACTCAGACTACAGGAAGAAGGACAGCAGGAAACAGGATCAGGGTCTGAGCCAAGCCAGGGACAGTGGAGATGGAGAGGACGGAACAAGTCAGAGGCTGTCAGAGGAAGCACACTCAGTCTGACGGTTTGGAGGACTTGCTGGACCTGGAAAGGAATAGGAAGACTTCTCTGAGCTAAGAGAAAGGGAGATGAGGATGAAGGAAGAAAGTCTACCTGCTTGTAGTAATCCACGTAGGTGACCTCAGTGCCATCCCGCCTCTGAAAGGTGTGTGTGGGCTTCACAGACCAGTCGATGTCATCAATGCGATAGGTTTTGTTATTGTATCTGGCAAATGCAAGAAATCTTAAAATTTTTTTTTCCAAATCATACAAGATAAGTGACTATTTCACTATACTTTTAATTCAAGGCATTAGACTCCAGAATTTCAGAAATTATGAAAGACAGTAACCAAAAATAGTCACTTTTTAAAAAATGATCAGCTCTTATCTGAGAAGAGCATTAATGAACTCTTCAGTAAACAGGAAGACCTCAGTATTCCAACAAAACCAGTGGGAAAGTCATTAGACTTTCCATTTTCCTCTCTGATAGACACACTAACTTTAGGTAAATCATTCTCAAATGTTCAAGGGCCCAACTTTCCATCCGCTTCTGCTGTCAGACAGATGTTCTGAACTCCCAGATCGTTTTTCTGATAAAAAGCACCGAAAGAAGGCTGACCAACGATGCAGTTCTGGTACCCTGCTTCGTCTCCCGTCCAGGCCTGTCCTCAGCAAAACTGCAAAGCAGGCCGGCTAAGACCCTTCTAAGCTCCTTGCCCCCTTCAGCGCCGTGTAGCCTGGAATATCCTCTCACGCTGCCCCAGCCTGGGGACAGAAACCTCCTCATCAGGTTTCTCCAGGGCTCTTGGTACATTGTAAGGTGACTTTGAAATAGTCCTGATCATGACAGGAGGATAAGGGAGCGGCCTTCTCATCCCAGGTAGTGTGGAATCCAACCAGTCCCACCTCTCTGCCTATTCAACCCCAAAAAGCAACTTGCAGTGGAAATTCCAAGCCAGACTACAAGAAGGTCAGCAGGTCCTCCAGAAGAAGCATGCACGGATCAGCAGCAGTCTACAGTGCGTTTTCCAGTACTCAGGGAATCACCAATCCCGCCCACGTTTAATGCAGTTCAATGTGCACTGAGGGCAAATTAGATAGAGACAATCCCAGAGGCTTGAAAGGTCTCAGCCTTAAAGACCTTATAACCTTATAGAGAGCACGAGAAATGGGCCTAATGTGCTGCTGATAATGCTATAAAATGAAATAAAATAGCTGTAAAGAGGCGGCTATAAGCAATGTGCTATGGGAGCAGCACAGGGGAGGGAACCGAATCACTCTAGCTGGTTGGACAGGTGGAAGCTTCAGAAGAGCAGTAACACTTGAGCTAGGCTCGGTGGAAATAGAAATTTAAAAGACAGAATTAGGGGTGGGGAATCCACGCAGAGGCACTGAAGCAGCAAAGTGCAGACTATCGGGTGGAGCTGGGCGGGGCTGGCGGCATATAGTAACAGATAATGCAGGACCACGTCAGATTGCGGCCAGTCCAGAACGCCACTTGAGGAAGTCTGAACTCTAGGCAATGGCGAATGGCTGGGTCTACTGACAGGTGAGTGAACTGATCAGGCCAAGACCCTGATGCTGATTCCTGTCCCCAGTATCACCAATAATTCATTCTCTGCAGAAAAGTTTATTTAAATGCACGCTTTTACCTGGTAAGGACGATGAGCCCAATCAGCTGTCTTTCGCACGTCTGGGTAAAGCAAGACACGCCAGTCCTGTGGCAGAGACCAGCCATGAATTCCAGAACAGTCTCGTGCCGGAGGACTTTGTAACTCACATCAGCACTAAACAGGAGGCTGCTTTCGAAGTGTGATACAGAAACGGCGAACCCCGGCCAAAGGGACAACCTTAAAAAACAAATAAATACTGAAAAGTGAATAAAAACTGACGAATAAATATTTTAAATGTTATCAGAGAAAAATGATACACATTTTTAAGTGATGATTTTACATTCCAATTCTCTAGATTTTTAAGAAATAATTTTTTCTTTAGTCTGACTTCCTCCAGTTGCTGACTAAAAACTTCAGTTATTTCCAGCTGTCTTTCAACATATATTTAGAATAAAGTATCTTCCTCTAGAGCAGGGTTTCTCAGTCCTTGCACAACTGACATTTGGGACCGGAAAAGTCTTTGTTGGGGGCTGCCCTGTACATTGCAGGATGCCAGCAGCATCCCTGGCCTCTACCCACTAGATGCCAGTAGCAGCCCCCAAGCTGTGACAACCAAAACCTCTACAGACACTGCCAAATGTCCCCTGGGGGGCAAAACTGCCCCTAGCTGAGAATCACAGCTGTAGGATCAACATGTTTGTGGAGAGAACAGTCCCAGCATGAAAACAAGTAGGTCCGGAAAAGCACACTGATTCAATGGTGAGGACAGTGGACAGACTTAATAATGAGTCTATTAAGAAACAATGTAAGGGATATCAGGCACAGACAGCAGAGGCTACAGTTCCTTTCCACGTTTATGAATGTCAGAGACTGAAGTCTTGACTAAGAAAAAATTATGGAAATAGCATGAGAAAATAAACAAAAATTTTTTTTTTTGAGGAAGACTGGTCCTGAGCTAACATCCGTGCCCATCTTCCTCTGCTTTATATGTGGGACACCACCTCAGCATGGCTTGACAAGCAGTGCGTTGGTCCGCACCCAGGATCTGAACTGGTGAACCCAGGGCCGCCAAAGTGGAACGTGCAGACTTCACCGCTGTGCCACCAGGCTGGCCCCTAAACAAATATTTTTTAAAAATCACTTCAGTTTATACTTTGTGGACTCCAGTCACCGTGATTCTAAGCCAGCCTTCAGGACAAGCATATGCACTGCACCCCAACTCCAGTTCAGCACAACCACGGCCCTACGAGAATTTCTAATCCAAATGGAGAGAAAAGTGACAGTGATGAATCTGATGCTTTATATACACCACTCTGACACACTTAATTAACTTACAGAAACCTCACCATTTTTCCTCCACCTGGCAGAAGGCCAAACACCCTGCTCCATTTTCTATCTTTTATGCACTTCTCCCTCTGTTTATGTATCTGTCTTTGGGTTACTGGTTGCCTCTCTGTCTTTAGCTTGGCGACATATTTTGGAGAGCTGAGTGACAACCAGTTCAAGACATAGCTGCCCACTCTCCCTGAAGCATCTTCTTCCCACTTTAGGGTGAAAATGCCCCCAATTCTCTATCCTTGACTAGGGTAGTTTAGTTGGCTCGTCTGACCCCCGCATACCCAATAATTTCATGTCAATGCCCTGCTGTGCTAAGTTCCTGTCAGTAAGAAAACAGAGCCCCCACTATGTGTATTCTGCTTCCATCATTACTTGTCATACACAGGAAACTCAGTGTCTGAATTCCTTCTACGATTTATGATAATGATCCAGCACACTAATATCAGAAAACAGGCTGCCAGGTTCATGGTGACATTCGCCATTCTATTAAAAAACTTGAAAATTTTAAAAATGCATTATTTTTCATACCATGGAGTCTCTCATAGGAAGCATAATGGCATAATATTGCATCGTAAATTACGTTGCTCACATTATAACAATTTCAGAGTAACAGAAAACATAAATAAATCTACCTGTGCTGGGGAATCTCCACTGGCTCAGAAGGTTTATAGAAATTCCGTCCAATCTGGTACATGGACAACTTTTTCAAGATCCTGCAAGTATACATTTTTTTAATCTTTGGCAAACATTGGTCAATGACAGTGTAATTCTAAGTGTGTACCCATGCTGAACATAATGATAACAATATGCAGAAAGTATAGAACTTTCATTCTTACAGCACTGGAGGTTTAGATACTAAATATACATGTGACTGTATATATAAGAGCTATCACTTTCTCATATTTGAGAATGATACCAGTGGAATTATTTTTATCTGTCAGGGTTTAACCACAAAGACGAATATGTGGTCACTTACCAATTATGACAGTGGTTTGAACATTCTGGTTAGTGTGGATGGGGAGAAGCAAGCCATGATTGAAGGCTCTTCTGGCCTCTTCCTATTTTGAGGTCAGAAAGCTGTTTCTAGTGATGCTACTCAAGTTCCCTGGGTGCTACCAAATGACACGGCTGCCTCCTGAGCAGCTAACCTGGTCACCTTCGGAAGCTAACGCATCACTGATGTGAGGCTGCCCAGTGCATGGGAGAAACATGAATTCTGAGAAAGAAAATAGGGATTCCAACTGCCTGATTCTGGCTACCAAATGTCACTGAGCCTCAGCCTCCTGTAAAATGAGGATTTTAATAGTACCTGCCTCACAATGCTTGAGTGAGGATCAAGTACAATCAAACACAAGTTGAAGGGCTTTGTAACTGAAGAGCGCCTTCCAAACGTTAGCTGACTTAAAATAGTCCCCTCGCGGAAGGGCACGTGCAAGACTGGCTTCGGTAAGCGTCTGCAGCACTGAGCTGAGGCCGAGATAAAAATCTAAAGACTCAGCAAGACATGTCTGACTAGAATTAGGAAATAATGTGTCTGTGCGGGGGAAGTTCCACTATGTGCCCTACTCAGCAAAACCCAAAACTCTCCCGTCCTCACCCTCTCCAGAGGCCACCGTTGAGCGAAGGGCCCGAATCTCAGATTTTTTACCAGATTATCTTACCGAGCCACACCAGGAACATGGAACACAGTGGTACTCGAGCTTTCCTGGACCCACCTGTCACCTGGGAAGCTTGCTAAAAACAGATTTTCAGGCCCCACCCACGAAATTCTGTTTACTGGGTCTGGCGAGGGGCTAGGGAATCTGTACTTTATCGATTTCCACCCAAGCCCCCTTCCGTTTACTAACCCTGACATACTCAACTGTTAAGTCTGGGAGTGGATGGTTGGAGGAGGTACAGAAAAAGAAGAGAAGAAAAAAGGCACCCCCCATGCTACCACTGAGACATTGCAACCCTTTAACTTTTTGTCTCAACTCAAATGATGCTGGATAATAACGACTGGTGCCAGTCAGAGGCTGTGATGGACTGTGGTGCACATTATTGCACAAGTACGTGAAAGTACATGGAAAATTGCCCTAAAGACGACATTGTTGCTGGTACATTGCCTACAAAATGGTTGATCATTTTAATACCCAGCCTCTATGCTGAAAGGCATCATTAGCTTAAATTAAATTCACATTTAAGGCATCTTACTTTTTGAAGATGATATTGAAGACCTGGATACACACGGGAGAACTTGCTGGGAGCTCCCTCGTCAGAGTGATAGTCATCTTTACAGTCTCACCTCTTCGAGTTTCACTTGACAATTCTGTGACCTGGGAAAAGAAGTACTTAATATGCACTCTACAGATTAGCCCCAAGTGTGCAGAATGTAGATACGATAAAGCAATCACAATTTAATACACATTAACAAAAACAAAACTGCAGGTGTTAGTATGTGAGTAATAATCTAATCAACACATTATGTTTGGAAGGTTTTTTTTCCTCTGTATCTTGCTAATCCTAGAAAAGCAACACATCTCTCTACTCTCTAACTTCCTAAAGGAGAATCAAAATCGGACTCAGGATTCAAAGATTCAATCCAAAGAGAATTCCGGAGCAGTGCTTCTTGATTTTTTGGGGAAGGGGGGTGAGGATGGGAGACAAATTACTTTTAGAGGCTGATGCAAGTTATAGGCATTCTCCCAAGAAAATTTCACATGTGCGTATAGTGTAATAATGTACATACTGTACCCATTTTCAGGCAGTTCATGGAAGCCCAGAAGACTATTAGTGGACTGTCCTGCCCATCCCAGGTTCATGGATTTCAGAGTACAGCCTCTCAAAGGTTTATTATAAAACAGAAGAGCTGAGAAGAAGAGAGAAAGAAAGCAAAGGAGAGGGGACAGACAAGAAGGAAAGTAAATGTGGGGAGAGAGAGGAGAAAATGGTAGAAGTTTAAACAGATAGGAAATCTGATTTTATAAATTTTTGAAAGGTCGAGAGAAATCCCTAAGGTTCTTATAATCTGGAACAATGTTCTAACAATATAGTGAATGCAGAAATAGGTCTCTATACCACCTACCTAACTAAATGTAACTACATTCTTAGACCAGAAAGGGCTCAGTGCAGGGTTTTGGAACAAAAGAAAGAACAAATCAACCCATAAAAATCAATGAGCAAGGATTTTTTAGAAGGGTAAGAAATTAGCAGAGGTCAGTTCATTAGTAAGCACTTAGGTATTTTACCCCTACTTTCTATAGTTAAAGTGTGGCTTTAACTACAGCTGAGCCAAGAATGTAGGGCAGGAATGCCTCATGGCATGGAAACAAAGGGAAATGAGTCCTTTCACAGGGGATGAAATATTTCATCTAGGTGATTTCTTCCTTCAGATAAAACTGTACAGAAATCAGAGATGGAGAGCTACAGAAGAGCTCATCGACATCTGGGAGAAGTCTAGCAGGCAGGAGAGATGAAGAGCGCTCAGACCGCTGCAGGGATTTCAGGATAAAGGCTTAAAACAACAAACGATGCTGGCATGAGTGGTTGGGGAAAGGTGGCAGCGATGGTCCAGGCTCAGACCTCTATGCAGGAACCGCGTTCCCAACGGGCATCTAAGAGCAAACTCATCAGCGCCCCCTGCACCTCCCCTACCAAACACCAACCCCTCCTTGCTTCCTGTGTCTGCTATTGGATCCCACACCCTCCAGTCCCCGGGCTGCTAGCCTCGGAGCAAGCATTCACTTCTCCTTCCGCTATCTAATTGGTTGACAAATCTTAGCACTTCTATACTCGCAATGTCTCTAATAATCTATTTCAGCTGTTCCAATACCATTGTTTACCACAAAGCTCAAGAGCATGTGATTTGGAATTGGCCAGACCCTGGTCCCCTGCCTCCGGCAGCCTGTGTGATATAGAGCAAGTTACTTCAACTCTTTAAGACCTTTCCTCATCTCTAAAGTGGGAGTGAGTCCAGGGTAGTGAAGAGTAAATGATGTAATTCATGGATCTCATCCCCATGCATAGCAGCACTTCGTTCAACCCCTTTTGACATCCTGCCCAGATTATTCCACTGGCACTTTACTAATCTTCCCACTTTCTCCTGTCAAACATTCAACAGGATGTGATCAGAGTAACTGTAATTAAGCCAGCTCCCATGGAAATTCTCTCTCAGAGGCTTCAGTGGTCCATGGAGGACAGGCCCTATTCCTCAGTAGGACATTTAAAGTTCTCTTACTTTTGGAGCCACAACTTCCATTTCTTCCTGGCTAAACTGGAACGATCAGAAATTTCTAAAACAACCGCTTACTCTCTACCATTGTGCCTTTGCCCCTTCCAGTCCTTCTGTCTAGGCATCTCCCCCTGACCCCATCGCCACTCCTTCATTGATCCAAATCCTACCCAAGAAATGAATTCTCACTCCCACTGAAGCATCCTGCTGGGAATGAGCTTTCTTTTCATCAAGCTCTGTATGAAGACTTTGGGTAAGATACTTAAACTCTCTGGAGTGATGAGAGGATTAAACAAGATGACGCATATGAAGAACCTGGCAAGACAAATGCTCAAGAAGTGTAATCTGGTAGGATACCAGTAGCAGTGGTGGCAGGTGGGACATAAAGTACAGATCTGCTCATCCCAAGAGAGAGGTGCTGGGGCTTATCCAGAGGACAACCAGCACAGCACCTAACACCTAGTAAGCGCTCAGTGAATATTAGCATAATGAAACTAAGTATTGTTATGGCACTTACTTCACTCTACCTTTCACTGCACAACTTCAGTACTAAACTGAAATTTTTCTGACAACAAGAACCTTGCTTCCGCCATAGTGGCAGCAGCCTGCCAGGTACACAGTAGGCTCTGTAAGTGTAGAAGGAATGCAAGAGAGTGGCAAATAGATTTGACCAGTGACAACAACCCAGGTGCTGGCCACAGATTCACAGATGGTGTCTGAAAGACAGAGGAAGGCTAGGAGGGAGCAGAACAGGACTCCTAGAACGGCACTATTCGGGAGTGCAAGGAATGAATTAGTGGAGGAGCTCTTTCAGCTTAGATAAGCATCTTATGAAGTGTGTAGGGGATGGAGAGTGTGTGCAAGATTAAGCCTGAGTCAATATTAAGACCAGAATAAAACGGTGAGAACAGCATATCTTCATTGGGACACTATTTCTTTTTACCATTTCTTTTTCACTGTCACTGGGTGACAGGTCATTCATATGTTGATAAGGAGTAAGACAACACTCTTCCATCTAGACCTAGTATCATGATCTGTGTCTGGGAAATAAAATCAACGGGCCTGATTTGTCACACCATGTCTTTACCATCTATTTTACTCACCTACCTCCTCATTAGATTCCATCCCCAACAATAAGAAGGTGTGTGGTACATACCACATGCTCATTTTGAATGAGAAGTGAGTAATATTAACTTATTCCTGGCATCTGTAGAGTAAAAATTCTCCACTTTGGTTAGGTACAAAGCAAGGACCTTGAAGCAAGCTGGGTCATTCAAGGGAAGTATATAAGAATTTCAATATATCTAAATTTCCAAACTTACTACAGATGTATCTACAAGAACAAGAGGATCTTACATCCTCTTGTTGACAACAACAACTTGAAATATATCATTTAAGCACAAGAGGCCATACTAGCATGTTATCGACATCTGGTCATAAGACAAAATATTGAGGGATCAATAAGGACTTATGATGATGAATAAAAATGTTCTTAAATTTCAGATCCAGATTTTCCACGCCTTTAAATTTAGTCCTGTAGTATAATTTTAAAGTTCCATATCCAGATGAAATAATCACTCAAGTAGCTCCTATAAATCTGAGGGTAAAGGATAAAACCCCACAAGTGCTCAGAAATGCATTTCTTGAGGAAATTCACAGAGATTTACATGGAGTCTAGAAATTTGCATTTATCCTCTTGGTACCATCCTGTTCAAAATGTTGAACTAAATGATTAAGCGTTCCAAGGAATAGAGCATAAAGTTTTAATCCCATGTCCTATGTTAATTTTTCATACAAAAACTGGTTCTTTTTGCTTTGTAGTAATTTTAATACTGCTTTAGAACAAACCATATGATAAAAACATCACTACCAATATCTTTATTTTAGGACTGAAAATTTTGGAGGTGTAAAAGAAATGGATAAAAGAATATGAATCACAAAATTGCCATATTGAATGGTCACACCATGAAAAACGTATCCTTAAGAGTGATATCAATAACTTATATTTCATATGATAGAACAAGTCATGAAAGAAATGACAGTTTTAGAATCAGTGATTGAAGGAAAGTTATTTGTATACACAGGCACAATTGCGCAGGGGCAAAAAAAAGCAGAGTAAATTTAAAGCTTTGAAGCCACAGGCTAAATGGTGTTTCTTAAAGTCTTGCTTATTTTGGGAAAAGTTTAAAAAAGATATCTATTTCAAGGACACGTTACCTAAAAAATAGTTGAAAAAGCAGTGTTTGTATTACAGCTCTTATTTTTAAAATGCCAGACCATCAGCTTCTTAATTAAGAAATCAATACTGATGAGGTCTTAATTAGGAAGTCTTTTTTTTCTCTCAGGCATGGGAACAGGAAAGGGGGCAGGAGTGAGTGAAACACTCATTCCAACTGTCATGAAAATCAGCTAACCTCTTAAATATAGATGGACGAGTATAAATATATGCATATATGTGTGTCTGTGTCTGCATGTGTGTAAAAAATTAACTATACTATACCTTTTCTTCTAGCTTTTGTGAGAGAAAAAGGATGACACCATCGAATGCTTTTGCTTTGTTGGAAAGTTCCCTATGACTATAAAGCAGAGCAATTCTCAGCCTTCTAGATTCTAAATCTGGAATATATGTCACATGATACTGGTACAGCTGCCAGTCCTGGGGCAAATCTAAACCAAAGAGATTTGTGGCCAGCTTCACAGGTATTCCACTGGAACCTGAGGATGACAAATAACATTTTTCAGCCAAAAAAAAATCACACGATGTCAATATTAATCACGTCTTTTAAAAAATTTATTTGCACATGCATAGTTGTTGCTGTAAAGCAAGGACTCTTGTTCAGTGACACAAGACACAACCTTCAGCCTGATAACCTTATGGAGTCCTATAAACACCTGTTGGGAGTTAAAAAGAAATCATATGTAAAGCAGGCCCCATAAGAACATAAGAGCAGACACTGACATTCTTGTCCCTGTGAGAAAAGCATCTGAATTCAACTACCCTAGGACTCCTTCCAAAGTGTGCCTTCCAGCTCTGACTCTGTGCAATTCAAATTGGCTCGAGTAATATTATCAGATGCTGCTTTGAAATTATGCTGCTGTCAGATGATGAAGAAACTGTCTGGTTCTTACCATGAATTACAAATCCTAACCCCTAACCTCTTAGGAATCCAAATAATCAAAATTTAACCCTACTTTTGACAATTCTGAAACAGTTCAGTGGTTAGACTGCTCTACAAGTCACAGAGAAGGCCCTCAGAGACTGAGGGGAGCACTGGGGAGAGAGGAAGAAATTACACATCTTTCCTGTGGGAAAACAGACAGGGTCTCGGGGCTTCTACTTTCTGCAGGCACATGGAGGCCATGTGTGCTTCTGGCAATTCCATGCCCTACAGAATTTTTACTCGCCTCTTCAAAGTCCATAGGACAAATTCAGAGATGGCCGCAATGGAACTGGTCAGTGCTCAAGATGGCGTAGCTCCCTCCAGAACAGAATCTAAGAGGGCACAAAGGAAGTATTTCTCACCTCTCTTTGTAGGACTCATCCAGTGTTTGTCTTACAGAAAAGAATTATATCAAATAGGCGCTAATATGCTTTTTTTGTGGAGGAAGTGGAAACATGAGCCCCCGGGAGGTGCTGAGAAAGAAAAAGTCTCACATGTGCCTTAGTATTTCCTCAGCTTTGATCTTTGGTATACATCCGGTAGGAGCAAGGAATCAGGGTGCCATTTTAAAGAAAAGCTTTCTTTTGTTCTCCCAGATCCTGAGGAAATGGCAACATAGTTTAGCTGCTCATATTAACGGACAGAGAGAAGTAATCCCAGAATGTCAGAGCGGGCAATACGCATCAAGGTCTTCTACACCAGTATTTTCAAACTGTCGTCATGACCCATCAGGAATGCAGGGATGAAAGCCAGTGAGGTGAACCATCATATTTCATGAAAAGACTGGAGCACGACAGAATGGACCAGAGTGTCTTGCTCAGATTAAGGGCAAGTATTATTTCATGAAACTTTGTTTCAATTACACTTGTGTAGTGTGTGTATGCTGGATAACAATATTTCTATTTCTTATTTTTCTGCATGGTTTTTAAAAGTTTGAAAAGGCTGATCTGCATCAGTAAGTCTCAACTTTTGGGAGGGAGTCACAAAGCCTTTTGAGAATCCAATGAAAACAGAAGACCTACTTCCCTGAAAATGCCTATGCCTACAATTCTGGGCGCAATTTCAAGGGCGAGCCCGGAATCCGGGTAAAGAATTCCTGAAATAGGCCACATCTTTCTTTTTACAGCTGAAGACCGGAGAAGTTACTATTCCCCATATAGAAAAAGGGTTGGGAAAGAGACAAAGCAACTTTTTTTTTTTTTTTTGAGGAAGATCAGCCCTGAGCTAACATCTGCTGCCAATCCTCCTCTTTTTGCTGAGGAAGACTGCCCCTGAGCTAACATCCATGCCCATCTTCCTCCATTTTATATGTGGGACGCCTGCCACAGCATGGCTTGATAAGCTGTGTGTAGGTTCGCACCCAGGATCCGCAAACCCCAGGCTGCCTGAGCAGAACATGCAAATTTAACTGCTGTGCCACCAGGCTGGCACTAGACAAGGCATCTTTTTTGACCCCTACCCCAGGTGTAAAGAGAAAATGTTTTTAACAAGTGAAATGTAGTTTTAGAGAAAATGTTATTATCTCTATTAATAAAAGAGAGAATTAAGGTTAAAATAACTAGTGTCTAGATAATGCCTTAAACATAGCAGATGGTCAATAAATATCTTTTAAGATAATACACGAACTTTTTAATTTTATATCTAGAAATCAAAACTCTTAAGCAACATTAAAAAAGTAAGTAACAAGAAGACTGGGTACCTGTTTTGCAGTCTCTCACATGGGCCAATTTCTCTCTGGTACAGACAGCCAAATCCATGAAGTCTCGTCTGATTTTCCCACCTCTTTCCATGAAGGCACTTCCAGCATCACCAGAAGATACGCTATCTTCATGTAAAATACGAAGAGAACACCATAATATCTCCTATTTCATTCTAGTGATCTTGTTTACAGCTACTATGTCAAAAACGCATCTAGAAGCAAAACTCAAGATTTTTGTGGTTTTTCATAAAACTGGCCTACATTGGTGAAAACAATCATGACTATACAGCAGTCTTCAGCCTAAAAACTGAAAACGGTGAAGCAAGCATGGCACGTTTTGTTAGAAATAACAGACCCTGAGTTAGTCCTGTCTCTTAAAATATTTTGGATTGTTCTGACTCCCCCCTCGGCTAAGGAGAAAGTCTTATCGCCTCATGTCCTGCTCCACACCCACCTATGGAAGGTGGCTCTCCCTCCTTCAGCTCTTGTGTAAACTCTGAAGAGCTACGAACTAAGATTGTCCACACCAACCTCTGCACAGATTGGGGCTGAATCTCTCACCTTTCCCAATGACAAGAAGAGAAACGCCCAGAACACTGCCATCAGTTTTTATGCTAGATCATTCCCCTTTGTAATATTATGGGTTTATTACTGCAAAGTAATGACTAATACTAACAACAAATCTCTAGGACTCTGACTTGACCTCTGACCTTTGGTATAGTCACTATAGGCAACTACCCCAAATGGCACTCTTACTTGCTCAAAACTGCTGTCCATATCCTTCTCCGTGGAGTCTGAGTCTCCCAGGAAAATCACAAAATTTATTTAATTTTTAGAAATTCAGTTATCCTCACTAGATTATATCATTCTCTGCACTTGGTTTCAAAAGATGTTTGGTGGTTTCTAAAAATTCAATCTACCATGGAATAGTAATTGTCAGAGGTTGGGAGAAGGGGAAAATGAGGCGTTATTGTCTAATGAGTACAAAGTTTCAGTTTTGCAAAATGAAAACTGTTCTAGAAATGGATGGTAGTGATGGTTGCACAACAATGTAAATGTCCTTCATGCCACTGGACTGTACACTTAAAAATGATTAAAACAGTAAATGTTACATTATGCACAATTTACCACAATTGTAAAAAATACACGAAAATCCAATCTACCCTGAAAGGACGAAGGGTTTCCATCACTTGCTAGTCACAAGAATGTGCAGCAAATGTGAAAAGAAATTCCGAAAGAGAAGTTAGAATAACCCTGGGATGGTGGCAATAGTGCTAGAATTATGAGACAACACATTTCTACTGTTTAAGTCACCCAGTCTGTGGTACTTTGTCACAACAACCCTAGCAAACTCGTGCATTGGACACACCAACTCACACTGTGTGACAGTGGCTACTTGGAGTAGCATGTTGACAAGTATCCTCAGGCCAAATCTGGACTTGCAGGGAAAGCAACTACCATCAAATGGTGACATCTACCCCAGGTGGGGCAGGAAGCAGGGAGAAGTGGCAGCAGGTGTGCAGGTTTCTACCACCCCTGGGAGGCAATGGTATTGGCATTTACATGTCATAAAAAGTTGTAAAATGTCCTTTCAAAATTATTCAGTGAACAGAAAGAATCAGAAACACTGGCTTCCTAATGTCTGTGGATTCTAACTGCCAAGCACTAGAAGGAAATTCAGTGGCAGGCTCCGTGTTTGGGAGTCCCAAAGAAAGACAACAAACCCAGGCAGATCCTTCAAGAAAAGGAAAATGGAATGCTCAAGAAGTCAGCCCGCTGCTGTAGGCTTAGCAGAGTCCCTCCGGTTCCATTCAGATGGAACGGAACTGAACTGCACTTACATGTCTGTGAAATCCTGCTTGTTCCCACAAAGCCACTGCTAGAGGATGCTTCACTGTCACTAAGATCAACAGATGTAGGCTAAAGCGGAAAAAATATTTTGGTCAGATTTAAGACATTAAGTCATAAATCAAAAGGTTATCACAAAATAAGAACCATAGTACATTCTAAGTCATTAGATTACCATGAGCTAATGTTAACAGGTCAAACAGTTGAGAGATGATGAGAAGAGATGGCCCATTCTAGAAAAAAAGATAAGGACGAGCTATAGTTTTCCCCATTCAT
The DNA here is from genome assembly GCF_021613505.1 of Equus quagga. Taxonomy (NCBI): domain Eukaryota; kingdom Metazoa; phylum Chordata; class Mammalia; order Perissodactyla; family Equidae; genus Equus; species Equus quagga. Next base: position 45,770,343 of record NC_060280.1, on the reverse strand, counting down.
CAAATTTTGGTTTTAGTACCAGATACAGCTTTAGACTCTGGAGGTGTAAAAAGGCAGAGATGAAATCCTTGCACCCAGGGAGCTCAGCAGGCGGTACAGATGAGCCCAGACCTCACACCTCCATGGCCCAGACCCGGGGTCTCCAGGATGAACATATCTGTAGTATGAAAACAAATTGAGCCCAAAGACCTGGGTCACCAGCTTACTCTCCTGAATAAACTGGTCAAGATTAGTTCACAAAATAGGTGAAGGGAACCATTAATATTTTCTCTTTTCACAGTAACTACTTCTCTTTGTACAAGAAGGAACATATCTTGGCTTGCAAAAAAACGGTTGAAGTCAAGAGAAGACCTCTTCATGAGAGTAAAGGCATAATGACCACAGAGTACTCAGGAGTACTTCTGGTCTAAGAGACGGCTCCGCCTACTAAGAGTCTGTAGTTGTAACTTCACTCAAAAGTTCTTGATCTGCTGGTCAATTCAATCTAGTCGCCTAAGTCTGGCAAGGAGCCCTACCCACAGTAGTTGCTCAACAAACAGTGGTTGAATCTAAACCACAGCTGTTTGAGATTGCTTATTTTTATATATGAATTGACCAGACGAATCATATTGGATTGTATGCCATATAAGGGTATTATTGAAGGCACAGCAATTTTTGCCAGGACAGTTAAAACCGAACCAACTAATTAAAACTCAGAAAGTATAAAAGAATGACACTTGCCTCCAATTTTCAGTCCTCTTTATCATCAAAACATCCACATTAATACCTTAAGAGAAAAACGTGAGAAACCCTGGAAGGCTCAAACTTGATAGAGAAGATAAGCCACTACTTCTGGCAGAGAGGAAGGGATATACGCAGAGGAAGGCGGTGTCCATGAAGGAGACAGTGGTAAGAGAGAGCAAGACCATATCTGCTAAGCGGTCTACGCACCTGCGGGGAGGCCTGGGTGCGCCCCACTTCGGCGGGACTGGGGCCACGGGCGATACCTCGTGCCCTCGCGCGGGCCCGTCCACTCATGTTCCCGAGGAGCCCAGAGTGACTTGAAAGGCAGCAAAGTCTCAATTAGGGTGTTTCTTCTTTGGCATCCAGATGGGAGGCTGTGCCGGGAGCCAGCGGAGGAAGTGGATCTCTGGCTCCTTAGCTGGAAAGGCACTAGAGGCCCACGCGTGGGCGGAGGAGGCGCGCACTGCCCGCGGGGTTCCGGAGGGGGAGGGGAAGGGGCCGTTTGGGAGCGGAGGGGGGAAGGGGAGAGTTTGGGAGGAGGAGGGGCGGGGGCCTCGATTCCCTTTTCTTTCCATCACCGCAACCCCCGAAATTTGGCATTATCCAACTTTCTGGGTTTTCCCCATCTTCTGTGTGTAAGGTTGCACCACGCTGTTCCTTTTCTCAGTTTGTCCTTTCCGCTCACTGGTGTGGGTAAGCACCTCTTCATATGTGTGACAGCTATGAAGTTATCCCTTCAGTGAACTCTCTATTTATATCCGTTGCCATTTTTATAGTTGGGTTTCTAATGTTTTTCTTTGTGATTTGGAAGAAATTTTATCTTTTTTTCAAAAAAAACATTGCAAATATCTACTCCCAATCTATCACTTGTTAATTTTGATTATGAAGTCTTTTCTCTTACCAAAATCTTTAGTTTTGATGTAGTCAGATCTACCAATTTTTAAGTTTATAGTTTGTACTTTTTGAAATTAAATTTTCTCTGCCTTAGTTTACAAGGACATTATGTGACATTTTCTTTTATTAACTTTCTAAGTTTCCTGTTCACCTTAAATATTTTGTATCTTTCAGGGTTCATCATATGTATATATATGACGTGAGGCAGGATCTAACTTTATCTCTATATGAAGTGAGCCGTTTTCCCCTAACGTCATCTAGTAAACAGCGTACACCTTATGTAATGGTTTGCGGAGCCACCTCCAGCAAACGGCAAATCCTCACACAGTATACCTAGATTTGTCTCTGTGCCTTCATTTCTATTCTACTTATCTATATCTACTCTGCACCAGTACTTTACCACTTTTTATTATTATTTCTTCATAGTATTCTTAAAATCTAGGGGAGCAAGTCTTTACTGTTTGATATTTTTTCAATTGATTTATTTATTCACAAACTGTATTCTATATAAATAATAAAATAAGTTTGTCAAGCCTCTTTCAACATCTGGCTTAGTTTTTAATTGGCATTGTGTGGACTATATAAATTAATTTGTAAAGAACTCTCATCCTTACAATGTTAGATTTCTCCATTTATTTAAGTTTCTCCTTACGTCCTTTAACAGCATTTAAATTTTTTTTATAAAAGTTTGTGTATTGTTTAATTTCTGGAAATTTGATAGTTTTTGTCACTATTGTGTCCTGTAACTTGCTTTCATTATATTTCCTAGTTGGTTATGATTAAGTATAGACATGTGATACTGATTTTTGTAAGTTGATGTTGTTTATCAAGTTTACTGAACTCCTTAGTGCTTATGGCTTGTCTTTTGATTTACTTGAGTTTGCATGTAAATGATCATATCATCTACAAATAATAACAACTTTATCTCATCTTTCTTCTTTCTTTTTCTTATCATGTTGATCAAGTTTTCCTGTACAATGTTGAAAGTACTGTAAGAGCTGGCATTCTTGTCATCTTCCTGATTTTAAGGGGACTATTTCTGAAATGTCTCCGTTTTGTTTGATGTTTGCTGTAACTATCTGGTTTATGGTCTTTATCATTTTCAGGAAGCTCCCCTCTTTTATTGCTGGTTTTCAAAGATTATTTTAATTGTAAATATCTGTAGAACCTTACTAAATACTACTGTGGGTCTGTCACAAAGCTTGTGCTGAGGTTATAAGGGCACATGTACAGACTGTTCATCAGAGTTATTTCGGGTGGCAGCCTATGTGCCCATCAGAAGGGGCAGTGGGTAGATAAAAGGCGGTAGATGCATGGAGTGGAAAACTAGGCCAACAGTCAAGAACAGCCACCTGGAGATGCAGTCAGCAGCATGAATAGGTCTTGAATACATTGTGTTGAATGAACAAAAAGCTAGAAAAGATTGAGATCTATACAATGGCAGAATATCACATATGTTAACTTTTAAAACTGTAAGGACACATGGATATGGACTAATTTTTTTCAAGTAAACATATATATCCAAGGATACCCAACAGACACAATAAATTAGTACCTATATAAGGGAGAAGAATAGGAGTGGGAATGGAGGAAGTGAAAGGGAAAGCAAAATATAAGGCAGTATAGAACTTGCAGATTCATGAGAATCACGTACAGTGAATTGAAGAATATGATTAATTCAACTCTCTGTACTTGAGGCCCTAAAATTAAATAAATATGATAGCTAATGTTTATTGAAGACTTACAGTATACCTGGCTTTGTGGAAAATATTATCATCCCCATTTTATAGATGAGGAAATTGAAGCTTAGAAACTTCAGTGACTTGCCCAAGGCACCACAGCTTGTGTGGCAGAGCTGGGATTCCAACTCAGGTCTGATTACCTGAGCCCACACCGTATTCACTTATTCCCTATTCCCCTCCCTCCAATAAGGTGATCTGCCTTACTTTAGATACAGCCCTTTCTAGAGGAAAAAGCCCAAATCCTGTGTAATGTGCCATCCTCTGCCTTCTTTTTACTCCCCATCAGAATACTCTTTTATCAGGTTCTCTTGGGAAACTATTAATCCTGAGGGCTGGCAAGTGCAAGAGGTAATGATGGCCTTGCGCAGAGATGGCTAGTCTTGGACTTGGCTCAGTGGAGCCACTCCAAGGAATTATACATTTCTTTGAAAAGGAACGAGTGTGAAATTGTGAGTGATCATAAGCTGTGATGTCAAAAAGGAAGGCAAGTGGAAAACAGAATCTGGACAAGGAATCTACTTTTGAAAATCCATGCTTTATTTCTAAATATAAGAATAATCTTTATCCCATGTTTCCGTATTTACCACCTCCTGGTAAATTTGACTTGCACTGATGTGACAGCACTATGGAGTGACAAGAAAGGCTGAGAATGCACATAAGTGACTTCAAACAGTTAAATCCTTTCCATTTCCCAAATACTGACTCCTTATAAAATCAGAAGTATCAATTATTTCCAATCATTATCGGCATTTTTCAACTCTATCATACTGATATGACAGAGATTACTTAATAACTGACGTATGAATCTGTCCCATGGTGCCTTCCACATATGAGTTTTAAAGGCACTTACATTTTCCCTGTGTAGGGAGGCAGTACAGCATGGTTACATGGGCTTTAGAATCAGACAGACCATACTTTATATCCCCACTCCATTACCTACTAGCTCTCTGACTCCAGAAAATGTAGCCTCAGTTTGTTCAACTATAAAATGGGGATAAAGATATGCCAGGATTTCTCAGCCTTGGCACTGTTCACATTTTGGGCCAGATAATTTGCTATCGTAGAGTGCCATCTTATGCAGTGTAGGATGTTTAGCAGTATCCCTGGCCTCTACTCCCTGGATGCCAGTCTCACCTCTAATTGTGAGAACCAAAAATGTCTCCTGGAGGGCAAATCACCCCAGATTGAGACATTGAGATACAGCTACATCCCAGGGTTGTTTTGAGGACTAAATGAAATAATGACAATGATGATGCTTAATGCAGTGTTTGGCATGTAATAAAAATTGGATAATTAGTTATTATTATCCTAAGAACGTGTTATGGACAAATTTTGCAAAAAGAGATTTAATACAATTTTTGCCACATTTGTATTTGCAGACTCTTGTCAAATTACTTCACATTTACATACCAGCTTACAATGTTGTTAAGTCATGGACGACTCTTGTGTCATGAAGTCCTTTACATTTTGCTCGGACCACCTTTTAGCTCCAGCCGTTGCTGTGGTGATCAGCTGCACACAACGTAAACCATACATCTCTCACTTCTGTCTCAGGGCTTCCCTACTACATAGGATTCCCCAAGAATCCACTCAGCCATTCCATCGCAGGAGCAAAGCTGAGTGCAAGGAAGTTAACATCTCATAGGGCAACCGTTGGCCAATGTGGGATGGGAGATGATGGATAAATCATCCCTTTTGCAACCACTGGGCAGACAATTTGGTGATGCATTCTATGGCTTCACAGAGGGTCCTAGTGAGATCAAGCGTCAGATGCCACAGTGGTGATCAGCTTGATGACACATCCTTGGGTTGACTTCATCCTTGCCTGTTCCGTTTTTCCCAGTCCCTCTCTACTGTTCCTTGTAATCACTTCCCCAAATAAACTACTGCATCCAAGCCCTTGTCTTAGGTTCTGATTTGAAGGGAACGTAGGCCAGCATAGTTCAATAAGAGAATATAGTATTCACTCATTTGAAACATAGATCATGCCTACTGTGGGCCTAAGCATTGGTATCTGAATTTTATCAATGAGGGAAAATACAACTAAAGATTCATCTAAACTCATCCTTCAAGCCAGCTATAAAATCAATTTTTTAGTTATTCAGTCCTGTGACTGTAGCTTAATTTTTTAAATGAATTTTATTAGGAAAACCCTGTAAATCAGACAACCTACAAGCGCAGACATGTTCAGATCAGCTAATTTGTTTGCTCAGTAACCATGGTTCCTGCTAGTGCAAAATTAATTCCCCAGGCACAGGTGTAGGTGGTTGAGCACCTGTGAAATTACTGCATCAATGGCGTTGTCTTCTTTGGACTTTATTTCAACAGTATTTACTGGATTAATTTTGAACAGTCTCATTTTTTAACCTTTTATTTTGAAATATATCACATTTATAGAAAAGTTACAAGAATAGCACAAAGAACCTTTCACCAAGGTTCATCAGTTAACATTTTGCCATATTTGCTTTATTATTTTCTCTTTATATGTATATATTTTTTTCTGACCTATTTACAAAGAAGCTGTAGACATCATGCCCTTTGACCTCCAAATATTTCAGTGTGTATTTGTTAAGAACAAGAATATTTTCCCCTTCTCTTATATAACCACAATACAATCACAAAACTTAACTTGGATGAAATGCTATTGTCTAATCTACAGTCTATAGTTAGATTTTGACCGGTGTCCCCAGATGTCTTTTAAAACTTTTTTTCTTGTCCAGAGTGTAGTTAGGTCCTTATAATACGTTGCATTTGGTTGGCACACCTCTTTAGTTTTCTTTAATCTGTAACATGAACAGTCTCCCTCTGTCTCTTTTTTTTTTAAACAAATTATGAGAAATACATTATTGAAATGTCTGGAGAAAGAAAAATTCCCGTTATGCACTAGATGTTAACTGCTTAACCATTGTGATGGAAATCTTTCCAAAACACATCGTCTGCCTCATGGTCTATAGGGAGTGCTCTAAAGGTCAGTTAACTCCTTCTGGAGACCTGAACTTACGAGTATTGAATATTCTGTCTGTACAGGTATTTCTGTTCCTTTATGCGTACCCCATTGTGCTCCAGAAAGGATTTAAGAGTACTTACACATGTACAAAATAAAACAAAAGGAAAATGGCTACAATGGAGATCTTCTCTTCCCTGTTCCTCCTGTTGTTCTCTGGCCGTCAGGTTTGTACTTTCCTCCCCCAAGCACTCTCTTTACCTGTGACAATCCATTACTTCCAGCAGGAAGCCCCGCCCCAATGACCACAGGGTGGCATTTTGACTTTCCTTGTCCCTAAGAGTGGGCTCTTTCTTTAATTAAAAAAATACTAAAAATTATATCTTACAACTTAGATGATATAAAGATGAATATATTAATATATATTAAAACATTTTCTTTGACCTCAAAATTTCTCTTCACATTTTAAAAGAAATTAGAACATTTCCCGCATGCCCAGAAGTATTGTGGGCCTTAGGCACTGTGCCTACTGCATCTAATGTTTATAAGGCAGCCCTGCTCTCACCCCCACACACATTTCCCAAATTGAGTGATTTGCTGTGGAAGCATACTCAGGAGCTACAGCAGGAAGGTCAGGAGTGGTCCCTGACTCCCAATGGCCACAGAAGTGTGCAGAAGATGCATGAGGGTGGGTCCCAGGCCCAAGATCAACAGCCAAGGGTAGATGTGGGTGTCCAGGTCAGATTTCCTTTGCAGAAGTCCCCTCTGTGTGAGTTGCAGGTGTGTTCAGTTATTTTATTATATTATGGAACCTGTTAGAGTAATACATGCACCTCTCCTAGGGACAGGTGTAATATGGGTGGAGACAGTACTGCCTAAACTCATGCTGGGAAAGGACATATTTCCTTAATTAGCAAGGCGGCTCCTCCTTCTCTGCAAGGCAGTATGTCTCCCATTATTGTGTGGAGTTGCCTTTGGTTTATTTCCAGCTCTACCTTGGAAACTACCGGAATAAAAAATGAAGCTATATTCTCTCAACATTGGCTGCTCACTTCGTTACTCCAAAGAAGGGCTGCAAATTTATGACTCTAGTAAAGACTCAATTAAAGCCTTTTTTTCTTTTTTTTTTTTGGTGAGGAAGATTGTCCCTGAGCTAACATCTGTGCCAATCTTCCTCTATTTTGTTTGTGGGACACTGCCCAGCATGTCTTGATGAGCAAAGCAGTATGTAGGTCTGAGTCCAGGATCTGAACCCATGAACACCAGGCTGCCAAAGCAAAGCATGTAAACTTAACCACTACACCACTGAGCTGGCCCCTCAATTAAAGCTTTTGACTTTTTCAGTCTGGAGGTTGAGATGGAAGGATATAATTCATTAGCAACTCTATAATGTAAAGGAGCATTACCAGGAGTCCATAACAAACTGGCCTGACCTTTACAAAGTTTAGAGCTGTTGACTTCAACCTGAAGAATTGAGAACATAAGCCTCCTGTACGTCCACTGGATTCAGCTCCACTAACTTCCTTACCGAACTCATGCCTCAAATAACCATGCCCCCAAAATGCCCTAGTTTCAGACTTGATGGTCAAAGTCAGGTCTCCCCAAAGGGGGTCATGATAGCTGTGATTTCTTACAGTGATAGAACTCAAATTTGCTAAGATTCCAAGTAACCGAGTCTAATCTTGTTTTAGCCTGGTGCTATGGTAAAAGACGCACCCCTGTTCATCACAGCGTTATTCACAATAGTCAAGGCTTGGAAGCAACCCAAGTGCCCATCAACAGATGAATGGATAAAGAAGATGCAGTATATGTATATATATATATGATGGAATACTGCTCAGCCGTAAAAAAAGACAAAATTGTGCCATTTGCAACCACATGGTTGGACCTTGAAGGTACTATGCTAAGTGAAATAAGCCAGACAGAGACAGATAAATATTGTATGACTTCACTCATCTGTGGAAGATAAACATACAAACACACAGATGAAGAGAACAGATTCAGGGTTACAAGAAGGGAAGAGGGCGGGGAGAGGGCAAAAGGGGTAAAGGGGCATATATGTATGGTGACAGATAAAAACTAGACTATTGGTGGTGAGCACAATGCAGTCTATACAGAAGCTGAAATATAATAAGTACACCTGAAATTTACACGATATATAAGCCAACATGACCTCAATAAAATAATTTTTTTAAAAGTCTACCTCAAGACCTCATAAGATAATAAAACTCCCAACTCTTTAAATAACTTAAAATATGTATATATATCTATTCACTAGGCAAAGAGACAGTTCCTGGGGCACAATGGAGCTTCGTTATGGAGGGGAAGTTCCTCGGAGGGGCGGGTGAGGGGAGCAGTGGGTGAGGCCCTAACAAAGCACCCCAGCTCCGCCAGGACTGCTCTGCTCTAATCTGTTTCATATACTGGGCCTCCACATACAATTTTGTTTGAAAACTAGTTATCTATAAAATGGGGATCATAAAACTTAACTCACAGGAAGTGTTGTGTTTGCAATACGGGATGACGTACACTGGAAAGTACCCAGCTTAGATGGCCACATAGCAGGTTTGATAAAGTCACTTTCTCTGTGCTCCCTTTCCCCCTTAGTGGAACCCCATGTCCCCTCCATGTTAAAGGAACTTCTTTCCTACCCCATGGTTCAAAGCCCATTTTCTCTTATTTGGGCCCCTGCAAAGATAAAAGATGCTGGATATCGTTCTGAACAACGAGCCCTCATGTGTCATAGAAAATTATTTCATTTATTTGGTTACTTTTTCTATTCCCTCCATATGATTCCACAATGAGGACTTGAACTTTGTGTATTTGCTATTTTTTCCCCAGCGATTAATCAGGGCCCAGCACTCGACAAAATATTTGTTGGATGATTGAAGATGCTTGAAGACGGTGAGAAAATTCCCCTTAGCTTTTTCTTTGCTGATTTATATTGTCCTATTACTTCACATTTTTCCATAAAGAACTTTCATTGCAACTCTCTAATCATGTTTCTCAAATGACTCAGCAAGTTTAGCAATTATGAAAGCAGAATACTAAAGTAAGACAAAATCATTACCCTCCTGCATTATGATACACAGAAATAAACTTGAATCCTGCTTACTTAGGTTAACTTGCTCACTGCCTAGATTGTAGGTCCTAGGCTAGTATACTTAATAAATAAAGCAAGATATCATATCCCTAAGCCCAAGAGAATGCAAATGGAATTTCAAGCAGAATGGCAGATTGCCTAAGTTGATGTCCAAATTATTGTGGTTTAAGGTCTGTGCTACACGTTTATAGAATTACTGGGCAATAAAGAACGTTGATAAATCTTTTAAGAAGGAATGGAGTAGAGTAGGACTAATTTCCAAGAGTGCTATATAATACTTTTGATTATTTTATTATGAAATAATGAAAAAAATTTTAAAACTTTATTATTCCAGAGGATTACTGGCAAATAAAGTCCTTTCAGATAGAATAAGACACATGTAATGAATAAAGACATTCATTTCTTTTGGCTTCAAGGGGAGTTTATCTGTTAAGACTGGTGGAGAGAATAAATATGCAAAAGTATAAAAACAAAGGAGCAAAGGGCTTGTAATTAGAAACTTTTAAAATGGCATCTGAACTACTAAAGATTTTCTGTTCAATTATGTATGGAGCGTGATGAATAAATGCTCATTTAAAAAGTGTAATTCAGAAAATACCACAGGCAAAGTGTTTATGCCCTGAAAATTCGAATAGATACATGGCTAAGTGGAAAGAAAGAAGAATTTAGTTGTCAGTCTTACTGATTTGCTTTACAGATTGAGACTTAAAGAGCAAAGCTGCCTGTGCTACTATGAATTAATCATCGTAATCTCATATCCATCCTTTTTAATAAAGGAATAACAGGATGCGCTTGTTTATTTGTATGGAAGAATCTACTCTAGGCTTCCTGAGTGTCCTGACCCAAAACAGTAGTATTGACTGAAAGCTAAGGATACCAATACTTGCAGTTGGCATGTTGGCCATTGTAGTCCCCTGGGTAAGAATATCTTGAACCATTTCCTTTCTGTACTTCAAGTGAAAGGATAGTATTGTCGACCTTTAAATGACAACAAAGAAGAACAAGAATGTGGCGGTAGCCACTAAGACAACAATAAAATAATAATTTCTTCTTATTTCTTAGGACGTAAAAACCTGAGAGAATATGATTAAGTGGCACAGTTCAAGGTATAAACGTAAATAATTGAACTCTTACCATATGGTCCAGCAATTGCACTCGGTGGTATTTACGCAAAGGAGTTGAAAACTTGTGTCCCCACAAAAACCTGCACACGGATGTTTATAAAAGCTGTATTCGTAATTGCCAAAACCTGGAAGCATCTAAGATGTCCTTCAGTAGGTGAATGGATAAACTGTGGCACATCCAGACAATAGAATATTATTCAATGCTAAAAAGAAATGAGGTATCAAGCCATTAAAAGACATGAAGGAGACTTAAATGCATATTACTAAGTGGAAGAAACCACTCTGAAAAGGCTACATAGTGTATAATTCCAACTATATCGCACTCCAGAAGAGGCGAAACTAGGGAGACAGTAAAAAGATCAGTGGTTTCCAGGGACTGAGGGGCAGGAGGAACAAAAACTTGGAGCAGAGAGGATTATTAAGGCAATGAAACTACTCTGTATGAAACTATAATGGTGAATACACATCATTATTCATTTGTCCAAACCCCTAAGATGTACAACTTCAAGAGTACACCCTAATGTAAACTATAGACTTTGGGTGATTATGATCTGTCACTGTAGTAAATGTACCACTCTGGTGGGGGATATTGATAATGAGAGAAAGTATGCATGTGTGGGGGTAGGAGGTATGCGGGAAATCTCTGTACCTTCCTCTCAATTTTGCTGTGACCCTAAAACTGCTCTAAAATATAAAGTCTATTAAATATATATATGATAAAGAACTCATATACAGAATACATGAAGATTTAATGGAATATTATTCAGCAATAAAAAGGAAGGAACTACTGATACATGCAACAATATTGAAGAGTCTCAAATTATGTTAAGCAAAAGAGCCAGATTGGAAGGGAACAAACTGCTCAGATTCATTTATGACATTTTAGAAAAAGCAAAATACAGCAATAGAAAACTTATCAGTGGATGTCAAGAGATGGGGGTGGTGAGAGAAGCTGTGTGCAAAAGCGTGAGGAAGGTTTTGAGAATGATAAAACTTGACCACAAGACCTGATTCCTAGATCCTGGAATGGCCTTGGCAGTGCTGCCCCATCAGAATCAGAAACTGAGCTGATTAAATTTCACTAGGCTTCAGACATGCAAATGGGCATGGTGAGCTGAATACCTGAGATGGATCTCTGCTCAAAAGTCTGTAAAGAGAGAAAGCAGTGGCGAAGGTCGTGTCTCCTATTTGGTATTTATTCTGAATCTTTCAATGGTTCCCCTCACTTTTAGCAAATAGTCCAAAATTCTTAGCCTCATTTTCAGAGCTCTTCATGATGAGACCCTGCTTTTCTCTCCAGAATCCTCTCACCTCCTACTCTTGCCCCAAGCACACCCTTGTCTTCTAGTCCAGAATGACATACAGTTCCTCTAATTTACCATAGTCTCTTACATGTATGGGCTTTAGCCAAATGCATCTCTCTTATACTCACCTCTAAGGAGTACTGGTAACTTCTCTTCATACTTAAAGACTTAACATTCACCCAAACATCTCTTCTAGCTCAGGGACGCCATTTCCTAATCTCCTCTCGCTCTTGACAGCCATGCTGAATTAGACACCTGTCATCTATGCCCCCATTACACTCCATTCCTCTGCCATGACTCTAATGAAGCCACTTGAAAATTGTTGCTTCATTTGTCTGAGTCTGCTTCTCGACTATGATCTCCTTGAGGGCAGGGATCATGTTTCTCACCTCTGTGTCCCCAGAATCTAGCATAATACCTATTATGTGTAAATATATGTTGATTAAGTGAATGGCTGGCTGGATTCTTGGATGGATGTGGATGGATGATTATGGATGGATAGATAAAGCTTATAAAATAAGCATGTAAAAAGCTCGCTGAGAACTCTGCACTGTGTCTCTGTGACCCTTGTGCATTAGTAAATCTGATTGACTCACTGACAGATTTGGATTTCTAGTTATCCCACCACCACTCCCTGTTTTCAGTATGAAATTTATACAGATTAAGTTAGATTATAACAGCTGTAGAAGATAATACATACCAGGTTGGAAGGGACTCACATACTTTAGCACTGGTTGGCTATGGATCACCTACATGGCAGCACCATTCAGGAAATACTGGTCTCATCACTTACGCAATATCCAGATGACCAGGCAAATCAGACTAGCCAAAGTTACCATATACTTCCAATTTGATCATGGTTCCATAAACCCAGATTTAATCTCAAGTATAATGTCAAATAACTGAAATATAACTATAATTCTGCCTACTCTGCATTGAAGAAAAGGAGAAGGGACAGGAATGGGGAGAAGGAGAGGAGGGCAATAGACTATACTTCAATAATTAGTTGAGGAAAGAGCTAGACTTAGATAGATGAAACAAAAATGAATAAATTAAATCATTAACTACACATGGAGGAACAAGCTAAAAATAAAAGGTACTTTTAACATCTACTTTTGGCATAATAATGGTTTCTTCCAAATATCTTTTAAATTTAGTAGGTTGGTACAACATACAATTCAAGTCATGTAAATAATAACTACAAATATGCACATAATATAGTATGAAAATAAAAGCAACCAATTGTCAAGCTGTTGTTATTAAAATAGTATTGAAAGTCAGTGTAATAATTTTGAGTTCTAGTAATTGGAATAACTATGGCCCAAATTTTATCATAGCTTCTTGCTATTTCTGTTTACCTGTAGTTTAAGTGATATAAATCTATTAATAATGGAAACATAATTCTGGAACAAAGAAGCCTTAGATCTGAACATGATTCCAGAGTAACGACACTGTTACAAGACAGGAAAGAGCTGATATTTAAGAGGGAACAGAAACATTCTAGCGTTCCAGTTTTAGAGAAGCACACTTAAGGAGACAAACATGAATCCACACTGTGTCAATAATATTTAGATCAGAATGCTGTAGATAGCTACTAAATTCCTTTGCAAAACTTTTTTTTAGTGTTATTAGAATTTTTCAGGTTAAATCCAAGAGAGCGTCTCTTAAATATAGTACATTTTCTTTTTCAGTCCCTAAACTTCTGGTTCTCTAAAAGCAAAGAAATAATCAGAAGCCCCCAGTGGGCAACTCAGCAACCTCTTCCTGGCCCCCCAACCTGCACACACCTCCCCTCCCCATTCACTCACAGACAAATGGATTTTGTCCTGATTGGATTGGGGTATCCCCCACAGATGGCATAAACCTTCAATCACCAACCCATGAGCAGGGAGGCTGCCCTCCAAAGTGTTGGTGATGCATTTTAAAACTTAAAACTGGGACATGAAGATAAATATGCATTCATTACAAAATATTGTAAACTGGGGCATCTGAGACAATTCAGGGCCATGGCTGCAATAAGTTGGGAGGTGAAATCAATGGCTGTGGTTCCATATTGTACGTGAGCATAAGTGAGGCCATTTTGTTACGTTAAATGGCCCCAGCCCCTCTCTGTATGACTACTTGCTGCTCTGCATGTACTCTAAAAAAATTAACATGCTCTCCTGATTTATGGCCTCTGCTTATGTATGTATTCCCCCATAGCTTGATAAATTAAAACTTTGTTCTATGAGCTTCTCTCCAGGAACAGGCCGACCACAGGCAGGAAACACATCTACGAGGCATCCATCACAGCTGACAGAAGAATGGAACAATGTGATGCCTGGAGCCCGTCACTCCTGGAGACCAACATCCCTGGACCCTCTCCTTACTGCCCATTTTCCCTTGAATAACTGCCTCAAAATTCTGGAATCCTTGAAGATGGGTTTTGAGACAAATTAGTCATGCATCTTTCAATTTGTCAGCTAATCTAAACCAATTAAACTTCCTTTCTCGATCCCTAATTCGTTATGATTAATTGTCTCAAATCGCGGCAAGCAGAGCGAGCCCATTGCTCCATATCAATGTCACTCTACAGCCAGTACTATTTCTTCATGTTACCAGTATTCCCTGTCCTTCTGTCACAGAACACAGAGAACTAGAAGGCCAGTGACATGATGAGGAACCTGGCTCCAGAGGGACCCACTGAGCTGTTATGTTTTCTAGCCTCTCCTTCCCCGGCTCTTCTCAGAAGACCTAGAATCTTTTCCAGCTCTTGCCAACCTCACCCTCCCAGGGACAGGACCCCATTTCCTGCACTTCTAAGCTGTGGCTGTGATCCTGCTTTAAACCACATGGACTGACCATCTGAAACAGCCAGGTTGCTGCTGCCCATCTGGCCAAAGGATGTCCACCTGGAGACTCTTGTACTTGGCCCACAAGATCACAGTGGTTGTTAACTTGATACTGGCCCTTCTTGAGGTCTCTAGTCTCTTGCAGATAAGAGCTAATGGTAACCATCCAAGTTAATGGTAAGAGCGCTGGTAACCATCCAAAGCATTCCCCTTAGTGAATCACCTGACCTTGTCTAAGCCCTTCCCAGTCCTGGCTCCTCCTTCTTTCCAAAAGTCCAGACATTGAGGTCCCAGTAAGCTTCCTGGTAAGCCAGTGCTAGATAGGTGCCCCCGTATTTTATAGATGAGAAAATCCAAATTCAGAGTAGTTAAGAAGATTGCCCATCTAAACAGCTGAAGATTAGCAAAACGTACGTCAACTAGGACAGAGAGGCTACATCACAGTTATTGCACAACTTAGACATAATGACAGACTACTATAATGAAAGAAAGATTTGGAATCAAATGGGCGTACGTTAGAATTCCGGCTCATGACAGAATTCATGGCATGATTGTAGATGATTAATCTACTCTCTAAAATGGGGATAATGCATGCATTAGTTGTCTATTGTTGCATAACTAATACTCGCATACAAACCCTAAAACAACAGACATTTATTATCTCACAGGTTCTGTGGGTCAGGAATCCACGCGTGGCTCACCTGGGGACTCTGACTCAAGGACTCTCATGAGGTGGCAGTTAAGCGGTCAGCCAGGTCTGGGGGCTCATCTGAAGGCTCAACTGGGGACAATTGCTTCCCAGCTCAGTCATCTATTTGGCAGGACTCAGTTCCTGTGGAGCAGATCGACGGAGGCTTCAGTTCCGCACGGGAGTTGGCCCCAGGGCAGCTCACATGACAGTCAGCTTCTCTCAGAGTGAGCAAGCTAGAGAGCAAGAAAGGGCCCGCAAGATGGAAAACCAGGCCTTTTATAACTTTATCTCAGAAGCTTCAGCCTTTCACTTCTGCCAGATTCTTTTCATTAGAAACGAGTCACCAAATCCAGGCCAAACTCAAGGGGAGATAATTCCTTAAGGGGGTAGCTGGAGGCCAGAACAAATGGGGATCCATCTTAGAGGCTGCCTACAACAATGCCTTTAATATAAAGAGGAAAAATATATATATGTAAGGCACCCTGCATATAGCAGGAAATTAATAAACAACAAATATTAGTGAACTGCAATTTTTGACAAAGAACCCTTGTTTAAAAGCCACAAATTTGTACTTCCCAAAGAAGGAGGATTTGATAAATCATTAGATAAGACTCATTTCTATCTAAAAGTATTTCTGTTTGGTGACTAAGATGGTTGTGCTTAATTGGATTTCAGATGACGTTTCAGGTAGTGGAACAGAGATTTCTAAAATGTTTGCCTAACATTATGAGAACAAGAAAAGTCATAGGGTGAGGGCAGGTGTTCCTAGTTGCTAGGAGAGTAAAATCCCTATAGAGATTCATTGTGTTGCAGGTGATGCTTAATAACGACATTTATTTTTAACTGTAGTATTAGTGAAAATAATCAGAGAGACAAGTATTGAGACCAGAGGCTGTCGTATGTGTATTTTTCAGAAAGAACATTAAGATTTAGTTTGTGATGAAGGAAGTTCATTCCTGACCCCTCTGGGCCTCCTACTGAGAGTTTGCTCTTTTTCCCTTAAATTCTGTGATTCTATACATGATCTAATACATTTTTCTATGACATACCTTTATTATGACAATACTCACATCTTAGGGTTATTTGTCAACATGTCTGTTTCTCCCACTAGAACATAACAGTTTTGAGTGCAGAGTCCTTGCCTTAGTTTTATTTACATCTCCAAGTCCTAATACATAGAAGGCACTCAAGAAATATGTGTTAAACGTTGTTGAATAGTCCACTTCTCCCCCTTTTAAACTACTTCAGGGGCCCAGCCCCATGGTGTAGTGGTTAAGTCTGGCACATACTGCTTTGCCAGCCTGGGTTTGCAGGTTCAGATCCTGGGGGTAAAGCTTCACCACTCATCAAGCCATGCTGTGGCAGTGACCCACATACAAAATAGAGGAAGGTACAGATGTCAGCCCAGGGCTAATCTTCCTCAAGCAAAAGAAGAGGAACATTGGCAACAGATGTTAGTTCGGAGCAAATCTTCCTCACCAAAAAAAAAAGTAATTTAGGAGCCAGCCCCATGGCTTAGTGGTTAAGTTCAGCATGCTCTGCTTTGGCAGCCCAGGTTCGGATCCTGGGCACAGACCTGCACCACTCGTTGGCCAAGCTGTGGCAGTCACCCACCTATAAAATAGAGGAGATTGGCACAGATGTTAGCTCAAGGCTAATAAAATAATTCAGATTAAGAGTTTTTGCACTCATGGTCTAATGCGGCATTATTTTTTAGTGTATTTAGGTAAGATTCAGTAATTTTTTTTTAAAGATTTTATTTTTTTCCTTTTTCTCCCCAAAGCGCCCCCGGTACACAGTTGTATATTCTCCGTTGTGGGTCCTTCTAGTTGTGGCATGTGGGACGCTGCCTCAGCATAGTTGGATGAGCAGTGCCATGTCCGCGCCCAGGATTTGAACCAATGAAACACTGGGCCGCCTGCAGCAGAGCGCGTGAACTTAACCACTTGGCCACAGGGCCAGCCCCAAGATTCAGTAATTTTTAAAAACATTACTGACTAAACATTCAACTATCTCAAAAATCCAGTTCTGTATAACGCACTTGAAATAATTTTTTGATGGGGTCCACAGGACACTAATAAGTGTACTAAATGTACCAAGTGCCTCACATGTTTTCCTTTGACTCTTCTCTTCTTCGAAAGAGTCAATTGGTGATTATGGCTATGTAAAAAAATATAAATTTCTCTAAAAGTGGATCTTAGTATAGTTGAAGTATGCCAACTAGAAATGAAAAAAACCCTGCAATGAATGTGATTTTTCCGAGGTGAAAAAGAAGTAGTCATAAGAATTCAAGAATCTGTTGTAATGAATCAAGGGACAGTTTTACATTTTGGCTGAAAGGTTAGTTTATTCCTTGTTAAGTTCCTGACCTTCCCTGTCAGTGAGTTCAGACTTCTTGATTTCACTCCCCATTTGCCAACAGATGCTGCATTTCAAGCTGGAACAAAGGTTTCTTTTCAGGAAAGTGGCATTGAGTGGTGGATTTTACACTATTCCCTCTTTCTCTGTGCATACATTCCTCCTCTATCCTCCCTCTTTCATTGTCATCTGACCCTTATCTTCCCTCCCTTTCGTCTCTCTGATCTTCTCACTTTCTCCTCAAACACTTTGAACTCGTTTACCCCAGTGGCTTTCTTTTTCCCTTTTTTCTCTTCACTCCCCATCTATATTCACCACCTGTTCTGCTTTATCACGCACTTTTCTTTTCACTCATTCATTATTGAATCCTCTTTACTTGTCACCCCTGGTCCCACCCTCAGCTGGCCACTGTCATTTTTCAGAATCTGTACTTCAATGAGCATGTCAGTGTATGTGTGCTGGAGGAGGGAAAGCAGAGACAATATTGTGTTTTTTTCATCTTCATATTTTCCCCTTTCAATGATTTGAGCATCGGCTGTTAAGAGGAAAGATGCCTCTGCCCACCATCATGTTCCCAGTCTTTATTCCACCTCTTTAAAAAATGGCACTATGTAATTTAGTGAACAGGAGCTAGAGCCAGTACAGAGGGCATCACAGCACTTAGTAAAATAAACTAGACTGAGAGAAAGGAGTCGAATTCTCGTGGCCTTGGACATGAGTCACCAGGTTAAAGGGAAAAAGCCGGGCAAGAAAGACAAGAGACCAGCTGAACTGGACCTGACCTCTCAGAGGAGGCAAAGGCATCACATTTCAGTTACCAATCTAGAATCAATGAACTTCAGAGACCCCTTGACCAAGAAACATCCCATGTGTCATGGTTGAACACATTAGTGCCTGGGGGAATATACATTATAAACAAAGACTCGTTTTCCATCTCATTACTTTAATCATTTTGTCAAAATAATCTGAACATGTGTACATAAATACTTGACTTGTTATACGAATGTGTACCATAAAAGTCCCTGAGACACATCCAAGAATGACTTGAAATGTATTCAATGCAATTATTCACCATACTAATCACCAAGAACTTGGCTCCTTTCCCTGATATCTAAGGCATATGACACTTTAATATGTATATTATATTAAGTGTATATAATATATAATGAATATATATGTGTGTATATATATATATATATATTTTTTTTAGTGCTAAATCAGAATCTCCCTCTCTGGTGCCTGGTTTTCTGCCAGTTTACCGCTGCCGTGCAGTAAGTCATTTCCAGACTGTAAGGAAGGCACAGTGGGAGGGGAATGAGTTCTTTAAGCCCTAGGGTGCCAGTTAGCAGAATGACGGCAAGTGGAACTAGAAGGTCCCAGGGGATGCTTTTGTCCAACCCCCCTCATTTTGCAGTTCAAGTGACAGGCTGAAATCGGTTATGACTTGTACAACGTGGCTGCTTCTGCTGCTGCTACTGAAATCTTAGGCGAGTCCTTCAATGTGTCTGGACCTCAGCTCCTTTCTCTGTAAAATAGGCTGGTGATAATTACAGTTAACATTTTCCAGATGCCTCCTACGTGCCAGGCGCTGTCCTGAGTACTTTAAATGTCTTACCTAATTCTCCCAACACTTCTATAAATTATATATGATTACCTTCAATTAGAGATGAGAATATCAAAACACAGAGAGCTGAAATAATTTGCCAAGATAAGACAATTAGGAAATGTTGCAAAGCTGGTTTAGGAATCCAGGAATATCGGCCTCCAAAATTCTTAAATTCCAATTCTTAAATCCTTTCTAAGAAACCCCCTCAGGTAGGTTCTCAAATTCCTTACATCTCTAAAAGTCTAGAACAGAGTAGACAAACTATGGCCCTTGGGCCAAACCCAGGCAATTCCTTTGTGTATGTATTGTCAAGGGCTGCTTGTGTGCTATAGCACTAAGTTGAGTAGTGGTAGCAGAAACTTTACAGCCTGCAAAGCCTGAAATATTTATTCTCTGGCCCTTTACAGAAACGTTTGCCCACCCTTCCTCTAGAGCCTTGAAAATGTAGAACATCCTGAACTGTACAGCACTTTACAATGTACAAAGCACCTTGGCATACATCATCACATTTAATCCTTGTTTTGCAGGTACATTCATGCATAATAAAGGAGGAAGCTTAAATTTAGAGAGTGTCAGTAACTTGCTTAATCAGGGCCACAGGGGCAGAAAGCGGCAGAGCCAAGAACCCTGGTTCTGACTCCAAACGACAAGCTCTTTCTGTTAAAGCCACCCTGTTTCCCCTAAATTACTGCCAGGGAAGGGCTTGGAAACTGAAAAGCACCTGTGAATACTGACAGCAAGTCAGACACTCTTCCTGACGCAAATAGCATTCAAGCTGCACTCAAGTAATTAGTCATCAAGTGCTAAAAATATTAAATTTGTAATAAATTTGAAAGAAAAGTTTATGTCTTAAAGGAAGGGCATGACAATCATACGAAATACATTTTGAAATATATGATGCATTTATATGCATCTTTATACTAATGTATATGAAATTTTAACCTGCTCAATTTAGAATGAGATGAAAAATAAAATAACATAAAAGGAGCCATTGCCACATTTCTCTTGCCCTTTGATGAACTAGTCTAAAAAAATTCTGTTTGTTCCAGACTCAAAAAAATTGCATGTAAAAAAATGCAATTATATCTTCCTCATGCTAAATATTCAATAAATACGTGGTTAGTTTTAAATAGACAATAGTAAGAAGAGCATTAGTAAAATAATAGATAATTATTTAACAATATGACAACAAAAACAAACAATTTTTTTTTTCCAAAGAAAGCAAAGGTGCTTCTTCCTAGTCTGCAAATTCAAGCTCAACCTAAATGGCAATGATGATCCCTGAAATAATATGGGTTAGCTTTAGGGACTCATTTGAAATACATGACATGAGGCCCGTTCCTTTTTATTTCATATCTAGTCTGTAACATACCTTGAGATTTAATTTTTGACATACAAATGGATATGGAGAGACCCTGAAATCACTGCAAGGAAAGAAGGAAAAAAAAATCTCTCACCAATTGAGTGACAGGTATGTGTCAGGGACCTTGACTTATTTTATTTCCTGAAATGCTCACATGAGCTGTGAAGTATTTTATTTTCCTTCCCTATTTTAGATAAGGAAGCTGAGGCTCAGGGTTACCACTAATTTGCCCCAGGTCACACAGCTGGAATTCAAATCTAAGCCAGATTACCTGCAAAACCCTAAATCCTACTTCCCCATGTAGATTCCTGATAACACCAAGATCATTGGCCAAATGTCATAAATACTTGTTTTAAGATTAGAATTTTTCCTTTTTCTTTATTGGATGGCTGCTACTTTGTAATTCTGCCATGCTATAATATTTTAATAAAGAAATTTTATCCAGGGATTTTAATTTCTCCTTTCAAGGAAAACGGAGCATTGAAGCACCTAGATTTTCCTGAGCTTTTCAAGTGAGTCTGTAACAAATGCACACAGAGATAAACTCACTTTCTGATTCAGCTAATCGTACTAATCAAAGGCAAAATCACTGTTTACAGCAGAATTCTGTAAAAACCTAACTAATCTTGGACCCTACCCATAATAATCAGTCACTGAAGGTCGTTATTATAATAAATAGAGGGGGAAAAACCTCCATTATTTCAAGCTTTAAATCAACTGGCTTTCTAATAATTGATTTACTGTCATCTTACTTAAGGAACGTCACTTGAAACAAACAGCTTCTGCCAATTGATTTATCAAAGGTCACTATTTACTTGTTGGCAGTGGTAGACCATAGGAGCTTCAGAGAGAGGACCTTGCCTCACACGTTTTTGTGTCTTTCCTGGCACCCCAAGCCCATTGTTTGGCACAGAACAGACACATGGTAACATCTATTTCATATGCTGTTCATTCAAGGACTTTTAAAGTCAATGCATAGATTTTCAAAGTAGGTCCCATGGCACAGTCTCAAGGGCACTAGAAATGTGAAGATATATCACTACTATGCAGACTAGGAGGGGAAGCTACTGGCCCCAGAAAGAATGGCAGATTTAGCCTTTAACAAAAGACAAAGTTCATTGCAGGCACTAATTTAGTTCCACTCCCTAACAAACTAAACATTTAACTAAAAAGTGACAGAAACAAAAACCACCATTAACAGACACCATGAAACTTTTTTCCTTTTGCATGATACCATAATACGGTACAATCCCTTTCATTGTTCTGCAGACAGGTAATGCCAGCACCCCGGGAAGACTGACATTCCAGTTTAAATTCTGGTCCTTACTTCCAAAAACTCATTTCTTTTTCTTCTGTTTGTAAACACAGGCTGGTTCTTTGGCAAGAGGGGAGAAGAATGTTGCTTCTGCTTTATTTTCACATCTGTAATTTTAAACGCTTTTAAAAAAAATCCAGGATACAGAAAAACATAGACGCAGAAGGAATAAATTAGGAGATGATTATTCACATTGTAAAGGGATTCTCCATAGGGTTCCATTGAATACTGAAATCTTCTCAAGCAGTGAATTTGGGATTTGATTTAAAAGCAGCTTTTCAGGAATACATTTGTGTAAAGCGACGTACACCTATATATTCACCCTACTCTTCTCCAAGGACAATCCAGCATCTTGTTTCCGTTCCTAGGGCAGGGGAACAAACAGCACTTGTTAAGGAACAATCAATGGATTTGCGGACCACCCCCTCCACCTTTCTTAGGAGCTGAGTCTTTGAGGAATTCAACCAACAAAGAGAAAGATCCACTTAGGGATCTTCCACTATCCAGCAGCAAGGCTCTTTCTAAAACCAGGGGTTTGCTGCAGTTGGCCCAGTGAAACGTGGAGTGGAGGAGCAGCGTGTATAGGGTTTGGACTCAGCACAGGCCACAAATATGGCCTGTGGGAGATGAGGCAATTCAGAGTAACTGACTCAACAGTCTTCTTGTAACTAAACTACTTCACCTCTGCACTGGTTACAGGGTGAGAAAGGGCCCCTTTCTTCACCCCTGAACACTGATGCCCACCAACAGCAGAGGGAGCCCAACTTCTAGGTGTGCAAAAGGCTTGAGAATCCGGGATCCTCCTCATCCCGTCTTTGTGCTAATAACATTAACGGGTAAATCACTTTTTTCCCATAGTGTAAAAACGGGTGTTTGGAAAACTTAGTCACGTGATTCGACAGTCAAGGAGACAGATGCACGGCAGAGGATCAAAACGCTGACGACTTGGCCTCCCCGGGTTACACGCAGGGGAGGATGGCTTCACCGCTCAAACCAGCGAGCCAAGTTGCGCACGCTCTTGGGCCGGTCCCCAGCCATCTGCACTGCCTGGCAGGCCCGGCACCAAGGCTCGTCCCAAAAGGAGGTGATGTGCACGGCGTAGCTTCGGCGCCAGTAGAAGTAGCGGCGGTAGACAGCCGGGTTTCGGTCGAGGAAGAGCAGGTAGGCGGCCAGGGACGAGGCACTAGGGAAGTCGTCTACGTGGATGAAGGCACCGCGGGGCACGAAGCGCTCGTAATTGGCACGGTCGGGGCCCAGCACCACTGGCACCGCCCCGGCCAGCAACGAGTTGCGCCAGAGCTTCTCAGTGATATAATCCAGGTGCTGCGAGTTCTCGAAGGCCAGGTAGAACTTGTAGCGGGCCACCGTGTGCAGGAGCCCAATGTCCGGCACCGGCCGCCCAGGTCCGCCCTTGCCGAAAACGTCCACGGGCACGTGCTGGCTTAGCTGGTGGTAGTAGCGGACCCGGGCCTGGCGCTCATCCCAGTTGCTCACCACCCAGGCCACCAGCCCCCGTTTCCGGGCCAGCGGTGGGGCCAAGCCTGGCGGCTGCTCGCTAGGATGAGTCCTGGGGTAGAGGTAGCCATATGGAACGAAAACGTCTGAGTCCGCCCGGTAGGAGAGCGTCCAGTTGAAGAGGTTAGCGGCCAGCCTTCGCAGCCCCGGGGAGTGGGAAGGCGACTCGAAGTTCATCCACACCCAGCGCTGGCCCGGGGGCCTGGGGCCTGAGGCGGCCAGGGCTTCGTTAGCCGCGGCTGCCGCTTCCTCCTCGTCGTCGAACACCCGCAGCTCCAGCTCCTCTGCCGTGCGCACCTGGGCGCCCCAGGGCGGGGGCCAGTCGGGAGGTCCCTTCACGAGGTCTCGGTGATGGAAAAGCACAGCCTGGGCCTCCCCGTAGGCAGCACGATCGGTGAGCAGGCGGCAGCCGCTGATGTTGAAGCGCAGCCAGCAGTCGGGGGGCGGCCTCGCGGCGCTGTCGCGCCTCCGGAAGGGCTCCCACCACAGCAGCACGCCCACCGGCCGCGGCGGGGCGGAGGATGACCAGGACAGCGGCGGCAGCAGCCCCAAGGAGGCGTAGGCGACCAGAGCGGTGCACAGCAGGCCGGCGGCCGCCAGCGCCGAGACGGTCCGCGGCAGCCCCCCGCCTCTGCGCAGCCCGCGTGGCCAGGCAGCCCTCCGGCCCCACTGCGCCCCCATGGCGTGCGCAGGCAGAGCCCCCGCCGCTCGCTGCGTGTCCGCAGGCGTGGAGCAGCGGCGTCCGCTCTCATGCTGCCGCTGCGGCTCTGGCCGTCGTTGCCGCTCGCCGCTGGCCCTGGAGCGGGAGAGGGCGGACCCGGAATCCAAAGGCCCTCGGGTCTGGCTCCCCTCCCCGCGAGTCCCCGCGGGGCGCGCCGCCAGGGTGAGGTGAGCCGGCTGGGCAGCCCAGCCCGGCGCCGCCCCGTCACTCCCCTAAACTGCGCCCCCGGCCCGACCGGCCCGGCCAGGCCCAGGTCGTTTCCTGCTGCGCCTCCGCCCACTCCCCACCCCCTCCAGCGCGCCCCCCGGGCTCCCCACCCACTACTCCGATCACGTCTCAGGGGGCCCGGGCCTTTGGGCACGCGCCCATTGCCCTGGCCTTGCGCCCGGGCCCGCCCGGAGCTCCCTCCCAGCTGCCCCGGATCTCAATCGCGGTGGCCCGAACCCTCGCCTTCCAGAGTGAGGGCCCGGTTCATCCCTGGGCGCGGGCAGGGGCGCGAGACCCTCCAAAGGCTGCGGCGGCGAGATAGCAGGCGCAGGCACGGAAGGAAGGCGGGCCGGGGGTGCCGAGGCTCCTGGCGGGATGGAGGATCGGAGTCAGAGTCCGCTTCCTTCCTTAGGGCCCGGCTACGGCCAGCGACGCCTGCCGGAGGGAGGGAGCCCGAGAGGCTGCGGGCAGAGGCGCCGCCACCGCGTGGGTGACGGTGAGCTCGTGACCCGCTGAGACAGGCTACTTGTGCAGTCGGGCCCCCGCGGCGCAAGGTTGTGCATTTTGTGAAATCAAGTTTTCAAGGCAGATAGACCCAACTGTCGGAAGAACATTTCCTTTGCCTACCGCCCCAGCAGAGGATAGAGAAGAAGAAAATGTTTTCTGAGCGATCAAAACGAGTTCTTTTCCTTCTCTCCCTCACTGAACACTTCTGGCTGCCAGCTCATAGCATTCTTTGTACTAGGGCTGGAGGACTCCTAAACCAAAGATAAAGATATGGCTCTTGAGCCCTTTGTCCTCTAAGAACTTCCTGCCTGTTCAGTGAGATGAATGAACGAATAAATGAATCACTGTGAATTTTACTAAGCACTTAAGAACTAGCTTACTTTCTGTGCTCGTGAAGATTACGCAAGACTCTCTGGATATAAAATGATGGCTAAGATAAATATGGTAGCGCCCAAGTTTACACCATAAAGGATGAGTATTGCACTGGCCTCTTCAGGTTTATCATAAGGGAACAATAGAGGCATCTACTTCTATAGTCACCTGAGGAATTTTTTTTTTCTTACAGCTTGAATTTGAATTTGTGGGTTTTGGCTTTCTTTTGTGTTATTAAACTTTTATTCAGCAAAATTCTAGAAAGGCCGTGAGTGGGCTGCTGACCTAAGGAAGCCGTTTTGAGGAATTTTTAGTAGATCCCAGCTGTGCCTCAGCGGTGCGCCAGCCCCGCGCCATGTAAGTTACAGGATATTCAGGGAGAAATAGACTTGCTGGGAATGGGGCCAAGCTGTCAGGTGTTTTGATGTTATGCATACGGAAAATAAACTTGGGTTTGCCATTTAGATTTATGAAGAACTTTTTCATTAAAAATCAAGTACAGGGGCCCGGCCCGTGGCGCAGCGGTTAGGTTCGCACGTTCCGCTTCGGGGCCTGGGTTCGCTGGTTCGGATCCCGGTGCTGACATGGCACCCCTTGGCAAAAGCCGTGCTGTGGTAGGCATCCCACGTATAAAGTAGAGGAAGATGGGCATGGATGTTAGCTCACGGCCAGTCTTCCTCCGCAAGAAGAGGAGGATTGGCAGTAGTTAGCTCAGGGCTAATGGTCCTAAAACAACAACAACAAAAATCAAGTACAGATTGTAACGGCTTCTATAAAAACAGTTTCAGGTGGCACTGCCTGCCAGCCCACAGGGACAGTTTGGAAGCGGGATGATTGGTATTAGGGGCTCTGGCTATACTCATCAACCTAGTGACACTTTCTCCTACGTACTAGAACCTTTTATAATGTTTCTGGGGTTTTTAATTTCATAAATCATTTTCATCTAGTTAAGCAAATTGTCATGGAAATGAAGAATTTCAGTGATTCTCCACTCTGTTATTTTTAATTTTAAGAAAAGCTATAAATGCACAAATAACTTTTTTCGACCCAATGGAAGAAAGGGCATATTGATTTTTCTTTTTATGCAGTTCAAAAATCTATACATTTATGAACATTCCTCCCCCACTTAAGTTAAATAAGACATCACGATAGAGCCTAACATTGTGTCCGGCAGATGATAAGTAGACATTTGGTAAATGTTAACCTGCTTCCTTGTTTCATCTCCCCACTCCCAATTTTCCCTTAAATCCTCCAGATATTCCAATTAAACCAACGTTTTACTGGCAGAATGGCCCAGATCTCGTGAATATCAATTACTGTTGTGTCCACTTACCTTGGTAGGGTACCAGGACCACAAATTGTGGGGGGAAGAGACACCAAGCAAGAAAGTGGGTTGGTATCGGGAGAAATTGGCTGTGTGAATGACTTGCTGTGACAGAAAATGCTACACAGGGATTAATCAGATCCCTGGCGAGAAGCATCAGAAACTCCATCAAATTAGGCTGGCTCTCATTGGCTCAATCTGGACCAGGTGCTCATTCTTGAAGCAGTCACTTTGGTCAGAGGATGTGGCCTCTCTTTAGACCCTTCTCTGGAGCTATGGGCAGGATCAGCCCCATTTCAACCTCATGGACTAACCATGGAGGAGGGTAGTTTCCCAAAGAAAAAATGAAGTGCTGTTACCTGAAGAAGAGGGAAGGGATGGTGAGCAGGCCAAAACAACATGTCTACTGGCCATATGTAAAGAATTATTATTATTCTAAATGAACTCTAAATCACCTTAGAACTTTAAACGTTCTATGATTCTTTTCAATTTGGTAACAATAAACAAATGATTCTTTATGTATTTAAAGACCTCTTAGTTTTTACAAAATAGGACACAGGAAGAGCTGGCTTTCAGTTGCAAGCATGAAGACAACAGGTCGGGTATAAAGAAGGGCTTTTGGCCCCTGAGGATTGCTCAGACTGTGTGGAAGAAGCTCCATAATTCAAGGCTCATTTTATCAAGCTGAATGAGCAATCAACTCATAACGTGTCCAAGAATGACCTATTCAGCTCCAAAATTTAATATAGGACAGAATTCTCTGGGGGCAAGAAGCAGGCCAACTGTGGTTTCTAAAAGTCTAACTCATTCTTTGCTCTTCCTCGGGGGAAATAGTTCATTTTAAGCCTGTCCTCGTGCTCCTCACCAGAGACATTGGCTATTTCCTAGGGAAGCCCCAGGACCCCTTCTGACTGCCTTGGGTCTCCCCCACTACACCACGCTATGTCAGTCTAGGCCCTGTGAGACTACCCGCAAATGGGTTGCTATTTTTGGTTGGATCTGAGACTTCTGTGGCTGAACCTTGACTTGTCAAATATACTTTCAATGTTTTTCCTTGAAGAGAGAAAAGGGCAGTTCAAAGTCCCTCCCAGTATTATGTACTTAATGCTCACCTGGTGAGCAGGTGTGTCTGGAAAGGCTAATCTGTATGTAGATAGGTGGAGATTGTTTCCATTTTCAGGTACAATTATTTAACCATGTATAATTGGGCAGATAAGAATGGAAATAATTGTTAGTTAAAAAATATTAGGAACTGTGTAAGTTCAACAACAATCACAATTTATAGTTCATTGCCCTGGTCAATCCTTGATGGAAAAATAAACCTAACATCAACTTATAAGTTCATTCCTTTTTATCCAAGTGCAAATATTTATTGCCTCTAAAAGACGGTTGTGAATAGTCAATATGAGAACTTATTATATTTGCTTTAGGGTTTTACTCTTTATGCACTCAGTTCTTCCTTGAGTAACTTGTAGGCTTACCTGACTAAAGAAATGCAAGAATTTTGGAC
Source organism: Equus quagga (assembly GCF_021613505.1). NCBI lineage: Eukaryota > Metazoa > Chordata > Mammalia > Perissodactyla > Equidae > Equus > Equus quagga. The sequence continues at coordinate 45,742,189 of NC_060280.1, read as the reverse complement.
ATTCAGAAAAGTAATCATAGTGAAATTAGGGTGAAAGTCAAAATATTTGTATGCTAATTTAAATATTTGGAGCGTTTACCTCTGTATTCTTCTTGTTAAACTACCCTTTCCTAAAATACAGATTATTTGCAATCACGTGTAAAAGTTGTGGAATACAAGACTTAACACAAAATAAAAGTATTTTGACGCTGAAATAAGCATGTTAATATCACACGGGGTAGTGCCCAGCACATAGGAGGTGTTTAATAAATATTTGTTAAGTAAATGAATAGATGAGTGAGTGAATTAGTGAACGTCACTATTGACATTTCATGAGGCACTTTTGAAACAATTCAATTTCTGCATTCATGAAGATTATGCAAGAGACTTTGTACTGTTAAATAATGACTAAGATAAATAAAATGGCACCCAAGTGCAGTGTAAAAATGGTATCATACTGGCCTTTCCAAATCCTCATCAGGTTCACCAGCACTAGCCTCCTACCCCCGCACCGAGTCTATGTGGGTCCTCAGTCAAATGAGTTAGTGCAAATCCTGCAGTTTCAAAAGCCCAAACATGTCTGATCTGTGCTTACTGTAGTACCTGCCCCGTATCAGTACTTATGTGTGGCCGTGCTCAAGACAACCAGACCCTAACTCAGGGAGGCAGCCCAACTCTGCAGACGGAGGAAGGGATCTTGACTACCCTCCCCGTGTCCTGACCCCACTTCTCCTCATGTCCTGACCCCACAGACCCCCAGGGAACAGTTCATGAAAGAAAATGGAGAGAAGATGCATTTTTCCCAGAAGCCAGGTAATTCTGCTTTGACCAGTAAATTTCTCCCAAGCACCCAATCAGAACACAATCATGGTTGAACTGGGTTCCATCACACTCATTCCTGTGATTCTTCCTCTGAAAGGGGCCTGAGGCACGTGCAGTATTAAGAAATACTTTTTGGATTAAAGTAAACAACATTAGTGATATACAATTGATTTTGGAAAAGTGTGAAAATGGAAGGGTAAATGCATGTGGCTCATGTGGCAAGAATAAAAAGCACTCCTGAAGAAGTGGGACAGCCAAATTTTATAATTCTGGGTCAAGCTTACTGTAGCCAAATAAACCACAGCCCAGAAATCTTGCATGATGCAAGGATGAAATCACATGAATAGTGCCAGTTATAATAAGATCATTTTCAACCACTCCAAAAAGAACCTTTGGTTTGCAGTTACCCTTAGTAATGTTCAGTGCAATTTCACAAACATTTAGTCTTGGGAAAAAGAGAAAGACAGGAGAATAAACACTGCCTGGCCTGTCTAAGTGCGCTGAAGGAACTGCTTCTGTCCTGGCAGCACCACTGCATGAAAAAGCTCTGCATAAAAAGGAAGCTTCTTCCTTGAGTGAGCTCACTGTTCAGCTTAATTTCCTGCATCATCGAAGACAGCAGGGAAATAGCAGCAACTCTTAAAGTCAGAGAAGAGAAATTAGACATGAATCAAAGAGGTAGATGCTGTCTGACCACTCGTTCTGGAGCCCGCCGCTCATCACTTCCCCATGGAACAACTCTTGCCTCTTTGGTCCCTGGAAGTTCTCTTGGGCCCATTTCCCAGTTCCCAGTTTGACAAAGAGTGATGGGGATTGTTGTTAGAAGATTTTGATGTGGTGACTCCAGGATTTGCCATGTTCCTTTCAAAGATAAAATACTTGAATTTTTCTTGACCTTGATATATTTTGGCATGACTTCTTCGTCATTACCAGCTTATAGAGCTATTTCTAAAGTGTTTTCCAGGCAAAACAGGACTGAGAATTGTCCCATATTGACGTTGGCAGGGCTACATTAGGGTCAGCCCTTGTTTGGCCTTGTAAACCTGCAAAAGCTGTAACTTCATGTGATACCATTTATTGAATGCCAGTTCTGTGCCAGGTGCATGAGGTGTATGTATATCTGAACAAACAAATGTTACCGCCCTTGTGGCGTGCTAGCTAGCACAATTAACCTACCAGTTTGAATTACAGCCTTAGAGCAATTCCAGACCTAAAGAGTCCAAAGGTTGACATCAGAAGCTGTGATGTGTTGGGCTGTCAGTAACCCTACCCACTTGCCTCTAGAAGCATTTCCTTGATTGCTTTGTTAATTTGTCACTTCTGTATTGATCACGTGTCCTTGTCAGAGTAGAGACTTCATTGAGGCACCTATCTTTACAACTTTCTTAACTCCTCTTACAATCAGTTAGGCAAGATTTCTCAGATTGTCAAGGAAGTTTTTCAAGTTAAAGGGAAGCAAGTTTTCATTGCAGGAAGTGGGTAGACATGAGTCTTTCCACCCAAAAGTTTCCACTCTCTCTCCTTTAGTTATAGAGACATGGAATTATAAACCAGAAGGAAGCTATTTAGCCCACATACATGGATTGCAAGCAAGCACTATAATTAAGCCAGATGAAACTAAAGGCAGTTGTATTAGGAAGGATTCTTTTTGTTGCAATTACAGTGACTTACCAGAGGCAGCTTTAGACAAAAAAAAAAAAAAAAAAAAAAAGGTCAAGGTTGGGGGGCAAAATTTGCTATCATGTGAGAAGTGGGTCTCATAGAGAACTACTTTTTTTTATAGTTAAAGAGTTTTATTAAAGATAGTAAAAAAGCTAATATAATTAAGTTTAACAGACATTGGGCAGAAATTTCCTTGAATGATAAAGAGAGACTTAACCCTTCTGTAAGGCCAAAGGCCTCCTCCCCTAGGAACAGTGTCCAGCAATGTCCTCCAAGCCCAGTGGCTCCCAGGCTCTCATCTGATGCTCACTAGTAGCTAAGGTCTTGGTGTCCTGCACCCAAGGCTAGCCCGTGACAGAGGACTTCCTTGGACAAAATTTACTGTCATGGGAGAAGTAGGTCTCATAGAGCCAGAGGAGGACTGCAGCTGGCCCTCAGGGACGGATGAAAACAGGGGAGAGAATACTGCAGAATTCTGCATCTGCTTCGTCCTCCCTTCCTCCGCCCTCCCCCTCGCCCCGTAGATCAGCTTTATGTGTTTCTCCAGTTCATTTGGCAGAATACAGTTCTCTCTAACACCAGAGTTCTCCAACAGCAGAGTCTGATGAGCAGATGTTGAATGTCAATTTTAAATCTTTGGTAGCAAGAATCCAATTGGACCATCTTGGGCCTGGTGTCCACCCTGGTGAAATTAGCAGTGGCCTGGAACAGAGGGGTACTGGTCAGTAGATGATGGGGGCAGGGAATGGGGGCATGAGTTCTCAGAGGAATGAACATCTTTGGGAGCTGAACAGTTCTGGAGAGGTGTCTACCTTTTGTGTTTGTTTTGTTTTTCAATAGATGATCAAGGAAGGAACTTCCTCGTCTTTCTATCGTTTCCATAAACAAATGGCTCCTTATGTCTGAAGTAAATACTTGAAAACAATTTATTATGAAAAATTTTAAATGTACAAAAATAGAAAGAATAGGGTAATGAACCCCAACTCCCTTTATCAAGATTCAACAATTAAGATTGCCCGCATATGCTTCACCCAATTCTTTTCCTTTTATTTCTGATATATTTTAAAGTAAATCCTATATATCATGCCATTTCACTCTTACATAATTCAGTGTGCATCTTAAAAATACATAGATATTTTCTTACGTAACCACAATGCTATTGTTAGACTACAAATTTAACAAAATTGTCCTGGAATTTTCTAAAACACAGTCCAATGTTTTAAGTTAAATTTTTAAAGTTAAAATTAAATTTTCTCAATTGTTTCAAAATTATCTTTTTAACAGAGTTTGTTGGAATCAGTACGTAAAGAACGTCTGAACATTACATTTTATTTTTGTGTCTTTTACGTCTCTTTTTATCTCAAGTAGTCCTCTACAACATTTAAACCCATGTTATTGACTTGTACAAAAACTGAGTCACTTGTTCCATACAATGTTGCACAGTCTGGCCTTGTCCCTTGCTTTCTAGTAGTGTCATTTACCTTGTTCCTCTTGTCTCTGCACTTCCTATAAACAGAAGTTACCTGCAGCTTGATTAGGTTCATCTCTTTTGGTAAGCATCTTCATAGGTGGCTGTGTACTTCATGTGTGTCACATCAGATGGCACATGTGTGATGTTAAGCTTAATCAATGGGTTCTGGTGGTGCCAGCCCAGCCTTCTCCTCCAATAAAGAATCTGCCACCAAACGTTCGTCTAATGGGTTCATCCACTGATGATCAGAGTCAGTTAGTGTTTTGGAGATTGTAAAATGGTGATTTTACTTATCTATCATTCTTCTACATTTATTAACTGAAATTCTTTTGTAAAGAGGACTTCCCTTAATCTCCTAGGGCTATTTGGCACCTTAAATTACAAATTATTCAGAAGAGGTAGGATATTATTTCTTTTCAGTTGCCACCTTTCTAAGTAAGAATTGATGCCTTTATTATTTCAGTTGATGTTCAGTGAAACTGGGTTTTGTTTTTGTTGTTGCTGTTTGCTTTCATTCTCTCTCATTTAAAAAATATCCTCATGAATTCACGGCTTTTAGTATATTCAGTGTGTGTCAAGTATTTTATGCTCAAACTTTCCCATCTTTGGCCAGAGGATGACTCTCCTGTTGGCTCCTATGTCCTCTTGGCATGACCCACTGGTCTTTGGGAACCTCCCTGTTTTCTGCTGCAACAAGACGTCTCAGGCTCATCCTGGAGGTTTCCTGCCTCAAACCTGGAAACATACATTCCTCCAAAGCGCCATGGTTTCTTTTTCTTTCTTCTTCTTCTTTTTAAATCTAAGTGCTTTCAAAAATCAGTTTTATTGAGGTACCAAGGGGTTAGGATTTCAACATATGAATTTTGGGGAGAGATAATCCAACCCTTTTTCCTGGGGAAGTTTTATGAACAATGTGAATTGTTTAACTTACCAGATTTTCCTTTCAAAATTGGCTACCAGAATCAAACTTGATAAACGTTAAATTAGAATTTGGATGAAAGAATATAGTGAAGTAAAGATAAGGAGCAGGAAAAAAAAAGACATATCTTAGTGACCTATTATCCACACTTACAGTAGAGGGACCAAAAATTTCACTGTTACAGGAATCTTGGTAAGAACTCTTAAAACTTTTTTGAAACTAGCCAGAGTATAAAGAAATTAAGGGTGGGTGGGGAAGGAAGAAAGGAAGACTGGCAGGCAGTCAGGAAGAAAGGAACAAAGGAAGGAAGAGAAGATGAGAAGGAAGGAAGGAAAAAGAGGAGGGAGAGAGAGAGAGAGACTGAGAGGACCTAATGCTAATCTTGGCTGTTGGGACACACCTAACTCTTAGGCCCAGTGACACTGCATCCTACCTCTTATGTCCCTGGATAATTAGTTTTGGTATATTTTTCTTTTACCTTTTCTCTTTATGTATTGTAATACGGTGATTTCTTTAGGAAACAGGTAACACTCTTAAATAAATATATAGGAAGCCCAATTCGAGTTTCAACACCATCCCAGCTGCAGGGGAAAGCCTATCCTATTTGTTTCAGATTCTGAGAAGCAATCCTTTCTTTCCCAAGGTGATTTTCCTATGTTCTTTTTTCGTTAATCTTGCTTTTAAGATATAATATACATAAAGAACATAAAACTGAAGCATACAGCTCAATGATTTTACATGCACTACACACATGTACACATATACACACATACCTGTGTGACAACTACCCAGATGAAGATATAAAACCCAACAGTCTCCTTCATGCCCCTTTCTAGTCAATAGTTCCCAGAGGAAACCACTATTCTGACTTGTGTCTCCCTAAATTAGCTTTACGTCTTTTTCAAAATCTATACACGGATTCCCCAGTATGTTCATTTTTGTGTCTGGCTTGTTTTCGTTATCATAATGACTGTAAGATTCATGGGTGCCATGTGTAGCTGTGGTTCATTCTTTTAAATTTCCATGCAGCATTCCATTCTATGAATCTACTACAGTTCATCCAGCCTCCTGTTGATAGACATTTGAGTTGCTTCCATTTTTAGGCTATTATGAATAAAGCCATTACAAACATTTTTTCTGTCATTTTGAGTGGCACCTCATCTATTATATAGGCACCAGAAAAAAATATGGGTTTGTTATTTAAGAGATCTCCTTACCATTTTACTGTCAAAAGGGCATCTGAAAGGTAAGAAAATAAAGACTAAAAGTAACTGAGACCTGACAAGAAATAAAAGATATGAAAGTACTTTGATAAGTCAGGCAGGATGTTTTCATAGCATTTATTGTGTTTGCCATACAGATATAGCACATATTTATTATATGCATTTTTTAAATATAGAAAAGTATAAAGAGGAAAATAATTCTCCTCCCCCATCCCCATGCCAAGACAACCAGTTTATATTTTGGTATTTAATGAACATACAGTATATATAAACTAGGATCATATTGTAATACTATTTGTATTCGATTTCCCCATTTGATATCAGCTTTGTCCCATGCCATTAAATGCATTTTGAAAACATGACTTTAATAGTTTCATCATATGACCAAGCAAAAGGATCTGTAGTTACTGATGATTGGAATTCTAACGATGGCCAGGTCCTGGACCATACCACGAATAGAGGAAACCACCAGTCAACAAGCCCTGCTCATGCACACAGTTTTAATCAGCATTTTAGTTCCTTAGTTATCTTATTTTCGTAAGAACACTTAACATGAGATCTACCCTCTTAACAGATGTTTAAGTGTACAAAACAGTATTATCTATAGATACAATGTTGTGCAGCAGGTCTCTAGAACTTATTCATCTTGTATAACTGAAATTTTATATTCCTTGAATAGCAACTCCTCCGTTCTCCCTTACCCCAGCCCCTAGGAACCACCATTCTATTCTTTGCTTCTATGAGTTTGACTATTTTAGATACCTCATATAAGTAGAATCATGCAGTATTTGTCCTTCTGCGACTGGCTTATTTCACTTAGCATACCGTCCTCCAGGTCCATCCACGTTAACCTCCAATCCCCTGGTGTGTGTGTGTGTGTGCATGTGTGTAGACAGGAGTGTGAATCTGGCTAAAACATTCCCAGAACTAAGGAGACTGGGGCTTTTGAAATAGACGATGTTGACTCCCAACTTGATCACCCTATTTTCATACAAAGTCCTCCTGGTCTATTCCTTCTGGAGTGTGACCTTGCAGATTTCTATCAAGATTAGGAAGAGAGTCATCTCAGCTATGAGGAAAATCTAAGGGGTTCCTATTTGTTGTGTGGACAGGAGGAGGTGGAAATAGTCCTTAAAATGCCAAGTTTAGAAAAACTGGATGCAAAATGAATGCCCCTCAATAGGACAAGATTAAGTAAACTGTGGTACTGAAATATCAGAGTATATTATATGGCCTATAAAATAGTGATTCAGATAAACATATATTACATAGGAAAATGGTCATAATGTATGCCTAAGTAAAAACATGCAGGCTATAAAATATGTGTAACATGATAGTGTTTTTTTTTTTTTTTGAGGCAGATCAGCCCTGAGCTAACATCTGCTGCCAATCCTTCTCTTTTTGCTGAGGAAAACTGGCCCTGAGCTAGCATCCGTGCCCATCTTCCTCTACTTTACATGTGGGACGCCTGCCACAGCATGGCTTGATGAGCGGTGCCATGTCTATACCCAGGATCCGAACCAGCAGACCCGGACCGCCAAAGCAGAACGTGGGAACTTAACTGCTGCGCCACTGGGCTGGTCTCATGACAGTATTTTTATTAAAAAACCCTCTTCATTGTACGATTTCTCTCTATATAAATATTTTAGTTATAAGACAAAGGATATGTTAATAAAATAAACCAGGGGATAGACTTTTTTTAAAGACCAAAAAGTTGTCTTTTCAAAAAAATTTTATTCCGTCTCATGCAGTAAATAGGTTTCCCAAGCGTTTTGGCTTTTTATTTTCTACTTCTAATCTTTTAATCTATGTAGTTCACAGATACTTTTGCCATGACTATTTGGCCAAATTAGGCAGTGGAGTGCAAACCCTATGACACCAAGTTATCCTAGTACCCTGGAGTACCCTAGTATCCAGCATAACTGGGGAAATTCAAGAACTCTGGGGCTGGGAGCATAGAAAACGAAAAACGAAAGTGAGCAATCTGCAAACATCTCCAGGAAAAAAAGCATTTTTGTTTTTTTCCCGACCTCAGAAGGAATGCTTCTAGTGTATTTCATCAAGTATTAAAACGGCTGTTGGTTTAAGATTGTTATAGATTTTTATCATTTTAAAGAAGTGTCCTTGGGGCTGGCCCAGTGGCCATAGTAGTTGGCTTCTCGTGCTCCAATTGGGCAGCCCAGGGCGTGTGGTTGGAATCCCAGGTGCAGACCTACACACTGTTTGTCAAGCCATGCTGTGGAAGCCTTCTCACATACAAAATGGAGGAAGATTGGCACAGATAGTGAGCTCAGGGACAATCTTCCTCAAGCAAAAGGAGGAAGATTGGGAGCAGATGTTAGTTCACGGCCAGTCTTCCTCACCAAAAAAAAAAAAAAGTTCTTGTAATCCTGGTTTTCAAAGAGTTTTTATTAAAAAAATGCTTATTGAATTTTAAAAAACAGCTGTATCATGTAGTAATTTTTAAAATCATCCCCTACATTTGGCATTTAGATGGTTTCAGTTTTTCACTACTATAAATAATGCTAGCACGAAAAATCCTGTACATCAATCCAGTTGGGAAGATGTGCAATGGAGCGATGAAGAACAAAATTTAACCACAAAAGGAACCAGGGCCCCAAAGTGGAACAAGGACAGAAACCTTAGCAAGGAAACAGTGCCAGGAGATGAGTCCTTGTTGGCGGCGTTAGGGGTGGTCAGGAAGAGGAAGGCTGCTGCGGAGCACCCAGCCCAGACAGCAAGGCTGTGAGTAAACAGTGGGGAGCTTGTCTGTTGAGCAGGAGGCAAGTGGAATTGAGGAAGGAAATCCCTGAGGGTATGTTTGTAAAGTCACACTGGGAGTTTAAGTACAAACAGGATATCATTTCTAAGGGATAAATAAAAGTCAACAGTCCCCACCCACTGCACTTTTTGTGTGGCATCCTTACATGCAAAAAAGTTGAGAGTAAGAATTTTTAGAAGGTTGAGATTTTAGATTTGTAAGAATAGTAAGTGCTTTGCCCAACTCTAGGTAGTTTTTAGTGTTATATTTCTTGACTGATTTAAGATGCAGTCTCTCCAATTTTAGCTACTGGTCAGCAACACTGTTTTGAAGTAGCCAGTCAGTGATGAGAGAGTTCCATAAATAAGATGGCGCCTGGAATTGGCTTACTCATAGACTCTCTTCTAGTGTGCAGTAACTAAATGGAAATTTTTATATTAAATCTGGAAAAGTTTGGATCTTGACTCAAGAGATTATTGACTGTCACTGTGTAAATATTTTTAGGTAGGGAAGAGACATACCCAGTCGACAAATCTTTGTTGACTTGACTTGATTTATTACATTAAAACTCAGAAATGAACTTGAAATGGAGAAAGTTTTAATATGAGCTTAGCTTAGAAAGGAAGGAAAATAGAAGGTGTGTAACCAGAATACTAGGAAAAAGAACATTTTAAGAGGAAGGGGGTAAGTATATCACAACAGTTATGTAGAAAATGAAAAATTGGAAAATCCCAAATGTACAGAGAGGAGCAATAAATGCAAAAATTTAGTACAAATGTATGAAGATTTTTAAATTTAATTATTTAAAGTTATATTGTCATGAATGGTAAATTATATGATGTTATGTTAAAAGGGATGATAAATATATATACTATACAGTGTGATTTTAAACATGTAAAGTAAAACATGCATAGGGAAAAAATAACGATATATCAACATGTTACCAGTGGCTGTTTTGGGGAATTAAATTACAGATGAATTCTTTTCCTTTAAATTTCTTTATTTTCCAGTTTCTCTAGACTGCACATATATTACTTTTGACAATTGATGGGGACAGAAAGGTCGAGTTTTTTCTTTCTTTTTAACCCAGCAGCATTAGTAAAATCCTTCTTTAGATCTCTATACATTTCCTGGCTCCTTACTATTTAGTGGACAAATTCTAGAGGGGATGAGCTTTATCAATGCTAGCACTGAAATGATGGTCTCTGAGTCAGAGACTTTTCATCTATGTCATTGATTTATGAACCTTTACCTATATTTGGATTTATTCCTTTTTTTTAATGGATGAGCATAATTATACTATACTGAGTTAAAGTTTATAATATTTACCTTGAAGTAGACTCAGTCAACATGTCTTTGTTTTATTATGTTTCACATATTTAACAAAATAAACTGAATTAGAAGCCCAATGTATTCCAAGTCTGATAACCAAAAATATAATATTTTCCTTCATTGTTTTCAGGTGCTTAGCAAATTTTACCAATAATCTTTCATTACTTTGGATTAATTTATAGATAGGAATTAATACCAATAATAGGAATTACAGACTAATGTACTTTTTTTTTTTTTCTTAACACATCTTAAACTGTGAGACAAGCTTGGATTTCTTCTCTGTTTTCAGACATCAGGAGAAAGACGTTTCTTCTCAATGGAAAAATTTATTGATTGTATCCTAGAGTAAAGAAATATGTGACAAAATAAGTAGGCTTTACTTTGGGGAAATGCTCTTTAATCCCAACCCCATTTAAGTCTAAATTTGACTTAATGTTCCCAATAATACTTCATTTGCTAGAGCAGAATGTAAAAGCCATAACCCCTGAGATCCAAGTAACTGGAGAAACCATAGAGTATAGTGTCTGGACAAGCAGCATTGGCATCACGTGGGAGCTGGCTGTAAACGCAGAATCTCAGACCCCACTGCACACCTACTGTATCAGAATCTAAAGTTTAATAATATGCCCATATGATTTGTAGGTAAAGTTTGAGAAGGGCTGGACTAGACAACTTTTTCTTGTTACATACCACAGAATAAGAATGAAATGACCACAGTAAATGAATAAAATCTGTTAGTATGATGAAAATAGTAGATGCTTTGCAGTTTCTAACAGAAATGTGTTTTAGAACTACAATTACATAATCATGATTCTGAATGTAAACTTTAAAGGATGTGTATTAAATGTTGGAAGAGTCACAACTACAATGATGGTCTTTTTCATGAGAAAGAGGAAAAAGCACAAGTGAATAGGAAGAAGATGACAGTGAGGATTGACCGAATTATCTGTAAAGCATACTTTACAGGAGAAGTTCCTGGAAACACTGCAATCCATGGAAACGTCTCTTTAAAAGCATCAGTTCCAAGCATATGTAAGATATATGCACCTTTTCATGATTCAAACACTAGTGTCAACAGGTTCCCTTGATTTTCCCTGTACTGTTTGCAATCTGTTTAATTTAGCAGTCTCAAGTAGGGAAAACCATATACTTCTGTGGAGGGGGGGACATATTTGGGTTAGCAGCAAGAAGATTCTGACCATATAGTATGCCTTCAACACATACCTCCTGGCTCATCATTCACTGGTTATTCTTGTGACAAAAAATGATTGAGCACCTGCTGTGCCAGGCACTGTGCTAAGTGCCGGAAACACAGCGGTGAGTGAAAGCAACACAGGTCCTGCCTTCATGGAGCTTCTGATAGTGTATGAATTACTACTGAGGAATTTTTGAAAATTATCTGTGGATTTTGCTCATCTATGATATTTCTGTGCCTTGCATCTACCTTTTTTCATTGACGATGAGAAATGTCTGATTCTTAGTCTGATTCATATAAATTGATCAGTTGTGATTTGTGTAGCAGATAGTAGCAGTTCATATGGCAAAATGCAGCTGTAATTTACAGAGATGAAGCAAGGATATAACAACAGCTACACATTGTAACATGATCACTGGAAGCGCTTGACCTGGCCTCCAGATAGAGGGCTGGAGACTACTAGGAAGGCAGTGTGGATGAGCAACACTGAGCAGCAGCCATGAACAAGCCTCTCCTAAATTGTATGGATGCAGGTAATGCAATTATGGTCAAAATCAAACACACGTTTTCTTATCATATGTCCCCAGTTGATGAATTGAATCATCTATTGGACTTTTATGTCTTCAAATGAAAGTAATTTGTTCTTCTAACCAGTCTTATAATAGGGCATTTAGAAAATCATGCATCTTTAAAATAAATTGCTTTGGGAGTTTACTTGGAATGATGGATTTACCCACTTTTAACTGGGACCTGACAAATTGAACGGAAAGTTGAAATAAACAGCCCCCAGTGGGCAAGTGTCCCAGACTTGAGTTGAATCAACTGTTACTGCAGGACACTGATATCTTTGTGGATTTTGAGTGTAGTTGGCTCCCAGGTTCCTAACCCTGCATTCCCATAGCCCTGGTATTTGTGCCTGTTTAACCACCACCCACGACTGGTTCCAGCCTTGTCTAGTGACTGCATTCTCTGCCATGATGGCCCAGAGGTTAAGAGCATAGTCTCAGAAGCCAGATGGACAAGGTGCATAGTTCTGGCCTCACTACCTCCTAGACATAGGATCTTGGGTAATGTAATGTCTCTATGCCTCAGTTTTCTCTTCTGGAAAATAGAGATTAAAACTCTCCTTTCACGTGATCGTGTGGATTACATAACTAGATAAAGCACTAACCGCCATGCGCAGCACATGGTAAATGGTGGCTCCTCCTACTTTATTAGTGTTAAACCCAGGTCTCCGAACTGGTTCCTTTTTGCTACATGAATCCCCTTTAGTAACATTTTTTATTATTATTATTTTTGTTTACCTTGCATCTCAGTCTCTTAGTGGCTGTATTTTCTCCCTACTGAATTCATATCCCAGAGGCTGTCTCCCTGTCGACCATCCTCCTTTGTGGCACTTTTTCTGAGCTCTCACTCCACTCCAGGTTCAACAGACTCCCCAGCTCCTGAGGACTGTTTGCCTCATAGAGACAGTAGTAACTAGTGGTTAAAAGTCACTGTAGACTGGCTGCCCGGGTTCAAATCTCAGCCCTTCCACTCACTAGCTGAGTGACTCTGGGTAAACTATTCAACCTTTCTGTGCATCAGTTTCCTCATCTGAAAAATGAATTGTGCCTGTTTTATGTGATTGTTATAAAGATTTAATAGATTATTATAGTTGAAGAGTCTAGACTAGTAAGTGCTATATAGTGTTTGCTATCATGAGTCATGTCTTGGGTAACAATACGTAAGCTTGGCACTACCACGCCTCCTTTCTCCCCTCAAGGTAACCTCCCGCTTGTAGAGCTATTTTTAGGATTTGCATGCTCAGTTTCATGTCCCTAGACTATCTGGACACTGCTTGTGCTTCCAGGTCAAGACCCCTGCCTTCTCCACATCCTGCCACAGATGCTCCTGGAAGACACTGTCTATGACAGTGAGGAATGAGTAATATTTTGTTCCAAAATTTATGTCTGTGAGAAACAGTACACTGGGTCCAGCCTGGCAGCCTCTCACCTAAAATAGGGTGAAGCTAAGGGAACCAAGCAAAATAGTTGCCTTCTTCTTCCTTAATTCCCTCATCTCTCCTTCCTCATTTCCACTGGTAAGCAAAAATCATCCATCTGGAAGCAAGGACAACGCAAAATTCCTCCCCCACTGAGGCTGACTGTGTGCTAGAAAGTCTTATGCGGATGAAAAGTAAAGGAAAGAGTCGGGAGTATGACTCAGAGTATGAGCTTCTATTGTATCCACGGGATAAATGGCTTAGCTGAGCTGTTACTGTTTCAGTTCCACGATGAGGTCATGTGGCTGAACTAAAAGTACCCTGCGAAAAGCAAGTCAAAAGAAGATTGAATTGTGACTGAGAACTTTAAATAAAGCAGACGCTACTGGTTTGTAAACTGTCCAGCACCCTCAGGGACTTCAGCAGAATCAAGGGTATGGGGGTCTTACTTCTCAGCCCTCCGTGCCTCGAATAGTACTTGGCTTGTGGCAGTAAACTGTTTCTGCTTGGCAGTCCTGGCTTCAAGCCTCCCACGGGGAGATTCCTTTTAATGCTCCAAATCCCTTCCAGGGCCACTGTCAATATTTTCAAAAGCAAGATGATGATGATTAGCTTATTCTCTTTTTAGCACAAAGTGTTTGAAAAGTATTTACTTGGTGATTATTTTTTCAGTCACTTGGGTTGAGATTTACTTGGTTTGATTGATCAAACCACCCAAGGTCTTTATCATTTGTTTAATCTTTTATTGCAGTTCATTCATTCAATTATTCCCTATGCAATTAAACCTCTACAGTGCTATTAGATCATTTAACTTGTCCCTAAAGAAATAAAGGAAAATATAGAAACACAGTATGTAATGAAACACAGAAGGATCAGGAATAAATAACATATAAATACACAGACTTCATTTAGTCAACTTTATACGATTCTGAGTTAATTCCTAGAAGTGCAAATATTTCCAAAGATATTATAACCAAAAGTTACTACAATAACACATCCAACAATCTTCTAAAAGCCATAAACTAGATGTTATTTAATCTCCCCTTGAAAGAAACAACAAATTTACTGGAAAACACCATAGCAAAATATTTGGAAAGTGATACCTACACATTGCTACAAGGCAAATTATAGTCTTAAATGCTGATACCATTCAGTAAGTCCTGGCTTAGTAATGATTTGCACTGGGCTGTCCTCCATATCCTAAAATCACTTACTTAGGTTTTGAGAGTCAGTCAACAAGCATTTGGTGAAAATCTATTGTGTAGAAAACTGTGACCCACGTCAAGCAAGGTTATTCAGGTTAGTGCCATAAGTCGTTTTCCCCATTTTGAAGCTGCAAATTTCAATGCCGAGTATTCTCCACAGACCCAAGGCTGCCCACTGGTATCTGCACTGACATTTGATCCCCCATAAAGGATTCCATACCATGTAATGATTAGGGGCACAGCCTTTAGGTTCAGAGGGGATCTGGGTTTCAGTCTCTGCTCCACCACCTACCAATTATATGACTTTGGGGCAAGTTATTTAACCCACTATGTCTCAGTATCCTTATCTTTGAAATGGGGATAATAATATCTACTTTTTACAGAGGCAACTATTTTTCTTGTGCAAGCATGGACTCAGATTCCATTTCTAGAGGCACAGATGCTGAGCTGACTCACCCAGCTGAATGTCAATACTTACCTCTCCCTCCCCACTCCTGAATGGAGTAGCTAAAACTGTCTGTCAAGGTTAGTTTCTTTCCTCTTCTTCAAAGACCTTCAAGGAAGACTCCAAAGTCTCCTTTTTTCAAGACCTTACAAAGTTTAAGCTGTTTCTTGTATCTAACCTAAATCTTTCCCCACCATTCCAGCCAGCTTTCTCTTCTTTTTTCCTGTCTAGTGATAGAAGAGGGCTGCTTCCCCAGCCCCAGGGTAACAGACTCTCAGATTTAGGAGTCCACAGACATTTATTAAATACCCACGGTGCACAACACCCAGTAAGAGATGAACAAAACAGATTTAGATTTGTTCCACATGGTGGGAAGGTCTGGCAAATGGAAAGCAGTTTAAAATCAGGAGGCAGAACCATGTAGAAAAACCATATTAAATTAGCTAGAAGAATTATACTAGTCTAATTTAGTTGTGCCCTTCAGATGCAATCACAAGAATAGCTGGAAGGTTACAATTTAATAGGGGAAATACCTGAATGTAAATGCAGATGCTCAGAAATGCATGAAAAAATCCTCAAAGCAAAATATACATAAGTATTTACTTTACTCAGGGATAGAGGCTGCCAGAAAAAAATAGCACTTTGATTTGATATGATGTTTGGGTGAAGAAGTTACAGAAGGTGATGCGTTCAACTGGAGAAAAAGAGGTCTGAAGAGAAGCATGCATGCCCTTTGAAGCTGCTGCTTCTTTAGAGAAATCCGACTGCCTCAGCCCTGGCATGCGCAGTCCAGGAGAGGAAGGAAGACAAAGGTGCGGCAGGGCAGAGAGACCTCAGAGCTGGCATGCCTAAGCTAAAAAGGGAGAGGGCAGCAGGCACAAAAGAGAAGCTAAGAGAAAGGAATTAAATCCTTTCTTGAAGCTCAAAATTTTCTAGTGTCTTCTTCTTCTTCTCTCCTCCTTTCTCATGCTCCCAGCCCCTTCTACTCAGAGACCTTTTGTGTGTGTGAAGAAGGTTGTCACTGAGCTAACATCTGTGCCAATCTTCCTCTATTTTATGTGGGACGCTGCCACAACATGGCTTGATGAGCAGTGCTAGGTCCGCACCAGGGATCCAAACCTGCGAACCCCAGGCTGCTGAAGTGGAGCACATGAACTTAACCATTACACCACTGAGCTAGCCCCAGTCAGAGACTTTTTTAGGTGTGTTTTTATCCTGAGTTTTAACGTTACTAAACAAGGCCTCAATGCTGGAAATTTTAGCCAGTGGGACCTGGCCTGCTCTTTCAGGGAAGAGGGGCTCACACTTCAAAAATATTCTTGCTCCCTTCAACTGTCTCTAGACTGTGAATGATGAACATCAGAGCTTGAAAAGCCAGTTTAGAGCCATTTCATCTGTGCTCCCTTTGTGTAAACATGGTCAGAGATTTGACCAGAGGAAGAAAAGTTTAAGTAATTTAAAGTCATGTTTCATGACTTCTAGGGCTCTGTAACTATCTTGACGTGCCTTTGCTGTCTAGTAACTTCCTTGTATATTGTAGGTACACAAAACATTTTTGTTGAATGAATTAATGAATAACAAATGTAACTACACTTGCTGAGCAACATTTTACATTTTCTGAGTTGGTACAAAACATGATAAATAAACCAGACTCAAAATTAAGTTTCCGTGCAATAAGGCACATATAGACACAAATTAACGGATTTGGCAGGACGCTTCTGAAATTCACTGGGAAAGGAAATATTGTGTAAGAGAAAACTAGTAAACTTCATTAATCAAAGTTTTCATGACTACTATAGCCTCTGCAGGTTTTAGCCAGAAGAATACAAAAGCCTTTGCAATTTAAAAACATTAAAATTAGAACATTAATTTATTTCCACAACGTCCTCTTTAGAAGTTCTTAGAAATGTAGAAATAGTTTTAGGATAAATGGTAAAATGAATGCAATAGTTCCATAATGAATGTCTCACAAGCTTACTTCTTTTTAAAAAGTTAAATCTTCAGGGAATCACTAAGAATATGTGAATGATGATGTTAGCTAAATTCTTACTTATCCAGAAATTTCCCTAAGTTACTCCAAATTCCATTTTCATCTGACAGAAGATCTGATCAGAAAATTGCATTGCTTTTTTTTTCAGGATGATAAAAACCTTTTCGTATAGATCCCACACCCGTCCTTATCTGCCAGGAATGTACAAAGCCTCTGAAACCTGTTCTGCCTCAAGTTTGAACCTAAACTGAAGCTGAACCTGGAGACCATTGGGAAAACTTTGTTTTTCCTTACTGAAGAGAATACTATTTGCTACCAATACAATTTCAAATCTTTTTTCCTCTCAGACCACATAATCTTAAAGAGAAATTATATAACCCAATGGCTAAGAGCAAGGACATCAGCTTCTGACAAGCCTGCATTCAATGTCAGCTATTCCACTGTGTGACAATGGGCAAATCTCTGTATCTCCCTGAGCCTCAGCTTCCAGATCTGCAAAATGGGAATAAGAAGAGCACAGGGCTGTTGAAAGGATTAAGAGAGAGAATTTGTAAAAACTGTCATGTCCAGAAGACACACTGTGAATGAGAGCCATAATAGTAATAATTCTTATATTATCATCATCATCATCATTACATAAATAGACACTGATTACCCACCCCTACCCCTTGCTCCAGCATCCAGTGCTCCTCACTGGGCCCACATGTCTCTGCATCATGAGCCTGGAAGGAATAAAAAGCCCAGGGAAGAGTGGGCTTAGAGGCCTGGCAGCCATTTCCCTGTGGTCACTGATGCCATTCCCTAGACCCAGGTATGAGGTGCACAGAAACAACCGCCTGGGACATCTTGGCCATTTCAGTGTCTTCACAGCTCTTTGTAACTGTTGTCACAACATGATCACAAGACCAGGTGGGACAGTTCCTTCAGCTGAGAGCCCCAGAAGACTGAACAGCTCTTTTTCCCTATTGCCACCCAAACAACAATATTCCAAAAGATATGTAATGTTCACTGTGTTAAACATCCATAAAACCTAACTTCTGGTTCTTTGGATTTTTTACCAATTTCATTCAACCGAAGGAGAAGAAACTTTTGATCTTTTACCAATTTCATCCAACCAAAGGAAAAGAAAAAAAGCACAGAAATAATTGAAGTCCACTGCTTCTGGGTATTTCCATAATGGTCATCATTATCTCAGTCACAAATAAAATGCACTATAATTTAAGTTGCTTAACTTTAGGACAAATCTCCCTCTTAATAGATGGCATAAGCCCTTTGGTAAGTTGACCCATACTTTGCTGTGTGGCCCAGTGTTTTGATCCTTGCTCAATGGTTGAAGGGAAATCCAGTCTGGACACTTATGGAAATTTCACCTTCACCAATCAGATTGTTGTGAGAGCATGTGGAGTTGATTGTTTAAAAATTTTAAAAAACCCAACCGATGCATACATAGCTACACAAATATGCTTGGATATACGTGTATACCTTGAGGTCCCTAGAATTTAGATAGTCTTGAGTATATCTAAGAAATAGTATATAATGTTTATCTAAGTCACAAATTCAAATATGTGTACGGAGAGAGGCCAGGCAGGTAACAAGTAAGTATCACAGGCCAGGGTAAGAAATAATTGGCTCTCTCAGTCTTTTATTTATTTTTATTTTTTTCATGAGGAAGACTGGCCCTGAGCTAACATCTGTGCCAATGTTCCTCTATTTTGTATGTGGGATGCCACCACAGCACAGCTTGATGAGTGGTGCTAGATCTGGGATCCGAACCAGTGAACCCTGGACTGCCGAAGCAGAGGGTGCAAACTTAGCCACTACACCCCCAGGCCAGCCCCCAGTCTTTTATTTTTTTCCGTATTTGTCAGAGGTATGGATACCAGAGAAATACTTTTTCCCTATTTCTACCATGAAAAGAGAAAGTTTGCAGTGGACGTGTGAACATAAATAGCTTGGGTTGTGCCCCACTTGACTGGGGAACTTGGTGTGCAATGGTTCACAGTAGAGTGGGCAGGCCAGCAGGGGCAGCACAACCCAACTCCAGCCACTGCTACCAGGTGTGAATATCAACTCTGCTGTCACATCTTCCTTTCTCCTCCCTCCTCCCTCTGTACCCAAGATAATCCAGAAATCTAGACTTGTATATAAAAGGTCCTGATTTTTAAGATGTTGACAACTGGTTCATATATTTAAAAAATACAGGGGCTGGCATCCCACCACTGGGTATCTATCCTAAGAACCTGAAATCAGCAATTCCAAAAGTCCCATGCACCCCTATGGTCATTGCAGCATTATTCACAACAGCCAAGACGTGGAACCAACCTAAGTGCCCAGCAACTGATGATTGGATAGCGAAGATATGGTATATAAATACAATGGAATACTACCCAGCCATAAAAAAGGACAAAGTCATCCCATTCACAACAACATGGATGGACCTTGAGGGTATTATGTTGAGTGAAATAAGCCAGACAGAGAAAGACGAGCTCTGTATGACTCCACTCATAGGCGGTAGTTAACATATAGACAAAGAGAACTGATCGGTGGTTACCAGGGGAAAGGGGGGGTGGGGGGAGGGCACAAAGGGTGAAGTGGTGTACCTACAACATGACTAACAATAATGTACAACTTTAATTTCACAAGGTTGTTAACTATCATAATCTTAATTTAAAAAAAATACAGGGGCTGGCCCTGTGGCTGAGTGGTTAAAGTTCCACGTGCTCTGCTTCAGCAGCACAGGATCCCAGACCTATACCACTTGTCAACCCATGCTGTGGCAGCAACTCTCAAACAAAATAGGGGAAGACTGGCACAAACGTTAGCTCAGGGCAAATCTTCCTCAGCAAAAAACAAAAACAAAAACAAACAAAAAACAAGGCAGAACAAATAAGTATGTCTATATGTTTGCAAGATGAATCTGGCATATTGATCAACAGTTTGGGATCCTGAGCCAAACTTGAGATACCCATGGCAGCCTAATTAGATGTGAGACGTGGTGATCTGGAATGGGTATGGAAGATGGCTCTCTGGTTTTGAACTTGGACATTAGGCCACATCATTCAGTGGGATGGGTGACACACACGCAGGAGAAGGTAGGGGAGAGGTATGAGTTTCATTTTGTATGTATTGATCCTGAGTATTTATAGGACATCTGGAAGAGAAATTTATCCTGGAGACACACATTTCAGAGGCATAGTAGTGAGGTAGCAGTGGAAACTATGGGAATAGCTCAGACAATCCAGGGAGAGCTAATGGAACAAGATTAGAAGACTGTGGGTAACACCCCCGTAACATCAGTATTTGGGGATGGGGTGAGTGAAAAAAGTTCTTAAGGGGCATGAGTAGGAATATCCAGAGAAGTAAGAGGAGAATGAGGACATTTTAGTATCAAGGAATTTGAGGAAGGAATATGGTTTAGGGAAAGAGCCATCAACTATGTCAAATGTTGCAGAAATCTCAAGCCAGCCAAGGTGGAACAGTATCCACGGGATTGGGCCATAACATGTCACTGGAGACCCTATGGTGAGTCGAAAGTCAGTGGGATTTGGGGTCAGACCTGAACTTAGAATCCAGTTTTGCTACTTATTAGAATCCAGTTTTGCCACTTAATGTATAACCTTAGATAGTAAAAACCTTTCAAAATCTTTCTACTCATCCCTAAAAGGGGGATCATAATACCTATATCACATGGCTTTTGTGAGAATTTGTGGTAAGCAAAATAAACCCCCTGTCCTCAGGTAGCTTATGTTTTAGTGGGAGAGAGAGTCAATAAAATTGTATACAACTAGATATATAATTGCAGGTAGCGATAGAAAAAAACAGAAAGAAGAAAGTAGTATAAAGGATTAGAGAATAACTTGATGGGGGGTAGTGTCTATTTTAACCTGGTAGAGAGATTACCTCTGAGAAGGTGACATTTGAACTGAAATTTGAATAAAGAGGGAGGAAGACATTTGATGGTCTGGGGGAGGGGTAAAGGTCTTGAGGTGGGAATGGGTTTGGCATTTTCCAGAATATCAAGAAAATCTATGTGGCTAAAATGGAGTGGGAAAGTATTGGAGATGAATCAGAGAGGTGAGCAGGCCTTATGAGGAGATTGAAATTTAGTCTGGGAACAATAAGAAGCCATTGGAGAGTTTTGAGCATGGGGCTGATGTGCAATGATTTGTGTTTGTAAGAGATATCTCTGGTTTCTGTGCAGAGAATAGACTGTAGGGGACAACAGTAGAAGCTGCTATAGGATGCTCCTGCTAAGCCTGTAAGAGATGATGGGGGCTTGGGCAAGACTGTAGTTGAGGAGATTTAGGATATATTTGAAACGTAGATTCAACGGGATTAGCTGATGGACTGGATATGAAGTTTGAGGATTTGACTTCTAGGTGTTTGACCTAATCTTTTGAGTGAATGGTGGTGCCATTTTTTGAGCTGGGGAAGATCTGTTGAAGAGTAGGACTTTAAAAGCTGGAGTACAGACCAAGAGTTCTGTTCCAGACATGTTAAGTTTGAGAGGCCTATTATACATCCAGGTGGAAGGTTAAGAAGGCTTTTGGGATTTGAGGGGGAAAGCAGAGGCTAAAGATAAAAATTTTGGAGTCACTAACGCAATAGGGCTAGATATGATCACCAAGGCAGTGAGTGTAGATAGAGAAAAGGCCTGTGACTAAGTTCTCCAAAGTTTAGAGGCTAGGAGGAAGGAGAGTGAGCAAAGATAACAAAGAGTGGTACCAGCAAAACCAGGAGATTGGAGCATGTGACCTGGAGGCTAAGCTGAGAAAGTGTTTTCGGAAAGGACTAAACAATTGTGTCAGACGCTCCAGAGAAGTTGAATTCGATCAGTTTGTGGATTGGATTTGACCTTCAAGATCATTGGATTTGACCTTCAAGAGGAAGGTCATTTGCAATCTGCAAAAGAACAGTTTCCCTGGACTTATGGGAACAAAATCCTAATTGAAATGGGTGAAGGAGCAAATGATAAGTAAAGAGTGGAAACAGTGGGTGAAGCATGTCTACTCTTAACATCTGGGAATAGGTGCTATGGAAGCCATTCTAGTCCCCCAATTTTTGTGCAGAATTCTGGGTGTATGTGTCAAGTTGTGCTTTCCAGGAAGACAAGCCATAGCTTTCATCAGATATTTAAAGGAGTGTGTCACTGAAAACTCTGCACTAGAAGGTCCAGTGGCTGGCCCAGAGCTGCCAATACTCTAAGATTAAGCTGGAAGAGTGTGGGCCTCTCTAGGGACTAGTTCTCTGTTCTGGCCAAGCACATGGGGTTTCCTGCCATCAAAAAAAGAAGGGGGGCAGACGGAGGGGGGGGGGGAGGAGGAGAAGAAAAGAAAAAGAAAACAATAGGTCTCTATTTCCCATAAATAGAGCCCTTCAAAACTGAATACAGAATCTATTCTCAGCTTTGAAAGGGTTTTTGAGTCTAAAATAGCACATCCATGCGACCTCTGGTGGATGTTATAAAAATGCAGCCCAAGCATTCTCCATTTTACATGAGGCCTATTTGCAAAGATTGCTTAGAAAAATGAATTTTTATAAACCGAATATTTCCTAATCACTTAGATGGTCTCATAATCAAATGTACCCAATAAGAATAACACAACACCCAACTAGTAGGTAAATTATAAATTTATAAGCATATAAAGGAAAGTAAACCCAAAACAATATAGACTTAAAATAATTTTTTTTAACCACCAGAGAAATAGTACGTATAGGCTGGGTTTCAGAGAAACAATTTAGTAGGTCATTCTGAATCCATTCATAGAGTTCAAACCAGACTTCAAACATGCCTTGAAGACATTGTAATGAACACAACTGGTGATTTTGCTGGTCTTTCCTCTTGTAAAAATGGGCCATACGAGAAGGCCTAAAAGGTGTTTCTGTGGCTGGTTTTGAAATATAAAATGTCAAGGAGTCTGAAATAATGCACCTCTGGGCCTGCAGCATCTGCTCTTAGGAATCCTTAGAGAATTGGGCCCTACCTGCCAAGTATTCAACAACCCTCCTCAGAAACTGTCAAGTTCTCTGAGTATCGGAGTCGTGTCTTACAGTCCTTTCATTTCCTCTAGCAATGCTGATACCCAAGAGGGTTGCAATAAAAACCTGATGATATGAAGAGCATGAAACATGTTCCTAGTAATCATTGAGAAGGAACCACGAAAATGAGGGGCTCCAGCAGCTTCAAAATAACATCTGCAAGAGATTCTGGGGTTTCTAGAGCATATATCTTTTCTCAAATGAACCATCAGTGATAGCTATCAACGCCCAGACCATATAACTCATACACTACGTGTATGTGGGA
This sequence comes from Equus quagga, assembly GCF_021613505.1. Classification (NCBI taxonomy): domain Eukaryota; kingdom Metazoa; phylum Chordata; class Mammalia; order Perissodactyla; family Equidae; genus Equus; species Equus quagga. The sequence continues at coordinate 45,718,897 of NC_060280.1, read as the reverse complement.
TGAAATTCTTGGATGATTTGACCTACTTAAATGACTTAGATTCTTCTGGGGCAGTGATTTGCGAAGTAGGGTCCCTGGACCAGCAGCATCAACATCACCTGGGAACTTGGTAGAAAGGCTAATTCTTAGGCCCCATCCCAGACCTTCTGAGTCAGCTGTTCTAGGAATTGGCCCCAGCCATTTACTTCTAACAGGCTCCCAGGTAATTCTGATGAAATCTAATCTTTAGGAACCACTGTTCTTGGTCATACTTGTATTGATGAAGATCGAACATGTTATTGTGGTTTTCAGGCACTTGGAAAAAATTCTGCTTGTCATTAAATAGAAATAATTCCACCAAAAATGTGGGACAGCAATGTAGATACTGATAACTAGCTCATTTTTTCTAAATATAACAGTTCATTTGGACATAGGCAAAATAATCATAAAGCGAGCTCAAGAATTTCCCATTTTTCTTTTGATAGTCATGGTTTTGTAATAAATAAAATAATCTCTCTGCCATCAAATAGGCAACTTCATATCCGCTTCACAAATACACTTCATTTGTTGCTGAGATTACCTGCAGGTGGATTTTTAATGAGGCATTCATCTCTCTTCATATGAAGTTCTTCTTCCAGCACTTCCTTAATTCTCTTATGTGGCTCACAGTATAAAAATTTCTTCCCTATAAAGACATTAACAAAATTGGTTACTTATCACAAATTCTGCCCAACCTTCTAGCCATTATACCTACATGAATAGCTATTTTTTAAAAAGGTGTATCCTTCCATACAAATAGCAGACGATTCCCCCTGCAGACTCCATTTTGGAAAGATCGCTTCCATTGTAACTTTCTGTTCTTTTGGGACTTCACGCTTTCATATAATTCCTGAACTTTTGGGGTAACTTGTGGACACCTCTTTTAGGTATTATGAATAAATATACGGAGTTTTCTTCGTTAGCTTCAAGAAAACTTTCATTTAATCAATAAATTCTTATTAGAGACCTACTCTGTGCCAGGCTTTTGGCAAGGGGCAGAGGACACAGCAATGAATAAGAGAGATGTGTACAAGGAGCCCACAATCCAGATACATAACATAGAACAGCCTCAGGATTATTTAATCATTTTTAGAGATTAGACCTGAATTGTAACAGTAAACCACTGATGGACATACAACTTTTTCCTGGCCTCTAAACCTGGCCCTATAGGGCATCCCTGCTATGGTGGAGGACTGGATTACTTCTTCTAAATAACCTTAGCTACACTTCTTCTGCTCACCCAACGGAGCTCTGTGCTATCTGATCCTGGTTGTCTCTCCAGTCCCTCCTGTTAGCATCTCTCTCTTGCTCTCTGGGCTTTATTGTGGTCCTTCTGCCAATTCCCACATTGAAGCCTTTGTACATTCTATTTTCTCCATCTGAACTGCCTTTCTCCTAATTTTTTTTTCCTAGGGTAACTTCTACTCAAATTTCAGGTCTAGGCTTAAATGCCAGTTCTTTAGGGAAACTTTCCCTGACTCCACAATCTCGAAATGTCCCTGGTTACTTTTTCTCATAGCACTCTCTTTCTCCATTTCATTTATTGCAATTTGTGTAGGGCTTCACTTACGTTGTATACAATTATTTGTGTCACTATTAGCTTAATATGTCTTCCTTACCATAAATACCATAAGGGCAGGGATGTTATCTGTTCAGTTCATCGGAGTCCTAGAACAGAACTTGGCATAATAACAGATGCTCAACAAGTGTGTTCAAGCGAACTAAGCACTGTTAAATTAGACGGAGCTCAAGGACTATTCCATGTGTATGTCTGCCAGTGCAGCCTTCTGAATGTCAGGGAACCAGTAGTTCCAGTCTCAGTACTCAAAAGCTCAATCCAAGGAACCATGAAAAACCTAAACAACCAAACATTTTTGTCATGTAAGATTTGAGTTTAAACTTACAAAGATATGGCAGATGTCTCATCTTTTCCAGACTAACCAATAAAGAACACGAGTGAATCAGTTTGACTTGCACACAGACAGACCCAAATGAGGCAAGATATCTGCTGCTTCTGGCTGTGGGTCTGGGTCATCACTGGTCATGAAGACCCAAACATACCCTCAGAAGCGGACAAGGTAGAATTAGATACTTTCTTGGTCTCATTCTTGTTTTCCAAATGTTACGCGTCATAAGAGAGAGGAGTGTGCGTCAGGATTACTCAAGCTTAAGTGTGGTTAAATCTTGTTTTGTTAAATCATGATCTTTAGGCAGAAAAGGTTCTAAGAAACATGGCTAAGAAGGAAGAAAAGCCTAGAACAGGTCAGTAGAAAGGAAATCTCTCGACAAATTTCAGCCCTGCTTCTATGGGAATTTACAGAGAAAATCACTGATGGTTTTGAGAAACTGTGAAAAATGAGAGAGTAGTAAAAAGCTAGTAGAGGCAAGTATTAACTGCTCTAAAAAAGAAAAAAAGAAAGGAAAATAAAGAAAAAAATCTATGAACTCTAACAGAGCAGCTTGATGTTGATTTTCACCAGCATTTTGAGTGGATTGGTCAACATTTGGCTTGTGAGTACAGACAATGAGGAGCGGTCATCACTAAGTGTTAAGGACTGCTAAAAACAATATTATTCCAGACTGAACTGCTTTCTTTTGTTAAGAGCTAATAACAATTGCTATAATTTATTGGACACTACCCTGCCCTAGGCACCTTACATATATATCTCTCTTTCTCACAATCACCCTATGGGCCGGTACAATTATTCCTATTTTGTAGATGAGAAAGCAACTCCCAGAAGTCACAAAACTAGTCATAAAAACTAAAAGCCATGCCTACCTTACTCTCCCAAACCCAAGTTACCAAACTAGCTAGATTAGGGAGATGTTATAGCCACAATGTATCTGCATCTGAGCAAGGCATTCGATAAAGTGTGTTTGTAGGAGGCAGAATGGCCATGCCAAAGATGCCCATTGACAGATCAGGGGCTTCTAGAGACTCTGCTTGGAACTCCTTGGATCACCATCTAATTTGCTCATTTGGATATAGGAACTGCTGGCAAACTCACCAAACGTGAGAATGGCACAAACTTGATGAATGGTTAACTTGCTGAATGGCAGACTCAGGACTCAAAAGGCTGCTTCTACATCTGGATGAATCCACAGGACGGTATTGATGAGGATAAATACAATGACTTGTGTTTAGGATCAAATAGATGAACTACATAAGTATAGGATAGAAAAGGCCCTGATCAAATGTTTTCAACAGGACAAAGGGGGAAAGAGAAACTAAGGATGTCATAGACTGAATTTATTATATGTGTTAATAATATAATGTGTCTGCCAAAACAGCTAATGTAATTCTGGAACTAATAAAAGTATAACGTTCAGATCAAGGGATGTTATAGTCCCATCACACTATACTAACCTGATTGTACCTAGAATACCAGATGTAGTGAATTAATAAACTGGAGAAGGTTGGAAGATGTCAGCCAGCATGGTGAGATTGCTACAAACTATTTTAAAGGTAACACTGAAGTTTATGAAAGGTTTGGTGGGTGCTCAAATAGCTGCCTTTATGTAATTCAAGGATGTTTCAATGGGAAAGGACAACGCTTCGATCTGTATATATTTGAGAGCAGATCCGGGAGTAGAAGCTGTAGAGAGACTAAAGACCTTTCCCAAAAACATTTGAAAATTGAGTGAGTACTTTGTGCCAGTGTGAACAGCCTGCCTCTGCTTAGGCTGAGGCCCTAAAAGGATGTTCGCAGGGAGGCTGAGGCCAGGACTCTTTATATGCCCCACCCTGACTTTGCCAGTTTCTGAAAGTTTGGACACCTGCCTTAATTCATTACTCACTTCCTGGCAACCTGCCCAATGCCTGGCATGCACTAAGAACTCGATGTTTATTGAATTGATGAGTGAATGATTAATTCCACCTTTTACTCCTACAGCCACAGGAATAAAGAATATTAAATTCTAGCATCTTTAATGGAAAAATTCCCAGATAGAATTTTAAGTTGGATTAAGGAATTAATTATACTGACTACTTAAATACCCTGAATTTAGTTGCTCTAAGGAGGCCCTCTGCGTGCTGTTGACAATAATAAAAGGAATGAAGTCTCATAATCAGTCATACCGGGGCTGATGCGGAGGAAAGAGGCCCTTTCACCAGGAGGAGCCATTCGGCGGCTCCCTGAGCAGGTCTCCCGGAGGGAGTTGAGCGGCTTCAGAGCAATCCTCCCTCCTGCGCCTGCCGAGCTCAGAGGGAGTCCGAGAACCGAGGCTGCTCTCTTGAGAGGCAATCAAAGAGGCGCTCAGAAAGGCTGGAAACCGCTCGCCTTCCTCTTTGGCCTATTATTTTCACTGTCATCATTCCTTGGCACCTACTGCAGACCTGTGAGGCACAAGGGGCTGTGAAAATCTGTAAATTCATGAAACTATCGGATGAGCGCCGAGACCTGGCGCGAACTCGAGTTTCAACCATCTTGGTTGTAACCGTGGACCAGAACTGCTTTCACTTATTTGAATATTGTCTGTTTGTGTATTTGTCAGGGCAGGAAGGAAACAGCATGTGTTGAAATGTGGCCGTAATTGTGAGATTCCAAAAGGATCAGGTAATAATTTATGGACTGAGAGTCCAAGAGATGGCAGTTTAACTGTTTTAAGTGTTTCTCCAGCACTGACTGACTGACCGTGGGCAAATCACTTCCTTGCCTCTAATCGAGATCTTAGTTTCCTGTTCTGTAAAATGAAGGAACTGGCAAAAATTAGCTACGGGTTTCCATATGTGTCTGTGTGTGTATAAAATTTATAGATATGTTTTATAAATTGTTATAAATTTTACATTTTAATATAAAGTTTACACATTTAATTTTATAATAAATTATATATTACAAATTTTCATAATTTTATATTTTTATAAATATGCATTTATAAATTTTTTTTCAATTCCTCCAGGCCAATGCCACTACCAATTAAGTTGGAGGCTACGTGGGCTCAGGGAGCCTTTTGCGAAGGAGGGCTTGGGGAAATGAACTGGACGCCTCATGCCACAGTGTCATCGCCTCTGCCTTTGTCAAAACAGCGGATCCACGCCCCCGCCCCCACCCCCACCCCAAACCTCCGCGGCTTCCGCCAGTCCCCGGTTTCCCGCAGCGCCCCTTTCCGCGGTTCTCCACGCCGCACGTCCCCCCGCGTAGGGCCCGCGGCTGGCGGGGAACTCACACTGTTTGCGGGACTCCTGCGGGCCGCCGCCGCCGGGCTCCCCGCGCGCCCCGCTCCCCAGCCCCGCCGCCTCCGGCGCCGCCACCGGGGTCACCACCACCGCCTCCTCTCCTCTCATGTCGCTGGGGTCTCCTTCGCGGCCCGCGTCGGGGTGGCCTTCTCAGCGCCTCCGCAGGCGGCCTGGGAACGCGAGGCGTCTCCAGTTGCCATAGTGACCGCCGGTCCTCCGGCTCGCAGCGGCTCTCAGCCGGCTTCTCCCGGGCCTCGGCCGTCCCGCGCGCCCAGTAAGGCGCTGGAGTTAGGGAGCTGCGATTACTTACCCACCGAAGCAGAGGGTTTTCCATTAACTTTCCGTTTATTGCTCCCTCCAACTTCGCAGGAGAGGCTTTACTATTCCCAGGTAGGGAAACAGATTCAGAAAAGCTAAGGAAATTGTGTGAGGCCACACAGCTAGGAAGTGGCACAGGTGGAATCTGAACTCTGGAAAAGTCTGGTCCCAAAGCCAGAATAGATCACCACCTGGAAAAGGTAGGGACGGGACTAGGTACTGCACAGGTGAGTTCAACGTAAGGTCGCTGGTGCCACACAGCTTGTGCTTATTATGCTTGTCGTGTCCCACTCCTTGCTGCACAGACAACGTGATCAAATAAATGAATGTTGAGGATTCCAAACTTTTGGACTGTAAGTTATTATTATTATTAAACAACTCTTGTAGTTTTCAGGCACTTTTGTATTCACAATCTATTTCAATCCATGTAATCAGCAATTTTACAGATGAGGAAATCAAATTCAGCAAAGTTTGATTTGAATAGCAAATGGGGAAATCTAGAGTTTTATTTGGAGCATGAGGTTGCTTTTGTTTTGTTTTTGCAGTCATTTAAAAAAATAAATTATAGGGTGGTGTTAATTTTATGAAAGCTAAACATACATTATTTTAGCGTTAAATAATTCTACAAAGCTTGTAACCAAATAATACAGGGGGCTCCTCTGCCTCCATTTCACCCCAGAGGCACCCACTTTCATCTCTTTTTTCTGATAACAGTATTTACAACCATATAACCAAATGCTTATTTTGCTACTTTTATGTTTTTCAGTTTGGGGTATCATGTGTTGATTTCCTACTATGGAAGATGAGGATTTAGCTCTCTTTCATGCTCTGCACCTCACATAAACTTACTGTCCCCTCAAACTTCCTAATAGAGATAAATTGAAGTTTTGGCTAGAGAATTTACATTATTATCGCTATGTAAAGTCTAGTCACAGCTGAGCTATGTAGTATCCTACGGTCACTTTTCCTTTTTGCATAACCTTTTAATTACTTGGAGTTAATAATTGTCTTGTTTTTTAATTTGCTTGGCTTTTAATGCCCTTATCACTAATTAATTCCCAAATTCTTCCTCCTTGTGTAAATATCTTAATAGTTCAAACATGTGAGGAATTCAATCAATTTCATCTTTTTGAGGAAAGTCCCTCCCAGAGGGACTTGTGATCTATTCCAGTCTGGACTGGTTGCTCTATAGACCTGTGGTTGCACACTGTTGTCTAAGGATTTCCCTTCACTATCCTGCCTCTCTCTTGCATTGGATCCCTTATTTTGTGGATCCATCTTTTTCTCTTTCGGGGTTTACTCATTTATATTTGGTGGAGCCTATCTCCAGTCAGTAGCTTTTTGAGAAATGGTATAGGGAGGTAAAATGTCCAAGTCCTGCCAGGTTTGAAGGTGTCTTTATTTTGCTCTCTACTAATGTGGAGGTTTGGCTGGGTAAAGAACTCTAGCTTGGAAATAATTTTTCCTCAGAATTTTCGAGTCATTGCACCATTGTCTTCTGGCATCCAATGTTGCCATAGAGAATTCTGCTGCCATTCTCTTCCTGAGCCCTTGTGTAGGACCTGTTTTTTCTTTCTAGAAACTTGAAGGATCTTCTCTTTGTCCTCATTGTTCTGAAATTTCATGATGATACAGCTTGATATGGGTAAATTTTTCATCCATTTTGCTGGGCACTTAGTAGATCTTTGCAGTCTGGAAACTCATGTTCTTCATGTTAGAGATTTTTCTTGAATTATTTTATTACAATTTCTTTGTTGTTTTTCTGGGACTCCTGTTATTTGTACGTTAGATCTGATTTGGGCTCTAATTTTCTGACCTATTTTTCCTACTTTATATCTCTATTTTTGCACTGTTTTCTAGGAGATTTCCTCAACAGTATTTCTAAACATTCTATTTTTCACTTCTGCTATCATGTTTTTAATGTCTCAGAGCTCTCCGAATATTCCTTTTTATACAATATCTTGGCTTTATATCATGGATGCAATATCTTATCTCTCTGAGGATACTAATGACGTATTTCATTTCCAACATTATTTTCTGCTTGTATAATTGCTGCTTCCTCCACGTTACCCATTCCTGTTTCTTATGGTCTCTGTCTTAGTAGGTTTCCTCAGTCGCCAGGTGATCCTTGACTGTCTTGCCTTATCTGATAGTCGAGCATATGAATCTGTGCATATGGTGGGGCTTATAGACTGGGGGTTTCACTGATGGGTGATCTGTCTAGGCTGTTCAGTTGGGGAACCCCTGATGTCAGTATTTTAAGTTCTTATCTCTTGAACTACTCTGATTCTCCATGAGGTGACTCTTCCAGTCTCTCTGCTGGAGGATATCAGTCAGGTACCAGTATCCTGGGAAGTGAGTGGGAGAAGAGAACTGAGGGCTCAACATGAAGTATGTAAATATTCATGAAATTCCCGTTTCAGTATGGTGGTCCTGCCCTCAATTGTGCTTTGTACTTTCCAGTGCAGAGGGCCTCTGTTTGGCTTCCTTCAGAGAATTACCTCCAGTCTTCTGCTGGGGTGGGGTCATCCATACAGCTGTTCAGAATGGGGGAGCTAGGGGTCTAACTGCTTTATTTTTATTGTGGTAAAATACAAATAACATAAAATCAATATTTAACCATTTTTGAGTATACAATTCAATGGCATTATGTACATTCACAGTGTTGTACAGCTATCACCACTCTCCATTTCCAGAACTTTTTCGTTATCCCAAACAACTCTGTACCCATTAAGCAATAATTCCCAATTTCCCCCTCTCCCATCCCCTGGCAAGCTCTATTCTACTTTCTGTCTCTATGAATTTAGTACCTTAGGTACCTCATATAAGTGGAATCAGACAATATTTTTCCTTTTGTGTCTGGCTTATTTCACTTAGCATAATGTTTTTAAAGTTCATCCATGTTGTAGCATGTATCAGAATTTCATTCTTTTCAAAGGTTGAGTAACATTACATTGTATGTATAAACGACATTTTGTCTACCTGTTCATCTGTTGATGTTCATTTGGGTTGTTTCCACCTTTTGCCAGTTGCCAATTATGCTGCAATGAACATTGGTATACAAGTTATCTGACTTCCTGCTTTCAGTTCTTTTGAGCATATACCTAGAAATGAAATTGCTGGACATGTGGTAATTCTGTTTGACTTTTTGAGGAACCATCAAACCTTTTCAAGTGGCTGTACCATTTTACATTCCCACGAGCAAAGCACAACGATTCCAGTTTCTCTACATCCTTGCCAATGCTTGTAACTTTCCCTTTTTTTTTTTGTAATAGCTATCCTAGTTAGTGTGAAGTGGTATCACTTTGTGGTTTTGATTTGCATTTCTTTAATGACTAGTGATATTGAGCATCTTTTCATGTGCATATAAGCTATTCATATCCATTCTTTGGAGAATTTCTACTCAACTATTTTGCCCATTTTTGAATTGGGTTCTTTGTTATTGTTGAGTTGTAGTTCTTATTTTGCATGTTAATCTATTATCAGATATATGACTTGTAAATATTTTCTCCTCTTCCATGGGTTGCCTTTTCACTTTGTTGATAGTGTCCTTTGATTTAAAAAAGTTTCAGTTTTGATGTAGTCTCATTTATCTATTTTTTTGTTTGATGCTAATGCTGTTGGTGTCACATAGAAGAAGTCATTGCCAATCCAGTGTCATGAAGATTTTTCCCCCTATGCTTTCTTCTAAGAGTTTTATAGTTTTAGCTCTTACATTTAAGTCTGTGACCATCTTGAGTTAATTTTTGTATTAAGATCATAGTGTGGTGTAGGAGTACAACTTCATTCTTTTGCATGTGGATATATAATTTTCCCAGCACCATTTGTTGAAAAGTCTATTTTTTCCTCCATTGAATTGTCTTGACAACCTTGTCTAAAGTCAATGGTCCATAAATGTGAGGGTTTATTTCTGTACTTTCAATTCTATTGCATTGATCTGTATGTCTCTCCTCAGGCCGGTACCACAATATCTTGCTTAACATAGTTTTCTAGTAAGTTTTGAAGTAAAAAAGTATTAGGCCTCCAACTTTGTTCTTTTTCAAGACTGTTTTGGGTCTTTTGGGTTCCTTGCATTTCCATATGAATTTTAGGACCAGCTAGTCAGTTTTTGTAAAGAGGTTAGCTGGAATTTTGGTAGAGATTGCGTTGAATCTATAGATCAATGCAGGGAGTATTGCCGTCTTAACAATAAGTGTTTTGATCCATGAACATGGAATATCTTTCCATTTATTTAGTGCTTCTTTCATTTAATTTCTTTCAACGTTTTGTAATTCTCAAAGTTTTCCACTTCTTTTGTTAAATTTATTCCAAAGTATTTTATTCTTTCAATGGTTTATAAACAAAATTGTTTTCTAAATTTAATTTTCAGTTTGTTCATTGATACTGTTTAGAAATACAATTGATTTTTATATATTGATCTTGTATCCTGGAGTGTTGCTGAACTCATTTATTAGTTAGAATAGTTTTTTCAGTGGATTCCTTATGATTTCCTATATAAGATTACATCATCTTCAAATAGAGATACTTTTACTTCTTTTCCAATCTGGATGCCTTTTATTTTATTTTCTTGCCTAATTGCCCTGGCTAGAATCTCCAGTACAATGTTTAATAGAAGTGGTGAGAGCAGACATCCTAGTCTTGTTCTTGATCTTAGGGGGAAAGCATTCAATCTGTCACCACTAAGTATGATTAGTTTTGGGTTTTTATAGATGCCCTTTATCAGGTTGAGGAAGTCCTCTTCTATTCCTAGTCTATTGAGTGTTTTTATCATGATGGCTAGCTATAGCTCTTTGCTTTGTTGTTTTAGTGGTTGCTTTAGTGTTTATAGTATGCATCTTTAACTTTTCATGGACTACCTTCAAGGGATATTATACCACTTCAGGTATAGTTTAAGAACCTCTCATGTCTCCCCTCCCAGCCATTATATAATTGACATACATTTTACTTTTAGATGTTATAAACTCTGTAAAAATTGTTAATATTTTTGTTTAAACAGTCAATTATCTTTTAAAAATACCTATCTTATAAATCTGTATTATAACATTTACTTGTAAAATAATCTGTGAGAACATTTAGAACATTCTGAAAATCATAAACATTTGAAATTATCTTTTTTATAGGACTAATAGTTTTTTTATCACACCTTAACCATTTCTAAGTGTCAATATATTTACATTGTTGTAACAGATGTTTAAAACTTTTTCATCTTGCAAAACAGAAATTCTATATCCATTGAACACCAACTCCCTATTTCCTTCTTTCCCCAGCTCCTGGCAACAACCATTTTACTTTCTGTTTCTATGAGTTTGAATACTTTAGATATCTCATAATGAGTAGAGTCATACGGTGTTTGTCTTTTTGTGACTGGCTTATTTCCTTTAGTATAATGTCCTCAAGATTCATCTCTGTTGTAGCATGTGACAGGTTTTCCTTCTTTTTAAAGGCTTAATATTCCATTTTATGTATATACTACATTTTCTTTATTTGCTCATCTGTTGATGGACATTTGGGTTGCTTCCACCTCTTGGCTATTGTGAATAATGTTGTAATGAACATTTGGTGAGCAAGTATCTCTATATATTCTGGATATTAACCCTTTATCAAATATATGATTTGCAAATATTTTGTCCCATTCTGTAGGTTCCCCTTCCACTTCAAACTCCTCCAGCTTTCTATTACCTATCTTATGTATATTGATTCTTCTTTCTTTATCCCTATACAAATTGTTTCATTTCTGCTCAAAAATATATAAAATCCTTCCCTTTGCCATGCTAAATATCTCAAGCTTATATTATTCTACTTATTTTCCTTTGTGGCCTATTTTCTTGACAATTCAAGAATTACCTTGGTCTCCAGTGGCTCACATTCAATTCACTTTTTAATTTCCTATAGTCTGTTTCCACTCTCACCACTTGACTGAATTTAGTCTCTTGAAGGTCGTCAAGTATGTCTTAATCTCCAAATCAAGCTATACTTTCTCATGTCTCTTGACCTCTCTAATAGCATTTGACAATGTTTTAGACCACATTTTTATTGAAAGTCTCCTCTTGGTTTCCAAAACTGTGCATTTTCCTGGCTTTACGGCTAGTTCTCTAGTGGTCATGTCCCCACTGCTATCACCATTCTTTTCAGAATTCCAAACTCATCAATGTTGACATTTCTTCAAGTTCTTCCTTTGCTCTTTTCTCTCCTTTTGCTATTTCATTAGATTGCAATACTTTAATTATCACCTTAAGGTGCTGTGCCTTTTAAATATCTCCAGATTCAATCTTTATCCTGACTCCAATCCTACATTTCTAACTGCTGGATGAATGTCACGGTCACAAAACTTTGGAGCAGTGAGAAGCCTAGAGATCATTGCGTTCACTAGATTTCACACTGCTCCACAGGATCCAAGGGATTTCCTGGAGACAGAGCAGGTGCTCCTTTATCTTGAGCAGCTCCACTTTTTTCTGCCTTGTTTGTTCATTTAATACATATTTGTTGAGTGACTCCTTAATGTCTTACAGACATTAAAAAGATAATAAGAAGATATGATGAATAATTTGATGCTAGTAAATTTGACAGTTTAGATGAAGTGGACAAATTACTTAAATGAAGCTTTCCAAAATGAACCTAAAGAAATATAACCTTAACAGAAGTAGTTATAGAAATATAACTATTAAAGATATTGAATTCAAAATTAAAAACTATCCCACAAAGAAAACCTAAAGCCTCATTATTGAATTCTTACAAGCATTTAAGAATGATATAACACCAATCCTATCCAAACTTTCCAGGACTTAGAAAAAATTTTAACATACTCAACTCATATTTATACAAAATCTGAAAGAATGTTAAAAAAAAGGAAGAGAATAAGTCAATCTCCCTCATGAAGATTGATTCAAATATTAAATGAAATACTAGCAAATATAACCCAGCATGTAAAAAAAAAGGGATAACAAAGCATAATAAAGTTGTGGTTGTGATTTTTCTAGGAATGCAAGGTTGATTTAACATTTGAAAATCAAGCAATGTAATTTACTGCATTAAGAAAATAAAAGAGAAAAGGAAGAAATTAAACTTATTATCTGTCAACATGGTTGTGCACATAGAAAATTCAAATGAATGTACAGATATACTATTAGAATTAATAAATTTATTAAATTCACTGGACAGTCTATAAAAAAATAAATTTTTCTTTTATACAGCAACAAAGAAATAGAAATTGTAATGTAAAAAATATATCATTTACAATAGCATCAAAAGCCACCAGATTCATAAGAATAAATCTAAGAAAAAAAAAGAACTCCATGAGAATACTCTAAAACGTTATCAAGAAAAATTAATACCTAAATAAATGGAGGAATATATTATATTCAAGACTTGTAACGCAATCTTATAACAATGTTTAATTATCCTCAAACTGATTTATAATGTAACTCCAATCTAAATCTCAGCAGGGTTGTTTTAAAATAGAAATTGACAAAGGGATTCTAAAATTGAAACTAAATGCAAAGGGCCAAGAATGGCAAAACCAACCTTGAAGAATAAACACAAAGTTCGAACATTTATGCTACATGATAGCAAGACTTACTATCAAGCCACAGTATTAAAACTATGGCATTGAAGGAAAGATAGATCAATGGAATAAAATAGAGAGTCTAGAAACAGACCCAACCATATATTATCACCAGATATATGTCAAAAGTGTCACTGTAGTGTGTGTGTGTGTGTGTGCGTGGTCTTTTTAATACGTGGTATTGGATAAATTGGATATTCAAATGGGAAAAAATGAACCTTGACTCCTACCAAACATCAAACACAAATATCAACTCAATATGGATTATAGCACTAAAGGTAAAACATTAAAGCTTACAGAAGATAACAATGAAAAAAATATGTTCATGATCTGGGGGCAGGCCAGTATTTCTTAAACAGGAAACAAAATGCACTAACCATAAAAGAAACCAATTGATAAATTAGAGGTCATTAAACTTAAGATATTCTATTCATTAAAATCACCATAAAGAGAGTGAAAGGGCAAGCCACAGACTGGGAGAACATTTTTGCAATCCACGTATCCAACAAATGAGTTGTATCCAGAATGTATAAAGTACTCCTACAAATCAATAAGAAAAGGGCACACAACACAATAATGAAATGGAGACTGATGAATAAGTGCTTCACAAAAGAGGAGATGCAGATGACCAATCAGCATACAAAATTTGTTTCCTGTAATTAGTCATCAGGGTAATGCAAATTAAAAGTACGGTAAGAGGGCTGGCCCGGTGGTTCAGTGGTTAAGTGTGCACGTTCCACTTCAGCCGCCTGGGGTTCGCCGGTTTGGATCCCAGGTGCGGACATGGCACTGCTTGGCAAGCCGTGCTGTGGTAGGCATCCCACATATAAAAAGTAGAGGAAGATGGGCATGGATGTTAGCTCAGGGCCAGTCTTCCTCAGCAAAAAGAGGAGGATTGGCAGCAGATGTTAGCTCAGGGCTAATCTTCCACACACACACACACACACAAAGTACAGCAAGATATTACTACACATCTACTAGAATGACTATTTACAAAACAACAACAATAAACAAAGTGACAGTAACAATAGTTGGGAGGATTGGAGCCATCAGAACATTCATTCCTTGCTGCAAAGAGTGTAAATTTGCACAACCACTTTGGAGAACTGTTTTGGCAATTTTTACTAAAGCTTAATATAAGTATGTTCTATGGCCTGGCAGTCCTGATACTAGTTATATACAAAAGTGTATAATGTGTACACCAAAACCATATACCAGAATGTTCGTGCCAGCACTATTTATAAAAGCCTCAAACTGGAAACAATTCAAATGCGTTTCAAAAATCAAAAATAAAATGTATACATAAATTATTGTGTATTCATATAACAGAATACAGCAATGAAGAAGAACAAACCCCTGCTATAGGCAAAAATATGGATGAATTGCACAGATGTAATGTTGACTGAAAGATGCGAACACAAAAATATGCATAATAATCCCGTTTATGTGGGCAAGATGAAACGATGGTGATAGGAGTTAGAATAGTAGTTAACTTGAAGGAGCATTGAGGGGAGCACAAGGTAGGCTTTTGGGGTGCTGGTTTGTGTTCTATAACTTAATCTGAGTACTAATTACATTGGTGTCTTCACTTTGTAGAATTCATCAAGATTTCTGAATTTTACCGTTTTTCTTATAGCTCTACAAAATTATACAAAAATTAAGCATATTTTAATAAGAAAAAATTAGTCTGAAAATATTTTTACTCATAAAAAAATAATGTGGGTTGGGGCTGGCCCCGTGGCCGAGTGGTTAAGTTCGCGCGCTCCGCTGCAGGCGGCCCAGTGTTTCGTTGGTTCAGATCCTGGGCGTGGACATGGCACTGCTCATCAAACCACGCTGAGGCAGCGTCCCACATGCTACAACTAGAAGAACGCACAATGAAGAATATACAACTATGTACCAGGGGGCTTTGGGGAGAAAAAGGAAAAAAATAAAATCTTTAAAAAAAAAAAATAATGTGGGTTACTTTGACCAAATAATAAAGAATTACACAATTCTTATTCTTCTCTTTTTGTCTACAGTATCAAAAAGCTTGGAGATCATTTGTCAATTGCAGTAACTATATTAATTTAGGTGATTTCTTTTTCGTTCTAAATGCCTTTTGATTTTCTATTTCCAATTTTCATATTTGTGTTTTCAATTGTACATCACCTCAAATCTTCTTGGGAATAAATTATTGATTAAAAAAGTGTAAAATACAGTTTTATCTAGGAACTGTGGTTACTATTTTCCTTTACTTTTTTTGTCTTCCAAAAAACTAAAAATGAACGACAAAAACAGAATGGCTTATCCTTTTCTCATTTTCATTAAATGTAAAAAATCAACCTGTCCACCAGATGGAGGCAAAACTCAAGACTAAATTTTTCTTGTAAAAAGTTAAAAATTGTATTTCATGTAGAAACATGAAGTCTTTATCAAAGAACTAAAAACTTAATATATTGCCAGACTTAGTATATTACTTTGTATTACTTCACGGTATATTAGTAAAATCAAGGTGGATTAAGTTTTACATCCTGTGTTTAATTCTATAGATTGTGCACACATCTCCGGAAGTCATCTCAGTCTTTCTTCTTCTTAGTAACATGGCAATTGAATAAGCAATGGATGTTTATTAATATTGTTTTTTCTTCAGAAAAATAGATGCTATAATCACTTTGGTATCCTGTTCTAGATTCTAACAGTCCTGTTCTAAGCTCTTTTAAAAGCCAACAAAATCTTTCTTATAGTAACTAAGGCATCTTTTCAAATTTGTTGAATGCTCTCAAATGGATTAATTGTTTTAGGACAGTTGTTTTGTTTCCTACTCTGTCATTTAATGGAGAAACTGTACCTTTCAATTATAAAGGGCTTTTTGCTTGGAATTTTAAAATTCCAGTGAATTGGTGAAATCTATTTTTTTTGAGAACTCACAGGACTGCAGCCTCCAGGAAGATATTTTAAAATTTAGTGAAGAGGTCTTCCTGGCTCCCTCCTTGCTATGGAAAATAACAAAAGGATGGAAGTAGTTATCTTTGGATACCTACTTTTAAAAATCAACTTTATTAAAATATAACTTACGTACAGAAAAACTGCATTCCATTTAAACTATAGAATTTAATGACTTGGGCAGTTGCATATCCTTGAAAAACTACCACGACAATCAAGATACAGAACACTTCCACCACTTCCAAAAGATTCCTCCCGCATGTGGCAGTCCAACTTCTGTCCCTGTCGCCAGGCAACCACTGCTCTGCTGTCTATAAACGAGTTAATTTTTTTCCCCAAATGGATGTTCAGTTCCAGCACTGTTTCTTAAAATGTCCCATTTGAAATCCTTGGCACCTTTGTCAAAAATCAATTGACCGTTTATATCTGGATCTTTTTCTAGACTCTCTTCTGTTGATTTACATGTCTATCCACCAACACCACACTGTCTTGAGACTGCCAGTTAGTTTTGAAATCAGGTTGTATAAATCCCCCAACTTTGTTTTTCTTTTTAAAAATTGCTTTGGCTCTTATGATTTAATGGAATTTTTGCTTATTTATGCCATAAAATGCAATTTGCTCCTAATAATGGTAGTTTTTATCTTCTCAAACACTACCATAAATAAACTACATAAAAATCATATTAAAGAAAATGGAATTTTTATTGTTATGATTATTTGATAGACTGACTGGTGGTACATGGATATTAACATTTGAGAACATCACAGGTGAAAAGCTATAATAATTGAACACGAGCTTTCTGGAAACTCAATTCATGACAGTGGGCGATAACCTCCATGAGCCCAATTTCCTCATTTGTACAATGGCATCTCCCTCACAGGTTTATCGTGAGGCTCACATGAGATAACATATGTGAGCACCTACAGCACAGCTGGCACGCAGTAAGCACGCCATTGTTAGCTATTAACATCATCACGGTGGTTCCGAGTATTACATCTTGGATATCACATCTTGGAACTTTCATAAACAAGATCAAATGAGACTATGTCATTCTTGCATTGCAGAAATGATAGTTGGGGAAGGCTGATAAACAGATGTAGGATTTTTTTTACATTTTGATTTTGATATATTTCATCTTGGAATTAATTTTTAAAGTGAAAGTAATTGCCAAAATAAGTTATACCATATTATTTTTATATTTAAATAACAAATTAAAAGAATTTTAGATCTGTAATGACATTAGGAGATTATTTTCTATTTCCCCAGTTGTTTCCACTTGGAACCTGCTAGCTCCCTCCCCATTTTACCCTTCTCTGACAGAGGTCATTGGCTACTCTTATCCCTTTTCTCCTAGAAGTAAAAAGCCTGTGTATCATCTTAATACAGTAGTCCTCCCTTATCCCTGGGGGATATGTTCCAAGACACCCAGTGGATGTGTGAAACCGTGGGTAGTACTGAACCATATATATATATATATATATGTATATATACACACTATGTTTTCTCCTATACATACATATTTATGATAAAGTTTAATTTATAAATTAGCTACAGTAAGACATTACCAACAATAATAAAATAGAACAATTATAGCAGTATACTGTAGTAAAAGTTACCATGGGTCTTAGCAACCTCAGCATACAATTTTTTTTAGGTATGAACTCTCATCTCTTCCATTAAAGGAAGTAATTTAAGGCTTCTCTTTGGCATATCCGGATTGCCAGCATCACTACTCTTGTGCTTTAGGGATTATTAAGTAAAATAAGGGTTACTTGAACACAAGCACTGTGATACCAGGACATTCAATCTGATAACCCAGATGGCTACTAAGTGACTAACAGGCAGGTAGTGTGGACAGCGTGGATATGCTGGACAAAAGGATGATTCACATCCAAGGCAGGACGGAGTGGGACAGCACAAGATTTCATCATGCTACTCAGAATGGCATGCAATTTAAAATTTATGAGTTGCTTATTTCTGGAATTTCCGGTTAATATTTTCCAACTGGGGTTGATCACAAGTAGCGGAAACCTTGGAAAGCGGAACTGTGGATAAGAGGAGACTGCTGTAGTATTTTATACAGCAATGCAATAAAAAGTTTACATTTGTAATGGTGCAACCTATTAAAAATCAGGATTTGATTATCATCTCCATTAATACCCAGAAGTTAGAATTTCTCTAAAAATAAACTCATCTGACCTAAGGGGTATATTTCCTAGAGGTCAAACCTTGGGAGTAGGAAGTGAATTTTTCTTACAAATGACAAAGAGTTCTATGTTTTCTACATACAATTGTATGTTTTAGCCCAATTTTTTAATATATTTATGTCATTAATAAAATACTAAAATTTAAAATAGAATCAATGATTAATTTTTGAACGTACACTGATGAATATTTGGAATCTAAGGAAGACATGCACTTTAAATAAAATTTAATTGCATGCTAATAAAAGAACTTTGAGGCTACCCATATTATGGAATTTCCTGCCTTAGAGATTTTTGATGATAGCAGAAAACATTTGGCAATGTCTGGAGACATTTTCGGTTGTTGAAACTGGGGAGGGGTAGTGGGAGGTGCCACTGGCATCTAGTAAGTAGAGGCCAAGAGCACTGCTAAGTATTCTACAATGCACAGGATGCCCCAACAACAAAGGAGTTGACTCCAATGTCAATAGTGTGAGAAACCCTGACATCTAGTAAGTAGAGGCCAAGAGCACTGCTAAGTATTCTACAATGCACAGGATGCCCCAACAACAAAGGAGTTGACTCCAATGTCAATAGTGTGAGAAACCCTGACATGCAACTATCTTTCTAGATGGACTCCAAAACCTCCTCATTGTCTAAGGGTGAAGATTAAAATCAAAAGAATGAGTGAAAGGACACTAACATCTTTTTCTTCCTTCTGAGTCTTTTTGTAAGCTTTGCATATCTTCAAATGAGAAATATACAAAAGCATGTGAAAGCAAATCTGAACTCTGGTGCTTTTTTTTTTCTTTTAAGGAAGATTAGCCCTGAGCTAACTACTGCCAATCCTTCACTTTTTGCTGAGGAAGACTGGCCCTGAGCTAACATCCGTGCCCATCTTCCTCTACTTTATATGTGGGATGCCTACCACAGCATGGCTTGCCAAGCAGTGCCATGTCTGCACCCGGGATCCAAATCGGTGAACCCCAGGCTGCCGGGGTGGAATGTGCGCACTTAAGTGCTGTGCCACTGGGCCGGCCCCTGAACTCTGGTGCTTTCCTCTGGTACATGCACTGAAGGATCTGATTCTGTATCAGGTCTTTCCATGATTCTAACAGCAGAGCTGTGTCTTGGTTCCAGAGCTTGTGCCTTCAATCAGGACATGTTTTCTTCATGAGTTATTAAATTTGGGGTTTGGAAAAACCTGATTTTTAATGACGGAAGGCTCACTTTCTTACTTTTTTGGTTGCTAAAAATTGCCTCTGTTTAAGGCAGCTGTATCTGAAAAGGGAACTCGAATGACGGCTCAGGAGACAGTGCTCCTTATGAACTCACATTCACTCTCCAAAGACGTTTTTCTAATTTCCAAGTACTGTACATCGAGTAGAGAGGAAATGCTGAACATATTATAATAGAAAAGGAAGGAAGAAAACAAATTAGGTAGCAGTTTGCTTTCAGATTTATATAAGCTATTTATTTCATTAAGCAGATTTTCTGGCCTACAAATCCTGCTACTCTGAGATCCTCTGGTGGACGTGGCAATGTCATTAAATTTCGTAGTGAGAACTATTACATGTATGTGAGTTTCGATTGGATAAAGTGATAAACCAAAAATGAATGTCTTTGTATTTTTATTCTACTTGCTCAGCGTTAACAAGACCCAACCTGAAAAAGGGAAAAAATTAGCTATGAATTTAAAGAGCAACTCATTTGATAGGCATCAAGAAGCCGCATGTAGAACGAGCAATAACCATTCTTAGTTTCAAGGCCCTGGATCCACTCTCAAACACATTTTCTTTCAGAATCTCATTTCCTTCAAGTCCTTGTAATTATCGGCTGAAATTCTTTTGTTTTATTTTGCTTATTGCTTGAGTTTTTTTTTCTGTTGGAGACCTTTGATATCTGGCAGGGAACTTTGAAGACGGGGTATGCATTTTCTTCTAGGAGTGGAGGTGTTTGGATCTTGAAAGCAGCTCTGTGCAGCATATTTTACTGGAAAGTCATGAGAGAGAACTATAGAAATATAAAGGGAGAGCTTGGGGATCTTCAAGGAACCAAATATCTAAAACACGAAGGGCATTTCTGCTTGCAATGCTGAGTAAAGGGACCACTCAAGACCTGTTTTTGAGTACCTACCATGTAATAGGAACCTTATCCACATTATATCTCATTTATTCCTTATAAAACTATAACAGGATAGATATTATCTCCATTTTACATATGAGAAAACCGAGGTTATTCGCCCAAAGTCACACATAGGTGGCAATCAGGATTTGAACCCAGTTTTGTCCGGCTCAAATTTTAATGCTCCTCCTAACCATTCTGCTATGCCGTCAGGGAATGTTTTAGGCATCCAGACCTGTGCTGTTCAATGAAGCAGCCACTAGGCAAGTGTGGCTAGTCTGACTGAAGATGTGCCATAAAATACATAGTGTATTTTGAAGACTTACCACACAAAGAAGTAAAATATCTCAATAATTTTTTAGTATCTAACTCATGTTGAAATGAATATTTTGGATGTATTAGGTTAAATAACGTGCATTGTTAAAATTAACTCCACCTGTTTTTGTTGTAATGCGGCTACTAGAAAAAAATGTAAAATTACATATGTGGCTCGCATTATGTTTCTGTGTGATGGCACTGATTTAGATCATTTCTACTTAGGTTCCTAGAAGTGAAAGTTTAGGGTTTCAAAGGGAAATTTTCAAGAATTTTAAACATCAATAGGCTACACTCAAGCCTTCTTAGCTTAGCTTGCTGTCTTCTGAACTTTAAATAAACACACATCTTAAATTCCCTTTAGAGAAGGTACTTCATATTGCACACGTTGAATGGTCAGCTGGTAATCCTACAGAGGGACTAGAGCATCCCAGGATAAACTAATTACAATAAAGGCATAATCAATGATTTTGTGATCATATTTTGTACCTCCCTGAGCCAAAGCAGTTCTACAAATTCCTAGAGCCATTTCAGGTAGGGTCAATATGGTACTATGTGTTGAAGTTTGATTTCGGCATGGGACATAAGTCTCGGAGCGAGTGTTACTTCTCTGGGCCTCTTTTGATCATGATCTTCCAGCATAGTGGTAGATACGAAAATAGACGCCAAAGAAAAGAAAGAAATAGATACTTTCATACCTGTAATATAAAGACCCTAAATCCCATCACTGTGGTAGGTTGTGGGCCAGAATGCAAGGCCAACTTTCACTGTGGGCCTATGAATTATGATGTGTCCCTTGAACAATGACAAAAAGATACTTTTTCCTCAAGCATATAAGTTAATCACAATTAAGCCCTTAGTTATGAAAAACATAAATTTTATTTTAAAATAAATCTTTGGATAAACTCTACAGGATTAGAGACAGTTTTGCTTGCAAACTGAGCTAGTTAGCTTTCTTAAAGCAGACTGGAAAGTATAGGTAAGTAATAATAGTCAAAAGCACAATTAGTGAGTGCCCTCTGTGAATAGTCTAGTAAATACTAAGGAAAGGAAAAGGAAACAATACAAATTCTGCCCTCAGGGATGGAAGACATTTCTCTTATATGTAAAGTCTGCTCCCTAGCACTGGTTGAGTGTTGAGGCCCGAAAACAAGGGAGCAGTCACATCTCAGCTCCTTGTCAGAAATAAGGCGGCTTCTTTGGCCCCATACTTAGGTGGAAAACGTCTTAAAATCATGGATGCAACTCATTTCCAAGTAAGATAGGAGCCACAGGCTCTGTGACTTTCAGATAACTAGGCAGCCTTGTTTAGTGGTCTACTGGGATAGTTGGGCTCCTATTCTACCATCACTGTCTATCAGCTGTACCTGTCATTTAGTATCACTAAATTGTGAGAGATTAAACAGAAAGCAACCCCTCACTTTCTGCCAAAACCGTTGTGTCACAGATGTTGATACTCTGAAACCGAGTTATCTTTTAGCCAGAGATCACAAAATAACTGAAACTTTCCTAACTCTTGAGATCCTGTTTGTCACAATGATTCAGTTTATATATTATCTTTAACTCTTCTGAGATGATCCAATTTTCTTCTAACCTAAAACCTACCACACATATTTGATTAAATAACATTATTGCTTAGTCTAGGGTGATTAGGTCACATGGGCTGGCTCAAAAGAGATAAACTTTGATGGACATTTAAAAAATGTAACTGAAGAAAAGGGCCATTAGTATAGTTTCCTTTTTCTAGCATGTTAGTTTCTGGTGTTGAGAAGAGAAAACCCTTTGGGAGTAGTCACAGAGGGCTAGGTAGTCTACAGGAAAGTGCTGCTGGACAAACAGAGAGAAGTGCTAAATAAATGTATGTTGGAAGAATAAATATGTTATGGAGCCAAGGAAGATACACACAGGTGAAAAAAGAATTCAGGCCTCTTTTTGTTGTTTGAAACTTTTATTTTTTTGAATATTTTTATTTATGCTTTTGTCACTATCTACACTGTTGCTTTTTAAAAAGCCTGAGCCACTTTGTGGTTCTAGCCCCAATGTAATAATCATCCCCCAACTCTTAGAATTCCATTTCCCTTGTCACTTTGCCTTTGTATGGTTTGTATAAAATGAGGACCCTGGAAAATCAACATTTCCTGTGAACTTGAGAGATTATATGAGCAGTGCTCAAATCAGCAGGATTAGGCAGGTAAAACTAGCTGGACAGCAGATATATTATGACCTCTTGGATCAAGGAATAGTTGTGTGCATGTCTAAAAGGTCATGTTGACTCCTCAGTAGAATAAGGATTAGGCAGGTTGACCAGGGTGAGGTAGGACTGTCCACAGGCTTGTGTGAATTGTGGTAGGGGAGACAGTATATAACGTTCATGGATTGAACACTCAAAAATCGTCTAGGTCATAAAAGACAAAGATCTATGTTTCTTGATGCTTCTTTAATTTATGAAGATTCAAGTCACTAATATGTTAGTTCTTATGGTTTAAAATGAAAGCAAATGGCTATGGTAATGCAGAGAAGACAGCTGAATTGCATCAGTATAAATAAGACTTTTAAATTAAATTCTGAGTTACCTTACCTTATAAAAATACATATCTATATACTAAATACTCAACAAAGATCCAAGATGGGGATATTTAAAAATACATTTCCCTTGGATCAGCACCAAAAATACCATTAGTTTTCTGTACAACCCATGACAAGTTTTAAGTATAGTTAAGTTAAAATGATTTCTGATCAAACTCCACAGAAATCATTAAAGATATATTGAAACAACTTGCAAATACAGTTTGACACCAAGGTCAGGCAATTCACTTGGAAGGACATTATAATGAGTACCACTGAATTTCTGGAGTAAGACTTTTGATGTCAACTTTGTATTACAGGGATATTTTATATCTCACACAAAGGAGGCACTGGTAATTAGAAACTGAAGAAAATTCTTAGAACCGTTAAGACTGAGGTGAAGAATTTGTGCAGTCTTCCACAATTTCAAAGAGGTAGTGATAGATACTCGTCCTCCTGGCGATATCAAATGCAGTTTCCTCCAAGTTGTTTTTCAGACCGGGTTTGATGTAGCGGTTCATCAGGAGGAGTTCTAGGGTATCTTTGCTGTCTCTGTTCCCAGCAGCAAGATGTAAAGGGGTCAAGAGCCCTTTGGTTTGGGCGTTGATATCTGCATCATGCTGGAGTAAGAAAGAAGCCACTCTGGTATTATTCCACTTACAAGCACTATGCAGGGGTGTCCAGCCATCCACGGTCACCGCATGAACATCTGCCCCTTGTGCAATCAGCTCACGGACAACATCTAAGTGTCCACCGTAGGCTGCTCGATGAAGAGGAGTATACTCATCTTCATCTCTAGTGTTCACATGAGTGGCCTTTTCAGAAAGCAGTCTCTGCACTGTAGCAAGCTGAAAGGAAAAAAAGAGGTCTCTAAAAAACTCAACTCAAAACTCAACAGTAAACAAAGAAAATTAAACTGTATAGGTGGTATTAAGATCTAATCAAGTTAAATAAAAACTTACTTGTTAGGAGATGACTATAAAATGAAAATTATTTAAGATTTCTTTTTGTGGGGGCAGAGAGCAACTGATTTAAGAATGAACAAGTTAGCGTTAACCATAAGCTGTTGATTCTAAGACTGTGATTCTCTGAATATCAAACCATACATTTACTACTGGTCCAAGTAAGGCTTATTGCACAAAAGCTGTAGTCCTAGGTGAATAATACAGGCTCTAACTGTATTTAATATTTTATATTTAATCTGTGAAGAAAACATAATGGATTGATTTTTCTGTAGTAGGATTATCACACCAATATACATAGAGTATAAAACTTTTAAAAATAAACTTCTTTATCAGAAGAATACAATGATAACAAGGAAATCCAGAGATTAAAGAGCTCAATTCCTTCTAACTAAAACAACCTCAGATACATGTTTTTAGGAAGTGATTTTCAGTTTTGTCTATGAACCTCTGGTTGGATGCAGTATGCTCTTGCATTAAAAAGTTATCCCAAAATGCAAGACCTTTTTAGTTATTAGTTTACTAACACAGACATGGGGGAACTTAGTCAAATGATATTAAGTACAATCATCCTACATGAACCTCAATTTCTTAATCTGTAAAAGGAAAGAACTTTACCTATCTTATAAGGATATACAAGGATTAAATCAAATAATGCAGAAAGGCACATGGTATAGTTGGTATTCAATAAATGTTAATTCCCATCCTCCCTTCCCTAAATGATACTTGTCTCTAGGATGATTCTAGTGACTTAACATAAATGCTTTAAAAATATAGATGATTTCTTGCTATCTTTATAGTTAACTATCCTTTAAAGCCCCCCAAAATACCTAATATAACACTTTGTAGCTCACTATATGCTTTCATGTACATTGCCTCATTTGATCTTCAAACTCTTGTATAAAAGAGGCAGGTATTATGGTGGCCATTTTTACAGATAAGAAAACAGAGGTTCAGAGATGGTAGGATTTTCCCAAAGTTACAGACCAAACAGAGGTTCACGGACAGGTCTTCTTGCTCCAAATCTAATACTTTTCCTACTATATGATGGTTTCCTCTTTAATTGGTGTTTTTTTTTACCCGATTCTTTTCAGCAGCCCAAAGAAGCAATTTGCTTGGATCTTTTCCCATTTTTTTTTCTTGCAATTGATACCACTCTTCAGTTTTTTCATCTTGGTCATCTTCATCAGAATTCTCTTCCCAGAGACTTTGGGTACCAGTGGGAATAAGGTGTCCATGTGTTTCCAACAATTCAAGTTGGTTAAAGTGTTCAGAAAAATCCAAGGAATCCTCTGAGTCTGGTTTTCCATCATCATTTACCTTCTCTTTTTCCATTTTTACTATTATTCTAAATACAAAGCATTTCAAATGCCAGGGTATAAATAATCTTTCTAGAGATGAATTATGTCTGCTTTATTTTATTCATCAAGATCTGAAAACACAAACACAAAAATTATGAGCAAAACAGTAACTGAGGCTCTATCAACAGCATAGATAAGTTTTGCAAGCATACACAAATAAACCCTGTCTAAACTCTTTGGTGTTTATTGACACCCTTTACATTCACTAAATATTGGAACTGATAGATTTCAGTTATCTATATCTTTAATGGTCTAATACTCCTTATTTTTTTGTTTTTTCTTCTACTAAGTCAATGGTTATAACTGTATTTATTTTGAATCTATTGGTTCAGATACTATTATATTATGCTAAGTGTAATAAGTGCTTGAAGCTTTTAAATTAGAACTAATATAATAAAGACAGGCACATTCACAATTTTTATAAACTAGACACATAGATGCTACAGAGCAGAAAGAAAAATTTCGGGTTCCTAAAAAACTATTTCAAAGAATCAGGGATTCTTAGAGATGGAATAGCCCCCAAAGGACATCTGTCCCAATCTCTCGTTAATGCAGACATCTTTATCATGACATCTGTAATAATTATTCTATTTCTACTTTAATAATTTCAGGCTGAGGAAAATTCACTGCTTTAAAAAGTAATCCTATTCATCAATAGACTGCAGTTCTTAGTTGGCTTCTTGTTTTGGAACTGAATTTTGGCTGTCATTCACTCCTTCATTCAACAAATATCAACAGAATGCCTAGTATGTAAAGTCTCTGGGTACTGGGATTCAAGAATGAACAAGATCCCTGTCTCACTCTCAACAAGCTTACTGTCTAATCAGGGAGATTGGCAAAGACAGCCTGATACGTGCTATGATAGGACAATGTCCAGATACAGTGAGTGTACAGGAGGGTCATAATTAACCCAGTCCTATGGGATTAGGGAAGGCTTCCTTAAGGAAGTGATGTTTCCTCTGCTAGGCTGCCACATTAACTTAGAAACCATTATCAGCTTAAAGAGTTACACAGCATATTAAACTTTAACTCATTTAAGAAAATGAGAATAACAGATATTTTAAAAACATTTCTCAGCCTTCCAACTATACTTGTTGAAACCTTATTAGTCTTTCAAGGCCCTTCTCAGATGTGACTTCTTTCATTAAGTTTCTTCATCCTCCACATTAGATCTCTCTCTAGTTTCCACTGTTTCTGTGCTACATATTATCTTACTTCACTACTAATTTTGTTCTTGTTTTAGTCTCTTAAAAGATTAAAAGCTTAAGGATAGAGACTACATTTAACTTACACTTATGGCCCACTTATACACAGTGGACATTAAGATGTATTTGTAGAATTAAATTTAAGCAAAGTCCTAGCACTTGATTTTGCCTGGAATGGATTCTGAGAAGTTCAAGAGTTAGTCACACCCCTAAGATACTGATTTCTTCCTACCTAATTTCACGAGTTTAATAGTATACAATCCTAATGCAGCATTAGATTTTATTATTAGTGCCAAGAGCATTAAACTCAAGTTTAAATATATCACTCATGACTGTTACCTTCTCTGGGCCTGCTACTTCATTGTAAAATGTAAGTACTGTACTAAAGGATTTCTGAGGCCTGTCCAACTTTTCAGAGTCTATTGAGAGACCCTATCAGGATTGCTTTCTCTCACTTTTTTCTTTATTCTCAAACAATTCCCTGAACCTTTCAACACAAAAGTGATCATACATCAATTCATGAAACACTTAATATTGGTCAATAACGTAGAGTTCACTTGTTAACTATATCAAATGTAGTAACATTACAGCACAGATCTTATGTCCCCCCTTTCTTTTTTTATAAATTTTGAATTTACTGCTCCAGATACAATAAATGACATATAAAATTTTCTTGGTGGATTTAATTTAAAAAGTCAAACCCAGGTTCATCTCCCTGATGGAGGATTTAAAAAGTCTATCAAGATTCTCACTTGATGAAGTTCTACTAGGGATAAATAGGGTATGTTTCTTAAAGGACACATTCCATTTTGAGAGAGAACTATGCCAACTCCTCACAAACAACTCAGCGACAGGTGAGGCCATAAACCCTATTTTACAGGTGAAGGCGCTGAGTTTCGAACAGACGAAAATAACTCACCCTAGATCTTGGCCCCTTCAATGGAACTGAAGGCCTAGGTTATAACTCAAAAGTTTCACGTTTTTTTACTGCACTATTACTTTACTGCTTTCAGCACAAAGGAATACAGATGTGCTGGACCTGGGATCTAGGGTGACAATAAGGGGAAGCAGGCAAAGGCTTGTAAACTAGAGGGTCCGAATGCTCTATCGCAGGGGAGTGGGAGTGAGGGAGAAGGCCCCCAGCCCCGGCCCTCCGGCACCGCTGGTCACTCCACAGGCCCGGGAGTCACGCCTGCGGCCCTCCGTTTAAACAGCCAAGAGCGGAGAAACCGCTCCAGCCATACCGAGGACCCACGACACGGCCTGACCTGCAGGGTTCGGCCAGGGCCGACAGAGGACGCGCGTTCCTATGGGCCCCGGAGTTCTCAGGCGACCGGACGCGGCCAGAAAGCGTGGTCCCAAACAACCGAAAGTACCCACCTATACACAGGAAAACCGTCGGCGCCAACCTCGCTTCCGGGGTTCGTCCCCTCGGCTGCTCAGGATTGGCTCCGGCACAAGGGCGGGGCCTCGCCGCTACCTTCCCGGCTCCCTCACTGCATTTGGCAGCCAATGAGAGCCGAAGAGGACTTCAGGCGCCTACGTCATCGATGAGTTATCGCGAGGGAAAGAGCTGCTTTTCTCGCCCGCCTAATTCAGGTTTAGGGCCAAGCGGTTTATCACCCGCCAGCTGTTGCCGTGGTGTTGGTTTTCTTCTTACGAGTCTGGGTCATTCCGGGTAAAAGAGCCTCGGATCTCGAGGGTGGGGCTTTGGAGAGTATAGGTGTGGGGTAATTTGGGAATCGTATCCGCCTCCTTTAACTGCAGGATTCTTGGCAGGAAGCCCAGAATGGATTGACGCTCTGGGAAGAATGGGCCGAGCGGGCTGGGGAGGAGTTCTGGAGGGTCCAGCGTTCCGGCCTCAGAGAGTCCGGCGGTGGGGCGGGTTGAGGCTTGGGATCTCCAAGAAACCAGGAATCTGGACATGGCAGGGGTTATTTCGCGGTGGCAGTGGCTCCTTACGGAATATCCTGGCCATTATCGCTGGTTCTGCTGGCGCCTGAAGGTGTTTCTCCGCAGACCACGTGTTTCTGTATTTACTTTAGCTTTAACTTGGGACTTACTTTTCCAAAACAAGCACGCCCATTCCTTTAAGAAATGCTGTGTTTGAGCAGGAAGTACGAGGTCGCCTCCATGCTCTAGAGTAGCCTTTGCATGCAAGTTAAACCATTTCTGCATATCCAGGGTTGTTCGTGTGCTAAACCCCACCTACTGTACGTGACCCTTTTGGCCCATTCATTTTACAAACATTAGTTTCCCATAGGGCATGGAAAAGGCAAATAGGAGATAAGCTTAATTATAGTAGTGAAACTAGAATGGCTCTAGTCTATTTTCTCTTCATAGCTCTTAAAAAATAATAGTAGATGCTTAGATGAGATGAGACACTTTTCCAAAATTGCCAGTCTGCTTTTTAAAAATGTTTTATAATAATATAATTTTGTTTTTGGAATTTGCTAGAATTTGGCATCGAGTGAGTTTTCTGACATATTTGAGCACAGGACCCAGGAGTACTTTGGAGAGAAAACTGGTCCCAGAGGAGCTGGACAGACTGTAGAAATGAGTCCTGCAGATGCCCTGTAAGAACCTGTCTTCTGGAATCTTCTTTGTTGTGTTAGGTTTCTACAGCCTATCAACTATGGTCACCATAAAAGAAAACTTATTTGATAAATTCGCAGTAAATAAATAGCTTGCCTGTGAACAGAAGTGTTAGTCATCAAAAAGACTATTTGGAATGTTTAAAAATTCATATGATCATACAATGTTTATTAACTAAGAGATAATATGCAGCTATAGATTGGGGCCTTGCAGTAATTTGGTGCATTGCTATAGTGTATAAATTTATATTCTTAGGTTTTGCCTTAAAATATTGAAGCTATAAATATTCTTGAGCTTTCATGACTAAGTCTTACTAGCCAGTTCAAATGGGTTTAAGATGGGTTTTAGAGGAGTAATGCTCTAGTAATGAATAAGTTGGAAATGAATTTGACTGAAATGAAAATAAATAAAAGGACTAGAAAGAGTTATGTGAAAAAACCTTAAACTTGGAGTCTTTCAACCCTGTTTTCAATTCCTTGATTGATAACTGTGCGACCTTGAGCACATTAGTAATTCTCAACCTTGCCTCAATTTCTTCACTTGTATAATTGGATTAAAAATGACTTTCTCAGATTAATTTTCCTGTTTAAGTGAGAAAATTCATGTGAAAATACGCCATAGATTGCTATGGAAGTGTAAGGTAATGTGATGTGAAAGTACTCTGACCGCCTATGTGTATATAGCAATTAGAACAGTATGCATATCAGTTTTGAAGTCTGCTGGAAAAGTCTCTAATATATAAAGATTTGAACTTTAGAGATATATAAAAGTTTTTTTTGAAGTTCATTATGGTTTAGTGAAAACAGCTTGAGTTTTAATCCTGGATTTTAGTCCTATTTCTCCCACCTTATTGTGTGATAAATCAGTTAATTTCTGTGTTTAACCTT
This sequence comes from Equus quagga, assembly GCF_021613505.1. Taxonomy (NCBI): domain Eukaryota; kingdom Metazoa; phylum Chordata; class Mammalia; order Perissodactyla; family Equidae; genus Equus; species Equus quagga. The sequence continues at coordinate 45,688,702 of NC_060280.1, read as the reverse complement.
CTCATTTTTCAGAGGTAATGATACGTACCTGTTTACATGTGGGAGTTGAGATGAGATCAGATACCAAAATATTTTCAAGAAAGTTAAAGTTACATTAAGAGAGTATTAATAACTGTTACATTGCTGTTTCACATGAAATTACTTTTGAATACTACCAAATTTAAGTCGAATGGTAAATCTGTTTTGGTACTTGGCCAAATTTGTTAAGGAAAAACTAACTTTGTATGGAGAGTAGTGTCAAGCAAGCATCTTCAGGGGGCCTGAAGGTAAGTAACTAGTGTACTAGGATAAAATTTGCTTATAAAGTAAGAGGAAGGGCTTTTTGAATTAACCAGTTAACTCTAATTTTTCTGGAAAAGTGAAAAATAGATAAATAGCAAGTTTAAGTATCGGGGTCAAATCCTCTTGGATTTTTGCTCTGGAGCAGAATAGGAAAACAACCAAGCTTTCAGATCCAGGTTACATATGAGTGTATAAAACTGGTTGTAACAAGGTTAGAAATTTTTGAAGCAGTTACAGAACCTTTTAAAAATGTATATACATTTGTTCTGTACTGAATTAGTGGTAGGAAAACTGTGGCATTGATGATCTGTTTAATACTTCAAATTTTCAGACCTTGTTTAAGACTAGAAAAATGATTTTACTCCATAACTGCTAGTATTTATTTTATAGATTTAGGTTTCATTTTTCTTGAACATCCTTTTAGTGATTATATTGAAACGTTCTTTTCATTTTAAATACAGTGATGATGAAAATACATTTAAAATCTTAGTTGCAACGGATATTCATCTGGGATTTATGGAGAAAGATGCAGTCAGAGGAAATGATACCTTTGTAACACTTGATGAAATTTTAAGACTTGCCCAGGAAAATCAAGTGAGTTTGGTTTACAGTTTTGCAGTTTCTATTTTGTTCCCTTTCTCAGCAGACTCTTTTCCCTTTTTGAAGTTCCGGGTTTGTTTTATAGGTCCATGTACTCACATTGACTGTTTAAATATTAATACACTAAAAGCCCAAAGCAGGAGCTGGCCTGGTAGTGTAGTGGTTAAGTTCATGGGCTCTGCCTTGGTGGCTTGGGTTTCATGGGTTCGGATCCTGGGTGCAGACCTACACACGGCTCATCAAGCCATGCTGTGGCAGAGTAACATATACAAAATAGAGGAAGATTGGCACAGATGTTAGCTCAGTGACAATGTTCCTCAATCAAAAAGAGGAAGATTGGCAACAGATGTTAGCTCAGGGCCAATCTTCCTCACCAAAAAGATAAATAAAAAACAAAAATAAAAGCAGATTTTCTGTGCTTTCTGCCCTTAATTTAAGTAGAAGCTAGTTTTGTAAATAGCCTGTAAAAATTAACAGATGTTTATGGGGTTTTTACTGAATGCAGGATCCTGTGGCAGTTTCTATTTTAAATGTAAAAATGACTGTCATAGTTTCTACTTTCAAAGAACATACAGCAAACCAGTGTGTGAGATAAGACAAATGTCCAAAATGCTCACATGCAAGGTCATATGTGGTAAGAGCTGTAAGAAAATGATAAACAGCATTTCCTGTGCGTTTAGAGGTAGAAGACATCATTTAGATGTGGATAGCAAGGTGAATTTAACGAAGGAGATGGTCTTTACTTGGGCTCTGAAGGGTGGGTCAGCTTTTGACAAGTGAAGAACACAGAGAATGCACATCCTCCGTGAAGCAGGAGGTGAGACAGTATGAGATCTGTTAGGTACAGCAGGTCAGTTCAGCTCACTGGTAGGTCATGAGTTAGCATGCTGAAAGACTAGAAATATGATCTAAGCTGCAGTGAGAGCTTCAAATGCCAGATTGAGGAGTTTGTACCCAATTTAATGGAAAGTCTTCTGGGAACAGGGTGTAGCATGAATTAGAGATCAGTTTCAGTCTTTTTTAAAGTAATGGCATGTAATGGAAAAGAGGAGGTGAATCCAAGAGAGATTGCAAAGATAGGATTGCATACTTTGGTTAGTTGTAAGGGGATGAGGGAAAGGGGGATGACCATGACTCTGAAGCGTGTTAAAGTTTGGCTGATACCAACAATAGAAGTAGGTTTTAAATAAGGAAAACTTCTTCCTTATTTTATACTTCCTGTGACGTACTTCTCTCTGTAGGAAGGTGATGAATTCTGATTTAGTCCATTTGAACTGGAGATTCTAATAGGACATTCAGGGGAACATTCCAGCAGGCATGTCAGTCTACAGTCCAAGAGAGAGCTGGGGAGTAAACATAAATGCTGGTGACTTGCAAATTAGTATCTTCAACCTTGATTTTTCCTCAGAGTTTACCTATAAAACATACTAATTTTTTTTTTCTGTTGGTTAGGTGGATTTTATTTTGTTAGGTGGTGATCTTTTTCATGATAATAAGCCCTCAAGAAAAACATTACATAACTGCCTCGAGTTATTCAGAAAATATTGCATGGGTGATCGTCCCGTGCAGTTTGAAATTATCAGCGATCAGTCAGTCAACTTTGGTTTTAGTAAGTAAGTATATTTAAATGCTTAAGTGAATGTTTCCGTGTGTATATTGTTTTCTGTATAAGACACATAAACACATTAACAATTAGCCATTTCACCTTCACTGTAGATGATTTTCACAGTAAATGTAGTTCTTTGAATTTTCTGTACATCATTGTATTAATTCGTATTTCCCTAATTGATCGTGGGACTGAGTATGTTCTCAAATGTTTATTGTACATTTTGGTATCCTCTTCATATCTTGCCCATTTTAAAAATTGGGATTTTTGTCTTTTCCTACTGAATTTGCAGAATTCTAGATACTAAGCCTTTGTTAGGCCTGTATTTTTTCCCCTAATCAGTGAGTTTGACTTTGTTTATGAGGCCTTTTGTTGACAGTAATATTTCATTTTGATGTAGTCAAATGTATCATTCCTTTTCGTTAAGATTTGTACTTTTGGGACTTATTTACCGTATCCACCTAGAACCCCATGTTATAAAGATACTTTCATGTTTTTTCTTAAACACTGTACAGGATGCCACTTTGCAGTTAGCTGAAATGTTCTTTTAGTCTCCTTCAGCCTATGCTAGTTTCTCTGTCTTTATTTGTCTTTCATGATCCTGCTACTTTTGAAGTGTACTGGTCAGATAGTTTGTAGAATGTCCTTAAGTTTGGATTTTTCTCATGGTTAGACTAGGGTTATAAGTTTTTGGGGAAGAATATTTCACAGAGGTGAAGTGCCTTTCTCATAGCTTATTGGGAGTACATGTTATCTATACAGCTTCTTACTGGTCAAGTTAACCTTGATCTCTTGGTTAAGGTGATGTCTGCCAGATTTCTCCACTGTCAAGTTACTGTTTTTTCCTTTCCTTACACTGTTTGTTGAAAGTGAGTCGCTAAGTCCAGCCCACACCCAAAGAGGAAATTAAGTTTCACTTCCTGGAGAGATGAAGGAGTGTCAAAGAATTTGTGGGCATGTTAAAACCAACACAGTAATTTGTAAATATTTTGGGGGAGCTATTTTGAGACTGCGCAACTATTGTGTTTCTCCTTAGTTTGTCCACTAATTTTAGCCTGCGTCAGTGGCTCTTGTCTACCTCAGTTATAACTGTGATGTTCTAAAGGTAGTTTTCTATTTCCCGTATTCTGTCTACATTTATAATTGGAATTCTTCTGTAAGAAAGATTATCTTTCTCCCCCATTTGTTTATTTATTCTCTTGTCTCTGTCAGTAGGAACTTATTCAATTATTTATACCAGTATGAGCTCATTTTTTTCCCCTTTGGGTTATAATTTAATACTATCATAATTAATTTTGATTCTCAAAAAATTGTTCTAACTTTTGCCATTGGGCGCTCTTTCAGATTGGTTCCTGTGTCCTTTTGACGTATCCCCATCTTTTTTTCCCCTTCCTTCTTACTGTTTGGCACTATAAGATGCTCCAGGCTAATTTTTTATTTTTCCTTCCCTAGCTTTCGACTCATCCATTTCTTCAAGGAGGCCTGGTTCCTTCTGGAGAATGGTATTTGAAAGCCAAAATTTGGACGCTAGGCATGCACTTTACTATTGTCTTCTCCCTGCTTCCAGGCTCTCTGAGTGCACAGAGATAAGAAATATGTGCATATATACCAACCCACAAAAACAGACATATTTGTATTTATTTTTTTTTACCTATTTGGAGATATATATATATATATATATATATATATATATATATATATATTTTAAAAATGAGTTTATATTGGGAGGTAAATTTTTTGAGATTTTTATATGAAGAATGTAAGAAAATGGCTGTTCTTAACTTTACTCTGGATTGATCGTTTGTTTGAGTGTAGAATTCGATTTTAAAAGATTCCTGTAATTTTTTACGTATGTCCTTGTTTTTAAGAATTCTGATCAGTGTCTTTACCCATCTTCTGTTCAAATCTACAAGTTTAGTGTTTTCTTCTTTTTTCTAATCTTATTCTTAAGCTGCATACTATTTTTAAACTGCTCCACCCGCTAGACATTTTGACCTATTTCTTTGCTCACAGTTGCTACTTCTTGTATTTCGTTCCTTTTGTCTAGATTCAGTTTCCTTCTTTCTGAAGTACAGTTTTTAGTAGTTTTTTCATTGATTGCCAGTGAGTGGTAAACTCCTATTTTTTGTTGCAGTTGAGGAGTCTGCTGTCGTTTTAGTTACTGGAAAAGCGGCATAGCATAGTGATTATAAGCACGGATTCTGATATAAGACTGTCTGAATTCAAGTCCTGGCTCTGCCTTCCCTGAATTTCATCATTGTAAAGTGGGAAAAGAGTAGTACTAAGCATGTTTTCCTATCCTTTCCCTATTTGGATATTACTCATGTCTTACCCTCTTTTTTATATTGCCCATAACTTTATCTCTTTGTGCTGCATTCTAGATAATTTACCCTTACAGTTTACTAGTTCATACAGAAAAGTAGACCAAAAAACAAAAAAAATACAAAAACTGAAATAGTGACTAGCCCAATTAGATATTAAAGTATACTATACCACGTTAACAAAATGAAAGATAAAAGTCATATGATTGTCTTAATAGATGCAGAAAAAAGCATTTGACAAAATTGAACATCCTTTCATGATAAAAACTTTCAATAAACTGGGTATAGAGGAAACATACCTCAACATAATAAAGACCATATATGACAAACCCACAGCTAACATCATTCTTAATGGTAAAAAGCTGAAAGCTTTTCTTCTAAGATCAGGAACAAGACAAGGATGCCCACTTCGGCCACTTTTATTCCAGGCCAGTTAATCTCTTTGTGTGTCATGGCATTAGTATATCTTAAAAGTTTCCTAGATAATTCTAGCATGCAGTTGGGGTTTAGAACTACTGGCATAGATTTAGAAGCTTGATAATGTATTATGTTGGTGAAGTAAGGGGAAACAGTCTCTCTCATGCATTGCTGTTGTATTATGTGTAAATTTGTACAACTTCTTTGGAGGGAAATTGGCAGTAGTTATCAAATTTACAAATGCAAGTGTACCCTTTGACTCAACAATTCCCTTCTAGATATTTTTCTGTGCTCTCACAAGGGCAGCTTCTTACAGGATTACTCACTATAGCATTATTTGTAAAACAACACATTGGAAATAGTCTAAATGTCAATTGGTAGGTAACTACTTAAACACATTATAATAATCCATACAATGGAGTACTCTTCTGCCAAAAACACAAGAAAGCTCTTTATGTTTTCTAAAATACATTAAATGATAAAAGCAGGGTGCAGAAATCTATATTGTGCTACCATTTGTGTAAGAAGGAAGAAAATGTATTTGTTTGCTTGTACAGGTATAAGATATTTTTGCAAAGATGCACTAGAATTTGCTAGCATCTTTTGCCTCTGAGAAGAGGAGCTAGATGACTAGGGGCAGGAGTGGGCGGGCGACTAAACTGCACAAGTAGTAAGTGATAGAGCTGAAATTTTTAATCTAGGTCTTTGGATTCCAAAGTGGATCTGTTTCTTCCCCTCGTTCTGCAAATACAGAAGCCTTATACAAAGCCTTTTAAAATTTTGAAAGTTTATTAACTTCACATTAATCAAAAGTACCACTCTTTGATACAATTCACAGGCATCATTTATTGTAGAGTTTCTTTAAAGTGTAGTACTTTGAGATATTTTCAGACTTGAATTGAAATGAGTTGTTGCCTATGATTTTATTTTTTTAAAGCTCCAAACTAGTGGTCATTAAAAACTTAGATCATCCAGTTGCCTATAATTGAATTAATTTTAGGGGGGAGGGTATTGGGGGAAACAGCTTTCGTCTCTTATAGAAACTTTAATTACCCTTTTTTTTAAGGTTTCCGTGGGTGAACTACCAAGATGGCAATCTCAACGTTTCGATTCCAGTGTTTAGTATTCATGGCAATCATGATGATCCCACTGGGGTAATTCTTGAGTTCTTACAATTTCTTGAAGTTTTAGAAATGATCAGTTGAGCCTGTCTGTGGAAAGCATTCTTCCCCTTCTTCCCAGTTTTTTGTCAAATTGAGTCAGAAAGTCAAATTGACTTTTTATCATTCATATAAGCTTTTATACTGCTTTTTAGATAATTGTTTAAAATCTGAAATAATAATTGGTATGTGAAGTATGCTTTTATTTCGTTAGTGCTAGAGTTAACAACCAGTAACCAGGACTAGGAATCAATACCCAACATTTGTATAAGGCTTTACAGTTTACCAAGTGCTTCTGTATCTCTTATCTCATAAAATCTCACCTGTAGGAAATGATTGTTTCGTGAACAATTTTAAATCTCAATTAGGTCATCTTATTACCTGTTTGATGTAGAAGTAGTAATAGAGATTCTAAACTTAAAATATCTTTTTATCTGGTCATTAATATTGTAAATCGCTACTTACCTAGTTTTTTTCCCCCGTGTCTTAAGAGGTCTGCTTAATACTACAAAGCGCTTATTCACGGCTGATTTTTATTTTTCAGCGGCCAAGGCATCATGATAAATTTTGATGAAATGTTAACTTTGCATTTAGCATGTGATTCCAGTTGCAGTAGGTCATTGGTAATAGAAAAAAGGTAGCAAATACTTTCACTACTGTAATTTTGTTTTGAGATGACACTATCCTAATCTTATGTTTTTATAACTAGTATATAGAATATAGTTTTAATAGGTAATAATATGATATGCAGATTACTTATTTTTATATATGCATTAATATTCTCCGAAAATATTTTGCATAGGCAGACGCACTCTGTGCTCTGGATATTTTAAGTTGTGCTGGATTTGTAAATCACTTTGGACGTTCCATGTCTGTGGAGAAGATAGACATTAGTCCAGTTTTGCTTCAGAAAGGAAGCACAAAAATTGCTCTATATGGCTTAGGTAAGATGGTTTTATTTTACTATTTACGTCAATAAATATTTAATTGTTTAAGCAACTAGGAAATCAAATTCTGAAGTTAACTTTGTTGTTGTTTGGAAAAAAGTGAGGCACATTTGATTATTATTTACGGGTGACTGTAAAAAATGATAGAAGGTTTGGGTAGAAATGTTTTAGTACTTAGTAGGACCAATAGCCCTTGATACTTGTTTTTAATAGCAGTTTTGGTGAAAAAATATTTTTCCTTTAGTATCTGTTTATTTTTTCTTTGTTTTAGACTCAGATATAGACTCTTGAATGTTAGAGTTACAGAGTAATTAGGAAAAACTGCATTTTGATATCTTAGAAGTCTTCAAAAGGTCTAAAGCTTCACTGTCCAAGATGGTGACCACTAGCCTCATGTAGATAGTGAGCACTGGAAATGTGGCTAGTCTGAATTGACATACGCTGTAAGTACAAGATACACATCAGACTTCAAAGACTTAGGAAAAATGTAAAATACCTTATTAAGATATTAGGTCATATAAAATATATTAAAATTAATTCACCTGTTTGTTTTTAGTTGTTTTAATGTAACTACTAGAAAATTTAAAGTTATATTTGGCTTGTGTTAGTGGCTAACATTGTATTTTTATTAGACAGTGCTGTCTAGAGCTGTCATCTATAGTGCTCAAAAAATTTGCTTTATCGACTTCACTATCTTCAATTTATTTTGTGTCCAGTAGATAAAAGCCTATTTGCTAGGCTTTATTCCATGTGATTGAAAGATCAAAGACTATTTTGAGAGTGCAGTCTGTTTATTGTGTCTTCCTTGGATTAAGTTCAGCTTGATATATTATTTGTTTTATGAATGCAATAGCTTTATTGTTTTTATTGTGTATAGAGTATTATAAAAACTATATTTCGTTAAATCAACCTTAAAGTACCCTGCGAGTGATTGGGGAAAATTTCACAGGTAACCTCAAATACTTTTTGTTATTTTTTGAGTGATTTTAGTATAGTAGAAGCCTTAGAAGATCTTATTTACTTCAACTCTCTTTGTATATATATATATTTATTTTGGTGAGGGACATTTGCCCTGAGCTAACATCCATTGCCAATCTTCCTCTTTTGTTTTTTTTTTACTTGAGGAAGATTAGCCCTGAGCTAACATTTGTGCCAATCTTCCTCTACTTTGTATGTGTGATGCTGCCACAGCATGGCTAACAAGTGGAATAGGTCTTGCCAGCAACCGTCTTGCCCCCTTGAAGCTAATTGCCAACTGGCTAAACTGCCCTCTTCTTTCTCTCAAATTTTTTTACCTGCCTACCTTCAAATTTTGTCAGTGTTTTCAGTGCTTCAACAACTATGTGCATCAGCCTTCTAATGCCCTGGACTTTGTATGCCTGGGCTTTTTTGTCTCCAGTAATATGCTCTGTATTCCACTATCTATTGCACTGGCCGCACCCTAGGAATTCTCCATAGAAGCTAGACTTCTTCCAGCTTTTTTATTTCTGTGTTGTTGTCTTTTCTTCCAAGGCCTTCCCCAGTCACTACATGAAGTAGCCACCTTCTATCCCCATTGATCTTCCCCATCTTAGCATCCTGACGCTTTCTTCTTTTATGATATGTACAATTGCAATTTGTGTGTTTGTTTACTTGTTTTTGTTGCCCTCCTCCACTAGACTAAGATGATCCTTTGAGGTACTGGAAAAATTATTTAAAAGTCATTAAATTATTAAAAACTATGGTATTTTTATTTAAAAACACAATGTATATAAGAGTAGTATTGTTAAATACATTTATTATTTATCTCATCCTTTTTAATATCTTTTTCTGTGTGTTTTATAATGTATCTGTTAGGTCAAAAGTACATATATACTTACAATAAATAAAGGAATAGTGAACAACAATATTGTTAGAAATTTTAATAAGAATTTAAGTAGAGTACTCAAATTTTTATTCCACATTTTCCAGATTTTGAAGGCATATATGCTTGACATGGAAAACATTCTTTGAATGCAACTGTCTGCTTAGCAGCTGTCATGCAAGAACCTGGAACATATTCATTTGTAAATAGTGATTCCAGATTTCAAATATATCTCTAAATGGAAAATGAAATACTTAGAGAAGCACCTACTTTAGAAATAAAACATATTTATTTTTTCAAACCAACTAAGAAACTAGTTTTAAAATAATGCCATGTCCATTTCAGGATCCATTCCAGATGAAAGGCTCTACAGAATGTTCATCAATAAAAAAGTAACAATGTTCAGACCAAAAGAAGATGAGAACTCTTGGTTTAACTTATTTGTGATTCATCAGAACAGGTAAAGGTTTTCACTGAAAATTTTTGAGTCAAGTATTTGAGGTTCCCCAAATCTCTGTTTCTAGGCTTACCTATTTCAGTAAAATGCTCCTTATTCTTTGAAATTCAATGCAAGATCAGGCAAAACTTAGATATGCTTTGTGTGACTGCACTTTGAAGTTGTTTTCAATATATATTCATACCTACAAAAGAATATTTATAGCAACATGGATAAGGTGTAAAAATGACCATAAAAGGAGTATTTCTAAATTCAGCAAAGTGGAACATTACCAGTACATTACCCCATGCCCTTCTTTCCCCGACCCCGTCTCTTTCCCACACCCCAGAGGAAGCACTATCTTCAGTTTTTATTTAATCAGTCCATTGCTTTGCTATATTGTTTACTTGTATATCCATAATGAGTGTTTTATTTAGTTTTGGTATAACTGGAACCATGCTGTATATTTTGCAGCTGGCTTATTTATGTTCAGTATTACTAAGAGTCATCCGTTGTGATGCTTAAAAGTGTAATTTGTTTTCACTGATGTATACAGTCATACTTTCTCCTGTTAGTGAAGGTTTTGCGTTATTTCCAGGTTTTTGCTTTTTTAAACCTTTCGTTATGAACATTCTTATGCATATCTCCTGGTGATATATGCAAGTGTTTTTCCAGAATATAAATATAGTTAGCTCAGCTGTCTTTTGTTAGTAGTTTTAAGAAGTTTAATCTGTTGGAAGGGTGCAGGCTTGACTGAGTGGAATAGAGACTTGAAGAAGCAAGATTTATGATGTGATCATTACAGTAAAAAAAAAAGTGAGATGAGAACAGTGATGGCAGTGAGAATGATATGTAGGGGACAAAGCTGAGAAATTATATTAAGAACCCAAAGGAATTTGGGCCTGATTATATAATATGTTATTTATTGAACAGATGTTCTTTGACTACAGAATACTCTGGTGCTTATCCAGCGCTAAGTATATACATTCTTGAATAAACAGTGTGAATTTCAAAGGAGGAGCAGGCCAGAGTTTTGATATGTGTGGTCTCCATATAACTTTGCACCACTGGGAGTTTGTTCCTTTCTTGCTTTAGGGCTTCCCAGTTCTGCCACGCTTTCTACTTTCCCAAAGTAGGAATAAGCCAGAAGGAAAAGTCCTAAGTGATTCCAAGAATTTAAGCCAGAATGAAAGGTGGAATGGCATCGTTAAAGGGAATGGGTAGTATGATGTTGGTATATAGCTGGTTAGTTGCTGGTGATGTTATCCCCGATCATTTGGTTTGATTAAGATATATACCAGGTTTCTCCAGTGTAAATGTCCCATTTTCCACTTTATATTAATAAATATCTTGGGAAAAATACTTTGAGACTATGCAAATATCCTGTTTTACCTTAAACTTTTGCCCACTAATTTTAGCTTCCATTGGTGGATCTTCTTTCCAGCAATTAACACTGTGGTGGTGTAATTGTGATTTTTTTATTTCCCTCATTCTTTCTTCACTTATTAACTGAAATTTTTCCTGAGGAAGATTTGTCCCATCTTTCTCATTTATTTATTCAGTTATTTATGTTGTTATGCCTTAAGGATATTTATTTTATTCTTTGAGTTATAGTCTAATGCTATCAGTTTTTTTTGTTATTGTTCAAATTGCTCCAACTTTGACCATTGGGAGCTCTTTGACATTGACCTCTGTGTCCTTTCAACATGCCCTCTTCCTTTTTTTTGACACATCCTAAACTTTCTAGTACCACAACATGCTCCAAGCTGATCTTTCTTTTCTACCCTAGTCCTGGAATCAACCACTTCTCCAAGGAGTCCTGATTGCTTTTATTGGAGAGTGGTATTTGGAAATCCAGATACAGTCACTAGATGTGCTTATTGCTGCTGGGGCTCTCTCAGCCCTCTCAGTGAACAGAGTTTAAGGAAGTATGTGTATGTATACTAACCCATGCATATACATCCTACATTTCTGTATCTATCTAAATATGCATAAAGAAGACCAAGCATGAGTTCATACTGATTCTAATCCAGTCCTACAGGGTTCATTTTTGTCTTTTCCTTTTCCTTACTTGTGACTTCTTTCTCTAACAGTTAGAAACCTGGGTTGTATTACCTACAATATATTTACTTATTTTTTTCAATCCTGAGTTACATATAAAGTAATTGCAAAATTGCTGACCCCTACCCCTGTGAGATGCAGATTTGCCAGCTAAGGTACAGTGTTCGTGTAAGTTATTTTGGTCTTTAGCCTTACTCTGTCTAATCGAAACACTGCTTTGCAAAGTTACTAGGTCAGCTCTTTACTTTACCACCCCCTTCATTGTGGTTACATGGTTCTTTAATAGTTCTGTTCAGTTTATTTGTCACCCTCTGTATTCTTAGATACTTATTTTGTTATTGCTTTCATGGACTTATGAAAAAACAGGTTTTCTTTTTTAAAAGAGAATCCTTCAGCCTTATACATTTTACTTAATTTCCCATTGGTTCCTATGCATGGACCAGTTTCTTTCTCCTGCTGCAAAAGAAGGTAGGCTCTGAAGCAGAAGAGGACTTTGTCATGCGAAATATTTCCATAAGGATTTTTTTTTTTAAAGATTTTATTTTTTCCTTTTTCTCCCCAAAGGCCCCCAGTACATAGTTGTATATTCTTTGTTGTGGGTCATTCTAGTTGTGGTATGTGGGATGCCACCTCAGCATGGTTTGATGAGCAGTGCCATGTCCGCGCCCAGGATTCGAACCAACGAAACACTGGGCCGCCTGCAACGGAGCGCGCAAACTTAACCATTCGGCAACGGGGCCAGCCCTCCATAAGGATGTTTTGATAAACTTCTAGGTCATGAACCAGTCAGCCTACCGGCATAATCTTCCCTCTTCCATTGAAGAGTCAGTGCTCCATGAAGGCACATTTGCATCATGTTGTATTCGAGTTATTCTACCTTCTTCAGTAGTTGCGATGATATCACACCCTAGACAGATGTTTTCTACATAAAAAACATTGCTAGATACATAAGCCTGTTGCTTCTCTGATTTCACTTCCTGCTCTTCCCTGCATTCGTGCTGCTCAGCCACACTGATCCTGCTGTTCTTGAACTCACTGAACTTGTAACCACCTCTTCACCTTTGCCATCTGCTCATCCCTCTGCCTAGGACTTGCTTCCCTTGCATGCTGATCTTTCATCTCAGTTCTCTGCTCATTTGTCACCTGTCGAAGAGGCCTTTCCTGACCACCCTATGTATAGTAGCATCCCCCTTCCCTGTCACTTTTCCTTTTATTTTTCTTTATAGCACCTATCACTACCTTACAAATTATGTGTACACACATATGCATATACATTTTGTATTATTGCTTGTTTCCACCACTAGAGCAAGGACTCTGTTCACTGCTGTGTCTTCAGTATCTAGAAGGGGCCTGGCACACCTGGCACAGAGTAGACTCTCCATAGATATTTGATGAATGAATAAATATTGGTTATATTAAGTGAATGCTGGGTTGAAGTATTTGAACACTTTTTTTTTGAGGAAGATTAGCCTTGAGCTAACATCTGCCACCAATCCTCCTCTTTTTGCTGAGGAAGATTGTCCCTAAGCTAATATCTGTGCCAATCTCCCTCTATTTTATGTGTGGGACACCTCCACAGCATGGCTCGATAAGCGATGCATAGGTCCAGGCCCAGGATCCAAACCTGTGAATCCCAGGCTGCTGAAGCGGAGCATGCGAACTTAACTGCTGTACCACTGGGCTAGCCCCTTGAACACTTTTACTTAAGTTTCCAAGGATATAAATCAGTGTTAGGGGAAACTTCCTTCTTGTCTTCCCTCACCTTGGGTTTTCACATCTTTGAATAATAACAACTAATCTAGGTATAAAAGCAGAGTTTGCAAATCTCTTGTTCATATGATATTTTATTTAATGTGGAAAACTCTTGTCTCTTATCTAAGACTGACGTTCTTATTCCCATTACTTTTATAAGCAAGAAAAGAAACAGATAATGTTAACAAATGACTAGACGTATTTAGAGATTTGTTTTTATTCTACAAAGTTTAGACTTAACTCACTTTTTCATTTTCTGTATTCTTTTTTTGGTGTATAATCAGACCAATTTTTTTACCAATAATCAGACTAGGTTTTTACTATTGATAGAGCCCATGCTTTTCTGACTTGTCCAAAGTGGGAGTTAATCCTATGTAAAGCCTGTCGTGATCTGCCTCTTAACGTAGAATTGACTGCTTTCTCTTTTGGGCTCCTGCTTGCCTGTGTCCTGCAAGTTTGTTATCCCTTTGTGGGTAAGAATTAGATATTATCTCTGTATTCTCACTCCCTTGCACAGTTTTGGCACATAGAAAGGATGTGATAAATCTTTAATGAAAGGAGAAAGATCTGTGTAGACTGACTTAATTGAAATTTTTCTGTATCTCTGGACATTGATATTATTTATTTTTTAAAATCTTGGTATAGGAGTAAACATGGAAGTACTAACTTCATTCCAGAACAATTTTTGGATGACTTCATTGATCTTGTTATCTGGGGCCATGAGCATGAGTGTAAAATAGCTCCAACCAAAAATGAACAACAACTCTTCTATGTATCACAGCCTGGAAGTTCAGTGGTTACTTCTCTTTCCCCAGGAGAAGCTGTAAAGAAGTGAGTAATTGCATTTTCCAAATCAGTTTTTAAAAAATACTTGCTATAATGATCTGATCATCCCATAGGTTCAAGGTACTGATGATATTGTTATTTATATGGTTGATTTATTTATGAAGATTGATCATTTGATGTACTCTTGCTATTTTCCCAGATTTTAAACCATTTTCAACATGACAGCATCCCAACGGTATTAATGATTTTGCTGATCATTAGGCAAATTCAAGACTAACATTTCTATTCATTAAATTTTGAGTAAGAGTGCTATAAAGGATGATTACTAATTTCACAAAGTCCATTTATAAACAAATTCGCCTTCGCCTAAAACCATTTATGAGATTTTTCTGGTTATAAATGCAGTATTATAGCATATCTCATTTCTTTTAATTCTTTGGGGGAATTATGTGATAAAGTAGTTAATAGTGATTAAACCCAATTTTTAGAACAGGTTTTATTTACCCTTTGAATCCACTCAAGTTCTGCTTGTTATGATGATAATAATAGGTTTAAAGAACATGGTAGTAGGGTACAAGTTTGCTGATTTTTTTTCTTCATAGTTCTGCTGCTAATTTATGTGTGTGCGTACATATATGCACACATATAATACATAGATATGTAATACTATGTACTGTATATACTACTGTCATAGTCCTGATAACATTTTATTATACTTATTGTTATGTCTGTCTTCCCTCACCAGACTGTATGTTTGTTCAGACAGGAAAAATGATGGATGAGTGGATTTTATTCTGAGGAAGAAGAGTGTTTAACGTTTTTTCCTGTGATGTAACATTAAGATTAAATTCCAAAAAATATTTTCAAAGATGTGATTTTATAAAGAAATATTTTGTAGAAACTTAGAGGTATGGTAGTTGTGATGTGCACATTTTCCTGAGGACATTTCCCATGTGACTAGGCTTTCACTTCCCTCCTCATTTCAGACATGTTGGTTTGCTGCGTGTTAAAGGAAGGAAGATGAATATGCAGAAGATTCCTCTTTGCACAGTACGGCAGTTTTTTATGGAGGACGTTGTTCTGGCTGCTCATCCAGACATTTTTAACCCAGATAATCCTAAAGTAACCCAGGCCATACAAAACTTCTGTTTGGAGAAGGTAATTCTTCTAAAGGTCGATGAGATCTACTTTAGTTGAGAGATTATTTACATTGAATTAATTACTTCAGTAGAGTTGAGGGAAGTCATTATATTTGTTACACTCTCTCGAAGCCTGTAAGGAACCACTGTTGTTTGATAAATGAGTTTAGTTAATTTAAGTTAAACACTTAAAATGTGTTTGCTGTGCACCTTGTAGCTTCAGCATAAGTCCCATACCTCCCCTCCGTGCAGATTCCCACCCCTAAACCTCTGCGGAAATTCTCGAGCCACTACTGAAGTTGCGTGAATGCATTTAATAGTGTGTAAGTTGACAGCTTAATAACATTAATTGCTGACACATATTCAGTTCGTGTTCCATGTTAGCTCTTCTGCTTTGCATTTTTTTCTCAAAAAATCATGAGGTAGTAATAACGATAATAATTACCACCGATATTCATTGACTGCTTATATATTCTGGGCACTATTGATGGCATTTTGCATTTAATGCACTCAACAATGCTATAGGTAGGTGCATTCTACCATCCACATTTTACAGGAAGAGGAACTGAACCTTAGATAAAGTAGCTTGTCCCGTGTCACAGTTTTACTAGCAGCATGTAGCTGACATAACTGAAAAGTTTAAGAGTATGCTAGTTTCAAGATGACTAGATCCAGAAACTCATATTAAGATTATAAATTTCTCTGTCTCTATTTTTGTGTCTAGCCCTGTGCCACCCGCTCTGATGGTTTCTCTCTTAAGCTTCACTATAAGGAAGGAGTTTTCACATGGTGGCCCACAGACTTACATTATCCTTACAGCTGAAAGAATCATTTTTTCCAGTTGTTCCAAATAAACCCCAGCACTGAGTTTCACTGGACTAAGGTCATGGACTTGTCCCTAACCTGAATCTCTGAAGCCGGGGAGATGGAAAATTAATTGATTGGCCAGGCCTACGGTAGTCAGGAAGCCCAGGGTCCCTGAACCTTGGCACATTGACGTGTTAGACTGGGTAATTCTTTATTGTGGGAGGCTGTCGTGTGCTTTGTAGGATTTTAACAGTATCTCTCTGACCTCTACCCGCTAGATGCCAGTAGTACCCTTCCCCCAATCATGACTATTTTTATTTTGAGATTGAAGAAATGCTAGAAAACGCTGAACGGGAACGTCTGGGAAATTCTCGACAGCCAGAGAAGCCTCTTATACGACTGCGAGTAAGTCCTGTGCATTAAACTGTATTGATTCTCAGAAGATGGTGTTGTACAGTTCACGTGAATTTTTCTTTTTTGGAAAGCAGTAAGGAGAGTACATATAGTAATAAGAGCACTCTCCATTGGGCAGCAAAAATAATAAAGCTGTCAGGACTTGACGATAGTTTAATTCTGATAGGTTTGGTATTTTTTATGTTCTTCATTTTCTCAATAGTCTGTTGTATTTGAGAGGTTTGCCGAGCTCTCTGACTTCATCCTCTACAGCTTCCCCTCCTCTCACTCCATTTCCGGTGCCTTGGCCGTCTTGCAGTTCCTCAAACAAAGCAGACACACTCACCTCTGTCAGGTCTGCTCAAATGTCACCTCAGTGAGGCCCCACCCTGATTAAGATTGCAGCCCCACGCCTTCTCCAACGCTCCTCATTTCACTTACCCTCCTCTACTTTTTCTTTTCCTTTTTCCTACAACACATTTACCTAACTTATTATATACAACTTATTTATTTTGGTTATTGTTTGTCCTCAAATACAAAACTGTAAGCTCCACAAAACCATGGAACATTGTGAATTTTGTTAACTGATACATCCAAAGATCCCAGAACAGTTCCGGGCATATAACAAGTGCATGATAAATACATTGAAAGAATTAATGAGTATTTAAGAGCATTAATAAATTCTAAGCAATTGGAGTGTTTCCTATGCCTATAAACCTGGTTATCTTTTCTGTCATGATATAAACAAACAAATAACAACAAACCTCTTTTTTTGCCCCTGTGCCTTTCCGTCTCCTAGCTCCTACCCTGTCTTTTTTATTTTCTTCCAAACGCCTCAGAATACATAGCCTATACTGCTCATCTAACCTTCTGTTCTTCAATCCGTTATAATCAAGGCTCTGACCCACCATCTCAGGTGGAAAAGATGACCTTCAGTTGTCACATCCAGTGGTCTTTTTTCATCTTACTGAATCGCTCTTTGGTGTTCTTTTCTTTGAGTAATATTTGTCCCCATCTATTTCCTAGTTAGCCCTCTTTTCAGTCCAGGCATATGGCTTTCATGACCACCTATATAGTAACGATTTCTAGATCTTTACCTCCAGCTTAGACCTCTTGGTTGTGGTCCAGGAGTCCCTCTAAAGCCTGGTGTTCAAGGAGTGCGGTCCTCAAACCAGCAGCATTGGCATCACCTGAGAGATTCTTAAAAATGCAGACTCTCAGGCCCCACGTCAGACCCACTGAAGTGCATTTTAACAAGATCCCCGAGAGATTTGTGTGCATATTAAAATTTGAGAAGCCCTGGGATATAGAGCATGAGGGTCAAGCATACAATCTAGAGCCAGACTGCCTAGGCTTCATCCTCGCTCTGCTACTAGCCATGTGACCTGAGCAACCGGATCTCTTGTCCCTTGGTTTGTACTTCATAGATTTACAAGAGCTACATGAATTAAGTAGTGCCTGGTGCAGAGTAAATAATCTCGTCCTTTCTCTCTATCCCATTGTCGTTGTAGTTGAGTTCTGGTTATTTCTTACCTGGCCTATAGCGGCAGCTTCCTACCTGTCTCTGCCTCCAGTTTCCCCTCTCCCCACCCCTAGCCTATCCACAATAATGCCAAAATAATCTTTGTAAAGTACAATCTTGCATGCCTTTACTGCTGAAAATGATTTAATGATCTCCTAGCACTTAACACCTTGTATTATGAATAAGTTTAAACTCTTAGATGACATTCAAAGGTCTACATGACCTGGTCTAAATCGACCTCTTTGGCTGCTACCTTCTTTTCCTGCCAGTAATCCTAAACTCCAGTTATATTGGACTAAGAGTTACTGTTCCCTGGGCCCAGTGGGGTTTATTTCACTCTTCACATCTTTGCCCATGCTGATTCTGCTGCGTGGAATATGCTTCTCCCTTTCTTCCGAAATATCTCCTTCAACACCCACTAAATCCTCCCCTCTTCAAAGAAGCCTTTCTTGACCTCCCTTCAGAGTTGATGCTTCTTCCTTTGTGTCCTCAGTCTACTTTGTTCATACTTCTTAGAGCACTATTCACATTCTGCTTGTGGTTATTTATATACATATTTGTCTTCCCATTGAGCTTGTGAATTTCTTGAAACCATGACTGTGTTTTATTTATGCTTATATTCCTGGCTCTTAGCAGAGCACCTAGCACATTGCGGCCACTAGTAAAGTTTGCTTAATGAACAAATTTTGTGACTCTTAGGAACAGAAAATTACAAATAAAGCTAGGTTGGAGTATAATTGTTAAAATATCTCAAGAGTTTTGGGGGAACCCAAGAGTGTGAGCATTTAGCATTTTCTGTGTTATAGCATGGCAGCTGTAGAGATGTTCTGGGTAACACAAACATTGTTGCTTTGGCGGAACACATAGGCCTCTTTATTGTGGCAGAAGATCCCATGTTTCTCGTCTGTGTCTGCCTGACACCATTAGAACCAACCAGACTTAAATAGAAAATTGGCATTCTTTTTCCTCAACACAGTAAATTGTTAATTCATTCCTGAAACAAAAGAACAGATATTTTCATGAAAGTAATATTGCAAAAGCGCATTGTATCAACTAGAGGACCCTCATTAATTCATTGATTCAGTGAATGAATATTTATCGAGTACCTTCTGTTCTGCATGCTTGGGGACACAGTAACGGTAAAACAGACAAGGTTTTAAACTTGTGGAGTGTATGGGAGGTGGAGATGTGAAGAGAGACATAATAAACAGATAGCAAATAAGTGAACGAAACATCAGCTGGTGCTACGTGTGATGAAGAGTGTAAGTGGGGTGGAGGTTAAGGCATAGTCTGGATAGGGTGATGCGGTACAATGCTACTTCCCAGAGCATATTTTGAGAACAGCTGGTTTAGGAAAATAATTCTCTCTCTTAGAAAGCAGTGTAGTATTTTTCTTTGTAAATGTCTGTGTACCACTATAGACTTCTTTAGAAAGAGCCTGCCTTGAGAGCAATTGTTAGTTCTAAATAGATACTATGTTTGAAGGTAATCATTTCTCAAAGCCCTCAGATTTGATTCTTTTCCTCCGTGGGTTTTTCCCATCATTTATCCTTGTCTAGTATGAAAGCATATCCTTAAGATGATGGACCAATTAATTCATATATATAGTGCTGGCATTTTATTTTGGTGGAGAATTTTCTTTCTGTTTTAAAAGTTTAAAAGTCTGTTTAGAAATTCCACCTCCTTTTCAGATGGTACTCCTGGTGCCTAGACTATTAGTGTTATCATGAGGAGATGTAATCATTCTGACATTGTGGGAATTCTTGCTGTAGCTTGATTCCATTGAACAAAGTGTTTTGCATAAGCTTATAAACCTTCAAAGCTTTGTTTCCTCAGTAGTATAAGTGGTGTAACACCATCATGATCTTTAAAATGAATCATAGAAAATTAATTTATTAACTTAAAAATATTGAGCATAAATATAAAAACTGACATTAGCAAACTGTTTTCCAGCCTTCATAGCTTATTCTGTGTTTCCAGGTGGACTATAGTGGAGGTTTTGAACCTTTCAGTGTTCTTCGCTTTAGTCAGAAGTTTGTGGATCGGGTAGCTAATCCAAAAGATATTATCCATTTTTTCAGGCATAAAGAACAAAAGGAAAACACAGGTAAGCTAGTTATTTTTAAATGTTAAAAAATGCTCTTATAGAGTTTATGTAAATCAATTAATAAAAGAAGTATAAAATAATGGAAAATGTTTTAGTATGATTCTTTTTAATATCTTGACAAATAAACTGATAATAATTAAATCTCTTGTCTTCTAAAAATTATAGCAATCATTTTTAAGCCTGTAAATATCAGTAAGAAACAGAAGACTTTCTCTGCAAATGTAGTGTTTCTAAACAGTGCTGCTGAGTAACACAGACTGAGGGATTTATTGCCTATATGTTATTAATATTCAGAGAATATGCTCTCAAATTTCTCGTTCTTAAGTATTCCAGCTTTGGAGTGTACAGTGATTTATGAAATAAGAGGTGTCCCGTAGTTTGATATTTCTGATGATCAGGTAATTAATTTCCAATTAAATTTCGTAAAAACTAGTTGCCTTTATTTTAGTACTTATGAAAACAGGTCATCTGACTGAAATAGTGCTTCTTTGTGAGAAATACTGATCATCTTTAATAGAGAGGCTCTTCCCCTTAGAGCTATTGAGTCAGAGAATTTTCATAGGACACTCTGGCCCTTGTTTACAAGTGAGCCGCTGAGGTTTTCAGTAAGCTGGATTTAATGGGCTTCTGTTTTCACTGTCAAATTGTGATCAAAATTGTGCAAGATGTTAATTCAACCTGAAACATCATTCAGCTATTTCAGTAGAGCTCATGGAATACTGTTTTAGGGGAAAAAATCCCTATCAGATAATCATATTTTTATGCTGTGAATTTTAATTAGTTGCTTATTGATATGGCTTACTTTAATTATGCATCCTTATCAATTCCTTGAAATTTTATGGGTGTAACATTTGTAGGAATACAGAATATAGAATTAGTACTTTATATTACTTGAGTTTCATCCATAGTTTTAATTCCTTTTTTGTTTAAACATAAATAGCTTAATGGAAACAGTGTATGTTTTATTGAAAGCATTTTTCATTGTTTTGGCCAGCTCTGCTACTTAACTGCTTGTGTGTTGTTGTGCAAATTACTTGACCTCTCTGATGTCTATAACATCAGGATTGTACCTATTCTTGCCTCCTAGGATTGTCGTGAGGTTTAGATGACATACTGTTTGTAAATGATCTTAACGTAGTGTTTGGTATAGTAAAATGTAGCAGTCATATTTATGAAGTAATGTTAATTCTCCTGTCATGAAATTAACAAAAGATTTCTGTTCACTTGTCCTCACCACTTCGCAGGAGGCACACTGCACTTTGTGCCTCTGCACCCTCTAGGACTTTGCGTGTACTTTTTCCTCTGCCTCAAATATTTTTTCTCTTTTGCTTAGTGAATCATATTCATTCTACAAGTCTTGGTTCAAATGACAGCTGCATTTGATTTGTGCAAATTATTTTCAACCTTCTTTGAGAAGAATTAATTTCTTCTCTGTGTGTTATATCTTCTGTTCTCACCTTCGTTATAGCAGTTGCTACCGTGTATTGTAATCATTTGTTCTGATGGGCAAGTATCCTGTCTTTTTATCATTGTGTTTTCAACACCAGGTTCAGCACCTGCCAGACACTTAATTTTCATTTCCCTGACAAAGGTTATCAGCAGAGCAGATACTGGACTTGATGCTTCTTGACTTCTTGTCCAGTATTCTTTTTATTTTTCACTTACTGTTTTTTGAGATGACCATCCTGCTTAGGAATGCAGCTAACGTGCGTTAAGCATACATCCCATTTGTCTCACAGAATATTAAAAAGTGTACTTAGCGGCTGAGATTTAATTAAGTTGATAATTTTTACTGTTTCATCAAGGACATACTTAAGTGAAACTAACTTGTTTCGTTTTGTTTTGAACTGTGAGTACGTGGTGGTGACTAGAGTTCCCAGCCACTGCCTTGACTCATCCCAAGGTGCTGGCAGTTTACCACGATTGCTTTTGTATCATCACTGCAAATGTCAATACAGTGGAAAAGGTAAATGACATCTTAGTATTAGTATGAAAATAGTTTTGACCTTGAGTGCCCCCTGAAAGGGTCTTGGGGATCCCCAGAGGTCTCTGGACCACTCTGTGAGAACAGCTGCAAGAGACATACTACTGGAGATATGGAAAAGAAATACAGACTTTGGGGAAGAGCTGTAGCTATTAGCAAAAATGCCATGTTTTTGTCTCAAAATTTACCATGTTGAGCAAGCTGACAGTTGATAAAGTTTGGCCGTTCCTCCTCCACTGACAGCAATGTGCAATGAGTTTGGGCACCTTCACTTCATGATAGAAGTCACTATTATTTCATGGACTTCTTTTTTCTAGGAGAAGAGATCAACTTTGGGAAGCTCATCACAAAACCTGCAGAAGGAACAACTCTAAGGGTAGAAGACCTTGTGAAACAGTATTTCCAAACCGCAGAGAAGGTAATTTCTTAATTACAGTTCATATTTGGAATAATGGCTGTCTTACAGTAATAGATTTTAATTTAGGATATGTATTAATTGATTAAACAAAATGAATCCTCAGAATGTTTCCATGAAGTAAGTAGGGTAACAATTAATTACATTCATTTATAGTTATTACACATCAAGAAAAATAAGTGGTCAATTAATGTTAATTATTAATATTGTTTTTATTGTGGCTATTATTGTTGATGTTATTATCTTCTTTCTCTTTTTTTTCAAGATTGGCCCTGAGCTAATATCTGTTGCCAATCTTCCTCTTTTTTTTTTTACCCTCCACAAAGCCCCAGTACATAGTTGTATGTCTTTATAGTTCTTCTATGTGGGATGCCACCACAGCATGGCTTGATGAATGGTGCTGGGTCCCGGCCCAGGATCTGAACCGGCAAACCCTAGGTGTACCAAAGCAGAGCACGTGAACTTCACCACTACGCTACTGGGCTGGCCCCGATATTATCTTCTTACTTTCTTTTTACTTCTACTGCATAAGTCTGAATCCAAGATTTAATTTTCTTGCATCTGGGTATAATTTCAGAATTAGTTTATCGATTTAGCCATGCAATGGTGAAGCTATTCTTGTTGTCCTGAGTGTATGCCACTATAAGATCCTCTGGTTGTATTATTAGTTTTCTATTGCTGCTGAAACAAATATCCACAAACTTACTGGTTTACGACAACACAAACTTCTTACCTTGTAGTTCTGTAGTTGAGAAATCTGGTACTGGTCTCACTGGCCCTAAACTGAGATGTCAGCAGGGCTGTGCTTTCAGGAGGCTCTAGGGGGGAATGCATTTCCTTGTCTTTTCCAGCTTCTAGAGGTGCCCGTGTTTCTTGGCTCATGGCCCCATTCTTCCATCTTCAAAGCCAGCACTGTGGTGTCTCTCTGGCCATCTTTCCTCAATTATGTCTCTGATTCCCTTCTTCTGCCTCTCTCTTCCACTTTTAAGGATACTTGTGATTACACCTGGATAGTCCCTGATAATCTCCCAATTTTACAACCAGCTGATTATCAACCTTAGTTCTTCTTTGCCAGGTAACATATTCATAGGTTCCAGACATTAGGATCTGGACATCTTTAGGGGGCCATTGTTCTGCCTACCACACTGGTTAACTGAATCTCTCTTAATCATCAGCTGCCATTTCTGGACTCTGTCCCAGCCTCCACATTTTCACCTGTCCTGA
The DNA here is from genome assembly GCF_021613505.1 of Equus quagga. NCBI lineage: Eukaryota > Metazoa > Chordata > Mammalia > Perissodactyla > Equidae > Equus > Equus quagga. Next base: position 45,664,900 of record NC_060280.1, on the reverse strand, counting down.
ACTCTCCTCCCTTTTGTTGTTTTTGCTTTGCTTTCTCTGGCCCTCAATATTTATCAGTAGGCTTAATTACTGTCCATTGTTTTGTTTTGTTTTGCTTTTCCCTTCAATAAGTAGATGACTTGTTTGTCTTTTTCACGGGTAACATTATTCTGTAAATTTTCCTTGCTCATATAGAATTATTTTGTAAAAGATACTAATTTCTGCATCCAGTGATTTGCATCTCTTCTTGTAGAATGTACAGCTCTCACTTCTAACAGAAAGGGGAATGGGCGAAGCAGTACAAGAATTTGTTGACAAGGAAGAGAAAGATGCCATAGAGGAATTAGTGAAATACCAGTTGGAAAAAACACAGCGATTTCTTAAAGAACGTCATATTGATGCTCTAGAAGATAAAATCGATGAAGAGGTGAGTAACCAACTTGGGGTGGATGAGTCTGCTTAGACAGTCTCTCCTTGAGAGTAGCTCTGACTTTCTTTCTGTAAACTACTGTTTAACCTCTCTGAATTGTTTTGTTTTCTCATCTTTAAAATTGAGATAATAAAATGAGGATTAAATTAGAAAATGTCTGATAAGTATCTAGAACAAAGTCATATATTATTGGTAGCCAATAAATGTTAGTTTTGTTCTCCATAGATAGTATCTTCCCTTGAACATCATGAAAGTGCTTTAAATTGAATCTTGTAGTATGAAAATTTCTGCTCATTTCAATTTTTTAGAAGTTTTGATTGAGATTTTGAATTTCATATAGAAAATACATTCTCTCTAAGCGTAAAGCAGTGGAAGAATTACAGAGGAAAAGCTCTTTAGATTTGACTACATAAAAATTTTAAATGTTTGCATGTCAAATTGTCAAAAAAAAAAACAAAATTAGAAGGTATTGACATGGAAAAAATTATTTGTGGACAGAACAAAGGCTATCTTCCTAATATAATATTAGAGCGCTTTTATAAATCTTAAGAAAAATACTACACATTTCAATATAATAATGAGTAAAAGACGTGAATAGATGGTTCACAAAAGAAATATAAATGGCTAATAAGCATATGAAAATGATGCATAGCCTAGGATAATGAAAGAACCTCAAATTAAATGTATTTTTTATTTGTCAAATTGGCAACAATTTGAGAAGAATATTTAGTATGCTGCTGGTAGGAGTGTCAAATCTGAACAGCTGCACTGAGAAGCAGTTTGGCCGTGTGTGTCAAGACACGTAAGAGGATTGCCCTTAACTCAGCCCTGAGAAATTTTCCTAAGACAGCAGTGAAATAGAGATTGGTGTATGGAGCAATTCATCTTAGTGTTCCCCACAGTGGGGAAAATTGGAGATGTCTTGGTAAAATAAATGTTAGCACATACATACTGTAGAATACTATATAATCATTAAAAGTTACGCTTTTGAAGCACATGGAAAAATAGAACTTGGAAAAATATTTCCAATGTTAAGTGACAAAAGAACTCCAAAGATGTAAGACTGTACACAATATCCCAATTATATTTATTTTATATTTGAGTATGTGTGCATGCCAAGAATGGAAGAAAACATTTCAGACATTATCAGTGGTTATGTTCAGATAGTGGGATTATAGGGGATCATTTTCTGTATTTTCCGTATTCCCTGTAAGAATCTCTAAGCAGAAGAACAAAACATTATTTTAAAAACTCGTTCCCTTTGACTTTGATTTTACTGCTTTTAGTTAGTTAACATAGCTCTTTTAAAGCCTTATGGTGTCAGTGTACAATTAGTCATATTCAATGCCGAGTACTTTTACAGTTAGGGCAGGTAATCGGCACTCTGAAATCATTCACTCTGGGACTGGATGTATTGGGTTCATAGATTTTTAGCAGGGATGGATTTCTCTGAAATAAAACATGAGCATCCTACCTAAATGTAAAATGCAAAACTGTAACTCCTAGGAGATAACATAGGAGAAAACCTACATGACCTTGGGTATGGCAGTGACTTTTTAGATATAACACCAAAAGCATGATCCGTGAAAGAAATAACTGATAAGCTGGGCTTTATTAAAATTAGAAAATGCTCAGCAAAAGACAATGTCAAGAAAATGAGAAGACAAGCCACAGACTTGGAGAAAATATTTGCAAAAGACACATCTGGTAAAGAACTCTTCTCCAAAATATACAAAGAACTCTTAAAACTCAGTAATAAGAAAACAGAGAACCTGATTTAAAAATGGACCAAAGACCGTAACAGACCTCGCCAAAGAGGATATACAGGTGGCAAATAAGCATATGAAAAGATGCTGTATGTAGTATGTCAATAGAAATGCAAATTAAAACAACACTGAGATATATCACTACACACATGTTAGAATGGCCAAAATCTGGAACACTGACAACACCAAATGCTGGTGAGAGTGTGGACAACACAAACTCTCATATAGTGCTGGTAGGAATGCAAAATGGTACAGCCACTTTGGAAGACAGTTTCTCGTAAAACTAAACATACTCTTACAATACGATGCAGCAATCGTGTTCCTTGGTATTTGCTTGAAGGAGGTGAAAACTTGTGTCCACGGACCAGCCCTGTGACCTGGTGGTTAAGTTCGGCATGCTCCACTTCGGCAGCCCAGATTCGGTTCCTGGGTGCAGACCTACACCACTCGGCAGTGGCCATGCTGTGGTGGTGATCCACATACCAAACAGAGGAAGATTGGCACAGATGTTAGCTCAGGACGAATTTTCCTTAGCAAACAAACAAACAAAACACCACATTGCTTCAGTTAATTTAAAAAAAACTAAAAAACCCCATAAAAACTGATGTCCACACAAAAACCTACACATGATTTTTATAGCAGCTTTATTCATAAGTGCCAAAACTTGGAGGCAACCAAGATGTTGTTCAGTAGGTGAATGAATAAGTAAACTGTTAAGTGTCCAGACAAAGAAATATTATTCAGTACTAAAGAGCAATGAGCTGTCAAGCCATGAAAAGACTTGGAGGGACCTTAAATGTATACTACTAGGTGAAAAAGGCCAATCTAAAAAAGCAACAAAATGTATGGTTCCAAGTATGTAACATTCTGGAAAAGGCAAAACTATGGAGGCAGTAGAAAGATCAGTGGTTGTCTGATTGGTCATGGGTGGGGGAGGGGGTGAAGAGGCAGGGCACAGAGGACTTTTTGGGCAGTGAAACTCCTCTGTGTGATACTCAGCCTGCTAGACATTTTGACTTGTATGTTTAGTAGACATCCTCAAACTTTTTAACATTCCCTATCTGAATTGCTAATTCTTAGCCCCTGTTCTGACTGTAGTGCTCTAGTGGAAGCAGCATTCTTTCATTTGCTTAGGCCAGAAACTTTGAAGTCATGCTTCACTCTTCTCTCTCTCATCCTGGCTGTCTATAAATCCTTTTAGCTCTACCTTCAGAATATATACAGAATGTGACTACTGCTCTCCACCTTTATCACTTCCAATGGTCCAGAGCATCGCCGTTTCTCACCTGGATTATTCTAATAGCCTCCAAACTGGTCTCCCTGTTCTACCCAGACCCTTCCTCCACCCCCTATTCTGTCCTCAGTTCAGCTGTCAGTGATCGTCACTGTACAGATGAAGTCACTCCTGCCTAAAAAAAAAAGTCCTCACAGTTATTTACAAGGCCTTATTCAGTCTGGCTTTCTGTTACTTCTTTGGCTTCATATCTGCTCCAGCCACAGCAACGTCCTTGCTGTTTCTTAAACATACTGGGCAATGCCTTTGCACATATTCTTTCCTTTGATTGGAATGATTTTCCCCAGTTGTTTGCAAGATTCATCCCCTTCCTTTTAAAATCTTTGCTCATATATTACCCTCTCAGTGAGGCCTCTCATGATCATCCTATTCAGATGTAACCTCTCTGCAGCGCTCCAGTCCCTTTTCCTGCTTTGTTTTTCTCTGAGCACTTACCACCTTTTGCAAAGGTTTCGCAGGTCCAGATATTTAGGACCCACAAAACTCCACTGAGCATACTCACTTAAGGTTTTTATTTAAATGCAAAGGATAAAGTACAGAAGAAAAAGAGGATAGGCAGGCATGAGGGATCTGAGAGACACCAGGCATAAGCTTCCCATGTCCTTATTGTACACAGTGTACCCCGGATTGAACACTAACATCTGTGAAGAAGTTCCCAGGGGGTCTTTTATGCCCCTCTGCTGACATAATCAAGCCATGCTGGCTAACTGGTTGTGCAGGTTGAAAACCATCAGTAAATAAACTGGCCCTGGGAATGCCAGAGGCTTCTCAGAGATAAGGATAGAACTGTCCTATCTGTAGGTTAACTACCTGTAAATTAGCTTTCCCAACTGTAAATTTCCTAGCTGTAAATTAACTTGATCCTACATGCCTTCTAAAACACAATGTAACTTCTTATTTTGTTTATTGACTACCCTTCCTTACACACACGCACACAGACACACACACTCTCACAGATTGTAAGCTCCATGAGGGCAGAATTGTTGATTATTTTGTTCATTGTTGTAATTCTTACAGTAGTGCTTGGTGCATAGTAGGCGCTCACTAAATATATAGTTATCAAATATACTAAATATATAGTTGTCAAACATCAAATAAATGCAGCTTATCTCTAACTATGTAACTATATTATAAGAGCCTTGTGAGCCAGAACCAGTGAAAAAGGAATCTCTAGTATTCTTCATCGTACCAGGACCATGGTTCGCAAACAGCAAACATTCAGTAGTTGACTGTTGATAAAATGGATCTGCGGAAGCCCACCCACCTTGAATAGCATTTCAGAGGGCCTGCTGGACGGCTTGCAGCAGGTGCACAGAATGATGTGAGCAATGCAATAAATAATTCAAACCTCTTCAAAGAGAGATGTTTGTTTTTAACTATTTTACTGAAGGATAACACCCATGGGTTATTGGGATCTTTTCCTCTGCAGTCTGACAGACTATTTTTCAGTGACATGGAACATTCTGGCAGCAGGTGGTGTAATTTTGCCTAGGGCCAATTCTTTTTAGAGTACATTTCTGAAATTTTAATGTAAGTGACCGGGAAAATATGATTTCTTTAATCGGTCTTTTGTGAGACAAACCTATACTTAAATTTCGAAGTTTTATGCTGTAATGGAAAGCATCTGTTAATTGTAGCCCATTATTTTACATTTACATAACAGGAATAAGCAACATGTTTGTAATTTATTCTGTTATAATCCAGGTGCGTCGCTTCAGAGAGAGCAGACAAAAAAATACTAATGAAGAAGATGATGAAGTTCGAGAGGTAATTTCTCTGCTGTGAATTTCTATGCTTCTCTGTCAGTTTGTTAAATTAGAATAACTAGTAAGTTCATTTCGAGTAGTCCATCCACAGAACCTAGGTTTGTTGGATGGGGCTGAGGAGGGGTTGGCTAAGGATGGCTGCCTTTGACTTATTCCAGCTTAGCCTACCAAAATTCTGCTTGCCAATATTCTCTTTTTTAAACCCTTTGCTCTTGCCTAAAACTGATTTAATTGTGTGTTTGTTGTAGGGTATGGGGTTGGGGGCTAGCATGTACAACAAGAGCCCTTATTAGTCAAAATAATTGCTAGTTATTATCAGGGCATCTTATCGGTATAAGATAAAATCTCACCCTACTGAGCTGATATTATTTTGGGCAAAAAAGAAGAAACTTAGTGTTTTGGTGAGCAGTTATCATAGGTAAATATACAGTGTCCCCTGGCCTTTCTCAAGGGTTGAAATCAGCTTCATCACCATTATCACTGTCTTCTCCGTCTCTTTGCAGTTTAGGAACTTGAAGTTAGTAACTGTTTACTTAAATTTTGGGCCTCCCTCTGGTGCTTGGTGAATCAGTGATTGAAGTATATATTCCTACTTTCTAATTGTCCTAGTGTTGTATGACTGCTATTTAGAGTTTAAAAGTTATTTTATAAATGATTTACTGTTAGGATTTTGTCTTGATTGCTTTCATTCAGCATTTTTTATAATACCTGTTATAGATAGCCATTCGGCTTTATATTGGGAATACAGATATGAAAAAGGTATAGTCTGTGTCTACCAGAGAGTCTGAATTTAGTAGGTGAGACAGACATATGTAGAAAGAAAATATTAAATCATGTGATCTGAAGTTTCACCCTCACTGAATTTCACCCTCACTGTCCTACTAGTCTGTTTTCATTTCCTAAATATTTTGTAGCTGACAGTGGTGAATTAGAAAGAGTTGAAGCACTCAAAACATCTCTCAAGTTAACTTTTACTAGTCCCACTATTTTCTCTGCAACAAGAAGAAAGGAATTAATGGGAGCCCACCCCTCCCCTTTTAAGTAAGGTTTTTTGCCTTGTTTTAAGCACACTCCTTAGGTAGAAGTCAGTACCTGAGACAGTAAGAAGGAAAAGGAGAAGGACCCTGCTTACAGAGATGGCGACTCTCAATTTACTTTTGTTCACCCCCTGAGCCCTTCCAAAGGAATCCCTATTTAGCAGTTCACCTACTGATGACTACTAGGTAACTCCACAGCCTTTCATGTTGAGCAGTTTTAGTTTTAGACCCTGACGTAGGAAAAATCAGTTATCAAATAATTCTTCTTTACCATCTCTGGAGGCCATGAGACAGACTCTGAGCCTTTTTAAAAAAATTTAAAAAAAAATTCCGAGTCTAAATCTGACATACTTCATCATCTGACCTTCCATCCTTGGTATTTAGGATTTTACAGTGATCCGATGCCACTTTTCTGGAATTTTAAGGAATAAAAAAGTGCATTTTTGGTGTTATTACAAAAGTTTGGTGTTCTGTAACTCTCCCTTCTCCAAATTGTGTCCCAGTTCATTAGAGTATGTAGAAGTATGAACAGTGTAGTAACTCAGTTCATAACCTTGTCTTAAAAGAATATGCTAGGATAATCTTCTAAAAATTGAGTTGTAAGTTTCACAAATATCTTTTCCTTTTACTACTTACTCTCCATGGAGTAAGATAGGAAAATTTGCAATATAAACTAACATTACTAGCAATGGTGCCAGTATTGACAGCAGTTTTTTCCCATACTGTGCCTTTCATTAATAGTCATTGATTTCATTAATAATAATTGATTATAGAACTAAAAGCTACCACCATCCACTAAATTTCAAAGAACATTCCCAACATCAAAGTCATTCTCCTAAATAAATGTATCGGAAAAAACAGAACTGATTACCTACTTGGCTTTATTCATTACTGTTTTCAAGGGGGAAAGGGAAATGGGAGTTATTGAATTTTTGCTACGTGCCTTACTTACACTCTCTCAGTTTCCGTTTTACAAGTGAGGAGACTGAGACCAGACTGAAGGCCACATGATAGGGCTGGAATTTGAACCTCACAATTTCTACCAAGTGTAGACTTTTCCACCACACTGTGTCCTATCAGAACTTTATATTATAATAACATTAATACAAAGCACGGCCAATGAATGGCTAAAAATTTAAAACTTCTAAAACTGTCATGCAGCACATCAAGATCACTGTTCATAATAAGCATAGATGCAGCTACTGTGCCATTTACAAGATGATTTTTTGGAATCTAAGAGGAGGAAGATATAGATTCGGGATCCCTTACCACATTTATTCCATTTGTGTTCATCTTACAGAGTGACCTTAAAGTAGAAAAGACAGTTTGCCAAATGGCAGGAGCGAATGCTTGAAAGAAATGATTCCTGGTTCCTGGATTATTTGGCTTAAACTTGATTAACCCTTTCAATTTACCAGATCACAGAAATATTTTTTTACAGTGGTTCCTATATGTTTGAAGCCACTAACCTCATTACTGTTTTAAAGTGTGAAAATTTACTTCAAGGAAGGTAGGAGGGGACGTGACAAACTTCACATGGGAATTTTTAAGAGGAAAGAACTTTTGGGTTTATATTTTCAGCTGTATTTTAAAACTGTAGCAAGTAATCAGGGCTTCTTAGGTAATTTGTCAGCATGCCATAGAGTGTTGTAAATTTTTTCATTCTTAGCACACTATTTAGAACTTGACTAATGAGAAGAATTTAGAACTGAGACTTTCCCAAGCTGTAATTCACAGCTTTGCAGAATCATTTAGCTCAGAATATGCATCCTAGTACCCTGCTCATTATTTAAACAAACAGGCAGACCAAAGCATTAGCTCTTCCATTTGGAGAAAAAACATGCTTCACCATCTCTTGTTCACATAGAAACTCTCAAGTATTTTCTTTAATTATAAGTTCACATTTAAGTAAAAGGCCGAACAGTAAATATTTTAGACTTTGCAGACCATATATGGTCTCTGTCACATATTCTTCTTCTTTTTTTTTTTTAACAATCCTTTAAAAACGCAAAAACTATTCTTAGTCTATTCTCACAGTTCATAGTTTATCTGGCCTCTGATCTCTTATGTTCTATCTGAATTTGAGGCAAGGTTGATATCCTATTTCAAACTGTAATACTACGTACTATCAGCAGAGTGAAAAGGCACCCCACAGCATAGGAAAAAATATTTGCAAGTCGTGTATCTGATAAAGGATTAATATCTAGAATATATAAAGGACTCCTAAGATTCAGCAACAACAAAACAATTTAAAAAGGACAAATGACTTCAATAGACATTTCTCCAAAGTAGATATACAAGTGACCAATAAGTACATGAAAAGATGCTGAACATCGCTAATCATTAGAAGAATGCTAATCAAAACCATGAGATCCTACATCACACCCTTAGTATTGCTGTTAGCCGAAAATTAGAAAATAACAAGAATGGGCAAGAATATGAAGTTGGAACTCTGGTGCATTGCTGGTGGGAATATAAAAACTGCTGTGGAAAACAGTTCCTCAAATAATTAATCATAGAATTACCATATGATGTAGCAATTCCACTTCTATGTATTTGCTCAAAAGAATTGAAAGCAGGGACTCAAACGCATTTGTATGCAAGTGTTCATAACATTATTCACAGTAGCCAACAGGTAGTAACAGTCCAAACCCCATCAAAAGATGAGTGGGTAAATAAAATGTGGTATGTCCAGTGGAATATTATTTAGAGTTAAGAGGAATGAAATTCTGATACATACTGCAACATGGATGAACCTTGAAAACATTATACTAAGTGAAGAAAGTCAGACGCAAAAAGGACAAATATGGTATGATTCCTGTTATATGAGATGCATAAGGTAGTCAAATTCATACAGACGGAAAGAAGAATAGTGCTTCCCAGGAGGTTGAGGGGGTTAGGGAATGGGGGATTGTTTAATGGGTACGGAGTGTCAGTTTGGGATGATGGAAGTGTTGTGGAGATTGATGATAGCAACGCTTGCACACAACAGTGTGAGTGTGCTCAATGCCACTGAACTGCACACTTAAAAATGGTTAAAATGGTAAGTTTTTTGTTATGCATATTTCACCACAATTAAAGAGAGTGTAATACCAAGATAGTATGTTTTCAAATCTCACAAAAAGTATATGGAAGCGTCGTCTTGCCCTTGGCTCTAGATCTGTACTGTACTCAGAATGGCTCTACATTTACACTCATGAGGTCTTAGAAATAACATACTTCCAAGATATCCGTAAACTCCAATGTCTGTTACACAGAAAAGGAGGAGCTAAAATTATATTTGATTGTGATGTTTGAGATGAAAAACTGAAGATATATTTAGACAAAAGTAAAGTATAAAATTTGGAAATGATGGTAATTCTTTCCAAGAAATAATAATCATAAAAAGGCATCTGAATTTTAAATTTTGCTGGATTCTGCCAGATGGCTCCAAAGGTGTTACACCAGAGTACATTCCAACCAATAGTATTTGGCCATGCTTATTTCCCCACATCCTTGTCATCATGATGTATTACTACATCTTTTGATCTCTGTAAATCTAAGATGTGAGAAATTATTTCTGAGTTGTTTTTAATTTGTACTGCTTTTATTGCCAGTGAGTCTGAGAAATTTTCATGTTTATAAATAATGTTTATGTGAAACACCTGGTCATGTTCTTTGCCCAATTTTTTTTTTCCACTGGGGCATTGGTCTTTCTCTAATTGATTTGTATGAGTACTGACGTGAAAGTGAGTGCAGGCTGGATGTGTGTGTAGCATATTGAGGGTTTTTGTCATGTAAAAGAAGTGTCCACCTCTTCCTGAGGGTTTTTCTGTTTGTTTAAATCCAGAATGGGTGATGAATTAAGTGCCTATTTGGCATCTTTGGAGATAAGCATGTGGAGTTTTTCTTTCTGTATTCTGTGAATATGGTGAATTATATTAATACATATCCTATTACTGACCCATCCTTGGTCTCGCTTTGTGAACCCTCTTGTAATGGGTATACTAGTCTGTCCATATTCTCCTAGATTATCTTTGTCTGCTTTAATATTCATAAGTAAGATACTGTAATTTTCTTTTTTGTGCATGCAATCTTTGCCAGTTTTCAGTACCATGTTATGCTGGCTTTATAAAAAGAAATTGGAAACTTTCTTTCTTTTGCTGTGGTACTATTGAAATGGTAGTAGAATTATCTGTTCTTTGAAGATTTGGTAGAATTTAATGTGAAACTTTCTGATTGTGGTCCTTTTTTGATTGTGGTTTCTTTTCATTAAAAGAACTAATAATTTTCTCAAAATTTTCTTTGATAATTAGCCTTTTGTGACTGTCTCTCTTTTCTTGGCTCAGTTTAGGTCATTTATTTTCTAAATTACTTAGAAGTGAGCAGAGTATTTTGTCATGATTCTTTTAATTTTCCTTGGATCTTTTTTCCCCTCCATTCTCATTTCTTTGCTTTAATAATTTAATTCATTGCTTTAATTGTTTCATATGTTGTGATATGGAGTATTTTTACTGCCATTATTTTCTAAATATTCTACAATTTTAGTTTTGTTTTGCAGTTTGGAGTCAGGGTTTTTGTTTTATTATTATTAATTTCTAATTTTATTGCAGGGTGATTAAGCAGTATGATAATACTATAATTTATTGATATTTTTCTTAGTACCCCATTATATATCAGTTAAAACGTTTCATGGGGTCTTGAAAAGAAGTATTTATTTTCAGAGTATAGAGTTCGACATGTATCAATTAGATCTATCTTATTCATTATGTAATTTAGGTCTCCTTTTTTTCTTTTAAATATACTTTAAAAACAAACGTACAGCTAGTTCTCGTTATTTGTGGTGGTTATGTTCCATAAAGTCACCATAAACACTAAATTAGTGAGTACCGAACCATCGCTCCTAGGGGAAATACAGGGTTAGGTTCTTGCCAGCCACTTGTTACAACATTTTTGTCAACCGATCAGTACATAACCCTTTTCATGTGTGTTTCTTTTTAAAGACTCCTTATTTAACATACATTGTTGGTTCATTAACATTGGACTCATGGCCCACAGCCTTATAACTCAGGGCTGAGTACAGGTATCTAACACAGGTGTTTCCTCCGTAAGGCACATCACAGCCTTCTTGCACTTAGGAACGAGACAACACTTCAGGAGTACACTGGGGAGGCATTTTAAAAGTAAAGTCACCGATCAGAAGCACAAAATTGTGAAAAATGTGACACTAAATATACTATGAAAAGGACACTTGTTTAAAGTGCAAGAGCTGAAACAAGAATGCTGAGTGTCTCGTTGTTCGACCTCATCTAGGAATGTGTGTGTCAGGTGACTCAGAATTTTCACTGCTTTGCACACGTCTACAAATGACCACGAAAGTGTCAAAAGTATCGTTTTGGGGGGGTTACAAATAAACTTTGGCAACTAGGTAAATTTGCAATATAGAATCTGAGAATAATGAGGATTGACCGTACTTAATGTGGGACATGAAAGAGGAATTGAAATCTTTTTTCTACTATTTTTTGATTATATTTTTTGTTATATTCCCTAGAGTTTTTTCATTTGTGTTGTAATGCCACGTGGAGCCCTCCGTGGAGTGATTTAGCTGGTATTTCACTTCAGCTAAGATCATCATCGTGACGCTGGATTACCTCCCACCTCCCACCACCCCCTTCACTCCTACTTCTACCCTGCCTGCTTTGTTCTCGTCTCCTCATTTAGCCCTGTCTCTCCTTATTTCATGGCATCACGGAGAGCTTAGAAATGCCCTAACCGTCTATTCTTAAAGACTCCTTATTTAATATACATGGTTGATTCATTGACATTGAACTCAGATCCAGGACTTGTCATTCCAAGCAAGAGAGACTGTTGTCTTGGCCTCCTGGGATACATAGATCAATTCTGGAGAGCTCTACACCGCCTGACACTCTTCTCAACCTTCTCCCTTAGGTCAAATCTTCGATATATCCGTTAACTCTTCTTCATAGGTTTTGTGTTTTGGGGTTAGAGCTATTTTCTAATTTTATTGAAAATGTATTGGGTTTTATTTTTGTCCTCCTTGTTACATTTTGATTGGCTTAAGGGCAGAAATCAGGGCAGCATTGCTTTTATTCTGTTTTTATTCAGAAAATCTACATTTATTTTAGAGTTAGAACTTTTTGTTGTCTCAAACTTGTCCTTTCTAGACAGTTTCTTATCAAATTAAAATTTGAGGTATATTCTTGGTCCTAAGGTTTTTATTCTTTTCCAGGCCTTCAAAGATGTATTCTACTTAATTCTTTTTATCATGTATCTGTAAGAGATTGCTCATGTGTTTCTGATTATAAAAGTAATGTTTTAGAAAAAATATATATATTGTAGAAAATTTGTAGTATTCAAGAATAAAGAAGAAAACAAAAGCACCCCCAAATTTCGTCACTCAGAGATAACAGCAATTTCTTGTAAGTTTTTTCTCGGGATTTATTAAGAGGTCACTGGACAAAGTAGCTCAAATGATGACAGTCTCTTACAAACGGTGGTGCTGGATTAGGGGCACTTGCCAACATTCCTCCCAGTTCTGAAAGCTCTGATACTGTGAAATTTTCTCTCTTGGTAAACCTGTTCCAAAGGTCTCCTTTTACAGGTAGTATTGTAAATTGCTCTGACAAATCATAGGCACTGAATTTGATTGATGGGGGAGGAGGGATGTTCTGTTTTACATTTTTGTAGCATGATTAATGAAAAGTAATTGTATAGACAGTTTGGCGATATTAAATGTTCATCTGAATGACCAGATTAATGCCTTTTAGGATGCTGCATTATCTACTAATGTGTGCTTTCTCCTTGTTCTCCCTCTCAGGCCATGACTAGGGCCAGAGCCCTCAGATCTCAGGCAGAGGACCTTGCTTCCGGCTTTAGTGCCGATGACCTTATGAGTATAGATTTGGCAGAACAGATGGCTGATGACTCTGATGATAGCATCGCAGCAGCAGCCAACAAAGGAAGAGGCCGAGGAAGAGGCCGGAGAGGAGGAAGAGGCCAGAATTCAGCATCGAGAGGAGGGTCTCAGAGAGGAAGAGGTTAGCCCTGAGGATAGTCTATTGCACACATTCAGACTTGGCAGTTGAGTGGGAAATATGGAATTGTATTCCTGTTGTCAGAATTCAATTACGCAGTCCTTTAAATCTTTATTTTTATAGTGCATAAAGTCAGTCTTTAATGTAGTTCTCACATGTACGTTTCACTGAAATTAATTTTGAATAGCCACATGCACATAGGGTTTTAATTGCTTTTAACATTTATTTTATAAAGACCTTCACTATATTTCTTACACGGTACCTTTTGGGTGCATTTATTGTCATATTTGCTCTCGTGTGTACACAGTAATAGTGAGGCAAATATGAGCTGTTAGGGAAGATGGCTTGTTAATGGCCATTGGCAGCAGGAAGGAAACTCTAGATCTTAAAAATTATTTTTTGTTGCTTTAATTAGATACAAATGCTCTTATAAAGTGGCTTCATAAAATGTGTCTTGAAAGGAAAATTACCCTAAAATAATTTGATTTCTTTAAAAAAAATCATTAATGTTAATTGCCATCACTGTATTTAATGTGACTATTTTCATTGAATAGTTCAAACAATGGAAGGTGTTCATCCAGTGACTTCCTGGTGGATTATAAAAACCCATTCCTAGGAGTATTTTTTTAATTGTTTTTATTAAATATTTATCCATAGGAATTTTAAGGTGGTAAAATGGATAATACTTCAGTTAAAAATCTTCAGGAAGACAAATTCTTATCTAGTGATAGTTATTTTCATTATCCTTACATTTACAAAATTTTTCCTTAAATTTTAATTGGAAAATATGAACCAAATATGGCCTAAGTATAGTCTCTGAAAATTGATTGATTAGACTCTTGCTGCTCCTTCTCAGCTTTTACACATAAACTATGTTTTGACATAACTGTATTTAGATTTCATTTTGATGGTGTTTTAAAACAACTTTAGCTACTGATGAGATTGTATATTGACTGCCTATTATTCTAACATCAGGCACCAGTTTAGAGACTTCTACTCGAAGCAGAACTTCAAAGGCCTCTATGCCAACATCAAGAAATATGTCTATTTTAGATGGTGAGTATAGAATGCAAATGATTATCTAGCAGTTATTTATAAATTCCAACTTAGGAAGACCTAGGATACCCCGTTAATAAAACTCACTGGTTTGTGTGTCCATCACTGGGGAGTTAAAAGGATTAATAGGACCAAAAAGTAAATTATTCTGTAAAAGATCTTTGCCGTATGTTGGAGCTATTGAAGAGGGCGAGCCTTAAAAATTATGTTTTATAATTCCTTACTGTTAGACAAATTTGATTATTTCCTTTTTATAGAGGAATCACTAAGATATAGAAAAGTGGGACAATTGATCAGTGTAATCACCAATAATCAAGGGAGAAGGAACTGTTTCTTAATGTATTGTTTACTTTCTTTCCTTGTGCTGCTTTTGTCCATCTATACTGTAGTATGGAGAACTCATGTGAGCTGTATTTAAGAGAAGTGATGGTTAAGATTCTTTGAATTAACTGTGTATGTGTTGTGATCTAAAAATTGGCCTTAAACTAAGGAACCTATTTTTATAAACTGTTTTTAATAGTAATTTTTTAAAAGTTTAATAAAATATCTTTAATACTGTAGTTTATGAGACCAGCCTCAGTTGTTAGTCAAATTTATGCAAATGTTTGTTAAAATAGGTGGATCTTTTTTCTACCCAGCATTCAGAATATATCCATATGTATTTTATTTATACTATCTGATTATTTGAGGTTAATTATTGACTCACTTTTATAGCTAGGATTAATTTTTGACAGATTTGAGAGCTGGACTAAATCTTGCAAGATTTTATTTATCAAGGGTAAATATAAACTGTATTTATGTCCAAAAGAACAGCTGCACAAAAAGAGTTGTGAGAGGTATGAACAGTAGCAGTAACTCAAGTAAAAAAGAGTTAGATCGATAAGAGTTGTGCAGGTCGACCTAACTGTCCAAATCTAGTGGTGTGTTAAGCTATATTAATAGAAGTAACGCATCTCGACAGCAAGGAAGTTCTCCCTCTGTCCTGAATTGGATGCTTCACACCAAGAATACTGTGCTCATCTTTGGAAGTATATTTCAAGAAGAATATCTGCTATATATGATCTTTCAGAAGAGAAACCATACAGTATAAAAAGTGGTAGAAGGAACTTGGGATGTTTAACCTGAGAAAGTCAGGTCTTTACATAAATTAAATTCCATCATGTGAAAGATTGAATAGATTTGATTTGTATAATCCCGAATGCATGGTTTTAAATCTGTTTTGAGTTATGGATTCTTAAGAATCTGATGGAAGCTATGTGTCCTCTCCTTAAATAAGTACTCATATGTAATTGTGCTCAATTTCAAAGGGTTCAAGGACCCCTATGAAGCCCATCCTCCAGATTAAGAACTACTAATCCAATGAGGATAGATGGGAAAAGCTAGAAGCATAAGATTTAAGTGTATTATCTAGCAGAATGGATCTAGAAGACTTCAGAACAACTTTGCCTACTCCCTCCTTTTATAGGTGAATAACTGAGCTAAGCAATTTGCCCTAGGTTAATACAACCCTAATAGTACTAATAATAGCTAATATTTATGAAACAGTTCACTGCACACCTCTTAACAGCTCTGTGGCATAGATACTTAAATTATCCCTGTTGTACGGAAAAGGGAACTGAGGCTTTGAAAAGACAGGCAACTTACTCAAAGTCTCACAACTAGTAAATTATAGAGCTGGGGTCCATCCCACATTCTCTGGACTCCAGAACCAGTAGTTAACCTCTGTGCTCGTTTCCAGATCAATGTAACATTAGAGACATAGCTACTGTTTCTCAGTAGAGGAGTCTTTGCATTATACAGAGTAATCTATCTAATTAATATACAGAGGGAGTAAGCTGCCTCAGAAGGAAGTGAGTTGTGACTCCGTCAGAAGTAGTTTTCAACATTTATTGGATGACAACTGACACTGGAGAAAGGATAAAAACATCAAGTCCATTAAATGACTCAAGGAATCTTCTTATCAAAAATTCTGCTGCTATATTTTCACCCAAGGATTATTCCGTACTCTAGGAGAGCCAGCTGAGATCCTTATCTTTTAACTCCAGAAGCATGTTGACTTTGTTGCCATTTGGGAAATGGCATCCATAAAGATGTTGTTCCATTCTTGGCAGGTCTAAGATAAAAGCAGAGAAGGAGAAAGAGAAAAGGCAGCTTGGTAAAGGACCTAGGCTGAGTCCAACATGTAAACACTTTGTGACTTTGGACAAGTCATTCTCTCTCTAGTTCATTTACATGTACATTAGGAATAATAATTCCTGCCATATTGGGCTATTCTGAAGGTTAAAAAGCAAAAAACCTGGGACATAGTAGTATTTATGAATAGTACCACTATAAAAAAGAGAAAACAGAGGGAGTTAGAAAAGGAGAGTGAATAGAATATGAACACATCCGTGTTAAACCACCAAAAGTTGGTTAGCATGCAACGACAGAGGCATAGATGTTATGTTACCCGCCTTTACCTTAGCCAAATTGCCTTTTTTCATCATGGCTTAAGGGTTTTATGTGAAACTTTCCTTGACACCAGTGGGCAGAATTAATCTCCGGAAGTGAGTCTTCAGGTTTCTGTTGTTAAGAAATCAGCTTTTAGTTAAGCTTGTTGCTTTTTTTTTTTTAAAGCAGACTATTTTCCTCCAGCTGACTGTCTTTGGTGTTCTGCAGTTTCACTGTGATGCATGTAGATATGGGATTCTTTTTTATCTTGCTTAGGATTTATTGGGCTTCATGACACTGAGTCGATGTCTTTCATCATTTCTAGAAAATCCGTAGCTGTTATCCCTTCAGATATTCCCTCTATGTTGTTCTTTTTCTCCTCCTTTCTGGGCTTCAATTAAATAAATGTATGACCTTTTCAATCTGTCCTCCCGTAATTCTTAACCTCTCTTGTATTGTCTGTTGTTTCATCTTGTGCTACATTCTGAATAATTATTTC
The DNA here is from genome assembly GCF_021613505.1 of Equus quagga. Classification (NCBI taxonomy): domain Eukaryota; kingdom Metazoa; phylum Chordata; class Mammalia; order Perissodactyla; family Equidae; genus Equus; species Equus quagga. The sequence goes on along the minus strand of NC_060280.1, from coordinate 45,647,609 downwards.
TGCTCAGTCTTCCAGTTCACTCATCTGTTCTTAAAACTGTCCATTGAATTTTCAACTTTCATTGTTTTTTGGGGGGAGGTTTGAAATTCTATTTGATTCTTTTAAAATATGCTATGTCACTTTTAATAGTTTTTAAAAATTCCCTACAGATATTTTTAAGCTTGTTTTTAATTTTTTGTGTATGCATAGTAAGGGTTTTTTTTTTTTTTTTTTTTGTATTCTCTGTCTAATAACCCAGTGTCTGAATGTCTTTGACCTCTTTCTGTTGTCTGTTTCTGACGGTTCTCATTTATGGTGACTTGTTTCCTTGCATGCTTTTCTATTGTCCCAAAAGAATTATCAGTGGGAATAATTGGAGACGTTGGATGAAGATGTCTTCCTCCAGAGAAGATTCGTATTTATTTCTCCAGGCTTCTGGGGCACCACAAGTCTTAGACCACTTTAAGCTAAATTTAAATTTATAACTTGAGGACCAGCCAGGTGATATGTACTTGTGAAATCCTGTTTATGTCTGCTTCTCTCCTTAACCATTGGGGTCCCAGTTTAAGGAAGGGAGGAAATGCATTAGGCTCTCCACCTTGGGCAGGCCTTGAGCTGTGGCAGCCCTCTCCCTCCCCCACAGAACTGTCAAAACCAGTGTTAACATTTGCCCAGATCAGCAGGTGTCCTCAGGGAAAGGGACTCTGCTGTGCTAGTCTCTCTGAGTTCTAGCTTTTCTTCAGTTTTGGCCTGTTAATTCTTCACTATACTCAGCTCTTCAGTGCCATTAAGAATTTTTTTTCAATTTTTGATGTAGCAATTTGGATTGTTTTCAGCAGAAGTGTTTGTCTGAATAAGCTAGCCAACAATGAACAGATACAGAGGTTTCTCTTCATTTTCTTTATTTAAAACTCCTATGGGACTGCCACCTTTACAGCTAGAACTCTGTCTCACAGAAGTTTTGTGAGCATTTTCTCACTTTCTAATGTCAGCTCATTTTAGAACCACTGTGCCAATGAAACTTTCAAAGATATTCTTTGATGACTCTTGCTCTGTTACTTAATTGATATTGTGGAATAAAGCTGCTGTTTGTGTAGAGAAGACAAGAGACCAGTTATAGTGCTTTAAAATGTTCACAAATTGGCATGATTAATCATTTTTTTAAGTAATAATATTCATTTGTAAGAAGAGGCTATGTAAGTAAACCAAATTACTATGAAACTCAAGATTTCCTGAATTACTTTCCAGGCAAAAATCTTACTGTGCCTTTTGTAGCGATAGTTGTGACTAAGAACGTGGGCTCTCGAGTCACACCTATGTGGTCGGCCAGCCCTTCAACTGCCAGCTCGGTGCCCTTGCACTAAAAGTACCCAGGAACAGAGTTTGCATTGTTTTGTTCATTGTCATATCCACATTGCCTGGCACATAGCAGGTGCTCATTAAATACTTGAGAATGATTGAATGAAAATCACTTAGAGATTGTATGGTGTAAAGATTAAGAGCATGGTTCTAAAGTCAGAAGGACCTTGGTTTGAATTCCGACTCCTTCCTTTGCTAGTTGTACGTCTTCCAGCAGATTAGTTGAGCATTCCATCTCTGAGCTGCAGTGTCCTCACCTGTAAGATGGGGTGATGACAGCGTCCACCTCATTGGGTTGTTTTGAGGATTATTGAGAAAATACATTGAAATACCTGGCACAGTATCTATGCATATGAAGTCCCCAGGAAGTGTAAACTATTATTATTCTATAAGCTTCAGGTCCCTGAAATTGGCAGTGTAGTACTGACTTCACAGCGTAATTATAATTATTAAATGAATTTTTGCATATATATTACTGACTACAGCATTTTGTAAGAATCCAATAAGTGATGGTTGCTGTTAGTGTTAGTGGCAATATTTACAATAAACTTATGAAAATGGATGTTTTATAAATTAGTGTCAGTTTATCTTTTACATAATTGATTTGGTCTAATGGTTTTACAATTTAACTGATTACCTCCAACATTGGGCCTTTTTTTGAAAAATGAAATTGACTTTTGTAATGCATATGAGTAAACTATTTTTATCAGGTTAGATTTGGTGTTTTTAAGTCTCTGACTAAACAACCATGGGGTATTAACTATAGTTACCATAACTTTAGGACAAAAGCAACTTTGTAACTTGTAGATTCCTATTATAAGTGGAGGAATGGAGAGATAAAGGTCAAATCCTATTATAACAAGCTCCATGGAATATAAAGATTTGTTATTGTACTGGAATTTTATTGAGAAAGATAGATATTACACTTAAAGCCAGCAGTGGTTATAAATAAGAGTTGACAGCCTAGATTTTTCCATTGAAGTTTGTCTGCAGAGGACGATGACTAAGCGAATAAAAGACACCTCTTGGAGCCATTGCTTTGCATTTAATTTACCGCTGTGGCTGCTGCTGCCACTACGACATTGACTCCTACTACTGGCTACATTATTTGAATACCTACTACTACTAGGCCCTTGCCAAAGCAATTTAGATTAGCTACCTCTTTTTATCCTTTCAACAAATGTCTGCAGGAGGTATTATTAACACTGTATTACAGATGAGGAAACTGAGACTTAAGCCAAAGAATTTGGCCATAGTCACCCAGCTAGTAAGTCAAAATGAGTCTAAAAGTAGAGCTCTTAACCACCATACCGTATTGCCTTCCTAACAAAACTCAGTCCTTATTCTTCTGATAACTTTAATTATCTCACAAACATTGATTTATCTTTTGCTATCCACTGGGGATAACGAGAAAGGAAGGCTCTTGTTTTCAAGGATCTGAGACTTTGAGGAGTCAGTTAGTGAATAACTATTGAGCGGAAGTATTCTTTGAAAGAGTCATGACTACTGGCTTTTTAGTTCAGTCTCCTTCTCTGGCCTTTTGAGTGGAGCAGGATGTAAGGCCAATAATTGAGTAGGGTGCATAAAAACTCTGCTTCTGCCCTTCATCTCTCATCTCAGGCAGACATCACAAGGTTGAGGTTAGAACCCGTAATAGGACAAATGAGCAATCATAAATTTAGGCTAGGTCGAAAGATTCTTGAGATTTCTGACCAGGAGAATTTTGGACTTTGTGGGGTTCTTTGAGCATTTGACTTTTTCAAGTCCTGTGTCTTTTTTTCTCCTCTTGCCCTGTTATTTGGTTTGGGGTTGTCTTGAGGGAGATGTTTTTTATATTAGGAAACTGGTAAGGCTTAGGGGAAAATAAACCTCTAATTGGCTGTTTGAAATTTATTCTAGGTTTTTAATATTCTGCACCCAATTCAGATGGTGTGTGTGGGGAGGTGTGGGGTGACCAAGCAATTTTCGGACACCAGCTGAGTGTCCTACAATTCAACTCAATTCTGACAGTACTCAGAGGTAGCGTCAGATTCTGCAGATTAAGGGCTCAGTTCCACAAGACTGTCCCAGATGTCAGTCGCAAACTCACGTTGTTACCTGTGCTTCTGACCTACTGGCCATAAATCAGAGATTCCCACGACCCCCTCCTTGGGTTGCATTAATTTGCTAAGGCAGCTCATGGAACTCAGGAAACCAATTTGCTCACTAGATTACTGGTTTATTACTGAGGATATTAAAGGATATGAATCAGCAGCCAGATAAAGAGATGCATAGCGTAAGGTCTTGAACAAAGGAGTTCTCATGGAGTTTGGGGCCTGACATGGTGGCAGGTGGAAGCATTCTGGTTTACCACCTGGAAGCTCTCCAAACCCCCTTCTTTTGGGTTTTTGTGGAGGCTTCATTACATAGGCACAATTGATTAAATCATTGACCATGGGTGATTGATTCAACCTCCAGCCCCTTGCCCCTCCCCAGAAATCAGGGGATGGGACTGAAAGTTCCAACCCTCTGTTCATGGTTGGTTCTCCTGGCAGCAAGCCCCCAACTTTAGATGCAGTCCAAAGTCACCTCGTTAACATAACAAAAGACATCTTTATAGTTCTCGTCACTTAGGAAATTGCGAGGGTTTTAGGGGCTCTGTGCCAAAAGGGGGAACAAAGACCAAATATATATTTCTTATAAAATCATAATACTGTTTTGGTCTTGGGAAAAATAGAGTTAACTAAATTTCATGTTTCTAACCAAGATTATAAAGCTAAAGAAGTAAGGATTCAAAGGAAACTTTTATCATAGAATAAAAGATAAACTGTTTTCTAGAATTTCTCTCTAGACTATTTCTTAGGTACTGAATATGGTTAACAAAGTAAAGGAAGAATAAGACAGCTCTTACCAGAACCATATGGCTTCTAATTAAAGTATTGCCGACTATAAGAGAAGGAAGACATTAGGAGGGTTAAACATATTTGGAGTTCAATCTATTAGGTGATCAAATTTTATCCTTCAGGTATTTTTCTATAAAATATTTTCAGTGTAGTTGTATTTATGAACACTGCTTGTTACCATATTTGAATAAGCCAAGAAGTCATGTGAGACTGGCAGCTAGGCTTTGATTTATTTGAACATATAATTCTGCCTCCCTTGAGACTTTAAAAAAATATAAATGGTTTTATAATTAGTCATCATGGGTTTTTGCATATAGACTTAGAAAATCTTCAGCTAAAGAAATGTGCAAATTTTTCTAAGTTATTTTAAGAATAACATAATGGACGTTTCATCTTCTTCATCATAGTCTTTAAACCTACAAGACAGCAGCCCTCCCAAGATGTTGCTACTAAGAATTACTCAGAGGTAAGAAAAGAAGTTTTATAGTTGTGTTTAATAATTTATATTTCCTGGATTATGAATTGTTAGTTCTTTGCTCTACAAAGTAAATAGAAGAAAAAGTGTGGAACATTAAAGCTAGAGAGAACTTACTGATTATCTAGACTGAGGGCTTCTAGGATTATTCTTTTCGGTTTCTCTCCCTTTTTTTGACTGTGCATCACATGATTAGAAATCCTTAAATGTATATATACAGTAATCTTTTTAAGGATAGCAGTGTTGAACCAAGGGGTCCATGCATGGAATACTAATATGTAAGTGGCAATTCAGTGCATATAAAGGTTTTATTTATGCCGGCCTTCCTTTTGTTGCTTAGACTCTCATAAGTCTGTGGCTTGTACCTTAATGGCTGAAAGTAGACTCAGGACAAACTAAAAGATCAGAGTCTAAGGACCTCTGTGTTCAGCTCTAGCTATATAACATAGGCCTTCTGCTCTTCCTTTGGATTCCAAGAATAGTCCACTATGGCCTTGACCCTCCTATTACCTCACTTTCAAAACCTGTGTCTTAATCCCAAGCCAGTACTCTTCCCTCTGTATCAGGGTTTCTCAGTGGCAGCACTGTTGACATTTTGGACCAGATAAGTCTTTGTTGTGAGGGACTGTCCTATACAATATAGGATGATTAGCAACATCTTGGCCTCTACTCACTAGATGCCGGTAGTACGCCCCTACTTATGGCAATCAAAAATGTCTCCAGACATTTCCAGATGCTTCCAGGATGGGAGTGAGGGTTAAAAATCATCCCCAGTTGAGAATTGTTGCTCTATACCATACTGCCCCAGCAGTCTTTTCTCAAGTTTCATTCATCTTGGTCTCTCAAATATGTGACGCAATTGACCCACCCCCTTTTCCAGAAAAGAGAAAAGTAAATTTCTCTTCTTCTCCGTCCTGAATTCTGATCTTGTTCTTTTATCTCTCTTAACTTCATCTTTCTTTTTTTTTTCTTTCTTCTTACTATTATCAATTTATATGTGGGCATACCAGTGCTAACTTTTATACTGAGCTCCATTTCATTATTTCTAATCAACTACTGCATGCTCATACTTCAAGATCCTCATATCAGAAAGCAAAATTATCATCATGTCCACAGGGTAGCTTCCCTTCTAGATTTTTCTATTATCAGGCAAGAACACGAGTTCAAAGAGAACAAGTCATGCCAAACTACCGTTTGTTTTCATTTTTAGATTGAGTTTACACAGTGGTAGATTAGGAGAACATTGAATGCATTTGATTCCCTCAAGGTACATGACGACCTCCTGATAGTTTTATGGACAAAATGCAGGATTGGCTGGATTCATAGCTGCTTAGACAACTGCATTTAATGAGTTTTGTTTAATAAATAGTTCAGTGTCAGCCTGGAGGGGGAGGTCTTAGATGCTGTCTTTTCAGTATTTTGTCATTGGCCTTACGAGTTAGATGAAGACATAGCAAATGTGTGTATTAAGTGTCAAGTAACACAAAATGTAGAGGAATGGATAGCATCTTGGATGATAGAATCAAGAATCACAAATATCTTTACTGTGGCTTGAAACCAACAAACGGTATTTAACAGATAAATGTAGCAGAAAGATTGGTATCCATTACTTGCAGCACAGTCTTATACGTCATTTCAGATTGGAGATTGAACACCATTGATCTCACTCCTTAGAACCCCGAAAAATCACAGGCCACTGCCTGCACATGACCCTCTGTGAGTCATTCACCAATCTAACTGCATGTTCCTTGAGGTACCCAGGCTGCCATGCAGGCAGGGAGAGACGTGAGCTCACACCTGTTGTGTAGAGTAGTACTTGTGAATGAAGAGTGACATTGGAGGGAGGTCAGGCTGAGCTTTAGTTTTGATAGTTGCTGCTTACACGGTTTCTGCCTCTTTTTTTGTGACTTCTTTTTATACATTAAAAATCCTTTGTTTTAATTATTTAATTCATTATTATTCAAATGTTCCATTCCCAGCAAAACTGTTTGCTATTTTGTTTTTACCCCGTTAGGTGATGGAGGTGGATGAGTCAGATGTCGAAGACAACATTTTTCCTACCACTTCAAAAACAGATCAAAGGTAGGTGCAGTGGCTTCCTGCAAATAGAAACATCTGAAAAAACCAAAAATTATCCAGAATTCCATTTATATATTTTTCTATGCCATAGAATTTTAACAGATTTATTTTCAGCTAGTCAAGTATGTAGAGAAGTGGAAAGTCGATCAAGGACTAGTTTATAGAGTCCATGCAGTACTATTACAAGTATTTTCACTGCAGATTCAAATAACCTGTAATTCATTTCCTTTTGTCTTTATTACCCAGTGGTTTTCTTGATGGAGTACTGTGTTCTCTCCACAGTTAACAGAAAATAGTTTTGCATTTTGTTAATACCTGATTTCAGCTTCTCTTCATCTTCGTATCTTTACGTACTGAATTACATAGGGTGCTGGACTAAACACTAAAAAGGGAATCATGTCGACTTTCTCTGTCTTCAGAGCACTTTTATGCTTTTCCTGCCCTCTGTTGGTTTTGGCCTATTACTGTAAGGTTTGACTCTATTCACTATTACCATTTTCTTCTGTGTTAACATTGTAGGTGAACACTGCTTAACTAAAGCTCAGTTAATGAAAATTTCTACTTAAGGAAATAACAGCTTTTTTAGCCTTATTCTGTGTGAGTATTATATTAGGTCTGATGGAGGACATAATAAATGTTTTAATGTGGTGACTGCCTTCAGGCAACATAAAATGTAGTGGAGAAGAGAGATGAGCACATTTGAATCCATTAAGGGATAATTATGTATGAAATTTTATGATACAGACTAGGTATGAGTGCTTATAGGCCCTCAGAAAAAGGAGTAAGAAGTGTGGGCTATCATAGAAGAAAAAGCTTTCTAGAGGGAATACAATTTATCTGTGATTTTATTTTATTTATTTATTTTTATTTATTTTTAATTTATTTTTTATTTTTGAGGAGGATTAGCCCTAAGCTAACTGCTGCCAATCCTCCTCTTTTTGCTGAGGAAGACTGGCACTGAGCTAACATCAATGTCCATCTTCTTCTACTTTATATGTGGGATGCCTACCACAGCATGGCTTTGCCAAGTGGTGCCATGACTGCACCCAGGATCCGAGCCAGCGAACCCTGGGCCACCAAAGTGGAAGTTGTGAACTTAACCACTGCGCCACCAGGCTGGCCCCTACCTGTGATTTTAAATACAGGAATTGTTTGGATCAGTGGGGTGGAGAATGACAGCTGAGAGTAGTGACTTGAGCAGAGTTACAGAAATAGGGGAAAGATTGAGGAAAAAGCTCTACCTCAGTGTTTCTCAAACTTTTTTCGTTACCTAAGGATAAAAATTAAATTTGATTTAAATTAATTAAAAATAACAAATTTAAGGGCCAGCCTGGTGGCGTAGTGGTTAAGTTTGTGCCCTCTGCTTCAGTAGCCTAGGGTTCGCAGGTTCAGATCCCAGGTGAAGACCTAGCACCGTTCGTCAAGCCATGCTGTGGCAGCATCACACATGTAGTGGAGGAAGATTGGCACAGATGTTAGCTCAGTGACAATCTTCTTCAAGCAAGAAAGAAGAGAATTGGCAACAGATGTTAGCTCAGGGCCAATCTTTCTCACACACACACACACACAACAACAGTAAAACCCAAAAAAACCAAAATAAATAATAACAAATTTAATTTCTCCTTAACAAGAGAGGTTAAATACTAAAGAATGAAATTTTATTGGGTAGGATTGAGCTTGGGAGGGCCAAAAACCGTTAAAATAGCCAAAATTTTTCACCCACCCTATCTCCTGGAACCAATTTTCATTCCTTGGTTGTGATGTTGACCTTGTTGAGAATATGCACTTTATATGAATTAAGGGTCTGTATTGGAAAATTTGGTAAATATAGTTCCACATCTTATTTATTTATTTAAACATTATGCTGGGAGCTGGGGATAAAAATATGAAAGCAATGTCTCCTTTCTTCTAGGAATTTACTTTTTAGTGGTATGCTAATTACAGGGCACTAATAATCCACCAAGTCAGTGTTTTATTCAAGTGTAATGAAATCTAACGGAAGTGCCAATGTCTTCCCAGGATAGGTCATTGAAGGTTTTACAAAGAAAGTAGGTAACGTTTGAGCTGATGATAACAGATGTGTAAGAAAGCTTGAAGGAAATCATCAAGTCGTCAGGGAGCAGCAATACAGAGGAATGTCGCAGGCCACAGACAACTGCTTAAAAGGGTGATCAGGGAAGGCCTCTGGGGAGGTTACCTTTAAACTACAATTTTACTAAGAGATACTTGGCCTTGCAGAAAGCAGAGGGAAAAGCATATGCCAAGTCTCTTGAGGAAGAAACAACCTTACCGTAATTTAGGAGCAAGTGACCAAAGCATGGTGGAAAGGAGGTGGTTTGAGATGAGAGTAGAAAAGACAGGCAGGAGTACATCCTGAAGCAGGAACAGGTGAGCAGGGTGAGGAATTTGGACTTGATGATAAATGCAGGGGGAAGCCAGGGAAGGATTTTGAGAGAGTAGTGGCACCATCTGATTTACATATAAAGGATCCCTGTGGTGCAGGAGGACAGGAGTGCAAACCAGCTGCCCTGAAAGGAGGTGCTGTGGCGAGTCCAGGGAAGAGATGCGGGAGGCCTGCTCCAGGGTGGTAGCGGGGGAAATGGAGGGAATAGACAGTTTCAGGATACACTTGGCGGTAGACGTGTCAGAAGTTGGGGATGGACTGAGTATTTGGAGTGAGGGAGAATGAGGAATCATGGCCAATTTCCAGGTTTCCTCTTGAGTACTTAATGCTGTACACTGAGAAAGGCATAAAGAAGAGAAACGGATTTCTGCAGAGGATGATGGGCAGATAATCAACAGTTCTTCTTTAAACATGGAAAGTTTGAGATGCCTGAAAGGAGTTTATAAGTGATTGAATTTATGATTCCAGAGCTCAGATAAGAGGTTTGATTGATACCTAAATTTACTTCTCAACAGCACATAACTGACACTTAGAGCCATTGGAGTGGATCGATCACCTTGAAAGAGAAGGTAGAGAAAAAAGAGGGCTTGTGTTCCAATCCTGGGATTTCAATCTTTAGAGCTTAGGTAAAGTAGAAAAAGCAACAAGAAAGACATGAGAAAAACCCAGAAAATAGAGTTGCCAAAGCCAGTGCTGGCCTTTGTAGAAGGAGTGAAAAATACCAAGATAGGCTCAGAGGCCGGTCAGTTTGTGTGTTTGCTGTGGGTAGTTGAGGATAATTGAGGTAGTCGGCTCATATGAAGATGTGCTTAAATTCTCAGGCTTGAGTTACGTGTATTAAACAGGGCTCCTTTGGTGTCTGCTGATAGAAACCTCACTCAGATTTGCTTTGGGAAAAGGAGATTTGTTGGATGGATATCAGGATATCTCAGTCCATCGACAGAAGAGAGTCCCTTTCTAAGTGCTTGTTTGGTTTTCTTGTCTTTGTAAAGTAAAACACACTCAAACAAAAGCAGGTCTAGCTTTCTGCGGGTTTTTTCAGTCGTGAGTCAATAGTTGAGAGGAATATAAAAGTTTGGCTTTTATGGGGTCCTTATTTTTCATTCTTGGAACTAATGAAACTACTATGTTAGTTGGTTTGACATATATTTAAGGGTATTAAAGAAACAATATCTTGATTTTGCTACCATTTTGGGTTGTCTGTTTTTCAGTAGAATAAATGTCTCTTGACTTATTTAGTCATGAGGTAATAACCATGATAACTGAATTGTTTAGCACTTCCTGCGCGTCAGTCACTGTTCTGTGCCTTTATGTATAAGTTGGCTTGTTTGGTGCTCACAATCACCCCAGGAGGTAGGTGCAGTTATAACCACATTATCCCCATTTTACTTTTGAAGAAAGTGAGGCACCTAGGTAGGCTGCTTACCTAAGGTCACCCAACTAGTCACATAGCCAAGCATTCTGCTCCAGAAACTTGCTTCTTAACATAATAGATTAAGCTCTCAGACCATTGTGCAAGCAATAAGGATCATTTAAATGGTGAGAAGCAATTTAGAAATTAACATTTTGGCAAGAAATCTGAAATCCGCCTTGGCAGATTTATGTTTCTGATGAAGCCACTGAATGACAGAATTTTGGCTGTTTGGAAGAATTTTTTAGAAATGGCATGGTTTGTATGGTTTATTTCACTTGTAATTTAAAGTATTTAAGCTCTGGCGTTTACTAGGTGTGGACCATGTGCAAGCTTTTTGTCTTCTCTGTGCCTCAGTATCCTCATTTGTAAAATGAAGATAATATTTACCTGAAAGGGTTGTAATGAGGCTTAAGGGAGTTGATGTTTGTAAAGTGCTAAGTACAGTACCAGGCACATAGTGCCTATGTAAATGCTTATTGAATAAACTAAGCAACAGGCTAGGGAACTAGAACAAGAATAATAGGAAGAACGGTAAGCAATAAAAGCAGTCATGTTCCTGGCAGCTAAGTTTAAAGAGGAAATAACTTCCAGCTGTAAAACTCCCTTCTGCCAGATGAGCCACGGAAAGCCTAGTTTTCCCTGGAAAAATTGTTCGGAACTCTACTCTTGTTGTACTAGGAATAAGAGCATCCTTCCAGATTTGATAGAGCTGGCAGGTAATAACCACCATCAGCTTAAAGCAGCAAGCGGGAGAAGACCCAGCTCCATCAGGAGGAGAGATGGAGGGGATTCTGTTAAACCTTGCAGTAGAGAAACTAGCATTTTGGGGTACCTTTTATGTGCCAGGCACAGCACAGGCCAATTTAACATTTTATCTTACGCTTATAACTGCTACAACTGACTTATTGTCTGAACATCTCTAGACAGGAATTCTAATTTATGGCCCCAAATTATATATGGACAAAAATAGAGAAAACTTACAACTCCTGGAGCTCAATTTGATGTACCCCCTCCCCTTATTGTTGAGCCATCTACATGAAGCTAATCAAATTAACACTTTTTGAGATCCAGAACAAAAGCCCATTTATTTGACTCAAGAGTCAAAACAGTATACCCATTTCTTTCCCTTCCCACCACTGATTTCCAAGGATAGGGGGGCTCTTGCAGATGAGATCTGTAGGTCTGTGGGGTCCTCTGATGCAGAATTAGAGCTTTTGCTGTGATCAAATAAGCCAATGTCTGTCATAGATGCCTGGCTTGTTTCTGGGCCCCATTAGACAAATGACTTTGTTTCGGGAGACATCAGAAAGCAGAGTCGGGTCTCAAAGGTTTCTTTCCATAACCGCCCCCTACTTTCCCCAGCAACAATGCATTAACCTAACTTTGTCACCTTTGGACTGTGGCTTTGTGCTCTTGCTGATCTGCCTCTTCCCATCACAGGTGGGAACAGGTCAACAATTGCCCAGTTCCTGCTTAGCTCAAGTACAGAGACAGGGACTCCCCAGATGGATCAGTTGATAAACTCTTTGATCCTCTACCTGTAAAACTATGTTGCCCTTCAAGTTTGCTCAAGAAATCCTCCTGTCCTTTACTTTTGTGCATAAGAACTTGTGGATTTTTCTGTTTTCTTCTGACATAAGACCTCTTGATTCTCAATCTGTTTGTCCAGACAAGACTTTCGGACATATTTCTTTTGCTTTTATAGCATCCCAAAGCATGGTAATAAATTATTGGCTAAAAATTCACAAATACTGAGCCAGCCCTGATCACCTAGGGGATGGGTTCCCGGGCTCGGAACCACACCTCTCATCTGTCAGTAGCCATGCTGTGGCAGCGGCTCACATAGAAGAACTAGGACTTAGAAGTAGAATGTAGAACTGTGTCCTGGGGCCTTGGGGAGGAAAAAGAAGGAAAAGAAAAAGAGAAGAAGATTGGTAACAGATGTTAGCTCAGGACAAATCTTTCCCAGCTGAAAAATAAAATTCACAAACACTGCTTTCATTCAAGACATGAGTCAGCAAACTTTTTCTGAAAAGCCCACATAGTAAATATTTTAGGCTTTGCAGACCAAGAGGCAAAATTGAGGGTATTATGTAGGTATTTATATAACCATTTAAATGTACCCATTTCAAAGTGTGAAAACCATTCTTAGCTCATAGGCTGTTAGAAACTGGCAGGCTGAATATGGCCTGCTGGCCTTGATTTGCTGGCCCCTCATCTAAGATGACTTAAAATTCTTATTAATGAAAGGACATAGGAATATGGGTTCCATTACCACAAGGTAAGCTTCACAAGGATGGGAATCATGATTTTCTTGTTCAATGGTGTTTCCCAGGGCCTATCATAGTACCTGGGAAAGAGCAAGCACTCAGTAAATATTTGCTATTTGATTTGGATTGAAAACAAATAGCACAAATGGTGAGGCAACCCTAGAAAGCAGTGAGCCTCTCCTAAGAGCCTTTATCCTGTTACAGAAACATAGCGAGAGTTGAATTAAAAATACCTCAACGTTGCCACAATTTTCAGGAGTGGGGGATGGCAGTAGATACATGTTAATATATGCTAAGAGATTTAATAATAATATAAGTAATCATTGGTGTAGTGCTTAATATGAGTCAGGCACTGATCTAAGTGTTTAGGTATATTAACACAATAAATCTTTAAAAAAATTTTATCCTCATTTTGCACATGAGGAAATTGAGGCACAGACAGGCTAGGTAACTTGCCTAAAGCCACATAACTAATAAATGACAAAACTGGAATTCAAACCTTGGTCCTAGAGTCCTTTTCCTCATTAAGTTTTTACTACCTCTAATGTGGATTGAAGGGAATGTATTAATTATTTTTATTCGTGGCTGCTACTAGAATGGAAAACTTAGCGAGAAAGGCACTTTTTTTTAAAAGTTTTTCTTGCAAATATCTTTAATAATAATATTCCCTTCAATAGGTTGCAACAAAGTTGACAAGATATAGTAGCTAGATCAAATACTGTACTTCTAAGAAGTGGGTGCCATAACAATAATACCTTTAAAATAATAACTATTTTTGTTTTCCTTTAGAAATGTCAAATTTAGTTTGTTAAGAATGTTAAAAATATTGGTTGAAATACCGATTTTATTACTCAACATCATATTCAAAAATAGTTGCCTAATGAAATTGCTTTTTACTTAGGAAAATGTGAGCCTCATACCTCAGTCTATATGCCTCGCTTAGCATCATGATGACAGTTTTGGTGGAATCAGTAGGCGGAAATGGTTAACTCCAACCTAGGAAAGAAGTTGAGAAAAGCACTTTTGATAATTCTTTTGTTCATTTTCTTTGTTTTTTCCATGTTTTTTGCCTCAGGTGGTCAAGCACATCATCGTCCAGCAAACACATGTCCCAAAGCCAAACAGCTAAAGGGATCGAGTTTGAATCAGATGAGGTAATAAAGTAATATTGTTAAATCTTAATTTTTAGCTGTTTATAAAATTTAAATAGGGACTGCTAAGCTAGTTGCTGGAAATTATTTAGAAAAAAACATTTTCATTGATAATCTTCCTTTGAGTTAACTATAGTTAATGTTAAGAGTCAATAAGTAGCATCAGGCTAGCCCTAGCGGCCCAGTGGTTAAGTTCAGTGTGCTCAGCTTCAGCGGCCTGGGGTTCCGTTCCCTGGTGCAGACCTACACTGTTCTGTTAGCAGCCATGCTGTGCTGACAGCCTCCTTACTAAAAAAATAGAGGAAGATTGGCATAGATGTTAGCTCAGGGTAAATCTTCCTCAGCAAAAAAAAAATAAATAAATAAACGAATGAGTAAGTAGCAACTGTTGAGTGCCCACCAGTGTAAATACCTCAGATATAAAAGGCTTGCAGATTTTTAAAATATGATACTCCCTCAGTTCTTCTTTAATTTGCCCAATTAACACTGGGATCAGAATAGTTTTTTCAGCTTCTGTCATTTATATTTGGAGAAATGATGAATGATGACATCCTAAAAGCTTTTAATGTTACTTTAATAGAATATTTATTAAGTATCCATTATATAGGCTCCACACGTTTCATATATAAGATGTATGGCAGGACGTAGGAAAGAAACTCCAATTCAAGACAGTTATCTGGACCAGAAAACTATAAAATCTCTTCTAATTTGAATGAGAAGGATTGGGAAGGGGTAGAGTCAGGACCTGCCCCTTGCCTTCATTCATTTGTTGTTCCAGCCAAGTTGAAGTAAAGCCTAGTTTTCTCTTTCTTCCATGGCGGCCCTTTGAAGAGCCTTGTTGGCTTTTGTTGAATTGCTTTAAGGTGTTTCTCTTACTTAAGCCTATCACCCTTTTCATTTATTTACTTTTAAAAATTTTTAATTTTGGTAAAAACACATAACATAAAACTTACCATCTTAACCGTTTTAAGTGTTTAGTTCACTAGTGTTAAGTATATTTACATTGTTATGCAACAGATGTCCAGAACTTTTTCATCTTCCGAAACTGAAAGTCTATACCCATTGCCCAATAACTCCCGATTTCCCTTCTCCAGCCCCTGGTAACCACTATTCTACTTTCTGGGGTTTTTTTTTGTTTTTTAAAGATTGGCAGCTGAGCTAACAACTGTTCCCAATCTTCTTTTGTTTTTTCTTTTCTTTTTTTTTATTCTTCTCCCCAAAGCTCCCCAGGGCTTCGTTGTATATTCTAGTTCTGACTGCCTCTGGTTGTGCTATGTGGGATGCCGCCACAGCATGGCTTGATGAGCAATGCCATGTTTGCACCCAGGATCCGAACCAGCAACACTCAGGGCTGCCAAAGTGGAGCATGTGAACTTAACCACTCGGCCACATGGCTGTCCCCTACTTTCTGTTTTGATAAATTTGACTACTTTAGATATCTGCTATAAGAGGAATCATACAGTATTTGTCTTTTTGTGACTGACTTATTCCACTTAGTGTATAATGTCCTCCAAGTTCATTCCTGTTATAGCATGTGACTCATGCCTTTCCCTTTGAGCCTCAACTGCTGCTGTCATATTCCCTGTATTCCAGCTGTGGCTTTGAAACAGCTTGAGGAGAGGACTCATCAGAATTCAGGCTGCAGAGAAAAATGGCAGCATGAATTCAGTCTGCCTGTTAAATGTTGCCTCTGGGAGGGAAGCAAGCAGTGGTTGACTCCTTTGGTAACTCCAAAACACCTAGATGTACATGTGGTTATACGTTACAGTTAAAAAATTTTATATAGTTCATGTTAACTGCAAAGAAGAACTATTAGCAAATTCTCTATTATACTTCAGTTTGGATTTATCTCTGGTTTATTAACAAGTTCTGCCTTTGATAGTAGCAGAAAATGAATCAATGAATGAAAGTGAATGTGTATTTCTCAAGGCGTCCATTTCTCACCAGAAATAGCTAACTTAGCTAACATTTGAATGTGTTAAGACCACCAACAGAGCCTAGCCCCAAATAATTACCCTTTTTTATTGTCTTAAATAAAAAATTTGCCAAAAAATTTGCTTTCTCTTCTGAATATTTAGTTATAGACTACATAAGAATAAATTTTATGTTTTCTTCATCAAATTTTGTAACTTGGGCTTATCTGTGGTTTGTTAGTTTTATTCTCTTTGATTAAATTCTTAGTATCTGATATTCCTGTCTGTTCTTACTGTACATATGATCTACAGCCCAGCAGCATGGGAACTCTGAAATTGAAATACTCCATCTGCTTCTTTTTCCAAAATAAATATGAAAGATTGCTTTGCTAGGTTGTTTTTGCATCAGTCTGAGAGTAGCTGTTTATTTCTAACATTAAATGGGTAATGGGAAATAAAATTACAGCTATTTCTGAGCTTGGTCATGTGGCTTCATTATGTTTTTGACTGAGTTTCCAGAACAACATATACAACAGTAATAAAACGTAAATGAAAAAAACCTATTCAAGAAACAAATAGAAATGACTTGAAGAGTAGTAATTTTTCTGGCTTACCCACAGCTTATTTGCCTTTATTAAGGTTGATAATTGAGAGAAATGTATATGGTATGTATATATACAAACACATATATATCAGAATAAATTATTTTTAATGCCAGGAGTTTAATTGCACTTATTTCAGCAGTGAAATAGCTACCAAGGAAGGGAGGAAAGGATAAATTGACAAACTGTTCGCATTTGTAAAGGAAATAGAAACATGAAAATCTATCTCATGTGAAAGGAGAAAATAACTCTTAGTGGTCTTGTTTTGCCCATAAGAACTTCTGTCTTGTCTCAGTGAAGCATGATGCAATCCCTGACATAACATTTGTGTGTCATTTCAGGACGACGATGACGATCCTTTTATGAACATTAGTTCTATGAGAAGAAACAGAAGATAATATATTTAGTGGTACTGTGAAATTTTCAAGATTCAGGAAAAATCAAAACATTGCAAGCTAAGGGTTAGCAGTTGAAGATTCAAGTATTTCTGTTAACTGAAGAATTTGAAAGAGACTTAACAGAGAAACTAATGCTTAAGAATTTATGTTCTTGAATATCGTTTCCTGAACGTGACTCCTTTACTTGAGAAACTTCCCAGCTCAAGGACATAGAGAATAGCATTGGTTCCCCTTATTTTTTAATCTGGTTGTTAACATTACCTGGGGATGCTCTATAAAATTTAGAATGTTAGTTTTCTGACACACATTGGTGTATGTCTTCCTGAGTGAGGGCTTTGCTTAAATATTCTTGAGAAAGGATGAAAAGCAATCTATCACTGTATTTCAAATGCTTCATGACCAAGGACAAACCATCTGTATTTTAATTTGGTTACATTTAGCCGAAGTTGAGGAAAGGACATTATAAAACTTAAACCTCCTTATAATTTTCATAATTTCTAGAGATTCTGGATTTCTTGAAGGTCAAATAGTCAGTGTGAAACTGTGCCTGAGCTCACTGTTTGTTACTAAGTATGTTCCTTTTCTAATGCTTGTGACAATATCAACCACTAAGACTTTGAAAGATTAGATGTATCTTATACTTTGAATAGTTAGATATGTTTGTATTAAAAAAATAGAACAGTCTGTCAGAATTATTGAATTTTTGATTCCAGTTGTGGCAAAAATTTTAAAAGATTATGTTCCCGAGTGGTAGCAATTTTGTTCATTATTCTCATGGTTCTCTCTCTCTCTCTTTCTGTATCTCTCATTTATTTCTAGGAGGAAAAGAGATAAAAACTTTTTTTAACTATATCTTTCATAGAAAATATTGAAGAACTTTTTTAGATAGATTGGTAAGTTGGTATATTAGATTAAAATATTGAAATATAACTTCTATAGAATATCAATGCCAAGATTTCTCATTAAGAATATTTTAAGATTAGGCATAGTCAATCCAGAAATCTTAGTGAAGCAGCTCATGTTAAGTTTATATTTTCTTTCTTGTGTTCAGGAGGACATAAAAATTTGACCTCTTCAGATTTAAGTTCAATAAGCCCATTCTCCATTTTAAGACTCTGTTAAAAGACCCCTGAGAGTATTCCTCCCTTCCATCTATGAGGCAGCTACCTTTAAAGACTCCCAAAGGAAGTTATAGATCTTGATGGTACAATAGCTTGACATTTCTTCATATGTAGAAACAAACACTTGACTGAGTAATATTCCTGATTATTGGCGTAGTCATACCTGGAGTTATTAAAGACAGAATATCTGTCTGGTGGCTGCCTCTTTTTTTATAGCCCTGTGAGATGGCCTAAGTCGAGAACTGCTACATAACATTCTAATGAGTTTCTTTAAAAATATTTTCTGTACGTAACTTGAGCATAAGGATTGTTTTAGCAGGTAGCATTAACTCAGCGGAAGGCCTTGTCCTGTGAAATAGTCTTAGGCACAGCTGCCCACATCTGTAATAGTCCCAGTGTGTGGATGAAGCAGAGGTGAAATCATGAGTGAGAGCTGCTTTCCGTGGTGGAATGGACGCTGGTCTGGGTGGCAGTCTCTGGGCGATGCAGTGTTGCCCCTGCACAGGGCAGCATCAGCTAATGGCTCATGTCACCTGCCGCTGAGATATGCTTGGGTGAGGGTCAGAATGAAGGAGATGGTCACTAAGGCATCCCAATAGGTTCCTGAGAAAAAAGAAGGCAGTTCTCTCATTTTCTAAAAATTGTTCTACGATATGAAATAGGTAGTAAGCTTGATGCGCTTAGCCCTGGGAAAAGTGATTCCATGGCAGCTGGAGAGATGATATTCTCTTTGATGAATTCGAGTCATTTTGTGAATAGTTAGTGTGCACCACTTCCTGGGAATACAGGAAATAAGAGGTGAAAGAAAAACCTTTTTGCCTGAATATTGTTGCACAGTTAAATATGTCTTATATCCTTGATATTCTGTGCTCATGCAGTAACATCTATGGTTTGGGGCAGTGTTCATACGTGTTGGTAGAGGTGTGTACAGGTGATTCCAGATCATGGCAGAGCACCTGCAGTTGCTCTTGGAGGCTGAGAGAGCAGTGATGAAAACATTCTGAGGAAACAGTCCTTCCTTCATTCAGCAAAGAATATGTCTCTTTTTGATATTTTGTTTCCTATCATAAAAATGCAATAGTGCATTTACAAGGTTAAGAATACACTGTAGCTCTAGGAAATATAACTGATGCTTGGAAAATTCAAGCATTTAGGCAAATGACTTTTAATTCAGGTACATTTTTTCCCTAAACTTTTAAAATTGCAAAATACGGTAACAGAAAAGTCATGTGGTTTAACAAATAATTATAAAGCATCTCTATAGCGGTCAGAAAATAGAACATCACTAGTGCCCCCAAAGCCCGCCGAAGTCTCTCCTCTCCCCTGGGTAACAGTCTTAACCTCTCTAATTCAGCTCTTACTTTTGCCACAAGGTGGTGCTTCCACCATTAGATAGCAGATAGGATGATGCAACTGCAAATCTAAAATAAAGAAGTTGTTATAGTTTTGTGGTAAATTTAGAACCAATGCAGTAATATTAAACCTATGCAGTAAAACCAAAATTAGCCTTCTAATCTTATATGTAAATTGCTTTACGTATTTCACCTGGCTCAGCCTGTTACTAAGGAAATTGTCAGTTTGATAAATTTTACATATAAAGGTTCAAGAAGAAAATGTTTTATGTTTTAATAAACAAAGAGAAAAACTCTTTATTAGAAAAAGTGAATTAAAAAGTCTCCCATTGTAAAATTTTTTCTGTTGAAATGTACTATATTTAAAAATAACTTTACCCCAATGTAATCTGATGTCCTTTTTTTGTATCTATCATATATTTAATTCATAGTATTTTGTGGCTTTTTAAAGCTAACTACTGTTAAGATTATTATGAAAGTTTTATAGAATAAAGATTTGGTTTTTTGAGTCCAAAGAGCTTCCACATTCTGGAATGAAAAATGCCCACATCATTTGCTTATCTCATTCCCTTTCAGTATTTCTCAACTTAATGTTTATTAGCTAGGTCTGAAAATACTAGAAATTTAATTTGATCTCTGTAAAGACACTCATATAGCTTGCTATTGCCATGCACATTTGTTTATCTTTACTGTTAGTGATTGCTAGATCTGATTTTAGCTGTTTTTAAATTGTAGAAACAATGCATATTCTTCAAAATTCAGACATTGAAATATGTATTAAAACATGTATATTTCCCTGTAATCCTCTCCCCAGACATAACCTCTCAACAATTAGGTACATATTTCTCCAATTACTTCTGGCATAACTACTAACAAAAATTGTTGAATTGGAACCCCAAATTGTATAGTCAAATATTTTAGTTCCCCATCAAGGTGTATGTTCACCTCGGTGCTTATCTTATCTTGATTTTTCCACATATGCTTTGTCAACCTCTTTTAATTAAACCATCGTTGTCTGTTTTGAGGGATAATTGCTTTCCAGTGTGCAGTTTAAATGTTATCACTCAATTTGGGTCAAATAAAAGAATACTTAATCGGTTTGCCTTGACATCAAAAGTGGTAAAGTGATTTTCAAAGGGCTCTTGGGCAGTGATTGCACGGGATACGTAATAGTTGATTAGCTGCAACAAGCGCAGTGGATGTCAGGCTGGCTGGCCCAGGCTACACTCTCCTGCCTCTCAGAGCCACGTGCAGTCCTGATGATTCATGTGCAGATGCCCAGCAGTAGTGCCTAAGTGCCCTTGATCATACTACACTGCCTGTTTAATTTCAGAATTTCATGTTTGTTATATTTGAAAATCAGTATTTTCTCCACTATAAACTTATAAATGTAATTCCGGTCTACCTGTTAGTGTATTTGAATTGATTACTGAGTGTATCTGGACTTTGAGCAAATTTTGCTAGAGGCAAATACCCATTGCTTAATAGAATGAGAGGTGCAGCTGCATTTCCGTTCTTTGATAGTCTGGAAATAGGGCTCGTGAAATAAAGGCATCCTTTTTACATTCATTAAAATGTCTTACCATAAACACTAAAATTCATCCATCCATCCATCCTAGACATACCTGAAAGCCCCCAAAGGTTTATCGTCCCGATTTTGATTTCTGAGGTTTTAGTAGTGCTTTAAAACTGGATCATGTTTTCTAAGTTTTAATTTTGAAATAATATTGAATTTATGGAAAATTTGCAAGAATAACAGAACTTTTACCTTTTACTCAGATTCACCAATTTTTAACATTTTGTCATTTAAAAAATTATTCTCTTAATGTGTTTATTTGTTACATACATAAATATTCATATACAAACGTGAATATGCACACATTATACACTTGTTTTCAACCTTCTGAGAGCAGATTGCGAGGGGTAATGCTCTTTTACCCCTTAATACTTTAGTGTCTATTCCCAAGGAATAAGGATATTTTCCTACGTAACCACAGTATAATTACCAATTTCAGAAAATATAACATTGATTTAATACTTTAATCAACAATCCATATTTCAGTTTTGTCAGTTGTCCCAATAAGTTCTTTACATAGCATGTTTTTTCCCTCTATGATTTAATTTAATTTTTTGACTATATAGAACATTAGCCAGCTTCCAAAAGTCTAAACTATCCAGAATTTGTACTCAAATCTTACTCCCTTCCCTATCCGTTTCATTCCTTCCTGCTCCACCCATTGTAGGTGAATGATTCCATTCTTGTTTATCCTTTCTGCATTTCTTTTTGCTAAAATAAGTGGGTTTGTGTATTTTTTAATTTCCCCTGCATTCTTATACAAAAAGTTGTATGCTATGTATATACTTTTTTCTCCTCTGAATAATATGTCCTGGAAATTACTCCATATAATTTTATAAAGATCTTCCTCTTTCATAGCTACATAATACTCCATTGAGTTTAAATACCATCGTTTATTGTATCTTTCCCTATATTTGGGTATTTTAGTAGTTCCCATGTTTACAATTATACAAATAATGCTGCAATATTAACATTGCATGTTAGTGTTTTCATATTTTTTGGAAGTCTATCTTCAGACTAAATTCCTAAAAGTTGGGATTGCTGGGTGAAAAGGTAAACACATATGTAGTTTTGTTAAATATTGCCAAATTCCCTTCCACAGAGGTTGCACGGTTTTGCATTTCTGCCAACAATGTGTGAGGCTATTTTTCTATAGCCTCACTGTCAGAATTTATTGTCAAGCTTTTGATTTTTTGCCAATCTAATGGATGAGTATCTCAGTGTAGTTTTAATTTGCATTTCTGCTATTATGAAGTTGAACTTGTAAAAATATGTTTAAGGGCCACTTGCCTGTTCATGTATGTTGTCCATTTTTCTAGGATTTTTGATATCTTTTTCCCCCTTCAATTAAAAAAATTTTGTATTAAGGATATTAGCCCTTTGTCTATAATATATTGCAAAAATCTTTTTCAATTCTTTTTGTATTTTGATTTTGCTTATGGTGTATTTTTGCAATGCGCTGGTTTATTTTTAGTGTAGTCAAATTTATCCCTTTTTTTTTTTTGGCATTTGGACTTAAATAGTTAGAAAGCCTTACTCTATACCCAGGATCTAGAAGATTTCACCCATGCTTTCTTTTTGTACTCTTACAGTTTAATTTCTTTTACATTTAGGGTTCTGATCCATTTAGTTTACTCTTGTGTAAGGTTGTGAGGAATGGATTTAATTTTATCTTTTACAAATGGCTATCCAGTTGTCTGTACATCATTTATTAAAAGTGCATCTTTGCCCCAGTGATTTGAGATGTGCTAGATTTTCCTGTGTAGGGGGGTCTACTTCTGGGTTTCTTTTCTGTTCCGTTGGTCTGTCTGTCTCTTCATGCACCAGTAGCACAAAGTTTAAATATAGAGGCTGTGGAGTGTGTTTTAATGTCCAGTAGGGCTAATCACCCCTGATAGCTTTTCATTTTCAGTGTTTTCCTAGCTATTCTTATATGTTTGTTTTTCTAAATGCTCTTAAGTGCCAATTTCCCAGCTCCAGCAACAAAAAAGCTTTTTGGTATTTTTACTGGAATTGCATTAAAATGTATAAATTAGGAAGAACTGACATCTTGTGAAGATGTCCCGTCCAAGAACAAAGAATGTCTTTACATTTGTTCAAATCCATTTTGTGTGTTTCAGAAATGTTTTAATGTGTTCTTCATAGAGGTTATGAACTTTTGAAGTTTAATCTTTTACGTATTTTGCCTTCTGTGTTGCTATTATGATTAGTTTTTCTCTTCCATTTTATCTTATAACTGGTTATTATTTTTATGTATGAAAGCTATTTAATTTTGCATGTTAATTTTGTGTCCTGCTAACTTGCTGAATTCTATCATTTAAATTCATTTTATCTTTGATGTTGTAGGGTTTTCCAGGTGTAATTCATGTGATCCACCAGTAGAGATATTTTTATTCCTTCTTTTCAATTCTTAAGCCTTTAATTTTTTCTCTTATCTAAGTGCATTGGCCTCCACTACCATGTTAATATATTAAAAACTGGTGAAATGCAGGCAAAGAACAGAAAATTTTTTCAATATACTTTGGTGTAACATTATGGAATTTAAAAAACTGTTGCTAAAAATAGCTCTGAAAATTCTGCTCCTCTAGGCAGGCTTTATAAATTAACCAAAGAATAACTTCATTTAAATGGAACAATACAACATGTACCCTTTTTGTGTGTGGCTTCTTTCAGACAGCATTATGTCTGAGATATGTCCATGCTGCAGCCTCTCTCCGTGGATTGTGCTTTTTCAGTGCTTATAGCCACTTACATCCCACCAGCAATATGGGAGAGTCCTAGGTGCTCCATATCCTTGCAATACTTGGTATTCTCAGTCTTTTAAATTTTAGTCGTACTAGTGGATATATAAAAGTATCTCATTTTGGCTTTAATTTCATTTTTCTGATGATTAATGATATGGAAGAACAGTCCAAATATTTTTTGGCAATTTTTATCTCTTTTGTGATGTGTGTGTTCAAATCTTTTGCCCATTTTTGACTGGATTGTCTGCCTTTTTCTTACTGATTTCTAGGAAATATATATAAAAATATATGTATATATTTTTTACACAGTTCCTTTGTTGGATATATGTATTGCAAAATCTCCAGTCTGAGGGTTGCCTTTTCATTTTGTAAATGGTGTAACAGAAGTTCTTAATTTTAATGAAGTCCAATTTGTCAATGATTAATGATTAATGTTTTTGTGTCTTGTTTGGGAAAACCAATCCCTATCCTAAGATCATAAAGAGATTCTTCTTTGTTATCTTCTGGAAGCTTATCTGATTTTCCTTTCGAATTGAACTCTGCAGTCTGCTGGGAATTTACTTTTGCGTGTGGTGTGAGATAGGAATCGCGTGTCATTCTGTTCCTTATGGAGATGCACTTGCCCCAGCACCGTTTGTTGAAAGGACCGGCCTTTGCTCTGCAGAGCTATCTTAGTCATTAATTAAGAGACCTTCTCTATACACATCTGTTGCTGACCTCTTTATTCTGTTCCATTGCTCTATTTGGAATTAATTACTGTCGTTTTATAATGAGCCCTTTATCCACTAGAACAAGTCTTCCTTCTTTGTTTTTCTTTTTCAAGGGAGTCTTGGTAATTTTTGCCCCTACAAATTTTCAAGTAAATTGTATAATTATGTATACTGCTTGTGACCTAATACAAGGTTTTAACAAAAAGAACTGTCTAGTTTCAGTTTGGTTATAATTCTTAACTACTGTCAATTGCAATTGATTTCATTTAAACTTTGATCTTATTCCCAGACTTGACGTTTCCTTTGACAATCAAAGAAACTGGTTACCAGAGTAAAGCTTAGATTAGGAAGTGTGTGACATTAGGAAGATATTCTATCCTTGCTAGAATCTTTCTATTTCCCACCTGAAATGCTACCAGCCTCGTGTAACGGGTTTAATGTTCCTTTGACCATTCGTGACATAGCCCAATCAAGAGAGGGTAATAATGTTTCTTATGCCTCCACCTCATACCCACCTTCCCTTCCTCAAACCTGTTTAAAGTGTGTGCTGTCTTTCTTTCCCTTCTCTTTTGAGACCCTGCCTACATTTACAAAACAATCAATCCAGGCTTTTTTCCAGGTCTGATCCTCACTGCCCAAACACCCTCTGTCTCTCCATCCCCTAGTTTCCTTCTATCTTCACTTCTAGCTCCCTACCATAGGCATCTCCTTATATTCTGCAGTGGTCCCTTCTCATCAAATGCAGCAGATGCTAGAGGAAGGAGTTGAGGAAAGGAGGAAAATGAAGGAGAGAGCTTCACTGACTTGCTATTCCATGCCAGGTCAAGGTGTGTGTGTGATATATATATCATTAGTCTATGACAACACTATAAAGTAGGCATTACCTTTTTTTTTAATAGATAAAGCTTAAACATAAGGTCACACAGCTAATAAATGGTGGAGCTGAGATTGAAATCTAATTCTGTCTGAATCCAAATCTCATTCTTTCTTCATGACCACACTGCCTCCGATTAACTGAGGCATGTCCCAACTTAACAGCTAAAAATGTTAGCCTCCAATCCTGATGTCTCTTTGAACAGGGACTATACAGAAAAGAAGGACAAAGTCCAAGGGAGAATGTGAGTTAGGTCTGAAGTTACAGCCTGGCCCAGGGCAGTGAACCCCAGGAGGAGAGCCTTCCCTCGGAGAGAGACATTTCAGATGGCTGCAGGGGTTCATATCCAACAATGAGTAGTAAATATGGGTGATCCTTTGACCAAGTTCTTGTGATATTGAAAATGTAGATGTTTTCCAGTTGGTTTAGATAGAATCTAAAAAAGATGATAAACTGAGAATAGGATTTCGCTGGGATTCTCAGGATTGACTTAGTAAGTTTAGTGTGTCCCTTAATAGTGATTTCCCACAGGAAGTGTTTCTACTTTTTGTTTTTTTCCCCCCAGTCACGTTTATTGTTTTTTTATGATTATAAAAAATCATTCCAGGAAATCCAAAATGTATTAAACAGCATGAAGAAAATATATATATTTGTGAATTTAGCTATTTTGTTCCTTTAAATAAAATCTTTGATGTGAACTTGTGGGATATAGGGTGTGGTTATATTTAAAGACTTGGTAAAAATTGATAAATTACTTTGTTGAATGGCCAAAGGACATGAATTTAAAAATGACAGACTGGAAATGCAAATGACTTATAAGCCTAGGACTTATTAGTAATTAAATTAAACTTTAAGTGACATATCATTTTTAACTATCAAAATGGAATTTTTTCACTCATTCAATATTGAATGTCTAAGCAAATGCCAGAAAAAAAAAAAACACATGGACATGACCTCATGGAACTTTTAGTCTAAAAGAAATACATCATTTATTGAACTCTTTTTGTGTGCCAGGAATGTCCTAAGCACTTATAAACATTATTGCATCTAATTACCACAAAACTCTGTGGGGTAGGTATTTTTACCTATTGAATGGGGAAGCAGATGTTCAGAGGTGGGCAGATGAGCTGAGGATTGAAGCCCAAAGATCTCACCATTAGCTTCTGGGTGAAGATTTTTAAAGCTTAAAATCAATGGAAGAAACCTTTTACAATGCATTTCAAAAAAAATCAAATGACTAGATGTTGCTAAGGGTGTAGTGAAAGAGGTGCTCATGTTGCTAGTGGGAGCATCAATGGGCAAATCCTTTCTGCAAAGCAATCTTGCAAAATTATCATAAGGCTTAAAATATTTTCATCTCCTTTACCTGGAATTCTATTTTTTGGATTCTACCCTAAGGAGAGAATCAAAAATATGGTTAAAGATTTATGTACAAATCTGACTGAAGATTTGAGAAAAAGTAGAGTTTATATGTATGTGTGCATGTGCATATATATCATATAGAGTCGAATATATATTAGAGTCAAATATTATGCATCTATATAATTTGCAGATTAAATGATATAATGATACAGTTTACAGAGGAGAGCAGTCAATCTTTACCTATAATAGATTCCTTATTATTGTCACTGTCATAGATGGGTCACTGGTCTGATCAGCCAACTGGCCTGCTGTGACCCACACGGCAGTTTTTGGTTGTATGTAAGGAGATCATTGGCAGAGAGGAAATCAAACTGCTGGCTTTGTCATTTATAGCCTATCCGGCTGCTGCAGGGAATAGCCAGTTGTGTTTATAGGAGATACTTCCATTGTCAAGGAGTGATGGTGAAATTAGCAGCTCTGCTTTAGTTCTGCGAGTCTTTGGAATTTTCTGTCATTAAAAAACTCTATTTATGCTTTCACATATTCCTTCATTAAATATTTAGTAGGAGCCTGCTCTGTGCCAGGCACCACGCTAGGCTTGGTTTGAATGATGAAAAGAACAGAGTGCCCGCACCTGAGGAAGCTCAGTCTAATGGGAGAGGCCGGTGGAGACAGTTGTTACATCGTGTGCAAAAGGCCGTGGTAGAGGTGAGCTCAGGATGAACCATCTGACCCAGGCTGGGGCTCCACAGGCTTTCCAGAAGTCACTTGCTGCTAAGATCTTTTATTTAGCAATTAAACTTCTAGGTATAGTATGAATGGTATGGTCTTTTTCCTCACACAATTTAAATTAAATTTTATTACTCTGCCCTTAATTTCAGGCTTTTATGATATCCTTAATGTGATTTTTTTTTTGAATAGTCTCAGTGGTTGGTTAATATCTGACTTTGACATTCAGATCCTACGTGTTTACTTCACCGTGTACAGTTTTTTCCTCAGAGAGGTATGATCGTCTCATTTCAGACACCACAACCTTCCTTGGTTCCACCGCCTGCAAGCTGGATTTTCAGCTATAATTGCTAGAATTTGCCTTTATCATAGCATGAACTTTAGAAAATAGAACTCAGTATAAAATTAATATGAGTAAAGACAACTTTTCTTTTTTCTAACACTCAAAATGAATGGCTTCGTGGTAATTAAAAAAAATAACCCTTATTAAAGCAATTTTCAAGACAGTGTAAGATCAATGATAGCTATTGCTTACATCCTGTGAAAATGAGTTGCAGATCCAGTGATGCTTTCTAGAAATATACTTAACAAAAATTTTACTTGGTATTATTAAAAAAAAAACCCACTAATCATCATTCTTCGCTCTATAAGAGGAAGTATTAATCAAATGGCTTAAATATCATGCTTAATTATCCTCTTTCACTTTCTGAGGATCTGATTTGAAACAAAGCAGAAATAAAAGTAGAAAAAAATAGCTCAGTGGCAATTACGAACGTAGAATTGGAGCTGATGCTAAGAAATATGAGTCAACCTGTAGGATTACAGAAAATCTCCTTGAAACGTTAATTCCATGGCTCTACCCACTAGAGGAACTGCATCTTCTTCTGCTTGCCTCCTCAGAGATCTAATGAACAAATCCTCATTTTAAGTGGTTAACCAGCAACAGAACCAGAAAATACAGTTGATTTTACAGAAGGTAGGTTTTATAATTGAGTTTACAAGATGATTTATATAATTTTAAATAATTAAAACTTAGATATGTCCCAGGATCCTACTAGATAGAAAAAGGAGTATTCAGAAATATTAGGAGTTGCATCCTGGATTGTCTGAATCCAGGTCCAAGGTCTCTACCACAGTAGTGCTCACTTCCACTGTCTGGGTATTGTGCTAGACTCTAGGAGATAACATGAGGAATAAGGTCATGCCTGGCCTAGAAGAGCTGACAGTTTAGTGGGAAAGACAGATAAGTCACAAATGGTAAGTGTACAGCAAGGGAAGTGCAATGTCAGAGAGTGGATCACATGTTATGGGAACCCTTTTAAATGAGTAGATTTGGGGACACTGACTCTGCTTGTTCTGGGATTGTGGCAGTCAAGGCAGAGAGTCTTCACAGAAGAGACAACACTTTAAGCTGGGTCTTTAAGAAGGAAGAGGCATTTTTCTGGCCAGAGGATGGGAAACAGGATGAATCTAGACAGAAATAGCATCTTCACATACATAGCATCATGAAATTGTTGAGCTGTGAGATGACCCCAAGATTCTAACCATGGAAAACAAGTACAAGAAAGTGAGGGAAGAGTGGGATACAACGAGTTTCGTTCCGAACTGGCTGAATTTTAAGTGTGCGTGGGTTTTCCAGGTGGAAATGTCCAATCAACAGTTGAATATATAATGTAGATCTGGAGCTTTCAAGAGAGGTGATAAGTGGAGATACAGATCTTGGAATCATTGGTGAATGATGGCTAAAACCAGTGGAAGTGGCTGAGATCACCCAGGGGGACATTTAATTCAAGAGGAGCAGATAATGGAGGATCACAGCCTGGAGCACCAACACTAACTAGAAGTCCTGTGGTACAACTAATGCTACCATTTATCTACATTATGGGGTAAATGGGCTGCTGTGAGTTGGCCCAAGACCCCGCCGCCATTTATAAAACTTTCTATGTAAAAGTGCAGAGTAAGTTCAAGCAACTTACAAAGTAATTTGGGGTCACAAGTTGTAAATTGGAGCTTGGATGTACTGTCTCTGCCTAAACATACCTCTGTACCCTGTGGCTCCTAGTGTAACCTGCCCACACACTTTGTGTTTTTATTGCATTTGAGAGTATCTTCAGCTATATGTGGTATTTCAGGTCTACTTGATTCATTTCTAACTCAAATATGATGACATCCAACTTTTTCCATTAAAACAGGCAAACTTGAGTGAGTGTGGCTTGCCTGGCATGGTGCTAAGTGCTCTTTCTTGCCCTCTGCCAAGGTGATGGGCACCAAAGAAGACTTGTGGGTGTGGTGAGCTTTTAACTCAAGTAGGACCTTTTGGGAAACAATATTGGTGTTAAAGCAGCAATTGCTGATGGTGCCAGGAATATTGATGTGGTGAGACTCTCAGAAATGCCTCTTTCTAAGACCTCTGTGGGGTATTATTATTCTACAATTCTTTGTCTAGTTTTCATTAAAATACTTGTGAAGTGATTTTCTATTTTCCTCTTTTGTTTCAAGTCCATTTGAAAGAGTTAAATACTAACCTCTCTCCTCTCAGTTCTGTTTAATACGAGTGACTACTATTTGAGACAAATATAATTACTATCTGGCGCATAGTGACTTTACACTGTTTCCTTGGTCTTATTCAGAAGGCACAAAAGAAGGAGCTGCTTCATTCTGTAAGAGCACCTTGTGTCTTCCTATATCTCCTTAGTAATAGCAATGGTAACATTATGGGACTGGTAAAACCTCTGAGGAAGGAACTTCTCTTAATAACTTAGTCTTAGTGTGGGGTGGATGGAGGATGTTCTTGTTTCATTAAGCACTGGGTTGTACCAGCATTTCAGGATATGCTGGGGACAGTGATGCTAGGCTGGGAACTCTGGAGGCCCAGGCCTGGCTGAGAGGAGAGCCAAAGGCCTGGGAAGAGCAAGTGATTCTAGACTTTGTGCCTAACCTTGGATATTGTCAGTACCCTCTACCCCTTCAGAGCACACCAATCCAACTTCCAATTCCAGCACCAGTATTTCTTTGCCTGAGGGCCTTCTCTTGCCTCTGGAGCCCACTTCAGCTGCCTACTTGGCAGGCTGGAAGTTTAGGAGAATTATCACACCCCTGAGAGCAGCCTTCAACCAATGATTGACAGGAGTTCGTGCTTAGATACCCAGTTCCCTCACCCACTGGCTTGGATAGCTGACGGATATGCTTGACACTGGCTTTCCCAGCAGGCTGACGCTCTAGTGACCCACTGTGGTAGCTGGCCTGACAACACCCTCTTTATTGGCCGCCATCCCTTTCTTGTCTCACTTTTCCACTCCCCTACTGGTATTCACCTTCACCTCCTAAATCAACCCTTGCACTGGAATCCTTTGCTTCTGTGGAAAGCTAAGAACTAAAATATGTTGCCTCGTCTTTCAGAGAGAAAGTTTCATGCACCTGGCACAAATGCCCTCATACCTATAAGGTGGGCATGGTGAGCAAGGAATCAAAGGGAAGGCAGTAGTCAGTGGTCCAGATTACGAGTGTGCCTGTCACAGAGCCCAAGCAGGGCTCTTGGAAGACAGCGCTTGGAAGAGCATTGCATACCTACCTTTGACTTCCTTCTCTGTGCGTGATGCTGACTAGCCCTCTTCTGCCCATATATTCTTTCTCAACACTAGGCACAATTCAATGAACCAGGACTCTGTTTTCTAAATTACCATCACATTCAAGCCTTGCCTCCCTGAGATGGTGCCAAGTCATCTTGATGGAGCATCAAGTTCATCTTGAGTTACATGTTTACAGGCAGTCTCCTGGTTTCTTTTCTGTAGCTAAATACCTTTGATTTCATCTGCCTGGCACCCCTGTCCCTTCTCCTAGGAACGGTCGCACAGTCTTCCATTCCAACCACATAGTTCTGTGGGATCTGCCAGGTCCGTCAGCAGAATTGAAGGACATATGCTTGCCATCCTTTCCCCCAGACATAATGGCTTAAAGAGCGAATGAGACTTGAAAAACTAGAGACAACAGTGGACTTTTTGAACTTGCTGATAAAATAATGGAGAAAGGTAGGCTCAAAGCTCTAGGAGGAGTTGAGGTCAAAGAAGAATCTTTTGTGTTCTTTGTATTTGACTTCAAACAAACTGAAAACTTGGCAATCATCCTGGATTCCTCCCTCTAATCTTAGTCAAACTTGCTCCTCCCCTTGCCAGCACCTTGATTCAGGTCCTCACCTCTGCTCCTGGATCACTAGAACAACCTTCCGACCTCCTGCCTCAAGCCACGGCCCCTCTCTTCTCCAGTTGCTGGAGTATTCTTTCTAAAATGCAAATCTGATCTTGTCTGTCAGTACTTACAGCCCTCTGTGGATTCCTGTTGCCTGCAGGAAATCGTTCAAATTCTTTTGAGGATTTCAAAACTGCTGCAGCTCTTCTTGTTCAGGCCCTGCCCACCTCTCCAGCCCTCTCTCTCCACTCATCCCCTTGCATAACACGCACTAGCTCTTTCCATTGCTGTGGTTGTGGAATGTGCTATACTCACGCTCACCTCCATGGCTTTGCATGTACCATGATTCCTTCCTTATGGAATACTCCCTCTTCTTCCCTCTGCCTCCTCCTCCATGACCCCACTGTCTCTTGCTGGTCCTTTAAGGCTGAGCTGAAGTGTCACTTCCTCTGGGAAGACTTCTCCAACTCCCTCCCACCTGAGTAAGTGCACCTTGTATTTTCCTATGGTGACACCAAACCATTTTCTAATTGCTTATTAATAGGAGAGCTTGACCTGTGTCCCTGGAGATCAAGGAGGTCTAGAAGCTGATGTCTCGCTTTCCTGGAAAAGTTCGAGTGAGCAGTGGCTGGGCTTTGTCTCATGGCCCAGGGAGAAAAGAGGACTTTGGTGGGAGGGGCCTGTTGTCCAGGTTTTGGGTGGAACAAAGGGACAGGCTCTCCCCTGGGCCAAGTGGACACTTCAGAAGGTACTTGGGCTTGAGTCATTTGATGGAACCTCTGCCCAAGGGCACTGCTGAGCAGGATGAGATGACAATAGAAAGAGTCTACATAGAGTTTGCCAGTAGAACCAGGTGAGAGGGCAGTTACAGGGAACCAGCCAATTATTGCATCTCTACCATCAGAGAGCGATGTAGTGGGAGATCCATACAGGGGTCCCTGGAAACCCCACATAGAGGAAAGGGAAAGCTTTTCACCACCGCCAGAAAACATAAGCAACTTGCCCAGGATTTCACAGCTAGGAAGTGACAAAGTTGGGATTTGACCCTGATTACACAGGATCAGGTCAGTGGGTGGCCAGACAGGGGTGACTGGGGGAGAGACTTGACAGTGGGAGTTTTGGGTGAGCTAGATATCAAGATTTCCTGGAAAAGGAGGCAAGTAAGAAAAAAACAACAGGGGTAACATTCCTTACTGCAGCTTCAAAAACTTCCATGGCCGAAAACTCAGTTACCCAAGAAGTGGGCACATGGCTACTTAGCCCCTTTGATTCTTTGATCCTGTCAGAAGAGTTTCCTGCTTTGAAGAGTTTCCTTGAAAAGCAAAGCCCCCTGCATTCTTCAGCGATGGAAGGAAACAACCTAGGAAGCCCTCAGCCCGTCTGAAGTCTGGTCACTCAAGGGGCTTGGAGAAACCGTAGCATCTATTTCATTGTTCACCTTGTTCCCGGAACCGTCAGGACTCAGTGATCCTCCTCAGTATTAAAACGGTGGCAGGGCTGAAGCTCAGGCGGAAACAAGTGGAATTTATCCCTGTCGCTGAATAGGGAGCCGCCTGCAGCAGCTGGACCCAGTCTTTGCAGTATGCCCCCACACATCCCAACTCACCCCGTGGGCGCCTTCCACCTGCCTGCCTGCTCCCTTTACAATAACGAGGTTTAAGCAGAAACAAAGTGAACGAGTGTGCTTTAGAGAAACAGTCCTGGCCGCCCCCCGGAGTTGTATTTCTGGAGTAGGAGCGGGTTGGGGGTGGGGGAGCAGCCGTGAAGCTCGCAGAGCGGGAGCGCGTCACCGTCGCCTCCAGAGATGCTGCGCTGCCCAATAGGCAGGGGCGGTCGCTCGCAGCCCGGTGGGAGCAGAGACATAAAAGTGCGGAAACCAGCCCGGAGCGCGCCGATCGAGGGCTGGAGGCTAGCGGCGAGCGGGCGCCGCCGGGCGCTGGAGGTCCCGGGGTCCCTCCCCGGCCAGCCCCGCGCGCTCCTCTCCGCGCGCCCGACTGCACGCGGCCTGGCAGGGACGTCCAGACTGCACTGTCCCGGGCGCAGCGGCTCTGCAAAATGGTCCTTCACTTCGTGCTGCTCTTCCTCCTCCCATTGGTGCGAGCAACCGAGCGCCCCGAGGGCCTGATGGACGAGGAGGGCCTGGAGGCGGCCCTGGCCGTGCCCAACGCCTCGCACTTCTTCTCTTGGAACAACTACACCTTCTCTGACTGGCAGAACTTTGTGGGCCGGAGGCGCTACGGCGCCGAGTCCCAGAACCCCACGGTGAAAGCCCTGCTCATCGTGGCTTACTCCTTCATCATCGTCTTCTCGCTCTTTGGCAATGTCCTGGTCTGTCATGTCATCTTCAAGAACCAGCGAATGCACTCGGCCACTAGCCTCTTCATCGTCAACCTGGCCGTGGCCGACATCATGATCACTCTCCTCAACACCCCCTTCACTTTGGTAAGGCCGGAGGGCTGGGCGGGCGCCCCCCTGCCCTTCTCAGTCTCGTTCTCAGCTTTTTCTCTCTCTCAATTCTCTGTCGTCTCTCTCTCCACCTGGATTTCTCTTCCTCCTTATTTCTCTGTCTCCCTCTTCTGCCTGTCTTCCTGCCTTCATCTTTCTTAGTCTTTTTTCTCTCTTGCTCTCTTAGCTCTAAATTCTCATCTCTCAACTCTCTCTGTTTTTCTGTCTCAGATTTTGTCAGTCTCTCTCTATCATTCTGTTTGTCTTTCTATCTCTCTGTCTCTGTCTCTCTGTTTGTCTCTCTCAGAAGTCTTTCTCTCTCTCTCTCCTCTGCCACTCTTTCTGTGTGTTCATCTGTTTTCCTCTCTGTGACCCTGTCTTTCCCTGTCTCTGTCTCTAACCTCACCTTTCCCTCTGACTCTTTCTGCTTGTACATCTCTCTGTGGTTTGTTTTTCTGTTCTCTCTCTCTCATCACCTTCTAAGCTAGAGCTTCTGCAGCTGGTGGCATTGGGGTCAGTGATTGTGTGTCTGCAGCCAGCTGTGAACGAGTGACCAGTTCCTGTTTAATGTCACTGAGCATGGGCCTGTTTGATAATCAAGCAGTACATTGAAGCCCCTTGAAATGTCAGCAGAGATTGTTAGGTGACACCCCCCCCCCCACAGCTCATTAAATGCCACCCCCCTCTGCCATGGGAGGCAGCTTTGCGCCACAGCTGAAAAACCAAGCAATTGCTAATTGTTAATGGAAACTTAAGTGCATTTTCCTGGACCACTTATTCAAATTGTGTTTTGCTTCTGTGTTTTGACAATGAGGCTGTGTTGGAAGGCTGTGCTGGCAAAGAGAGGAGGGTGAGGGGGGCTTGGGCCCAGGGGCAGCCCGGGGGCTTTTGCATACGGTGGTGGTGAGCCTCCTCCCCAAGCCCTGGCCACTCGGCATTAGTGGAGTCATTTCTGTCGCTCTGTGACTTGGGAGTGTGGTACTCAGATGATTTGGGACTGTGAGGGTTATGACTGAGCAATCGTAATGACAATTATGCCTTATGTTTCTGTAGCATAAATCACATTTTTGCAATGTATGGAATAGCCTTATTGTTATTTCAGTTATTACTAAAGCAGCATCTGTCCATTTCCCTCTGTGTCTATCTCTTTCTCTGTCTCTCTTTCATGCACACACACTCAACCAGAAAGAACAGAGAAGCAAAAAAGAAGACGGTGAACTCCCATCCACCTGTGTGAACATCGTTCCAAATCTTACATTTTAAAACTACATTCTCTCTCTTGTCCTCACATATGAGGACATTACTCACATTTTGCAGATAAGGAAACTAAGGCACAGAGAGGTTCAATCCCTCGTCCAGGGTCACTCAGCTAGTAATTGGCAGAGCCAGGATGAGAATTGTTTCCCCTGACTCAAGTCCAGAGGTCTGTCCACTAAGCCATCCAACTGAGGACAGCGGGGCACTCTTGGACCGTGCTAAGCTTCCACTACTGCAAACCATGGACGTTGCCTGCTCTCTTTCTAGCCTACGTTTACCCGATTCTTGGCCACTCAGGATCCTCTGGGCACTAGCCAAGGAACCAGGGACTTCCAAATGCCCCACCCATAACTGCCTCCTGCTGCCTTGAAGCACGGAGAGTGCATCTCTGGCTCTCCTTGGCTCCCCTCTTGGTTTCTGACCTGACAAACTGCAATACTGGGGTCGGGCTGGACTGCCCAGGATGGGAACTGGAGGGCCTCAGGGCATGGCCCTTGTGCTGCTGCACAGAGCAGGATGCACACTTAGATCTGCAGTAGAGACAGGGCTGTGGAGAGAGAGGCTGTGGACCCCGGGTCAGGCTGCAGTGAGAGCTGATAACTCTTGCCCCAGAGGATCTCCTGTGAGAGAGGGGATGTCAAGGTCCTGAGAAGCCAGCACCCTTTCCAAGATGATCCACAGCAGCTTGGCCTTGAAGCTGACCCATGTAACTGCTCCAATCCCAACTCCCGTCAGAGCTTACAAGGTGCTGGCAACCAGGGAGAGTGAAAGGTTTGGGGGAGGAGAGTGTCTTCAAAGCCCTCAGCCGTGCTTCCCCACTGGGTAAAGAGTCCTGCCTTCGGGCTGGCTGGTGACAGTATCCTTCCTCCCTGGTCTCCCTTCCTGTCTACTTTGCACACAACAATCAGCCTGAAGTCCAGCTCTGGTCACTGAGAGGCAAGCGAACAGTTGCTGACTATTTCCATGGCAGAGACAGACACAGAGTGTGGCGGAGCCTGCAGGAGGAGTCATTCCTTCTGACCCGCCAGAGTCCTACAAGAGGGTCCAAAGAGTCTGTACAAAGAATGTGACATTTCAAAGGTGCCTGGATGAGGAGGAATTTCCCAGGTCCAGATGAAAACTCGATGCGGACACAAGGACCCGGGGGAACAAACGCAGGGCAACAAAATTCACGGTGTGTTGAGGGAATGTTGGGTGGCTCATTGTAGCTGGAGCCACAGAGGCAGGAAGCACAGTGAGGGAGCGGGCCGGGGAGGAGGGAGCTGAGGTGGACCAGAAAGGAAGGCTGGGGCCAGGTCGTGAACGGACCTGGACACTCCTAAGGCATCTGGCTCTGTCCTGAGGGCCGTGATGATTCTAAGCAGAAAGGTGGCAATAAAGTGATTTGGGGTTAAGAAAAGTACTGTTATCCATGTGAAGGCTGAATTACAAGTGGATGAGAGACTGGAGGACGAGGAAAGCTCTTAGGAGGCTCTAATAGTCCAGGTGTGGGATGATGGGAGACTCCACTAGAGCCACGGCCTCGGGACTGAAGAAGAGGAAATGGATTTGAAAACCACTTGGAGTTAGCACTGGTTGGCTCTGGTAATTCATTGAATGTGGGAGGTGAGAAGTAGGAATAGCTAAAGATTTCTAGCTCTGTAAAGTACTAGACATTACCCTATAATGTTACTGGACTGCTCGAGAGCCTCATATGGCTCCCACCTGCCTACCCCATGGAGGGTAAAGTCCATTGTCTGCTGTCCTAGTTTCATGATTTGGCCAGACTTGTCCCTCAAGACTCTTCCACTCACTCCAGCCAAACCATTCCACTCCTTATTACCCAAACAGGTCCTGAGATTTCTGACCCAGTGCCAACCATTTTGTTCTTATCTCCATGTGTACACATCTGACCTATGCTTTAAAGCTCATCTCAAATGTCTCATATGTTATAATAATGGCCATTAGTAGTGTTAAGTACTTGCTAGATACTAGGCACAGTTGTACCTACTGTGTACTGTACATATGTTATCTTTCGTTTGATTTCCATAACAACCCTGTGAACAGAGTTGGCCCCATTTTACAGATGAGGGAAGTGAGGCTCACAGAACCTAAGTGCCTTGCCCAAGGTGACAGCAGTAAGTGGCAAATACTCAGCTGTGAACCACTATATGATAGCCTTTCTGCAGGGTTATCTGCTCTGTTTTTTTCTCTATCATCTCTCTCTCTGCCTCAGCTCACACCCACCCCCCGCAGTGGCCCCAGTGCCCTTTGTCTGGGCCTTCTGTAGGGCACTGAATACTTTTTGTCTTGCACCCAAGGTAGCTTCTGCCCAGCCTGGAAGCTCCTTGATCAGAGTTGATGCTCAATCTCTCTCGGACATGGGACATCACTCACAGGAGCTGCTCAAGTACTGAGTGAGTGAGCAAATAGCCATGGATGATGTGGGATGAGGCGTAGGACTGCTCCTAGAGCCCTGCACTGTCCCAGGAGCTTGTCTTCTCTCCCCACCCTGCCCCTTCCTGCCCCTGCCCACACCTTTCCAGGCCCCTGTGTCTCCTTCCCAGATGATGTGTTGCAAGGCCTGCTCAGCCAGCAATCAAGAGCACAGCCCATATGCTATGTTGAGACTTTTCAGATGTGTCTCACCCATTAGTCTGAACTCATACGGGACAAGAATAAATTTTATTATTACCATAAAAATAGCTACTATTTATTTTGAATAATATCTTTCTAGCAATCCACCAGACTTTGTGTTCCACCCTTTATAGACTTTTAAAAAACTTAATCCTTCCAATAAACCTATAAGGAAGAGATTTTTAAGCCTTTTTTTGCAAATGAGGAAACTGAGGTTCAGAGAGGTTACATACTTTGTCTAAGGTCACACAGCTAGAGACTTTAGAGCTGGGAAGTTCAACTCTAAAGCCCATACCCTTCCCACACTCTCCTGGCACTAACGGAGCCTGGCCCCAGCACCATGATTTGGATTTGTTGAATTGAATGATGAAGAATGAGTTGTGCTGGAGAAAGTCATGTGTGATCACAATTCAGCAGTGTAGAGTGGAAGAAGGGAGGAGCTGGAAGAAGCCTCCTGAGGGATGCTCCTCAGAGACCACAGTGGGTGAGTGTGAGGGTCAAGGCCCGCCTGTCTCCTGACCTCTGTGGGCTTGTCTCTAGGTCCGCTTTGTGAACAGCACGTGGGTGTTCGGGAAAGGCATGTGTCACGTCAGCCGCTTCGCCCAGTACTGCTCCCTGCACGTCTCCGCGCTGACGCTGACGGCCATTGCCGTGGACCGCCACCAGGTGAGGCCACCTACCCCCAACTCCCTGTCCTTTCCTCTCTGGCTTTGCTTTCCACGGGGCTGCGGGAGCTCTCAGGACAATGTTTTAGCCCATTTTCCAATGAGGATATTTGTCTTCTTATTGACCGATTAGATTAGGCATGTTAAACCCTTTGTGCTAGATGCTGCAAACAATTCTTACCAGTTTGTTGTTCTGATTAAGACTCACTGCCAGCATTTTGCTTGTTTTAGGGGTAGAAAAGCAAACCCGGAAAAATCACAGATGAAAGGGAAGTGGCAAGTAATTTTAGGTCAGAGACGAGGCTCCTGACTGGGAGATGGACATTCCCTGGCCCGGCTCTTGCGGAGGAAAACAAGCTAGTACTGGGTGAAGCGGCTGGCAGGTCCAGGTGGCAGGAGCAGGCATGGGGGTGGGGCAGGAAGGCCCCAATCACTGTCCGTGCCCCATCGGACTCATGAGTGGGTATGGTGAAGGAAACTGAAGAGGACCTGTGGGCGCCTCTCCTGGAGGAGGATGGCTGCAGGGTAGTTGCCTCGCACATGCTAACTCAGTGAATCCATGTCGCATACTCAGGTCTATGCTGAGTCAAGGAATGGAAACTCAGGAAGCTGCCTACATAGCTTTCCCAAGTTCACACACTTGGTGAATGATGAAGCTAGGATTAGGGCTGAAGTCTGTCTGGCTCCAAGCCCATGCTCTGATCACTAGACCACCCTGCTGCGAGGAGACTCAAGGGCACCCACAGGGCCAATGTCATAAGGACCACCAGGACAAAGAGAGAGAGAGAGTTTATTCTGAGTAGCTCCAAGAGGTGCAACAAGGACCAGGGATAGGGGGCTTCAAAGATGCAGATTCGAAGATGCAGCTCAATAGGAAGAAGGATTTCCTAACAGACTGTCCGAAGGTGGACCAAGCACCCTGGGGAGGTAATGTGTTACACGTCACAAGCCATATTTAAGCAAGGTCTGGATGATCGCT
Organism: Equus quagga; assembly: GCF_021613505.1. Lineage (NCBI taxonomy): Eukaryota > Metazoa > Chordata > Mammalia > Perissodactyla > Equidae > Equus > Equus quagga. Next base: position 45,608,068 of record NC_060280.1, on the reverse strand, counting down.
TGATAGGGATGTTCTAGAGGAGAGTTGTGCATCTGATAGAGAATTGGACTCAGCAAACTTTGAGATTGCTTTATCCCTGAAATGCCATCCTTTTGGCATTTATATTACAGATGCTTTCTTACAAAGTGTGAAAAGTTTGCATACAGGTATTTCTTGCCTCTTTTTAACCTTCTCCCCTAATTCAACAAGAGGGGTTACCTTTTACTGGCCTATGCTTACCTGCATTTAACACAGCTAGCTGACACTTGATCCTTGGGCCAAGGGTGGGTCTAAGGAACAGGGGGTAAGCCTTGCCTACATATGTCACAGCATTGCTGTGACATATACCCAAACATAGGACCCTGTCCCAAAGCCAGCGGAGTATTTGGGACCTCTGACCCAGGCTTCCACTTCCTTCAGCAACCTGAACAACGAAGGAGTATTAGGGACAAAGATGGCAAAGTCCGGAATGGAGGTGTGCTGGGCACCTTCTAAAATTTAGTCACTTGTTCCTGTAAAACCTTGAAAACATTGGAGAAAAATTTGGGAGGAAAAAAAGTCCTCAGGTCACAGCCAGAATGTCCAGTGTGTCCTGGGATGGCATCCTGAGTCAGGGGCAGCTCTTTATGACCTCTCTCCCGGACGGTGGACTTCCCTGTCCCAAAATGCCTTTTTCAAGAAATAATGGTTCTAGTCTTAAAATGAGGATGCTGTTAAATTTCCAAATCTTTATTTAAATCTTTTTGGAGACTTGATTGGCACGCACATACAGTAGCAATTCCAAGATGCTTTTCAGCCTGAAGCCGATAACACTGGCTTTATTACAAGTGTGGGAAAGCTGGGCCCCATTGCAATTTTAGAAACGGCTTTCATAAACAGTGTTTTGAACTCCCAAATAAATGTCAGTGCAGCTTCCCGTGCTAAGTGGTGAGAGTCTCCTCTCCATGTTTGTCAGACCCTCTCGGAGCCCTTCATAACCTAAGGAGTCTAGAATCATGGGGAGACAAGATCAGATCCTGCCTGAGGTGGAGGCGGACCATGGCTGGTTCCTCTGCCAGCCTTGCTATGGAGGCCGTGCAAGCAGAACACACCCGCCCCACTGCCGTCCTCTCACTGCACCCTGGTTCTGCCATGAATGACCTGCCAAGAGGCATTTGAACTGCCTGGAGCCCTGAGTCCTGATGACACCCTCTTTCTACCCCTGGATGTGGGCTGTGGGCGGGACACGGCTGGAACGCCCCACCTGCCTGCTGCAACTCAGGGCTCAATGAGTGTACAAGATGCCTGACTTTATAAATATGACCTACCTGCTTAATTGTGACAAGTAAGCTGCGACGTCTGGATTTCTCATTTGTTTCAAACTTCTTCAGTCAGTGATGCACACAGTTGGCTTGTTTTCCAGGTCATTATGCATCCGTTAAAACCCCGCATCTCCATCACAAAAGGTGTCATCTACATCGCAGTCATCTGGACCATGGCTACGTCCTTTTCACTCCCACATGCCATCTGCCAGAAATTATTTACCTTCAAGTACAGGTGAGATTAACTAGGAGGGAGCAGCCTGGGGACTGGGAGGAACTTGACAGAGGGAAATCTCAGCCCCTCTGGGATCTGAGAGTGACAGTACCTGCCACACCACACTGTTCTCTTTGCCTCTCTCCTAACCTGTTGCTTCCAGGCCTGTGCCTATCCTCTGCATTTCTCCTGCTTTTTCTTGTCTTTTCTTCTCAACAACTTTTGCTCCCTCCTTATTCTCTGTCCCGTTTGTCTGCAAGGTCAAGGCAATAGCGATCAGCTTCTGTCACCAAGCTGACAAGACAGCTTCTGTCTGTCTCACTCAGACTGAGGCTGGAAATCACCCAGGCCTTGTTTAAAATGGCAAGGTTTCAATTCTCTCACACAACCTACAAACAAAACGTACATATCTATGTGTCTGCGGCAGGATGCTCTCCTTCCCACTCAGGTTTCTTTGTCATATGCTCTCAGAATGAGAATTTCTTTCGAAGCACTCAGTTCTTTAAAACACTTGTATGTGCTACTGGTTCATTAAAGGCGCTCTCCCCCGCTAGACTGGAAGGTTGGGGAGCGCTGGCCTGTTTCCGACTTGATTGGCTAGCTTGGTGTCCCTAGCACCCAACTTACTGTCTCCACGTACCAAGCCCTCGATACATATTTACTGAAGGAGTGACTGAGTTTAGAGTGATTTTCATCAGTTTGTAGTTGCTCTAGATGAGGTTCCTTAGAAGCAGACCTGAGATAAAGGAAGGACTCCCGTGGTGATTTATTGAGGAAGTGCTCCCGGGAGAACTGGGTAAGGGAGTGGGGAGCAGGACAGCAAATAGAGGGAGACTAAGGCAGGGAGGTTTCCGGGAAGCCGCAGCCTGCTCCACAGGGGCTCTGGAGCAAACTGGTAACGCAGTTTACCCGCCTAGGGCAAAGGAGCTGGGCTTTCATATTCCAGGCCTCCCTGGGGAATATGGGGATTCCGGGCCACTTCTGGCTCTTGGTGGATCTGTGGGAAGTGTCTTCCACAGCCCGAGGGTAGTCCTAGGCACCCAGAAGACCACAAGTGCCAGCTGTTTCTTGTACAGAGGCAAGATTTGGGGGACTGTTGCTCCAGACAAGTAAAGGGGGTCTGAGGGGACCTAGGGGAGGGCACTGCTCACGTGTCCCACAGTAGCCGTGCACTGCCCCATCTGAAACATCTGCTTACACACACTCCTATGGCGTCAGCAGGGTCCAGAGAACAAGCTCTGAAGGCCGAGGTCAACTCATTTATAAAGGCTCCCTCCCCGAGTTCTAGGACATTGGAATGAGTCACATACCCAAACCCCCCAGCATTCAGGTTCCCCATCTGCCTTCACCCATGGAGGGCTATTTTTTTCCTGCTAACAAAAGCAAAGAGAGTTCTCTCTTTCTTTCACTAGTGATGGCCACCAGCACACATAACAAGAGCCAGAAGCCACATGGTGTAATGACAAAACAGCCATTTGAGTTGCTGCCTAGGCATTTGACAGCATGATAACCCTGCTCACGCCCAGAGTAAGGACCTGAGCTTAGGATTCCTGCCACACGTGTCACCTTGCTTTTCCTCGGGCACCTTTTAAAATGACCACTCAGAGTCGAGCCCATGAAAGATTAGTGACCCACACCCCAACCACCCTATAAGTAAGAAATGCTCGCTACTCTGCGTTCTGTCTCCTGTTTGCTCATGACCTAGGACGGAGGACTGCCCTTCCCCTGGCTCACTGCACCCCTGTTCTGGGATCTGTAAGTAATAAATCTTGTGACTTTACTTCCTTTGTGTGACTGTATTGAAACTGTGTCTTCAATCAAAATGGCCCCGGGGTTTTCACTTCCCCAAAGAGGGAGTTCTGATGCTGAGGGAACTGCCTGCCCACCCGGTGTGGGTGGACTGTGCCTCCTCATTCAGCAGGTCATGATCTGTGTATTCTTAACACACCAGCTCCAGGTTTTCTAACACACAAGGGTATCCCTAAAAAGCTCAAAGAGGACTGGATACATTCCAAAGAAAATCAATACTTGTTTTATGAGTGGCTGAAGGTATGTTAGTTCAGGCATGGCCACCTACATTCTCAAGACCCATCATTTCTTTGCCCCGTTCCTTGATTCCCCTCCAGAATGGGAGCAGGTAGCACAAAGGGGAATTTCAAGATTTCCTGAATATACTGTGCTCCCAAGATAAGTTAATTCTAAGACTAGGAACGCCAGTGTTTCATTCATTCATTGAACAAATATTTATTGGGTCTCTATCATGGGCTAGGAATAATACAAAGTTAAGTGGACACTGAGAAATCTAGGTGTATTCCTTATCTTTTATGGAACTTTATGGAACTCCCAGCCTAGTGGGGGAGCCAGAAATATAATCAGATAATTAGGCCGCAGTATCAAGTGCTATAACAGACAGATGTACCAGGAGCTCAGTGGAGAAAGAGGCCAGTGCTTCTTGGGATAAGGCCTTTCCACACTAACCGCACACCCTCCTTCTGTCTCTCTCTCTCTCTCTCCGCCTTTCTATCTCTCTTTTTCCCCTCCCCCAGTGAAGACATTGTCCGCTCCCTATGCCTGCCAGATTTCCCTGAGCCGGCCGACCTCTTCTGGAAGTACCTGGACTTGGCCACCTTCATCCTGCTTTACATCCTACCCCTCCTCATCATCTCTGTGGCCTACGCCCGTGTGGCCAAGAAGCTGTGGTTGTGCAACACAATCGGCGACGTGACCACGGAGCAGTACCTGGCCCTGCGGCGCAAGAAGAAGAAGACCATCAAGATGCTGATGCTGGTGGTGGTCCTCTTTGCCCTCTGCTGGTTCCCCCTCAACTGCTACGTGCTCCTCCTATCCAGCAAGGTCATCCGCACCAACAATGCCCTCTACTTCGCCTTCCACTGGTTTGCCATGAGCAGCACCTGCTATAACCCCTTCATCTACTGCTGGCTCAATGAAAACTTCAGGATCGAGCTGAAGGCATTACTGAGCATGTGCCAAAGGCCACCCAAGCCTCAGGAAGAACGGCCACCTTCCCCAGTCCCTTCCTTCAGGGTGGCTTGGACAGAGAAGAGCAAGAGCCGGAGGGCTCCGCTAGCCAACAACCTCCTACCCTCCTCCCAACTCCAGTCTGGGAAGACAGACCTGTCGTCCATGGAACCCATCATGGCAATGAGTTAGAGGAGAGTGGGAAGAGGCAGGAGGAGGGCTCTGTCTCCAGCTGAGGTTAGGAAAGAGCCTAAGGACAGAGCCTGGAAAAGAGCCTGTCTCTCAAATTTGACCTTCGCAGTGCTGGAAACAAGTTTCTGCAGAAGCCATAGGCCTCTTGAGTTCCTAGGAAACTCTGCTCAGTCTCCTAGCCCCATTGATATGAAAATTAAAAGGCAACTACCAGCTAGACACATGTTTGTGAATTCCTGTCTAAGAAGCGCCACAAGGCATATCATCCTGGATCTCTGAGCCAGAGAACCCACAACAGCTTCAGCCCAGCTGGAGGCTGAGTCAGTCAACTGCCTCCAACTGTCAGGCAGCTGCCTCCCAACCCTCCCTGCCAGTGAGCATCCATGAAGGACACCTGAGTTATACTTTGGGCGTGGCTGAGCCAGATGCACAGAGCTCTGCTTGAAAAAGGTTCAGTGGCCAGTGAAAGGTTAGCAAACCAGAGCTGGCACGGATGTTTTCCTGCCTGGCTTTCTGAAATTGTTGGACCAGGACAAATCACAATCCTGTGGTGGCCTGGCCTGATACATGACAAGAAAGGACCAATTTGGGTTCTTTAAAACAGAGAGGAATTCCCAGGTTTCCTTAAAACAACAACAAAAAAGATTATTAAAACTTTGGAAAATTCAGAAAAGCACAAAGAAGAAAATAAAAATCACTACTTTATTTCTCCAACCTGTGATAAGTTCTGTTAACGTGCTGTGGGGTTATTTGCGACTTTTTCCTTTGTGTGTGTGTGTGTGCACATGCATGTTTTTGTGTGTGCACATGTGTGTGTGCTTTTCGTTTCATTCTGAATTATGCTTTTTCATAAGATAAGCAAGAAACAGGGGCAGAGCAGAGGACTTCTGAGCCCCTCTCCCAGGAATAGTTGGAAGAGTTGGGAGAGGAACCCAAGGAGAAGACAGTCACAGAGCAGACAGACTGCCTTCATCTTGTAACCAGTGCTGGGAAGGGCATGGCTGAAGTACGACTCCTCAGATGGCAGCCATTGTGATGAGCCAGGGAACAAAACTCATCCAGGAGGTGTAAATCCTTTTCTCCTGCAATCATACAGAACAAGAGGTGATGAAACATTGCCCTGCTTTCACAGGAGATGAGGGAGCAGACTTTCCAACATGCTGGAAATAATTATCCTTGGACACCTCACCCTCCCAAGCTGTCTAGACAGGCTGGTCCTCTGTGTTGTCTGAATAATAAGGCTTCTTCACACCACTTCCCTAAAGATGACTCTGTCAACATCATCGTCAACTCTGGCAGCTCACGTGTCATTTACAGAAACCTATGGCATTGTGATAGTCCTTAAGTACTCCACTTGCCAGAGAAATCTCATTCCAGAGACTGAGTGTTTTCATCACCTTCCATGTGACTCACTGTGTCACCCAGAAGAGAGACTCGTCAGGCAGAATGGAGCTTAATTCACCAGCCCTAAACAATTTTCACCCTCGCACTGGTTTTCGGTTTCTTTCTAACACCAGATCGATCCTGTAAGAAAAGCACAGATGCGGAGCTGAGAGGAAAACCGAGGTGTGGGGAGAAGGGGCTGGGACAAGGTTCACTTCCATCTCTTGGCTGTTAACTAAAACTGAACTTGGTCATATCATCTTCTTCCTTATAATGAACCGTGGGGCTTCATTATACTATTCTCTCCATTTATGAGGATGTTTGAAAATTTTCAAGAGGCAAAATGCAAAAAAATCATATTCTGAACGGTGGGTAAAAAAGTGACTTTTGTGGGGGCAGAGAGCTTTCTAAGCCCATGAAGATGCCCGGGTGGATTTTTCAGGCCAAATGGCTCCCATGTCTGTGCCTGTTGTCTCTGTGGTGTCAAGAAGTAGCTAACGGTTTCGTCTTAATGTTGCCATAGAAATTCTGTGAACCAGAAAGAGAACAGGCAGCAGGGCTACAGAAAGTTGGTCCTGCTCTAGAGTTATGCAGAAAGTTTCACTGTGCTCCTCTCTGAGGACGTCTAGAAACACTGCTGAGTCACAGAGAAGGCCCTGCTCTGGGGGTGGACCACCGATGACCATTAGGCTTGGGTCTCCTGTCAGGACCTTGTCTGCCCCCTTCCCATTGTTCCCTGTGCAACTCAGAGCAAAAAGTGATTTGCATTTGTGAAGGTGAAATTTGTAAAACTTGAGTCTTTCCGATGTGCTGTCGTGAGTACTTTATTGTAAATTGCTCCAGTCTCAATAAAATATATTTTGGGTGTGTGGACTGTGCTTCCTGGACCTGTGATTAGGCCACAGTTGGTGACCTTTAGAATGGGGATCCACATGGATTAGACGGAGAAAGCATGGAGATCATCTGCCCACACCCCTGCACGGTACAGCAGAGGAAGCGCACACACTGAGAGGGGGAAGAGCCAGTTGAGAACCTCTGACTCTTGGTCTAGTACTTCCTCCCCTGAGCTGGCTGCCAAGTCTCCTGTTTTGTGATTATGAGTCTGTGCTGAGTGTTTTAACCTGGTGATCTGTTCTTGGTGATTCAGGAGGAGGCAAAGCTGCCAGTCAAGCCTAAAGAGTGGCTCCCACCCTCAGTGTATGGTAGGTAGTGCATTCTTGTGTTTACCAGGGTTTCTGCTCCACTGGGCCTGGGGTCCCCCATCCTACCAGGTAAGCCGGGTAGAAGCCTTCATTGCATACATAATTATCCTGATGCCATCCAGATCCCAGGAAATCAGTTTCAAATAATTTCGCAGAAGGTTGCACATAGGTGATTTACTCAGCCTAGGGTAAGTTTGAAGGAAAAATGAAAGGCGTAGGTGAAGGAGAAGGGAACAGACTTGCTGACACCTCTTTTGTGAGCTACGATGCTAAATGCTTCTGAGCTCGTGAGCTCCTTCACCCTCACAGCAATTCTCCAAGGTGGGCATTGTTCTTTCTCCACTGCATGGGAGGAAACCAAGTCTCAGCTAAAGATCACACAGCAAAATTGGGAAAATGCTACCTTCTTGGAGATTAGGTTATGAGAGGGCATGTAGAAAAGAATCTTAATTTGCTTTTGATCCAATGTTCTACAAATTTCCTTGACTATGAGATACATTTTTGGGCAAAAACCTGTTAACTGTCTAAAAACCAGTGCTTGAGTGATATGCTTTGGGAAATGCTTGACTAGGTGAGCGCCAAGGCCCCTTGCGGCTCCGTGGTCAGTGAATCCATGGTTTTAGTACAGGCAGGATCTCATGCTGCCTTGTGAGCTCAGTTCTGGTTAGAAGCATCTTCCGAACAAGCTCTAAGTGACTCCCAGATTGCTGGTGCCCTGCTTGACTGACCATGGCAGGTTGCCAAAGCAAACAGCAGTCTTGTAGGCAGCTCAAGCCTCGGGGACCTCAGATAGCACAGGCAGAACTCAGCTACACCCTCACTGCTCCAAGCTGGTTACTGCATGCCTCCAGGGCCTCTGTGCTGCTGTGCAAGCTAAAGGCTATGGGGAAATGGGAGCTTTGCCAAGGTGTTTGGGCCAGGGGTAAACGTGGGAAGACTGGGGGTTTTGGAGCGTCCACTGGGGAAACATACTTGTCTTAGAGTGTCACCTGAAGATGCTAGAAGGTGCTGCTAGTGCTGTGGGATCAGGTCTTCACCATCTTGCTTTGGCATCTCCTCCCACCATGCACGCACCGTTCTCTCTCATTTCAAGGAGTAGTTAGGGAAGGAATAAATAAGATACATGTAATGATGGATGCACTTTGAAAAAGACCCCAGAGGTATTTCATGTGAGAAAGCCCTAGGATTCAGCTTCCTTTCTGAGAATAAGCTTTTTGTGGCCTCTCTTGCTGTGAATAAGCTACTTGCTGCTTCATGGGGATGAAGTGATGGATGTTAACATCCCCTCCTCTCCTCCTATTGCTAGTCTTGCAGGGACCCTGTCCTCAGACTGCTCGTGAATTTTGGGTGTTCAGCTTAAATGTGAGGAAAGCAAAGGAATCATGAACATAGGATTTGGGATACTGGTTACCCAGATGGGGGAGAAGGGGTATGGGGTGGTGTGTGTGTGGGGGGGGACCACGTAGTTATAAAAAATTGTCAAGGTTCTAGCTTTTGTTTTGGGCAGTGAGTTCGTGGGTTCTTATTACATGATTAAAAATAACTAATCAAGTAACTAACCAAATAGCTAAAAGCAGGTCATACCTGGACCAACATTAAGAGTGTGCCATAAACCCAGGATTATGATTAATCCAATTCTGTGCCTCTGCAGTTTATGAAAAACAAACACTAACAATAGAAATGGAGACCTGGATGTCCAAGCCTTCAATTTTCTTCCCTGCACCCTTTCAATCAAGTTACATCTATGTCAGTATTATTAAAACATGCAAATAGAGCTCACTGCCGAGACAAGTAGGATATGACAATTATAGTTCCTTTTTAAAAACAACCTTGTTTTTCTGGAGTTAAAACTTACCTCTCTGTGTCTTTTGTTTAGTTTTCTATATCACTGTCGCTAAATCTTTCCCAATTTTTCAAAATAGTTAAAACCCCTGTGGACGTGACCACACACATCAAGTGTTCTGCCAGCGCCCCTCCCCCACACCTCCAGGGCCAACTCAGCGCCTCTACCCCCGACTTGCTGATCTCTGTGTCTGCAGAACACTTGCTCTCCCTGGACTCGCCTTCTCCTCTCCTCAGTGGTTAGATGTTCCAGTTTCCTTGATCCCTGTCTTCTTTTTTTGTTTTCTCCCTCATTTGGGAAGACTACATCTTCCAGCAGTTGCCCAAGAAATGGTGCATAACGGCTAATTTCTTTTTAGACTTTGTATGTCTGGAAATGTCTTTAGTTTGACATATAATTAGTACTATATCTAAATACAGGATAATAAGTTAAAAATAATTTTCTCTTAGAACTTTTAAGGCATTTGTATTCGTTTTCTATTGCTGCCATAACAAATGACCACAGCCTTAGTGGCTTAAACCACACAAATTTATCTTACACTTCTGGAGGTAGGTCAGAAGTCTGACACAGGTCTCATGGGGCTAAAATCAAGGTGTCAGAAGAGCTGTGTTCCTTTCTGTAGGCTCTGGGTTGGACCTATGTCCTTGTTTTTCCCAGCTTCTAGAGGCCACCCACATTTCTTTGTTCATGGCGCCTTCCTCCAGCTTCAGAGCCAGCAACATGGCATCTTCCGACCTTCTATAGTCACAGTTCCCTCTGACTCTCTTCTTCTGCCTCTCTCCCTCCACTTTTTAGGAACTTTGTGGTTATGTTGGGTCCACCTGGGTAATCCAGCATAATTTCCCTATCTCAAAGTCAGCTGATTAGCAACCCTAATTCCATCTGCAACCTGAATTTTCCTTTGCTTGAACATATTCACAGGTTCTGGGGTTTAGGATGCACACATCTTTGGGAGGGCTTTATTCTGCCTACCAGTATTGCTCTACTTCTTTCCAGCACTTGTGCTGAGAAACTGGATGCTTTTCTGATTCCCAGTCCTATGCATGGGGTCTGAGTCCCATCAGTCTTAGGCAGAGGCCACACAGGTGAGTTGAATGGCTGTAAGAGGGATAACTACCTCTGCCCCTGTCGAGTATGTAATATTGGCACCAACCTCTGAGATTCCCCTAGGGATATGATCTTGCCTTTGGTTTATATTTTCCCTGGGAAGAGGAGTTTCAGGAGCTTCCGCTTGACACTACTGTAACTGTCCTCATGAGTAGATTCTGCCAGTTGTTAAGTATTTCAACTCCATACTTAGGAACCCAGCAGTTAGCCACAGAATAGACTCGTGGACCCACTGTGAGTGGGACACAAGCCAAAATTCCATTTATCAATTGACCTACATAATCCTCTCTCACCTGTGGACGACAGCATCTTTTTTTTTTTAATCCCTAATAATTGGTTGAACCAAAAGCCAATGTCCAGTTATCCCCAAATGTGTACATCGCTCATTCCATGAGCCCCTTTGGAGAAGCTACTTGGGAGAATTATTTACCCTAAGAGTGATATTGTCATTGTCTTTTCTTCCTTCAAGGGATCCATGATCTGTAAACTGACTCAAGTATGCAAAGTAGAAGAGGGGCTCTGACTCTCAAATGTGGTGGCTCAAGTCAGGTCTCCATTTGCCAGACCTAGCGCTGTTTTTTGTTTTGTTATACAAATCAAGTAAGACCTTCATAGGATGTCTTTCTATTTATTCAAGGTCTGTAGTACAAGAGGGCAGTTGGAATGGTTGTCAAAGAACCAGTCTTACGTAGCTGCCATAGCAAAGCTCCATGAGAAGTCATGTCTCTGTCTTTGAAAGTCTAAAATTCACTTTATTATGCCTTCACTCTGGAATGATGGTTCAGCTGCATAGAGAGTAGCAAGTTGGCTGATATTTTCCCCTCAGCATTTTGAGAAGCTTATTCTATCGTTTCTGGCATCTGTTGCTAGGGATGATGAGCCTGCTCTGTGAATGTCTTTCCTTTGTAGGCAGCTTTGAAGATTTTATCTTTGACATTTTGAACCTTTACTACTAAATATCTCAGTGTATATTTGTTTTATTTATTCTATTTAGAACTCTGTCTGATCTTTCACTCTAAGGATTGATGTCTTTTTTCGGTTCTGAAAAATTACCTGACAATATCATATTAAACATTACTTATTCCCAATTTCTTTTTCTAACTCTGTAACTCTTACTTGTCATTCATTAGAGTTTCTTATTAGATTATCTTTGACTCTTAATTTCCCTTTTATATTTTTCATCTCCTTATCTCTCTGTGTTGCATCCTGTTTGATTTCTGGAGATCTTTTGTTTTTTTTTTTTACAGAAGATCAGCCCTGAGCTAACATCTGCTGCCAATCCTCCTCTTTTTGCTGAGGAAGACTGGCCCTGAGCTAACATCCATGTCCATCTTCCTCTACTCCACATGTGGGATGCCTACCACAGCATGGCGTGCCAAGTGGTGCCATGTCTGCACCCGGGATCCAAACTGGCCAATCTTGGGCCACTGAAGCGGAACGTGCGCACTTAACCCCTGCACCACTGGGCCGGCCCTGGAGATCTTTTAATTCATTATTTCTCTCTTTAGCTGAGTCTAGTCAAATATTTATTGTATTTTTTATAATTTGAATAACTATTTTCTTTTATTCCTAGTGTGACTATATTATATGTTTCTTTTTGAGATGTGTCTGCTCTTTTCTCTTAATGTCTTCTCCTTGTATTGTGGACACTATTCTTCCTTTTCTCTCTTTGAACAGTTTAGTCATTCTTATATTGAAGTCCCTCAGACACTGAGCTAAGATCTGTAGTTCTTTGGCTGCAGATTTTGCAGTTTGTTTCATCTCCTAACTCTCTTATGAGGGTAGATTTCCTTGTGTGTTGCGTAATTTTTGTTTAAGAGCTCGTGTTTGGCAGGAGATGTTTTCTGTAGAAGTGCTGTGGACGTGCCATGCGTGTGCGGTATCCTGATGAATGGGTTAGTATTTGCCTCTGTTGGGACCCCTGAATTTTGGATGAATTGTCTTGTGGTTTAATCAAACTTTATTTTTTGACTCTATCATAGTTTTAAAATTTATTCATTGGTGTCATCGCCCCCTATCCCTGTATGAAAGTTTGGGCAGACTCTGTAAGTTTTTAAAATAAGCTTTTGTCTTTTACAATAGCTGTAGATTTACAAAAAAAAGATTGTGAGAACAGTACAGAGAGTCCCCTTATACTCCACACCTAATTTCCGCTATTATAAACAGTTTATATTAGTATGGCATATATGTCACAGTTAATGAACAAATTGGTATATTGTTATTAACTAAAGTCCATAGTTTATTCAAATTTCCTTAGTGTTTACCTAACGTCCTTTTTCTGTTCCAGGATCCCACACTACATTCAGTCATCATGTCTCCTTCGGCTCCTCCAGGCTGCGACAGCTTCCTGGTCTCTCGTTGTTTTTGACGACCTCTCTGGTTCTGAGGAATGCTGGTCAGGTATTTTGAGGAACTTCCCTTAGCTGGGATTTGTGTGATGTCTTTCTCGTGATTAAACTGGGGTTTGGGGGAGGAGGTAAAGTGCTATTTTCATCACGTTATATCAAAGGTACATATTATGAACATGAATTATCACTATTGATATTAAGCTTGATCACCAGGCTGAGGTACTATTTCTCATATTTTTTTCACTGGAAAGTGAAGTCCTTTTCCCCCCTTTTCATACTGTATTCTGTGGTAGGAAGTCACTACGCGCAGCCCACACTTAGCTAGTGGAATTATATTCCTCCTCCTTGAAGGTGAAGTAGCTACATAAATTATTTGAAGTTCTGCTGCACAGAAGATGTGTCTCCTCTCTACCTTTATTTATTTATTTATTTATTTATTTATTTATTTATTTATTTATTGGTGGGGAAGATTAGCCCTGAGCTAACATCTGTGCCAATCTTCCTCTACTTTATATGGGGGTCACCGCCACAGCTTGGCTTGACAGTGGTGTAGGTTTGCACCCAGGACCCAAACCTGCAAACCTGAGCTGCTGAAGCAGAGCATGCCAGACTTAACCACTCTGCCACGGGGCCAGCCCCTACCGTTTATTTATTTCTTCCGTCATTTATTTGTATCAGTAAGGTCTCATGGATATTTATTTTATACTTTGGGTCATAATCTATTACTATTTTATTTATTTTGCTTCTCTAATTGGTCCACCTTTGGCTTTGAGAACTTTTTTAGTTGGCTCCTGTGTTCCCTTGACATAACCCCACCAATGTGAGGGTTTTTTGTTGTTGTTTATTTTAAGTGCTTCTTTACTTTCTGGTACTATAAGATTCTCTAGGCTCATTTTGTGTATTTCCTTCCCCAGTCCTAGAACAAGCTATTTCTCTAAGGATCCTTGCTCCTTTTATTAGAGAATGATGTTAGAAATCAAGTCTGTGTGCTAGGTATGCCCATTGCTACTGGGGTATCTTCTAGGACTTTCTAGGATCTTCCAGGACCTCACAGCTGGAAGAGTGAGAAAATATATGCTTGCATACTAACCTTATGTGTGTACACATATCTATAAATATTTCTATATGTAACCATCTATACCTGTATTAAGATAAACGAGTTCATACTGATATCTCTAGCTTTAATCCATTGCCAGATAGATCATTTTCGTTTCTTCCCCTAGAGTATCTTCTTTTGGATCATGAATTCCTACTTTAACAGTAAGAAACCTGGCTCCGACCATCTGCCATCCATTTACTTAATTGTTCAATTCCAGTATACATTTATAGCAGTGTCAAAATTGTTAACCCATACCCCTGTGGGAAAGAACTTTATCAACCAGAGTATAGTGCTTATGTGCAGTTTCTTTTGCATTCAGTCTTACAGACTCTGTTCATTTCCAAAGTTACTTTTGGAAAGTTATAATTTCCAAATTTAGTGCTGTTATCCCCTGTTTCCTTCAGTGAGGTTGTTTTATCCCCTTGTAATACAGTTGCCACATTCCGCATTCTATGCTGGGATCTCTTGACCTCCTAAAATGGTTGTTTTCAATTTGCATACATTAAGGTTCGTTCTTTGTCCTGTAAAGTTCTATGGGTTTTAACAAATGCAAACTGTCATATATCCACCATTACAGTATCATACAAAATAGTTTCACCACCCTAAAAATATCCCTGTGCTTTACCTATTCAACACCCACCTCACACGTCTCCTACCCTGAACCCCTGGCCACCACTGACCTGTTTACCATCTCTACAGTTCTGCATTCTCCAGAATGTCGCATAATTGGAATCATACAGTATGCAGCCTTTTCAGACTGGCTTTCCTCACTTAACAGTGTGCATTTGAGACTCATCCATGACTTTGTGGGGCTTGATGGTTCATTCTTTTTTTTTTCTGAATAGTGTTCTTATGGATGTACCACAGTTTGTATATCCATTCACCTATTCAAGGACATCTTGGTTGTCTCTAGTTTTTGGCATTTATGAATAAAGTTGCTCTAAACATCTACATGCTGGTTTTTGTGTGGACATAATTTTCAAATTAGTTGGGTAAATGTCTAGAAGTGAAATTGCTGGATCATATTGTAAGTCTATGTTTGGTTTAGTTAGAAATTGCCAAACTGTCCTGCAAAGTGGCTCTAGCATTTTGCATTCCCGCCAAGAATGAATGGCTGTTCCTGTTGCTCCACATCCTCGCCAGTAACTGACTGTCAGTTGTTTTGATTTTAGCCATTCTAATAGGTGTGCAGTGTATCTCATTGTTTTTTTAATTTACATTTCTCTAATGACAAATGGGGTTGAACCTCTTTTCGTATGCTTATTTGCCATCTGTGTCTCTTCTTTGATTAGGTGTCTGTTTGCTTCTGTTTTTGAATTACAAGAGTTCTGTGTGCATTTTGGTCAGAAGTCCTTTATCAGATATATGTTTTGCAAATATTTCCTTCTAATTTGTATCTTGTCTTTTTATTCTCTGAGTAGTGTCTTTTGCAGTGCAGAAGTTTTCGCTTTTAATAAAATCCAGCTTATCAATTCTTTCATAGATTATGCTTTTAGTGTTTTAAGCACTATGACTTTTTCTTTTTGCTTCCTCCTAGATAAATAGACCTGTAAGTCAAAACTTCAGTTTCAAGTTTTAATTTCTGAAATTAAAATGTTGGGTCCAAGAATCAACACTTCGATTCTTCCTCCAAAGCTAAGTCTTAGCCCTCTTTCCTTGCTAAAGCCTTTAGCGGCAGTCTCCTTCTCTTGGAATCAGAGATGTGATTGGCTTCCACTGTGACATCCCTCATATCCCTCACTCTTTAGCTCCTGTTTGAATCTCCAGTTAGGATGAGTCAAAGAGAGGGAGGATAGATAAGAGTTCTTACTTGATGGGGTGACTTCATCCTCTCTGGTATGGGCAGGTGGTTAAAGCCAACTTTGCCCTGCGGGTGTTTTTTAGGGCTCTGCAGAGGCTCCCTAAGGGCACTGTTAACCACAATCCTCAAAACAAAGGAGATGCATTTGATTTCCTAGAACACTCTGCCCTTAGCCTCTGGTTCACTAGTGATCTGTTCTACCATGGTTCATGTGCTGTCATCCATTCCCTCCTCCAGGTAGCTTCAGCTCTACTCTCTTTCTCCCAAGTGATTAACATTCTGTTCACAGAAAACACTCAGGCCTTCTTTTTCTAGACACATTAGAGCAATACAGCCTATTACAGCATGGCAGCCTTCTCTTGGCTGTACCACCAAAGCAGTGAGTCAGCCCTTATCCTACCTTCTATGATCCTCTGGACCAGAAACCTGTCCACAGTGTCCAAGACTCCAGGTTCTCAAGGAAGCTCCTTTATTAGGCTTGAAATGAAGAAGATGGAACCACACACTTCTCATCTGAAGTGGGGACAAGGGTAGGGTGGAGGAGACTAATAGGCAACAGCTCTCTCCAAAGAAGTTTTCCATAAATTTCTCTTCCTCTCCAAGTCCAAGCCCTGTCTATATTCTTGATTTAGCTGAGGGATTCAAGAAAAGAAGATCTGGTTTGAGGTCTGTCTCACATTCACATTGGCATCCATCTTATAGACATATCATTGGTCCCTCAGTGAAAATGAAACCAGAGGAGTCCAACTTTAACATCGTCTTCTGTAACATTCCTAAATCCTGGGAATCAGAGGCTTCTATCCTTGACAGAGTAAAAGTAGTCAACCCGACACAGTCACTTCAAAGGAAAAGCTGTCTAGCTCTGCCCCTCAGAAATGCTGTATGCATTTTTAGATCTTACATACTCAAAGCAATTTTATCAGCCAGAGGCTTGATTTTCTTTTTGGGGTGAACTTGAATCTCTTTTCTCCCTTGTTATACAAAGTTTTGCTGAAGTACTTTTTCTCGTCTAAATTCCTGTTTTATTAAAATTTCTTACCTCTGTCAGACTCTAAGGACATCTGTTAGACGATCACTTCTTGGATTTCTCATTCCTTCTTGGAGATCCAAGATACAGAAAATGATTTTTTTAAAAAAAATATTGAACTCTTATCCTGCAAACTTGTAGATCAGTAATTCATTCTAGTATTTTGTAGATTATTTAGGACTGTCTGTCATATGATCATGTCATCTGCAAATAAAGACAGTTATTATTCTTCCTAAAATATATTACTTTTATGTCTTTTCCTTGTCTTATTGTCTAACTAGGTTTTCTGGTACAATAGTGAATAGAAGTGGCAAGCATGGATTTCAGATGTTGTGTTTTTCAGTTTTAAATTTTTCAACTGGTTCGGGATTTTGGCCATTCTAATAGATATATAGTGATGACTCATTGTTGTTTAATTTGCATTTCCCCAATGACAAATGATGTGGAGCATCTTTTCATATGTTTGTTTACCATCTGTATATTTTCTTTGGTGAGATGTCTATTAAGGTCTTTGGCCCATTTTTTAGTTGGGTTATTTGTTTTCCTATTGTTGAATTTTAAGAATTCTTACATAGTCCTTTATCAGATGTGTCTTTTCCAAATATTTTCTCTCAGTCTATGGTTTCTCTTTGCATTCTCTTGACATTGTCTTTCACAGAGCAGAAGTCATTTTAAATAATTTTGGCTCATTTTTATAATTTTTGTCTTCAATAGCAATTGCCTGAGCTTTTTATGCCACCATTACGGAAGTCCCATCCTTCCCCTATTTGATTATTTTTTTATAATTTCTATTTCTTTGCTGAAATTATAAATCTGTTCATTCATTATGAGTATATTTTCATTTAAAAATATTTGAGTAGTTGTAATAATGGCTGCTTTAAAGTTCTTTGCTAATTGCAAGATCTAGGTCATCTCAGAACTTATTTCTGTTGCCTAATTTTTCTCTAGAGCAGGGATCACATTTTTCTGTTTCTTTGTGTGTGTCTAGAGATTTTTGACTATTGCATACAGGACATTATGATGCTATGTTAAGAGACTCTGGATTTTATGTTTCTCTGAATGGTTTTGTTTTACTTATTTTGGTCTAGAAAACAGTGAACCTTGATATCCCCTGTGGTGGACAGGAGCAGAAATATCTCCTCAACTCCCTCAGCTTCCACCTACTGCTTATCAGCTAGGCTCTCTGGGGCCTCCCCAATACATGTATAGTTTAGTGGTCTGCCAAGGATTTGGGCTCAGTTTATATTAAGATTTTGTAGTTCATTCCTTCTGCAGTTCCTTACTCTTCACAATTTCTCCCCTAACTTTCCAGTCACAAGTCCTAAACTTTGTCCTGTGATACTCCATGGAGGAAGGCCAAAAATGTAAGCTAGTCTGCTGGTGCTATCCCATCTCCATTACTTCTTATTCCTGTCTGGAATGAGGACTTAATGGTTGCAGCTGCAGCATGCAACTTGTGACCATGAAGAAAAAGCCAAGAGAATTTCAGTGATGTTGGCCCTGACAATGGGTGTTTCTGAACAAATGCCAGCAGCTGCTTACCCTTGCACTGCTTGTTTTTGGCGGGTGGGGGTGAGGGAACAGAGAACAACTCTATTTCTTCAATCCACGACAGTCAGGTTTTCTATTAATTGAAGCTAAAGCATTCCTAAATGACTCACCTCTCTAAGTTTAAATAATGTATTGAAAATTGCTCTTTCTTGATCTATCAATTCTCTCCAGTATCTCTTGATTACCTGCCATAAAATATGAGTGATTAGCTCACTTACCATCCCCCCTTTCCTCATTTCTCCCAGATCTTCACGGATTCCTGCTTTTGTTGGTTGAATAATCATTTTAAATCCATCTAGTGATATTTTTTGTCTACTAGGGCTGCCATAACAAAATGCCACAGACTGGGTGGCTTAAACAACAGTTTATTTTCTGACAGTTCTGGAGGCTCTAAGTCCAAGATCAAGGTGCCCCCAGCTTTGGTTTCTAGTGAGGCCTCTCTTCCTGGCTTGCAGATGGCCCCCACCCCATTGTATCCTCACATGGCCCTTTCTCTGTGTGCACAAAGTGGAGGTAGAGGGTGGGAGTGGAGAGTGAGAGAGCTCTCTGATGTCTCTTCCTCCTCTTATAAGGACACCAATCCTATTGGATTAGAGCCCCACCCTTATTTCTTCATTTGACCTTAATTATCTCCCTAAAGACCCTATCTCCAAATATAGTAGCATGGGGCTTGGAGCTTTGATATATGAATTGGGGGGGAAGTAATTCAGTCCTTAGCATGTATCATTACAAATAACGCGCTTAAACTTCTCTTTCTTGTTCTATTACATTTACACCACTTGTTTTGATTTCTAACCATGAAAAATGACCAAAGTAGCTTCGTACACTTATTTCTAAGAGGAATTAATTGTGATTGGCCAGATACTAAAAGTTCAGGTCATCTTAAAGAGGAATGTGTGTTAAGAAGGACTCAAGTCTTTAATGTGAACAGGACTGATCTATACAGAAAAAAACATAAAAAGGGGATTTTTTGGCACTTTCAGTGAGTGTCCAATCAGCCCTAATTTGTTTATTAAGTAGAAGATAAAACTTGAGTGAAAAGTGAAAACTTCATTAGCTTAGATTGTGAGCTTATATATAGGAAATACGTGACTTTTTACTAAAATGTAATTTGAAGGGCAATTAGACGCCATTACAAACATTTTCACAAAAGTCTTTCTGAGGGATTTGTCAAAGTCTTGGGGCTCCCCCTTGCAAATGTCAAGGATCTGTTGTCTTAGGTCAGTAAGACATGAACAGCTTGCTTTTTATTCTTTTGAAGGTAAAATTATGAAAGTTCAGTGTATATTGTTCGGTGAATATTTGTCATTGGAACCATATGGTGCTAGAATAGACATATCTGCAGATGTGTGGGATGGAAGGTCACCCTCAAATGTCAGCACAAGGGAAAAAAAAGTACAGCAGTTAGCAAAAAGTACAAAGAAGATGGAACCAACAGCTTGGGAAGCATGCTAGATTTTTTTTTTCATGAATTCTATTCAAGGAAAAATGATTTTTGAGCCTCAGCCCCTTGGCAGTGAATAATTTTTATTTTGCTACCCCCCCAAAAAACCCACATTTTATTTTTACTAGCTGGAGCAAGATCTTGAAAGTAAGAAATGAATCATTACTGCCAATGAGCCCAAAGAAAGGTGGAGCTGTTTTTGATGAAGGATGGCGACATAAGTATTTTGAAATAACACTTTAATGTCATTTTATTCTAAGTCTTTCTGACTAAACTAAAAAAGAAGCAGTGAGTTGAAATTAGAGCAAGAAGCAATAAGGTTTTGACAGAACAGAGATGTTCTCAGAGTGGTCCCAGTGTGAAGGTTTAAGACATGGAATTGTTTCCTCAAGAAGGCTGAGAAATCTCTCACCTTGGAGGGGCTTGTCTGGGAAGTAGGGCTCAGTGAAGAGTCCTTTGCTGGGTGTTTGTCTCATGCTGTGACTCTGAAGCCAGGAGGGGCAGGAGGGTGTAGTGGTTAATGTTGTGGCTCTGCTAGGGTTACACAAACCAGGGCTTAAATCCATCTAAGCCATATGTGCTCTTGCTCAACTAAATCAACTTCTCTAAGACTCAATTTCGTTATCTGTAGCATGGAGTAGTTTTAAGGAATAAATAATGCATGTAAAGTGCCTATGTTTTGTAACCATCAATAAATGGCAGCTCTTGTTGTTATCTATAAGATTCCCTACATAGCTCAGACAGGATGAAATGAATTAACATCGATGGAGCTAACACTGTGGCTGGTAGTGTGCTCCCAGGACCTTTCATTCGCTCTCTCATTTAATTTTACAACTACCTCATGAGGCTTTATTCTTTCCATTCTTCACCCCTATTTGTTCCCATGCTTGAACCTTTTGTTTTGGTTTGTGATTGGTTTGTTTAGGGGGCATCTGACTAATGGTGTTTGAAGGCCATTGCCTTGGAGCACACTGTGGGTGCCAAGGGACTTGGACTCCCTTCTGAGGCTGCCTTGGGCACAGATAGACTCTGCCCTCGTCAGCATTACCTTGGCTCTTAAAACTAAACTACCCCATACAAAGGAGCACTGTCTCTTTTTTGGTATACTTGCTACCACATTAGAAGAAAAAGCATCTTTCTCTCCTCCATTGTTATGACCCTGTCCCGAGAGCCTCATCCTGAGCAGTCACACCCACTTGGTTGGCCACAGGAGAAAGGAATGGAGCTCTTTTTGTCACCCTTATGGGCACATTTATGTGTGCTGTTGTGTGTTGCACACATTAGAATTTCATAGGGCCCCTTTTTTGTAAATACTCCTTGTAGGCATACTAGCCCGGCGTGCCCCTTTAAAACCATGTGTCTTTGAGGCTCCTTGTCTGGGCTATGCACCAGCATTCATGATGATAACAGTCCTGGGCTTGGATAACCTAGCAGTTTTCTCATGGGATAGGTAACACAAAGACCCTTGAAGCCTGAGGGACCACGGAGGTCCTTTGTTGGGGGTGGGAGGGGCGTGCGTGGGACTCTGGCCCTTGGAATGCAGGTCGTACAGGGATGGTCCCCCTTGGCAAGCATACAGCCTTGTTCCTCTGCCCACTTAAGCAAGCTTCTCTCAGGGTGTGGTAGCGGGTGCGTATTTCCTATCCAGCCAGCTGCCCCTGGACCTTCCCTGTAAGTAACTCCCCAGTAAACCCATACGTATTGTTCGCTGTCTCCAGGTCTTTTCTTTGGTCTCTCGGCACCCTATCTTGCACTGTTCACCCAGCTGGGTGTGTGGCAGTACACTCCTCTAGCTCAAGGGTTCTTTTTACAGGAGCCAATACATCAGTGAGCATGTAAATAATCAGTTCTCAATGCCTGAGCTCATATTTTCAGCCAGGGCTTGGACTAGGCTGAGGCAAGTGAGGTGATGAGGTCACAAAGTTTAAGGAGGCACTTACACAACCCTGAGAGTGAGTGCCTTCTCAAATTTTGCACCCTCAACACCTCGTTTGCCTCACCCTAGGTAACCCAATGGTCTCCAAACTGGCCTCTGTGTACCAGTCTTGCCTCCTCCAATTAATTCTTCATGCCATGGGTTAATGTAATCCAAAGCCAAGCCTGTCATTTCCTGATTAAAACTCTTTAATGGCCTCCATTGCCAACAATAGCCTACCTACCCACATAGCCTCATCTTTCCCTCTCTTCCTGCCTTGGCTCCTGGTAAGCTGAATGACTGACTTCAAGTTCTTTAAATAGTCTTCCTTTTCGCTGGCAGATCCTCCTACCTGGTGGGTCCTCCTACCCCTTATTTACCAGACATTTCTTCTTTAACTCCTATCTATCTTTCAAGTATCAGCTCAGGATCACATCCCCCCCATCCTGACTCCCAAGTCTGGGTCAGGAGCCCCTCTTCTGTGACAGCACAGAATCCTGATCTTCCTTCAGCTCTTTGTCTCATAATTGGTTCTTTGCTTGCCTGGCTCTCTCGTTAACTTGGTTGCTGCCTGTGGGAGGAAATTATGTCTTACCTTTCAGTTAGATTTCTCTTGAGTACTTAACACAGAGTAATTGGGAATAAATATTGGTTAAACGTCTATGTAACACAGATAATATTTTACAAATACTTCTGTGTTTCTCCTCTTAGAGATCTTTTCCCTCAATCACAACAGCTCTTAAGACATTAAGATGAGGCCATGAAACTTACTGCCTCAGAGAAAGGGGTTGTAAACACCACCTGGAGGAAGTCCACAGAGCAAGGAAGAAGGAAAATATGACATAACAGGGAGCTCGTTCCACACAGGGAAAGGATGGAGAAAGCCCCTAGGGTGCTGGGAAAATGGGAGGGAGGGAGAGAGAGAAGAGCAAATATTCTTCCAACTCATGCTTCTCTTCCAAAATCTTGAAGGGGCTGAAGGTAGAAACATCCACATAGAGTTTGGAAGGGATTGAGGAATACCTAGGCTGGTGCCCTGCCTTCTAAGATATGGATTGAGGAAACTCTGAGCTTCGTAGAGAGCCTCATGCCAAATCAAACATGGCAAGGGAGAGGAGCAGCAAAGATGGAGTAAGGGGTCTCTGCATGATTAGGAAATTATTATTTAATTATTTCTTACTGTGCCCTAGATGTTTCAGTGGTAGCATTTACTTCTCATGTTACCTGACTTCGTTATAAACAGTGTCATTCCACTTCTGGGTGGGGGAAAGATAGGAAAAATTGAGCATGGAACAGTTGCTGAGAGATGCTCAGAATCTGTGAACTCAATCAGCTGTTAAGCTAGCCATGTCCTACTAGTCATTTCTCCTTAGGGTACAGAGCTCAGAGACACAAACAAATTAAACTCCTGTATAGTAGGCAGCCTCTATTCTTCAGCAGAAAGCAAAGAGCAGCTATGGTGGAGCGGCGCTTGTGTAGAGCAATTACCCTAGTGTGTGCAAGAAACAGTGAAGCAGAAGGAAGGCATGAAGTGGAAACCAAGGACAGACAGATGGGAATGCCGAATAGAGTGGGTCACACCCTCACCTATTTATCTGTTAGTTCATTAATTATGGACTGAGCATCTGTATTTGTCAAGCACTGTGGTAGGAAACACATGTAAAACTGATAAGGTAGAATGTTTTTCTTCTAGGATCTAATAATATAGTTAGAGGAGATTTAAAAATTTATAAAGATATCACTATACAGTATATTTTGAGCTAGCATAGAGGAGACGATTTATTCTATCTGGAGAGGGAAAGGCATCCAAGTTGGGGCAAATCTGAGTTGGTGTTCCATTTCCACCCCAACTTGTCCAACATCACCTGGGTGTACTGCAATCCATTTCTGACACTAACTATCCAGAGTTAGTGCAAAGTCCTCAGGTTCAGGGCAAACTTCTCCACAAGACTTCCCTCACTTCAGATGTCAGCCACAAGTTCCAGAAGCCCCCATATCACCTGTACTTCCGACTCCAGCTACAAATACAAGGGTTCCCACAACTCCCTCAGGTGGGATAACTTACTAGAAAGACTCACAGAACTCAGGAAGGCACTATACTTACAATGACAGTTTTTGTTATAAAGGATACACATAGGGTGAGGCATGGGAGGCATGCAGGGCTTCTGTGCTCTCTTCCTGTGGAGACAAGGCATATCACCCTTCTGGCACATCAATGTGCTCACCAACCATGAAGCTCCACTGAACTTCAGTGTCCAGAGTTTTTACTGAGGTTCCATACACAGGTACGATTGATTAAATCACTGGCCATGTGATTGAACTCTATCTCCAGTCCCATTCCCCTCCCAGGAGGTAGGGCTGGCCCAAATTTCCAATCCTCTTATCATGTAGTTGGACTTTCCCATAACCAGCCCCATGGTGAAACTATTTAGGGGCCCACCTTGAGTCACCTTGTTAGCATAACAAAGGCAGTCTTCTTTTTTAAGTTAATTTTTCTTTTTTTTTTAAAGATTGACACCTGAGCTAACAACTGTTACCAATCTTTTTTCTTCCTCCTCTCCCCGCAGCCCCCCAGTACATAGTTGTGTATTCTACTTGTGAGTGCCTCTGGTTGTGCTGTGTGGGACGCTGCCTCAACGTGGCCTGATGAGCAGTGCCATGTCCACACACAGGATCCAAACCAGTGAAACCCTGGGCTACCAAAGCGGAGCGCGCAAACTTAACCACTTAGCTAGGGGGCTGGCCCCAAACACAGTCTTATCACTGGAAATTCTAAGGGTTTTAGAGCTCCATACCAGGAATCTCAGACAAAAACAAGACAACTTCTTTATTATAGCGCAGTTGGATTTAGAAGGTTGCCTAGTAGTTCGGGACGTCCAGAGGTACACAAATAATTGCTAAATATGGTCATGCCTTCCAGGAGTGCAAAGCTTTGAGGGGGGAGAAGAGCTCAGTGTGCATGGACATGTTGCATCCTCTTTGAAGTCTGGCTCTGCCCCCTATGGGCTCTGTAACCTTGAATGAATTCCCAGATTTGGTAATGTCATTCACAAAATGGAGACAATATGCACTTCTTAACAGGTACTGGTGTTGTGGAAGCTGAGAGTTCATCTTTATAGAAGCCTATTTCCCAACACAATAGGTTTTCACTGCCCTAAAAAACAGAAGGATTTAGAATATGTTTACTTTACTTTTGTTCTGTATTCTAACAAGTGATTTTGCAGACAAAATGAGTCACATTTTCCCCAAGGCCAAACAGCTCTTAACATTGTTTATGTAATTACCTTCCTTTGTTACATTCTGTATTTCCCCTTATCTGCAGTGTTTTATGGCCCTCCTGATAGGAAGTTGTTTCCCTTGTTGGATAGGTTGAGTTTAAAATACAGTCATGCATCGCTTAATAATAGGGATATATTCTGAGAAATGTGTCAGGCGATTTTGTCATTTTGCAAACATTGCAGAGTGTACTTACACAAACCTAGATGGTATGGCCTACTACACACCTAGGCTGTATGGTACTAATCTTATGGGACCACCATCATATATACGATCCGTTGTTGACTGAAACAACACTATGCAGTGCAGGTTGTGCTATGGTAGGTGCCAGTAAGTTGAGAATGGTTGGAGAAGCAAAGAAGTTACTTGAATGTCAAGGAGTTCTAGAATGCCATGGAAAGAAGTCTCCCTGCTGGCCCCTTGGGTTTGCTATGGGATGGGTGGGAGCTGTATTTGTGGTGGGATCAGGGAGGAGTGGCCTTGGTAGAATATTGTGGAAGATTCTATCAAATTGAGAGGGGCCTGAGAAGTACAATTTCTGTGAAAGTGACTTTTTCTAAGATGGACTATAAATTAGTTATTTTAAAATATATATACTATAAATAAATTATATATATATTTAAATTATTTATAAATAATAGTAATGCTATAAACTGTCACTGGTGTATGCCCTAAGCAGCTCAAAGGAAGTTCAGAAGTGCTTACCACTTCCTCATGGTTGTTTTTCAAAGCTATTCTGGGAAGAGAGACCATCATCAACTGACCTGAACCAGACCAAGCTCCACTGCAAAAGCAGCACCTGCACAGACGGCCCAGAAGACGACCTGAAGTCATCCTTTGCTTCATTTTAATAGTAAAGTCTCTGCCCCAGGAGGAGCCTAAGCATTATTGACATAACATGTAATGTATGTGACAGCATGTTTTCAAGCTGTGCCTGAATGAGCTAATACCCACCTCTACATGTGATGATAAGACTTACCTTTTGAATATTCATTCCCCACCCAAAATGAAAGACACTTGCATTCCCTTGCTCGGAGAGCCGTGGCTTTGAAAAGGATTCCATGTGGTCTCCTTATTTGCTGCAAATAAACTTTACTCTGTGTGACAGCTCTTTCTGGTGAAGGCTCTGATTTCAACTCACCAAGAAAGGGTCCCACTTTAGTCTGGTAACAAAAAATGTAAATACTAAGTGGATCCTGAGTAGGAAGAGGCAACTCGAGTTCATGGCCAGAGGTAGTGGGGGCTGGGGGGTGAGGGATGGAATGGTGTGGAACCAGAAGTGTCTAAAAAGGAACTTTATGAGATAACAGGAAGAATTTAGGACACTCCTGACACCTACAAAGTGCTCAATAAATGTTTTCTCTTCTTATCTTTCCTTTCCTTTCTCCTCTTCCTCCTCGCCCTACCTGAGGCAGCCCAAATTGAGTGAAGAACCAGGGTGCAAAGGCAAAGCAAGGGTGATGAAGCAGCCCCATGCTGGAAGCAGGAGGGATGGGAGTGGAAGTGATGATGTTGAATTTGACCTGAGCCCTGAGATCCTGGAAAACAGGGAAGGTTAAGAACTCTCCTCACCCTCTGAGTTCCAGGAAGTGGCTTACTGCAAAGAACCACCCTTCTCCATATGAGTTAGATAAGGCTCATGGATACCTCTTTTGTTATCCTGAGACAAGGCCAGACACAAACCCTCTAAATTCCCCTTCTTGGTCCCATAAATGATTAGATGAACTGTTTTGTCCCTGATCAATAGGAACAAAATGTTGTTAACCAAACTTTGGTTAAAATTCTCTTGTTCCCTCAGGCCCCTGAACTTTGGCTGACCCTCAGTTTGAGCCAGCAGATAGCCCCTCCTTAAGGGCCCTTTTGGAAAAGAGGTTGGCCTCAAAGTAAAACATTCTGTGGACTACTAACCAATCATGCGACCCTTTCATCCCATTTCACCAAATGGGTTTTTTCTGGCATTGTACACTCTGCTGTACCAAAGAAAATTCCTTTTCCCCAAACTCTTGAGATGCTCAATGATCTTTGTGTCAGTGTTCTCTTATTGCAATGGTCCCTCCCCACCTGTGCAATAATCCCTTCTAATACAGTCCTGACCTGATTTTTATTTGACAGAATTTTGTGATAGACAGCTTCCAAGATGGCCCCCAATGATCTCCACTCCTGGTATTCACTCCCTTGTATAATCCCCTCCCCTTGAGTATGGGCTGGACCTAAGACTTTGCTTCTTTTTTTTCACCCTCATTTCACAGATATTTTATGTTATTAAAAATTTTTTTTTATTGAGGTAACGTTGGTTTATAACATTATATAAATTTCAGGTGTACATCACTGTATTTAGATTTCTGTGTAGATTATGTCATGTTCACCACCCAAAGACTAATTACCATCCATCATCATACACATGCACCTAATCACTGCTTTTGCCCTCCTCCCTCCTCTCTTCTGGTAACCACCAATCCAATCTCTGTCTCTATGTGTTTGTTCGTTGTTGTTTTTACCTTCTATTTATGAGTGAAATCATACGATATTTGCCTTTCACTTAGCATAATAACCTCAAGGTCCATCCATGTTGTTGCAAATGGCAAGATTTCATCTTTTTTATGGCTGAGTAGTATTCCATTATGTATATATACCACATCTTTTTTATCCATTCATCCCTTGATGGGCACCTAGGTTGCTTCCAAGTCTTGGCTATTGCGAATAATGCTGTAATGAACATAGGGATGCATGTATTTTTATGCATTTGTGTTTTCAAGTTCTTGGGGTAAATACCCAGCAGTGGAATAGCTGGATTGTATGGTAGTTCTGTCCTTAATTTTTTGAGGGATCTCCATACTGTTTTCCATAGTGGCTACACCACTTTGCACTCCCATCAGCAGTGTATATCCCTTTTCTTCACATCCTCTCCAACGCTTATTTCTTGTCTTGTTAGTTATAGCCATTCTAACAGGTATGAGATGATATCTTACTATAGTTTTAATTTGCATTCCCCTAGTAATTAGTAATATTGAACACCTTTTCATGTGCCTCTTGGCCATCTGTATATCTTCTTTGGAAAAATGTCTGTTCAGATCTTTTGCCCATTTTTTAATTGGGTTGTTAGGTTTTTTGTTGTTGAGATGTATGAGTTCTTTATATATTTTGGATACTTATCAGATATATGGTTTGCAAGTATCTTCTCCCAATTGTTAGGTGGTCTTTTCATTTTGTTAATGGTTTCCTTTGCCATGCAGAAGCTTTTTAGTTTAATGTAGTCCCATTTGTTTATTTTTTCTTTTATTTCCCTTCCCTGGTCAGACATGGTATTTGAAAATATGCTGCTAAGACCGATGTCAAAGAGCGTATTGCCTATGCTTTCTTCTAGAAGTTTTATAGTTTCAGGTCTTACAATCAAGTCTTTAATCCATTTTGAGTTAATTTTTGTGTTTGGTGTAAGATAGTGGTCTACTTTCGTTCTTTTGCATGTGGCTGTCTAGTTTTCCCAACACCATTTATTGAAGAGACTCTCCCTTCTCCATTGTATGCTCTTGGCTCCCTTGTTGAGAATTAGCTGTCCATAGATGTATGGGTTTATTTCTGGGCTCTTGATTCTGTTCCATTGATCTGTGTGTCTGTTTTGTGCCAGTACCATGCTGTCTTGATTACTATATCTTTGAAGTATATTTTGAAATCAGGGAGTGTGATACCTCCAGCTTTGTTCTTTTTTCTCAGGATTCCTTTGTCTGTTCAGGTTCTTCGTTATTTCATATAAATTTTCAGGTTCTTTGTTCTATTTCTGTGAAAAATGTCATTGGAACTTTGATAGGAACTTATTTGATTCTATAGATTGCTTTAGGAAGTATGGACATTTTAACTAAGTTAATTCTTCCAATCCAAGAGCATGGAATATCTTTCCATCTTTTCGCTTCTTTTTCAATTTCTTTCAACAATGTTTTACAATGTTCAGTGTACAGATTTTTCACCTCTTTGGTTAAATTTATTCCTAGGTATTTTATTCTTTTTGTTGCAATTGTAAATGGGATTGTATTCCTAATTTCTCTTTCTGCTACTTCATTTTTAGGGTGTAGAAATGCAACTGATTTTTCTATGTGGATTTTGTATCCTGCAACTGTACCATATCCACTTATTATTTCTGGAAGTTTTTTAGTGGATTCTTTAGTATTTTCTATACATAAAATCATGTCATCTGCAAACCGTGATGGTTTCGCTTCTTTCTTTCCAATTTGGATCCCTTTTATTTCTTTTTCTTGCCTCATTGCTCTGGCTAGGACTTCCAATACTAAGTTAAATAGGAGTGGTGAAAGTGGAGATCCTTGTCTGGTTCCTGTTCTTAGAGGGATAGCTTTCAGTTTTTCTCCATTGAGTATGATAGTTGCTGTGGGTTTGTCAAATACGGTGTTTATTATGTTGAGGTACTCTTCTTCCATATCCATTTTATTCAGAGTTTTTATTATAAATGGATGTTGTATCTTGTCAAATGCTTTCTCTGCATCTATTGAGATGATCATGTGATTTTTATTCTTCATTTTGTTAATGGGGTGTACCATATTGATTGATTTGTGGATGTTAAACCATTCTTGCATCCCTGGAATAAATCCCACTTGATCATAGTGTATGATCTTTTTGTTGTTGTTATTGGGGAAGATGAGCCCTGAGCTAACATTTGTTGCAAAATCTTCCTCTATTTTTTTTGCTTGAGGAAGATTAGCCCTGAGCTAACATCTGTGCCAATCTTCCTCCACTTTATATGTGGGCGGCCACCACAGCATGCCTGATGAGTGGTTTAGGTCCATGCTCGGGATCCAAACCCAAGAACCCAGGCCGCCAAAGTGGAGCACACCAAACTTAACCATGGGGCTGGCCCTGTATGATCTTTTTAATGTATTGTTATATTCGATTTGCTAGTATTTTTCTTTAAAGATTGGCACCTGAGCTAACATCTGTTGCCAATCTTCTTTTTTGTTGTTTTTTTCTTCTTCTTCTTCTTCTCCTCAAAGCCCCCCAATACATAGTTGCATATTCTAGTTGTAGGTCCTTCTGGTTGTGCTATGTGGCATGCCACATCAGCATGGCTTGATGAGCAGTGCCATGTCCATGCCCAGGATCTGAACCAGTGAACCTGGGCCACCAAAGCTGACCATGTGAACTTAACCACTGTGCCACCAGGATGGCCCCAAGGATTCTCTCTTTATCTTGAATTTTGGACATTTTAATTATAATGTGTCTTGCTGTGGGCCTCTTTGGGTTTACCTCGTTTGGTGCTCTCTGAGCTTCCTGTACCTGGGTGTCTGTTTCCTTCCTTAGGTTAGGAAAGTTTTCAGCCACTATTTCTTCAAATAGATTCTCTTTCCCCTTGTCTCTCTCTTCTCCTTATAGAACACCTATAATATGGATGTTAGTGCACTTGATGTTGTCCCAGAGGTCCTTAGACTGTCCTCATTCTTTTAGATTCTTTTTTTTTTAATCTGTTCAGCTTGGGTGATTGCCTCCAGTCTTTCCTCCAGCTCACTGATTTATTCTTCTGTATCATCTAGTCTGCTATGGAGTCCCTCTAGTGAATTTTTCATTTCCATTATTGTATTCTCCATTTCTGATTTGTTCTGTTTTATATTTTCCAGTTCTCTGTTGAAGTTTTCACTGAGTTCATCCATTCTTCTCCCAAGATCAGTGAGCATCCTTATGACTATTAGTTTGTACTCTTGTACTCTTTGTCAGGTAGATTGTTTATCTCTGTTTCATTTAGTTCTTTTTCCGAGGTTTTGTCTTGTTCCCTTACTTGGAAAGTATTCCTTCGTCTTCTCATTTTGCCTCTTTCTCTGTGCTTATATCTATGTATTAGGTGGGTCAGCTACGTCTCCCAAGCTTGGAGAGGTGGCCTTATGTAAGAGATGCCTTATGAGGCCCAGCAGTGTGCTTTCCTCTTGTCACCAGTTCAAAATCTTCCAGGAGTGCCCCTTGTGTGGGCTACGTGTCCTTCTGTTGTGGCTGGGTTACTCTTGCTGCAGGTGCCTGGGGAGGCTAAGCTGTTCCCTTGGCCAGCTGGTTGTAGTGCTCAGCTGCGCGTGGCTGCTATGGTCCTTCAGTCACTTTTTCAGGCGTGGGGAGCCCCAGCACCATTGGCTGCAAGGTCTAATAGCCAAAGTGTCTGTTGTAATTTCTCCTCTTTCATTTCTGATTTTATTTATTTGAGCCTTCTCTCTTTTTCTCTTTGTGAGTCTAGCTAAAGGTTTGTCGACATCATTTATGTTGTCAAAGAACAAGCTCTTTGTTTCATTGATTTTTTTCTATTTTTTTTAGTCTCTATTTTATTTATTTCTGCTCTGATTTTTATTTCCTTCCTTCTACTGATTTTGGGCTTTTTTTGTTCTTCTTTTTCCAGTTTCTTTAGGTGCAGTACTTTGCTTCTAATGAATAGAATATATGGCAAAAGCTATTGGATATCACTTCTGAGATTAGGTTTCAGAGACTCCAACTTCTGTTTTTCTTGCATTCTCTTTGTCTGGTTTTTATGAAACAAGCTTCCATGTTGTGGGCTGGAGACCTATGGAGGGACACAAAGGGCAAGGAACTGAAAGTGGCTTCTGGCTAACAGTCAAAGAGGAGCTGAGGCCCTCAGTCCAATAGGCCTCAAAAAACTGGATCCTACCAAAAGGATCTGAGCAGGATAGTTGTGAGTGAGCTTGGAAGTGGATCCTTCCCCAGTTGAGCCTTAAGATGACTACAGTACTGAGTTGCTATACACTAAATGCTTTTATCCACCTCAAATTTATATGTCGAAATCCTAACCCCCAAGGTGATATCATTAGAAGGCGGGACTGTTGGCAGGTAATTAGGTCATGAGAGTGGAGCCATCATGCATGAGATTAGTGCCCTTATAATGAGACTCCAGAGAGATCCCTTGCCCCTTCTGCCATGTGAAGTTACAGCAAAAAGACTGAAGTCTATGAACAAAGAAGAAGATTCTTACCAGACACCAAATGGGCTGGCACCTTGATCTTGGACTTCCCAGCCTCCAGAACTGTGAAAAATAAATTTCTGTTATTTATAAGCTACCCAGTCTGTGGTGTGTTGTTATAGCAGCATAAATGGATTAAGACATGGGTGATACCTTGATTTCGTCCTTGCAAGAGACCCTAAACCAGAGCATCAGCTAAGCCACACCTGGGTTCCTGACCCAAAGAAACTGTGTGATAATAAATGTTGTTTTAAGCCAATAAATTTGGGGGCTAATTTGTTACACAGCAATAGGTAACTAATACAAAGTCAATGGGAGTCCTTCACGGAGGTCTAGGACCTGGGGACACAAAGTCTGCCTCTTGTGGGTAGTCCCTGAGTAGCTGCAGGAAGAGTAGACCAAGCATGGTGTTTAAGCATGGAGAGACCGAATACACAGACAGACAATGGCCGGACCATGTATTATAATAGAACTCGGCTGCAACCAGTCCAGGAAGCTAACCTGCAACCTCTGCAGCATTTGTCCCAGAATGACAAGTGAGGACTTGGTCAGTGACTGCCAGCTTCCTTATTTTTTGTTCCTACTTTTCAACTCAGGACCAAGCATAAAAAGCCAAATATGTTCCCCATTCTATATGTCACCATTCACTGGCGGTTATCTTGTGGTTAATTGCTTGTTTACTGGACCTTTTAATTTATCCAAAGTGAATGGGGGAAGTGTTGGTGGAATGAACTAAAACTCCCCTTTCTTCCTCACTCCAATGCTCAAAAGAGAAACGTGGGTTCAGAATGAAGTTATGGAACTTTCATTGCCAGACAGTGAGAGGAAGTTCTGGATTGTAACCAGGGTGGAAAGGGAGGTCTCTGTCTGTAGCCTAGGTTATTATTTTCTAAGAAACAGGCCAAAAGAAGGAATTTGAATTCCCTAATTTCCCATAGTCTGAAGAAGGAAATGACTCATTGTGGTAAAACATGTTTTATTTCAGATAGCTTTGGGGGAAAAAAGCAGCTGAGGCTCAGAGTGGGAAACTCACCCTTCCCTCACTGTTCTTCTCTCCTCCCAACATTCACTGTACCAAAGCTGCCTTTCCCCACCCTCTTCCTTCCTAGCAGAGCCAGAAGGGAAGACCAGAGTTCACCTGACAGTTCTGCTAAGTCAGATAAAGCTGTTGCTGTCATGAAATGCCTATAACTGTGGAGTTCTAATGTTCACAAAGGTACTAGGGATTGGTTATTCCGAAGGGAGGGTCAGGCAGGGGTATTTGAGGTGTGAAAGAGAGAGGACTATGAGAAGAAAAGAGAAGGAAAAATTAGGAAATGGCGTATCTTTTGAACTCCAGACAATTAGGTATTATTCTATTGTTCAAAGAACCAAACCTGGATCAGGGGCAAGACAAAGGATTTTTTCATTACTCCTCTCCAACCCCGTGTAGCTTTTGGCAGTAAACACTGGCATAATTTCATGTCAGAATCCAGTGAAGAGAAGGTGGGATAACAGAAATACAGTGATCATCAGAGCTCATCCACTAGGCTGAGGAAACGACTTCATGACAGACTACAGAGTGATGAGGATATGCCCTTAGAACGAGGGCCCAGGTGGAGTCATGGTAAGATGGATTCTCGCTCTGTCTGCTTCTCCCTTCCTGGAAGTTGATTAGAGACATTATTTGTGGGAGAGAAAAAGGAGAGGCCTGCCACATGGGTTACCTCCGTGGGTGAATCTAACCTGAATCTTCTTATGGTTTCTTTGCCTTCCTTTATCTCATCTCCTGCCTTTTCTGGGCTGGTGAAAAAAACTTGGAACCTGGGCAGGGGTGTGCTGTACATG
The DNA here is from genome assembly GCF_021613505.1 of Equus quagga. NCBI lineage: Eukaryota > Metazoa > Chordata > Mammalia > Perissodactyla > Equidae > Equus > Equus quagga. The sequence continues at coordinate 45,574,625 of NC_060280.1, read as the reverse complement.
ATGGTGTTCCTAAAACATAGGGTGGTTGTAAGGATGGGAAGAAATATTACACCTGGAAATTTCCAGCACAGAACCCAGCATAAGGGAGATCCTCAGTAAGTGGTAGTAGACTCTATTGTAGAATGAGATATTGCTATTGGCCGCAACCTTTCTCCAGTAGTGCTCTGGAAATGTTAGTACAACCTCAATGAAACATAGAAAATGTTTCTTGCCACTGGGTTGTTGAGAGCATCTGGAGAGGGAGGAGTTCTCCCTGAGCAGCATCCTCTTGTCTCCTTTTTCATAGCAGGGGCCTTTGTGCAGGATCTACTCCCACTTCTTTCTCTTTCATCAAAATCAACTTTTCTTGTGTTATTCGTTTCAGAGCTCTGTTCTCCTCCCGATAACAATTTATGCGTCAACATAAGGGTACTAATTAAAATTGTACATGATGTATTGTTAAATTAAAAATGAATATGTTTGAAAATATGCCTTCATCAAATTTCTGGAAGAGTTTGTACAGAGTTGGTATTATTTCTTAAATATTTGGTATGACTCATCAGTGAAGCCATTTGGACCTAGAATTTTCCTTGTGAAAATGTTTTTTAATTACAAATTTGATTTCTTTAATGGATATAGGGCTATTCAGATGATCTATTCTTTCTGGAGTGAGTGTTGGTAGTTTGTATCTTTCAAGGAATTTGTCCATTTTATCTAAGTTGTTGAATTTATCAGCATAAAGTTGTTTATAATATTCCTTTATTATCCTTTTTTTGTTTTTAAAGATTGGCACCTGAGCTAACAACTTGCCAATCTTTTTTTTTTTTTTTTTTGCTTTTTCTCCCCAAATCCCCCCCAGTAGATAGTTGTATACTTTTAGTTGTGGGTCGTTCTAGTTGTGGCATGTGGGATGCCGCCTCAACATGGCCTGATGAGCGGTGCCATGTCCACGCCCAGGATCCGAACCAGTGAAACCCTGGGCCACCAAAGCAGAGTGCGTGGTCTTAACCACTCGGCCATGGGCCCGGCCGGCCCCCTATTGTCCTTTTAATATCTGTAGAATGTAGAGTGATGTTACTTCTCTCATTCCTGATATTGGCAGTTTGTATCTTTTTTCTTTTTATTCCTGATTAGTCTGGCTAAAATGTTATTAATTTTATCAATCATCTAAAAGAACTAGATTTTCATTTCACTGATTTTTTCTGTTTCCTATTTTATTGATCTCTGCTCTGCTCTTATTTCCTTTCTTCTGCTTACTTTGAGTTCAATTTGTTTTTTTAAAAATAACTTCTTAAAGTGGAAACTGAAGTCATTGATTTGAACTTTTCTTCTTTTCTAATTTAGACGTTTCATGTTATGATTATTCCCTTAGGTATTTCTTTAGTAGCATCTCATGAATTTTTGATATGTTTTTATTTTCATTCAGCTTAAAATAATGCTTAATTTCCCTTTTGATTTCTTCTTTGATCCATTATTTAAAATGCACTATTCATTTTCCAAATATTTGGGATTTTTCCAGAGATCTTACTGTTATTGACTTCCAATTTAATTCTATTAGAGTCTAAGAATAAACCTGGTATGACTTGAATCATTTTAAATATATTGAGATTTTCCTTGTGGCCCAGAATATGGTCTGTATTTAGTAAATATTCCATGTGCGCTTGAAAAATATATGTTCTTCTGATCTTGGGTGGAGTATTCTAGAAATGTAATTAGGTCAAGTTTGTTGATTCTAATGTTCAAGTCTTCCATATCCTTACTGATTTTCTGTCTATGTGTTGTACCAATTATTGAGCTAGACGATTGACATCTCTGATTAAGATTATGAATTTGTCCATTTCTTGCAATTCTGTTAGTTTTTGCTTAATGTGTTTTATAGCTCTGTTATTTGCTATACAAGCATTTAGGATTGTTATGTCCTCCTGATGAATTAGCCCTTTATCACTATGAAATAAACTTTGTCTTCGGTAATACTCTGCTGTGAAATCTGTTTTGTCCGATGTTAATAAAACCAATATAGATTTCTTTTGCTTAGTGTTAATATGATATAGCTCTTTCTTTTACTTTCTATTTATTTGTGCATTTACATGTAAAGTGCATTTCTTGTAGGCAAGATGGTTGGATCTTTCTCTCTTCTTTTTTTTTAAATTAAATCTCACAATCTTTGCCTTTTAATTGGAGTGTTTGATAGTGTATATTTAGTGTGATTAGTAATATGGTGAGATTTAAAGTCTGTCATCTGGCTGAGTGTTTTTAATTTGTCCCGTCTGTACTTTGTTCCTTTTTTCCTCTTTGTGTGCCTTCTTTTGGATTATTTTTTATCATTCCACTTTTGTTTACTTGTAATGAGCTATAATTGTTTTAGTGTTATTTTAGTGCTTGTTTTAGTGTTTATATTATATATATTTAACTTATCACAGTCTAATTTCAAGTTTGTGATATAGTGACTTATAGTAAGAAATATATATTTGGCCTTCATTCCGGTTTCTGGTAGTGAGCTCCTAAAACCCTTGGAATTTCCTAAGTGATGAGAGCAATAAAGGTGTCTTTTGTTATGTTAATGAGATTATTTTTGGAAAGCCCCTAGGTTTTCCAAAAACCTGGGGGTTGGTTGCCAGTGGAGCCAACCATGTGATTAGAGGGTTGGAACTTTAAGTCCCTCCTCCCTGACCTCCAGGGAGGAGAGAGAGGCTAGAGATTGAGCTAAGTCACTAATGCCCAATAATTTAATCAGTCATGCCTATGTAACAAAGCCTCTATAAAAAGTCCAAAAGGATGGGGTTTGGAGAACTTCCAAGCTGGTGAACATGTAGAAATTTGGGGAGAGTGGCATACCTGGAGAGGGCATGAAAGTTCTATGCTTTTTCCCCATACCTTGCCCTATGTATATCTTCCATCTGGCTGTTCCTGAGTTATGTCCTTTTTTATAACACACTGGTACTCTAGTAGGTAAATGTTTCTCCGAGTCTGTGAGCCACTCTAGCAAATTAATCAAACCCAAAGAGGGGGTTGTTGGAGCCTCCAATCTATAGTCAGTGGGTCATAAGTACAGGTGAAAACTTGGGCTTGTAAGTAGTGTCTGAAATGTGTGTGTGAGGGGGCCATCCTGTAGAACTGACAGCTTAACCTGCAGGATCTGATGCTATCTCGAGGTAGATAGTGTTAGAAGTGAGTTGAATTGGACACCCAGTTGGCATCAAAGAATTGCTTGGTGGTGTGGGGAAAACTCCACACACACAGTGAAATTGGGTCCAGAATCAGTAAAGTGATATTATACCACTTCACTATGGTATAAGAACCTTACAATAGTATACTTCCATTTCTCTCCTTCCAGCCTTTATACTATTGTCATACACTTTACTTTTACATTTGCTATAAACCTTATACTACATTGTTATTATTTTGTATAGTCAATAATCTTTTAGGAGATTTAAAGAATTTTTAAAGCTCTTTAATATCTACTCATGTAGTTAATCTTTCTGAATGTTTCTCATTCCTTTGTGTAGATCTATATTTTGACCTATCATTTTACTTCTGCTGTTTAACATTTCTTATTGTGTGGGTCTGCTAGTAATGAATTCTTTCAGACTTTGTTTGTCTAAAAAAGTCTTTGTTTTAAAAAGATATTATATTTGTTTCCTAGGGCTACTGTGGGAGATCAGAATTTGACACCCCAAGTCTCTGTGGCTTGATTATTTTTGAGAACAAAAGACTCAAAAAGAAACTTTAACCTTTCCCCTAATTGCCTAAAAGAATTTAACATAGAAGGCCTGTCCCAGGAAGGAGCTATCACCATAGATAACTCTAGTGTGGTAAACTGGGAGAAGCCTTACTGAGCCCATTTTTATCAATGTTCTCTGTCGAGTCACATTGTCTATAGATGGCCACTCAAACATTTGTTTATCAAATATTTGCTTTTTCATCTCCATGTAAATTGCCTTCCTCCCCTTTGAAGTCCCAAAACACTATCCCCAACATCCTCCTTTGTCTTTAGCTAGAGATGATATTTAAGGTGGTGGCTTCAGTCATTTTGGCGAGTTACTCAGATTTCGTGGGTTTCTCCCATGTATGCATGTTATTAAACTTTGTTTGATTTTCTCCTGTTATTCTGTCTTATGTCAATTTAATTCTTAGATCAGCCAGAAGGACCTAGAGTATAGAGGCACTATTCTTCCTCCCCTACAGAACCACAACAAAACGTTCAGACTGAATGTCTTAAACAACACAGACTTGTTTTCCCTCAGTTCTGGAGGATGAAAGTCCAAGATCAAGGTGTTGGCATATTAGATTTCTTCTGAGGCCTCTCTCTTTGGCTTTTTGATGGCTGCCTTCTCACTATGTCCTCACATCATTGTCCCTTGGACTGTGTCTGTGTCCTAATCTCTTCTTCTTATAAGGACAGCAGTCATATTGGACATAGGGCCCACCCATATGACCTCATTTTATCTTTACCTCTTAAAAGCCCTATCTCCAAATACAGTGACATTCTCAGCTATTTGGGGGTTACATCAACATATGAATGGGGGCAGGGAACAATTCAGCCCCAAATGGATACTTTTTCCAAATAGAGAATTACAAGTTGACAGTTTTCTCTCAGTTCTTTAAGGATATTGCTCCACTATCCTGTTGCTTGCATTGTTTCCTATGAGAAATATGCCATCAGCCTTAATTTTGTTCCTTTGAATATACTGAATCTTCTTTTTTCTGGCTGCTTTTAAGATTTTCTCTTTATCCAAGATTTTGAGCAATTTTCTTATAGTTTATTTTGGTGGTGTCTTCATGTTTCTTGTGCTAGGGATTCATTCAGATTCTTGGATCTAAGAGTTTATCCTTTTGGTCTGAAGCAGAGGTGACCTTTTCTTAGGACTCTTCATAGAAATAGAATTGTGGCTTAAAAGATTTGAAAATTTTAAATTATAGTGCATTTTACCATAAGGTGTCAATCAATTTACATCTCTACCAGCAGACAGTATCATATTGTTTTTAATCATTGGAAATCAAATTGGTTAACAAAAGTTCTAATTGTTTTAATTTGCATTTATTTGACTACCCATGGATCAATCCTTCATTCATATTTATTGATCATATTTTCTCATTTTTCTTCATTCATTCATTTAGTCATTTGAGCTCCTGCTATGTACCAGGAAATATTCCATATGTTGGAGATACTGCAATAAACAAGAGATAGGGGGCTCTCCCCTCATGGAACTTACCTTCTAATGGGAGTGACAGGAGACAGAGCTCACATGTGCATGCTCACACACACACACACACATATGCACATACAATTTCAGATGATGACACAAGCTATAAGAAAACTAAAACAAGATGTGATGGAATATGACTTGGAATGTGGACTTCTCTGTATTGGGTAATTGCAGAAGTCTGTCTGAAAATGTGATATTTGAACTAAGACTCAAATTATGAGAAAGAGCTAGGTATGCAAAGATATGGGGCAAAAACATCACAGGAATATGAAACAGCAAGTGCAAATGACCTGAGTCAGGAATGAGTTTAGTCTGTTCAAGGACTAGAAGAAATCCCATGTGGCTAGAAATTGGTAAACAGGAAAGAAAGTCTTAGGAGCTGAGGTCAAAAAGCTAGGCAGCAGCAGATCAATGGAACCTCTAAGGCCATAGTGAGGAGTTTAAATTTTATTCTAAATGTGAATTACCTATAAAAATCCTTTGCCCATATTTCAATTGGAGCAGTCATATTTTCATATTGATTTTTTAAAACTCTTGTTGTGTTAAGAATATTAACATCTATATGTATGTGTTGTAGATATTTCTCCCTATTTTTCATTTGTCTTTTAACTTTGTTTACAGGATTTAAAAAAATCCCTTTCCTTTTCCTTTCTATCTTGCCTTTAAAAAATATTAGTAAATCTACTAGTCTTTTACTTTATGGCTACTGGCTTAAGAATGTTCTTCTCATCAAAATTATGAAAATATTCACCCAAATTTCCAACTTACTCATTACTTTTCATGCCATTAATTTTTCAGTTATTTTTTTTAAATTACTAGGTTACGTGCAAGACAAATATTTCTACCCCACCTCTGACCCTCCCTGGAGGGACAAAGGCTAGGAAATGGCTGAAGAACTGGGTGATGTTATACCCCATACTTAATAATGAAAACATAGCAATATATATTATTTATTGTCTTGCTATGGCAATTTTGGTGCTCATGGAGGAAAAAACCCACATTTGACTTATGTCCACAGAAGATAAACTCTAAACTTAGTCATTGGTAAGAAATGGGCCCCTACTTGCTGCCTCTCTTTGTTCCCATTTATGATCTGGCTTCTTAGAGCTCTGCTAAGGTGCCAGGATCCACCCCAGGGAAAATTGCTCCTTCCTTCCAAAGCTCACCTTTGAATTGAAGTGTCAGAGCCTGGTAAGCTCTACGTTCTTCCTCGGCAAAGCACGAGTCAGAGGACCTGAGCCCAGCAGCTTCACAATCTGCAGCTGTTCTGGCATTGGGAGCCACAGCCCCTGTCTCTGCAGACAGATGCAGAGCTCAGAAAAGGCTGGAATGAATTTAAATTTTTTTGCTTTTTCATAGCTGGTGTCAACTTAGCCTCTCTATTCATAAAATATCCTGACTCTGAAAATAATCCTGTCTCAGTTTTTTGAACCTCACCCTTGGTTGGATTTTGATGCTCTGGAAATTTACACTAACCACATGGCTAAGGATAGACAAGCTGCCTGGGCTGTGAATTTGGAAAGCTGGATGTGAGGAGCAGCTGCCCAGGCTCCACACTTTGGCCAGAATGCTCCCGCTAGCCCAGTGGTGTGAGCTTCTAAACTCCCGGCAGGTGGGCAAAGCCCTAATGTTAATTGAGTCAATGGTTTATATTTTAAGCATTTTAACTCTGAAATCGCTTTTTCAAGTTTTCTCTCTTTTCCTCTTCTCTCAATGGAAAAAGTATCCTGCCTCCTTGCCAAGGTCAACGTTTGTGTTTATACCCTAGATCACCCACCCTCCTTGAACTCATCCTCTCAGCTCCTCTGCCCTCTTTTCATTTTACCTCTATTAGCACTTTCCATTTATCCTGCAGACATGCTCCCCAATCCTCAAACTGTTCTCTCAAGCCACCTACTCCATTAAAGCATCCATCTCATCTAAATCAGCCACCTCCCCCAACCCTCTCTGAGTCTCTTGTATGTTTCCTTCCTAGCAATGGTCTCATTTATAGTCATTTGAATTCTTATGGTTTACACATATTTTTATTATATCCCTCATTACTATATAAGTTCCCCAAGGACAGGATGCATGCTTGCCTCACTCATTATATCTGTGGAAATAAATGAAGACCAACCAAATGAGAACGAGAAAAGGCTGTTTATTCAGAGCTTGCAAGGGAGTCAGTCACCATTACTTGAATTTTGGCAGAGACTCAAAGGCAGGCAGAAGAGTGGGGAAAAGGGAAGGCTTCAGGAATGGCCTGATTGGAGGCTGTCAGCATGGGGATACTGTAGGTAGGCTAACTAGAAATGAGGCATTGTGTGAGGTTGGTTAGGGGTGCATATTTGACTTTCTCCAGTGGTCCTAAGTTGGAAACAGGGGCCAAAACTAGAGAAGCTGTCAGTAACTAATGAAGTCCCGGCCATTTGGGGCTGATTGTTAAAGGGGTTATTATTTGGCTTCCTGGACTGATTGTTATAGACAGTAGTTTGACTTTTTGGACTGGTTACTGCAGATAGTAGGCTGGCTTCCTGGGCTGGTTGCTACACGTTATGGGGAAGAGTCCTATTTTTATACACAGTCTAGTCATTGTTCATTTGCATATCCAGTCCTTCAGTCCCCAGGACCAGCACAGTGTCTAGCACAGAGTAATAACTCAATATTTATGAATGAACATATGGATGGCAATGCAGAATTTGACAATGTCCCTCTGAGATGCAGTTCTTTTCATTTCTCTTCTGCCCCTAGCTTCTGCTCCCCTGTCTCTTCACTAGCGCCATTTCCCCGTCACCTCCCAAGTGCAGATAAGTTAGAGACTCTCTGCAAGCTTTGCATTTTCCTCTCTACATTTTTCCTAGAAAACTCCTCTACTTCCACATCGCCAAATAACACTTCCAGGAAAGTGATCCCAAAATTCTTAGCTCTAGCTCTGACCTTTCTCATGCACCTCAAGTCAACCATTTGATGGGCATTTCCATGGTGACATCCCACCAGTACCTCTAACCCTATCAACAGCCCTTCCTCCCTGGGAAGTCCTCTCTCTTCCTCCAGATTTTTCTATTTGGTTCAGTTGTGGCAAAAACACTATGAAACGTGGTTTCTGATTCTGCAGGAGCGCAAATCTGAGGATGGATGTGAGCAGAACTGAGGGAAGGATGGAAAATGAAAAAAATGGGTGATTGGTTTTGTTGGCAGGAAAACTGCCCCCTTGAAATGCAAGAAGAGACTGGACACTCAAACTGTCTCAAAGGCTGGAGCTGGGGAATATGATTCAATGTGAAAGACACCAGCCTTGGACACCAGAACAATCTCCAAATCTGGGTTCCCCAACAGCAAAGCAATGGGGCAGTGGAAAGTACCTAAGGAAGGAGGGGATCAGCAGAAATGGGGTGGGGGAAGGAGTGGGCAGGGACCTGGTGGAGGAAGAATGGGAGGGATGCTCAGCACTCCTTTTTCAGGCAGCAGAGGTGGTCTTGGAACAAGATCTCAGTGCGTGAATGTCAGGCTGCAGTGACTTCTGCACTTGGGTAAGGGGTCTCACTGAGGAAAGTTACTCAGAAAGGAACCTTAAAGCAAGGGAAGCATGCATGTTTTTGCTTTTCACCTGCTACCCAGGGCTTCCCAGCATTCTCTGAGGAAGTACTTGAATAGGGTTTGATGTTCCCATAGTGGAAAATCGACTGGGTTGCATCCAGCAGAAGGAATGCCCTCCACTGTCTCTCCTTCCACTCAAGAGCTGGTACAATCTGGGCTATAGAAAGTACCTCTTAGAGATGGGAGCATCAGAGCTGAGTCGTCCAAGGCTGTTGTCAACTTTGTGATAGGTCTCTCTCTCCCACATTTCATCTTATACCTGTTTTGTGGCACTGCATACAAAAGTATGGTCCAAATTTCTTTAGGTTCTATTTTCCTAATAGTTCCTGAATCTGCCTGTTTCTGATCCACTGTCTCTCCTAGAGCCTAACTTCACGCCTCCTAGAGCATTATTCACAATTAGGTTCCTAGCACCTGCATTTCTTACTTCATTCCAGTTCTGCAAATTCATCCTACACCTTGTCCTCAGCCTCTTGTCTTCAGTTTGGCCCCTTTTTAACCTACTCTTTACACAACAACGAGATCTTTTTAAACGTCTGCAGCTGCTGGTTACAAAAGGTGGAATGAATAACTGGGATCCCACTAAAATGATTGTTTATTTCTAAGTGTTTCTTTACTAAGAGAGTGAAGAAAACCGCCAGTGAACAAGAGATTGCAACAAATATTTAGAAGATGGAAAGCATAGGAAAGCACACCAAAGGGAACAGGGGTGCCCAGAGGAAGGGGAGGAGGCAGCTGCTGGGGAAGAAGGCACTGATCTTCCAGGCAGAACCTCCAAGAGGCTCTGGGCTCAGAGTCGGCAGGCCTGGGGGGCCGAGAGAGAGACTCTACACGTGCTTTCCCCCAAGTCCTCTGCCCAAATCTAGAGCTCAAACAAACAAAATTTAACCCCAGAGGTAGGGGGAACGTGGAGGGGATCTTCTCTAAAAACTCAAATTCTGGATAGTGCTGAAGTTTCATGTATGATGAAGCATATGATGCTGGCACCCCAGAGAGAAACATCTTATTCCAGCATCTGAGGGGTCTGCACTCCAGTGTAGCTCCTGCCAACTCAGTCTCGAGAGACTGCATACACAAGTGGACAATGTCCAGATGTGTATCAAAATAGAATTCTAACCCATTATCTGCAGTAATCAGCCCAGAAAGCCAGACTACTATCTATAAGTCAGACTTATGGGAAGTTAGACCCTATCTCTAGCAACCAGCCCAGGAAGCCAAGCAAGAGTCCCTCTAACAATCAGCCCCAAACAGCCAGGACTTGATTAAAAACTGACAGCTTCCCTAATTTTTATCCCTGCTTCCAACTGAGGGTCAACCAGAGAGAGCCAAATATGCTCCTCTAACCAATCACAAAGGATGCCCCATCTTCTAGTTATTATCCCATCTACAGCTTCCCCAGGCCGACAGCCTCAGTCAGGGCATCCCGGAAGTCTTCCCTTTTGTCTCCTCTAAGGCTTTCTCCCTACTCTGCCTGCCTTTGAGTCTCTGCCAAAATGCAAATGATGGTGGCTGACTGCCTTGCTCTAGCAAGCTCTGAATAGCCTTTGCTTGTTCCCATTTAGTTGGTCTTCATTTATTTCCACATTCTGAAGCAAAATCTTCCAGTTAACAGTCCTCCCCATGTACCCAGAACTCCTCATCAGCTTTGCTAGTCAGGAGAAAGAAGACCCACATATACAACCATGGAGGACACTCATTCCAGCTAGCTAGAAAAATGAACCCAGCCCCTCGTTCTTAAATATGGACACACAGCCAAGGTCACCAGACACAGAAAAAACCAACAGCACAGAGGGAAGATCAAGATAAACAGACCAGATTGGCCTTGAAGGAGATACATCAGAGATGAGAAACAAGCTCTAAAAAAATTCTAATTAGATCTTCAGCGAGATTTGAGAAGATATTACATCCATAAAACCAAAAACAGCGGGCTGTGAAGAACAAGGGAATTAAAAAAAAAAGTCTCCTGGAAATTAAAAGTGGTTTGCCAAATCAAAAAGATTGGAAGATTAAGTTGAAAAACTAACAGAACAGAGTGCAAAAAAAATAGCCTGTGTGTAGTAGAAAAGACAAGCCACCTTTTGTAACTTTTTCCTAGCTAAATCCAGAAATGTTAGAAGTGGTGCCTCCAGGCAGTGGCCCTTGGGCCAAGGGGCTGGCTGGCTGGGGCTCTGTTGCCCTGTATTAGAGATCCTCTGATCTATGTGTTTTAGCCATGTGCATGGATCACTGTGATTAAAACAACCTAACTGCAAATCTGACAGTTCCACTCCACTACTTGAAACCCATCACTCCTCCAGCCACATGTAGGGAGAGAGATCAGACTCTATTTCTTGACCATGACCTCCTGGGAGCCAGCCTCCTCCCCCTCTGCTCCCCATATCCACTCCAGCTCCACTCAACAACTTACCAAGAAACTTTGTGTGAGCCTCATCAGCTGGGGCTGTGGAGTCAGATCTACCTGGTTGCAAACCTGCACAGGCTTCTGTTCTAATTTGAAAAATGAGGATAACAAGAGTGGCTCTCAAGGCTTTCGTGAGGATCAAATGAGCTGGCGCACACATGTCAGGAGCTTGGCAGAGCCCCTAGGCACAGAATAAGTGATCCATAAATACTCATAGTTTTTAGGGCTCCCAGAACTGGTCTTGTTTTGTCCATCCCAATTCTAAACCTACTTTGACTATTTTTTATACTTACACATAAAAATACTAAAAGTCACTAAACTCAGCTTTGTTACCAAGCACATACCCTCAGACACTTCATTCAGTCCTCAATTCTTAAGAAATTTTACTTATGTATTTTTGCAGCCACAATTTATTAATTTAAAGACAATTAAAGGCCCCCCTTCATACAGTTCATGCCTTGGGGACCCAGCTGGTTTTGTCTAGGATTTCCTTTCTCTTCTCAGCGAAGTGATCCTCCTTCACGGGGGACTCAAGCCTCACCCCTTTTGGGAGGTCTTCCCAGGACCCCGCCCCAGCCCAGATCCCTGTTTTCACAGTCCTCCAGTGAAGTGCTTTGTCATCACTGCTGCTGTCGTCTCCTGCTCCAGACTCCAAGCACGTCAGTTGAAAGGCCTCTCTTCACTGGTTGTAGAACTGGAGCACCCCACCAGGAACAGGGTTTGCTCAGCGCATGCGCACATTCAAGGTAAGCGTGGGAGGAATGGGGGTGGAGTTAACTGAGGAGACGGGCTTGCTGGTTTTTGGTGAGAGTGAGCACTTGTTAGAAAAGCCAACCGACTCAAGTGCAGGCTTATTAGAAGCCTCTCTTTGTCAAAGAAAACTTGGGGAAGGCACCATCGATGATGGGAAGCTGCTGGGCTTCTGGAAGGTTCTGAGTGGGCATTGTGGCTGCCAGTCCACTTACAGAAGGAATGTGAAGGCCGCCTTGGCACCCCCTTCTCTGATTCGGTACCAGCTCTTCTGTCTTACTCTTTGGGACATGGCACTGCCTGAGAAGCATAGACTGTACCCCAACAACTGATGGCACTGGCTTTTTCCTTTTCCTTTTTATAAGTCAAAATCATCTGGTCCAACTATCTCATTCCACTCAGCAAAGAGGGAAACCAAGACAGTCTTTAATGAAGGTCGAAGCACTTACCAAAAGTCATACAGAAAGTGGTAAAGCTGGATTAGAACTCTGGCTTCCAAAATTCCAGACCAGTGTGTTATGATTCTGGGATTAAGAGGAAGAGGGAAGCCGAAAGCAGTTGAAGCAGCTGCTTCAGTCTTGGTGTCCAAAATAGAGCCGATGGTCTGGGTGGCCCCACCCTCATCCTGGCTTTGGGTCTTTTGCATGGTGTATCGCTTATTGAAATAAAAAGGGGGTGTTGAAAGGACTCCCAAGGATTTGTTGTGAGGATGTAACAAGAGGGCCTGGCATGTGTTAAAAAGTTAACCATTATTAAGTAACAGCCAACTCTGAGACTTCAGTACAGCAGGCAAATTGGCTCCTTCTTTGTGCAGTTTGACTCCTTGACCATAGAGCAAGGACAGAGTGGGTCAGACACAGAAGGACAGGACAGACAAGAAACAGCTCAGACAAGGACAGAAAAGAAAGGTCAACTGTTTTATTGGAGGGACCATCATGGGACAGGAGGCTAGGGCTGTCACCATCAGGTCTGCCAGGGATGGGGGTGGATGTGCACCAGATGAGAAGGGCCTGGAGTCCCACTTCAGAGCCCCACCATCCTTAAAGGCAGGAGGGGGCAGATCACCTTGGCCCTGCCAGCCCCGAGCTGCCTTCCAGGGAGGGAAAGTCAGAGCAGAGCAGTGGAGGGGGCCTAGGACCAAATGTGTGAGGCTCAGGCACCAGCTCCTGCAGCCTTAATGTTCCACCACCCCCACCATGGGCTGAGTCACTTAAAGAAGGGCCCTTAAAGAAGGGAAGGAGGCTGCCATGGCCAGCATTGCTGGGGGAGAGCAGGGGTTTGAGTGGGAGGAGATGAGGCCCTCAGGAAAGACACGACAGGAAGAGAGAGAAGGCCATGAGAGTGTGAGAGAATTCCCAGGACCAGGCAGGGCTGGCAAAGAGGCGGGCCACAGCCTCATTGGGGTTGCCCTGGGCAGGCTCGAACCACTTCTGCAGACACCGACCACTGTTCCTGTGCTCAGGACTCGCCTTGAAGGAGTTGCTCCAAATCCTCTCACACAGGTCAGCCGGGGTGGGGAAGTAATGGGGGAAAGGGTGGCAGCGGGCCCTCGCAGGGCAGCGGTTCTTCCCTGTGGGGGATTAGGCATGGACAACTTACCTCCCACTAGTCCCACCCTCCCATCCCCATCATTTGCCCTGAGGGAGCACAGTGGGCTTGCCCCTGCCCCTGGGTGGGTTGCCTCCCAGATCCTGCTTTCACCCTGGGCCCTGTCAAGTGCCACTCACCTCCACTCCAGTCCCAGCCACCATGCCAGTTGGATTTGCAAGTGTAAGATGTGCGGCAGTCTTCCCACCACTGCTCACAGTCCTCCCGGCACAGTGGCGCGTCCAAAATTCTCTCTCCCTGCCCACTCAGGTCCACCTGGGTGCAGGCATAGCAAGAGATGAGAACACTAAAGGCAGCAATTTGAAGACTATCAATAGCTACAATGGTACTGGTGCCAGGTACCATCTGACCATATTCTCTTATGAAGTCTCTAAGTATTATTTTACAACTGAGAACAATGAGGCTAAGAGGATGGATAGTTTGGCTTGGGCTGCACAGCTTCTGTTTCTATATACAGAAGATGGGATTCAAATAGTCCCTCACCCTTTGCTCTCATCTAACCAGTCTCCCCCAATGTCCTTCAGGGTTGGAGGCGGCTTCCTCCCCATCCCTTTCCCCAACAGTGGCCTTTGACTCTGTTCTTATCCACAGGAGGACATATCTCTTATTCCTGCTAGTGTCCTGGAGCTCAGATTCTCAGTAACAGGGCATTGCATGGGTGTGCCTCCTGCCTTCCTGGCCCCATCTTCCCACCTGCTGGATCCAAGGCCCCAGGTTTGGGGAGCACTCGTAGAAGCAGACAGCCTGAATGAAGTGCCTCTGGCAGCCCGGCATCATCAATCCACAGTGGACCAAGCTGAAGTTGTAGAGCAGAGACACATTCAGGTGGGCTTTCCAGCTGGTGTTGGCTGTACAGCAGGCACTGTCCTTCCAGGGGATGCACTGAAGGTGGAGGAAGAAGCCAAAGGCGTGGGGGGCGGGGGTAAGAGGCAGGAGGTTGGTGAGTGTCTAGGGCACAAAGGTAGAAATGTCCCCTGCAACAGCACCTGGAGGAGTGGGATGCCTTTAGGCTAGCAACCCCCTGTATAACTTGTCAACTGCACGCTGACTGACCTCCCTGCCACAGTGCCCTAGAAATGTGACTTCCAGGATCTCAGCTCCTGAGGGGCAGCAGAGAAGCCTCATGAGACCTAGGGGAAGGTGGGGTTGCACTGGGTGGGAGGGCACTGTAGCTGAGAAGGGCACACAGGTACATGCCCGCTCTGCTCCTCCTTCCTTATCCCTGTCAATTGCCTTTAGGAGCTTGGGGAGAGGTCACTTAAGCCATGTGTTTCCCCAGGGCCTGTCGGTAGGAAGGGTAGAGAAGGAGGACCTTGTTTGTTTGAATCTGTGCTGAACCAGTGTTGGGCCTCTGGGGGTCACCATCTGCCCCTGCTCCCTGAGTGGCAGGGCAGCTCCAAGATGGGAACTTTGAATCACTTGGCAATTATGGTCTCAAAAGTTCATAATCCCCTCCAGTGGCCTGTGCCCAAATTCCAACCTAAGGAACCAAATGAGTCAGGGTTGATGGGGGTTCAGAAACCACCTTGGCATTTGTGTCCCTTCCATGATCTGCCAAAGCAGCCCCCCTCCCACCTCTAGCCCAGGTCTGGCCTCTGTACCTCCTTGTGGAGCTTGTCTTCTGGGCCAGGTTCTCGCTTGTGGTGCTGGGTGTTCATGCAGACATGGAGCAGCTTGTCCCCAGCCCAGATGGGCATGACTGTCCACAGCCCTAGCAGGAGCTGCCACCACCATGCCATGGCCTACTGCAGAGAGGAGACCCACTTGCTCATGTGATAGAGAAGACACCCCCCTACTCCATTGCCTCCACTATCTCAGAGAGCGAGTCTGGGCTTCAAGGCTCCCTCAAGTGACCATGACACTCCTACATGGCTACTCCTAGGACCTCCATTTGAGGCAGCATCATAAAATGTCAGGGCAGGTGGCATAAACCTTGTGGGTCTGATACCTGCTCCCAACAATTGTGCAGATGCTGAAACTGAAGCCTGGGAAGGGGAGGAAACCAGCCCAAAGGTGAAGTTCAAGGGGAGAACAGTTCCGGCCTTCCCTGGGGGAGCTTTTCCTGGCCCTTCTCCACTTGGAGGCAGCCTTTCCAATTGAACTACTTATGGCTTGGGAACTCAGAGCTTTGATCCTCGTCCACAGTGAGCCCTCAAATGCTGGCTGAGTGACTGAACAAATGCTCAGTAACCAGATTCTACCCGGGGCAAAGGGCATGGTGGGGCTGGATAGTGTGAGAAACGCAATTCTTACCCCCTCGAGTGCCAACCCTAACTTCAGCTTCTCTGAGGGGTCCACGAAGGGCCCACAGCTCCCCAAGCAGCTGGTCCCCTCCCAAGTCCCTTCTAGCCCATCCTTCGCCCTAGGGCAGTGATTTACTTCCATCAGCCCCAATGCATCTCAAACCAGCCTGAGCACAAGCTGGGGCAGCCGTGCACCCAGTGGCCCTGCTGGCATCTCAGACCAGGGATCATGCCTGGGCATGAGGCATGTGAGAGCCTTCCACATCCAAAACCCGATACCTGTTACGGGAATGAGGAGACTAGCTTTTCCCCTGGTGTTTGTTGACTGCTGTTTCCAGCTCTGGTCTGGGTAGTACTGGTAATGGGAGGGAGTGGAGAGACCACAAAAAAGGCAGAAGAGCTCCCTGCCTCAAGCACCTAACCCCTTAGCTAACAGGGCTCCCTCAGCCTTCACCCACCCAGGAGCTCTTGGCTTCCCCAGGCCTTGCAGGAACCGGCCATGGACGAAAACTTCCAGCCTAGTCCGAGTTTAGAGACCCCAGCCCCACCTCCCGAGCTTATCCTTGTGTCTAAACCTAAGGCTGCTCTCTCTCCTGAGCACCAGTTTCAAGCACAGACATGGCCCTCAAGTGTTTTTAAAGAATCAGGTGTGTCTGGTGAAAAGAAGAAAGATGCTGCCCCTTCTAGCGTTTTCTTCATACTCACTTTAAAAGCAGGAGCCGCTCCCTCCCAGCTGCAGAGATTGTGAGGCTGAGGAGATTGTAGAGGCCGCCCGTTTATCACACACTCAGTTCCTCCTAAGTCCAGGTGCACATGCGGAACTCCAGGTGTCTCCAGTTAAAAGCATCCCTCTCACCCAAGTGTAGAGGCCTCCTGTGGGAGGAGCCAAGAGGGTTTTGCTTTCTCAGAGAAAGAGAGGCCCCAAAGTGGGTAAGATCCTGGCTCCTTAGTCAGTCACTGGGTTCTGCTACTTGCTGGCTGGATGACCTTGAAAAAATGGCTTAAACTCTATGTCAGTTTCCCTATCTATATAAAGAACTCTTACAAAGGGATTGTTGGGAAAAAGAAATGAAAGAGAAAGTTCAGGAAAAGGACTTCGCATCGTGCCTGGCACAGAGTAAGTCTTAATGTTTTCATTCTTATCCTTTTGTCCTATGAAGGCTTTCTCTCAGCCCTGTTCCTCAGCTTCTACCAGCCCCTTCATTAGCACGGTTACCTGGGATGGACCACCTGGTGGTCCGAGTAACAGTGACCTCTCTCAGCCCTCTGGAGCTAAGTTTCCTGATGGGGAGCAGACCCAGCCTCATAGAGATGCCAAGATAAAGCCGGGCCTTGGGGACCCAAGAATTCAAATGTATGACCAAAGCCAAAATAAAAAAAGTCCCTCCACAACCTGGGAACCAGCTCCCCTCAGCATGCAGGGCCCGTCGTCCTGTGAAATATTCTACCAGTGTTCTCAGGAGTGATATTCACAAGAGCGTCCTTCTCAGCTAAGGAGAGGCTGGGAGACTGGACAGGACTCTTAGGAAAGAGTTCCAAAGATGATGAAAACAATGGAGAAGGAGCCCATCTCTTTGCCTGTTTCTTGTAATAAGCTCTCCAAAGGAGAAGTAGCCAACGTCACTGAAGTTTCATCGATACATAGGAAATTAAAACAAAACAATAAAAGCATTAAATAAAAGTCAAATGCCATAATCAGATTGTGTTGAGAGGCATGCATCAGCTTTTTTGGGAACAGTGATGGTTACCAGCCCAGCCTCCCATGTCCCGGGCTTAAGCAGAGTTAAGAGTCTCCTTTTTAGAGTCTGATACCAAATGGTAATGACATTTCTGCAGCACGGGTCTCTTCCCACAGGTGTCCACTCAGCAGGGGAAGAGCAGGTGCATGTCCTGTTCAAGTCCTCGCAAATACTCAAGAAGCTCTAAGGCTAGGTGAGGTAAGGGAGTTTGGGTTTAACAAAGTTTCAGACGGCTGTGGGCGTGGTAGGGACAAGAATGCAGAAATGAAGCGGGAAGTAATTACTGAAATGGAAAACAGGTCTTTCGGTAACCGTCCTTCACATGGAGGGAAGAAGGACGAGGAGGAATTTGCTAACAGTCTTTAGGACAAGGCTGTAGGAAATGAGCTAAAATTGCAGCCAGCGCAGGTGCTGGGGAAAGAGGGAGGGAGGGATTCTGGAGGCTGCCTCCCAGAGAGCCATCAGGCTGGCTGACATCTGCTCCCCAGAGAGGCAGTTGGCAGCCTGTGAAGAAAACTCATTTCTGCCTTATTGAGATTGAGTTTTCCGGAGAAATCAGTTTTCTGACTGAAAGCTGATAAACCAAAGCTGGCTGTGGATGAAGCTGTTTGAAGCTGCTGTTCCCAAACAATTTGGTTCTAAAAAAACAAAACAGAACACTTAAATTGCCAAGAGCAGAGCTCTGGCAGTGTTGAGAGGGTTCTGAGGGGAGGGGGAGCAGCCCAGCCTCCCTGGTTTGGGAACAGAGCATAAGGTGAGCAGTAAGAATTCTTCTCTCCCCTACACACCAGGTGGCCCGAGGTGCTGAAGCTCACTGAGTTCAAGAACAGGCTAAGATAGCAAAGAACTAGTGCCAGGAATCTCCTGGTGAGAAGCTGAAATCAGAGGCCGGCTGGAGGGGCCATCAGTGATTCAGAGTTCTTAGCTGGTCTTGTGAGTCCTGCTCCTCCCCACAAAATCTATGACCATCCTTGTGTCTACTCATAATTGGTTTGTCACTAGGGCACATAAGACGGGGTCTTGTTTATCACCACTTCTTCCTTCCCTCTAAATCCGTTTCACCACCAAAACGGTTGGTTTAACTTTCTACGTATCTATTGAATTCAAATATTTTTATGCCTGATTCTCTACTGTCTAGGCCATGATCATCTCTTGTTTTAATTTCTGCAACAACCTCTAACTGGCTCTCTTGCCCCTTTCCAAAGCTTTATGCAAGAAGCTGCCAGAATGATCTAATTTCCCAGTACCTTATTATGAAAAATTTCAAACAAGGAAAGTTGAGAGAATTTTGCAGTGAACTCCCATATCCCCACCACTTAGATTTTATTATTACCATTTTACTGTATTTTTTTGGTCCGACTTCTAGCCAACCATCCAGCCCTCTTAGTCATCCATCAATCTTTTTATTTTTCATGCATTTCAAAGGAAATCACAGACATCAGCATACTTCCTCCTAAATAGTTCAAGCATGCATCTCATTAACCAGAGTTCAACATTTGCAGGCTTTTTTCTTGCAGAATGATTTTTTTAAAGATAAAGATGGTTATGATACTCCCATGTTTAAGACCCTTCTAGATTTAGATAAGTCCCAGATCCTTAACATGGCACATGGACCCTGTTTCATCTGGTTCCTATTTCCTTTTCCATCCCAGTTGGCTGTCCTTTCCGTCATCTACACTGCAGGCATTCCTGACCCCTGAGGGTCTGTAATTGCCCTGGTGCCTAGCTATTCTCTCAGAACTCCCCCTCCGTGGCTGGTAACACCTACTTATCCCTCACCTTCCGAAGTGCTGGCCTCTCCTCAGGGGAGCTTGCATGGTCCTCCAAGGATTGGTGAGATGTCCCCTTGGGGTCTTATGCCTGCTGCTGTCCTGCACTTTCCACCCTCCTTGTGAATGTCTGCTTACAGGCTCCCGCTGCCTCTGGCTGGAAGCAGTTTGGGGCAGGCAGAGGGCCCGGCCCAGAGGGTCTGGTCAGTACATGTTCGTAGAGTAAATGAGGAGAAATATCTGAGTACAATAAACTGCTTTTCTTACAAACATTGTTTAATTCAGACAGGTCCCTGGTTTAACCTGACATATCCCCTCCCTCTTGCTTCCCTTCCCTCTTGCCCTTACTCTCCCTTAGCCTAGCCTCACCCATCTTTCTCCTCTAGCTTGAAGTGAACTCTCCTTCTCTCCTCTGTCCTCCATCCTTCTCATCCCCCTCTATCCTTTTCACCCCCCTCCATCCTTCTTACCCCCTCCATCCTTCTTCCCCCCTATCCTTCTCACTCCCCTCCATCCTTCTCAACCCCCTCCATCCTTCTTACCCCCATCCTTCTTGCCCCCCCATATTTCTCCCTCTCCCCCTTTCTTATCTCTCTCCTCCCTCCCGTCTTTCTCTCCTTCCCCTCCCTTCTCTCTCCTTTATTCCATCCTTACCCATCCTTCTCCCTCTAGTTTAAAGTAACCTCCCCATTTTCTCTTCCCTATCCCCTCTCCTTACCCTTCTCCTCTCTCCCCTCCCTGTCATCTCTATCCCTTCCCTCAGTCTTCCAATTTTCTCCCTCACCCTCAGACTTTTAGCCTGGCACATCTTTAGTTTCTGATGATTTCTGTGTCATTTCAGAGTGTTAATGCTGGAGCCTTTCACCACCACTTGAAGAGGGTCAATTTTAGGTCTAATCACAGCAGAGGAAATGCTTGTGAAGTCTATCAGGTGTTGATGAGCGTCCAGGTTAGGGGAGATAAACAATATCAAAGTCCTATGGCAAAGAGATTAGCTGAAAATCAGAGACGGGAGAAAGGTGTAACACAAAGAACACATAGCTTTACTCCCCTGATTTCTTTTCTCCTCAAGTTGCTACTTCTGTCATCACAAAGTTTCCCTGGTGCCAGTACCCCATTGTGACATTCAAACCGAGCTGCTGCTGGGTCTGCCAATGTTGATAATAAGTAACTGTGATTTGTATGTAATTTTACAATGTGCAGCTGAGCTCAATACATTTCTCTTTCAGTCCTCCCACCATCCCTCTCCTCAACTGTCCCTTGATCCAAAGTTCCACCCCAGCTACCAACCGGTCTCTCCCTCTTCCCAGTCTTGCTTCCTAAAAGACCTGTGTGTATTCATTGTGGCTCCTCTGTGTCACCTCACATTAATTCATCACCATTGCTATTCAGCTTCTGCTCACCATCCCATTGAACCCGCTCTTGCCAAATTCGCCTGCAACCTCCAAATTGTTGTATCCAATGGGAAAGATCAGTCCCTATCCTACTAGACCTCTCAACGCCATTGACCAAGGTAATCCCTCCTTCTCTCCTCCCTCCTCCATTCTTCTCACCCCCCTTCAGCCTTCTTGCCCTCTGGCCCCCTTCAAGAGGTGTTCTTGAAACTTGCCTATATCTGAACTTCTTTCTTCTTGGTCTCCTTGGTAGGCTCCCTTTCCTCCATCTGCCATTTAAGTGTTTTCTTGAGCTGTCCTTGGGCCTTTATTCTTCTTACGATACATACTCCCTCTGTGCAACCTCACCCCCAGTGTGGCTTCAGTGATCACCTGTGTGTGGGTGGCTCCTAAATCTCTCTCTCCAGTCCTGACCTGTAGAATTCCACATATATGTGTGTGTGTATGTGTGTGTGTATAAATATATATATATATATGTATCCAGTAGTTACATATATACATATATATATGTAAATCTCCATAATATTTTACTTAGATTTCCCATAGGACCTTACACTCAATATGACCCAACTATTCTTGGCTCTCCATTCAATCTGTTTTTCTGTTCTCATTAATGGGACCCTATACCTCCAGTCACCCAGACCATAGGCATGGAGTTGTCCTGGACTCCTCTTCCTCTCCTGCCTTATGCAAATACTTTAACATATCATGCAGTGCTCTTTGTGTTCTGGCCATTGGGTTCTACAGAAACCCCTTTTCCTCCCATTCCCGTCCTCATCCTGCACACTTGCCATGCTGAACTTCTTGCTGCTCTCTGAATGTGCCACCACTCTGTACCTTTGCATCTGCTGGGAATGACCTTTCTCTGCTTCTTTGTTCAGCTACTCATCCTTTGGGGCCCCACTCAGGCATCATCATCTCTAGAAAGCCTGCCTTTGCCCCTCCCTGGGTTAAGGCCACATGGCTTTCTGTACTTCTTTTTAGTATTGTATTTATTACAAGGGAGTATAATCTGCGTATTTGTTTGCTTCCTCCTTTAGATTCTGAGTTCCCTGAGAGTGAGGACTGTATCTTATCCTTCTATTACTAGGCCCTAGCACAGTTTATGGTGCATAGAAGAGTCTCTCAATGTTTGAATGAATGGTTGGGTGCCAGGTCTGACAATACATGGGGCCCTGAACCTATTTGTAGGACCCTCTTTTTATGAGTCCACAGACAGTGCTCTTTCCTCCTAATCCAACTTTCAGCACCCATCCCTTGAACGTCTGATCTTGCCAACCTAGTGTGTTGAAAATTGGAATTGTTTGAACAGGCACAGACCTATCAGTAACTCCTCTCAGACGATCTGGAAGTGCTACTACATGTTCTTTTAGACTGGGGCAGTTTTACATGGCTATGATAAACATGGTCCAGTGGCCCCGTGCAGGCGTGCCTGCTCAGAGCATTACTGTCAGCACCACTGTGTCCTCCCTCCGTCTCCCCAATCCACCGTCTATGAGATGTGAGCCAATGCTGGTGCCAGGCTTAGGATTGTAGCCATAATCCTCTCCTTCTTGGTGAGAGAAAAAGACAGGATCCCAAATTCCAGCTAAACTGAACTGTCTTTAATACTTTTAACTCTCTGTGATCTCTCTTGTTCCAGCCTTTGCTCATGCTGTTCCCTTTCACTTGAGGCCTCTCCTCTCTCCTCAGCACTCTTAGTACTTTCCCTTAGCTGACTCTATTTTTCAGATCTCAGTGTGGAGCTGTCTGCACTCAAGGAGGCTCAAAGCTAGGTTAGCTGTCCCTCCTGGTGCTCTCGTAGCCCTTGGGTTACCTCTGTCATGACACTTGCCACACTACCCTGGGATTGCATGTTCCCTACTGGGCTGAAAGCTCCTGGACCAGTGGAGACTGTGTCTGTAAGTTTCACAGCTGCCACCACAGTGCCTGCTACACGGTAGACATTCGTTAAATGAACAAGTGATTTTTTTTGGTAGGAAAGACTCTCTCCTATGAGTCATTTTTACTAATAAGCATACCAGGAGAAATTCTGGGAAACCTCAGAGTTTTTGCATATGGTCACTGTTATATATGTGATGTGGAGGCTTGTGGATTTCCTCCTTTTGAAAAAAATTGTTTCTCTACGCTTCATTCATCTCTTACTTATCACTAGATGACCTGTGCCTGGAAGATCTTGTCTTGCTCGTCTTCCTGACTCCCCACAGCTCTTTTAACCATGAGGCGTGGTAAATTTGGTTGGTGAATTGTTTTTCAGTTTATATTTCATAGATTAAAGAAAATAAATATACGTCTCTCTAGATTTGTTTTGTCTTTATGTGTTTTTCTTACGTTGAAAATGTCTGAGAAAATGCACAGAAGGGTTGGAAGGTCCATGATATATTTTGTGGTTTAGAAAAAGAAAGCAGTGGAAAGTGAATAGTTTTAAGGGGGCAAATATTTGACTCATGCTTTTGTGCCTACAAATGAAAAGATAGGGGAAAAATCAATTTTCCAAGAGACTGGGTAAATTGCCTTCTGGTAATGCAATGATTAAGCAGTTGCCATTTCCAGAAAAGTGAATTTTGTGATTCTTCAGTGACCTACATTATAGACCAATGTAATATAATTTATGTGAAGCTCTTGAATGTTTCATATTTATTTAAGACAATTCTTTGGAAGATATTGACAGTTGTGTATATCCAATGATTGCAGTTTACAAATCTAGATTTTAACTTGCTAAGTGTCTCCTCATACTTGAATTGATGATTCTGGTTTTTGATCAAAGCTTGTGAAATTTCTAGTTGCCATGGATACTGGGGCTTAAGAGGAACCATTGAGTCAATGCGCTGTATTGTCCTTAAACACAAAGCGCTGCACCCATCCACAGAAATGTGGAAATTCTCTATCTCCTCCACATTCCCTGGCATGGTGGTTTCTGTGGATCTGGAATAAGTTCCTGGGGCTGTTTCTACTGCAGCTTTAATAGTGCTTTTGGGTGGAGTGAAGAGATGCAGACTATGACTGTGGTTATTCTGAGAGCTGTGCCTACCCCATTCCAGGAGGAAGGGGAAGTCAGCCAAGGTTTCTTAAGCATTACTCTGTTGTAGGCCCTCTACCAAACTCTTGACAGACCTCATCTCACTGCCTTGTCTGCTAGTCAAGGGCAAAGATTGTGTCTAGTTCAATACTGTACACTGTATAGTTTATATTGATTGATACAAATGATTGCTGAATGAATGAGCAAGTCACCTTGCTTAGGTCTTATAAACCCATTTTACAGACGACCTCAGAGAGGTTAAATACATTGCTCAAGCTCTTCTCTCCTTATCACTTAAGAAGTATTACTAATAGTTAACTTTTTAATTACTGTATTTAAGTTACAGAATATCAAAGGAGAGCAGTGAACATTACCCAAGGATCTGCATCCTCTTCTGGGGAATGGATTAGCATAGTTTTGGTTGTACACAAGACAGTCATGTCATGTGGAAGTGAGACTTTGTTGTCTTCACTTGGAGATTAAGTATGATTTAAGGAGATGTATATGGGTGCCAAGTTGACAAAGGGTGGACTGTGATGGTCAGTTTTACATGTCAACTTGTCTAGGCTATTGTCCCCTGTTATTCAGTTGAACGCTAATTTAGATGTTGCTGTGGAGGTGTTCTGTAGAACTTATTACAGTCCATAATCAGTGGTGAGCAGTGGCACAAGAATTTGAGTCTAGGTCTGCCTAGCTTCAAAGTCTATTTTCCCCCTGTTCTACACTAAACAGGGGGAAAACAGGTCTATTGAATTATTCCTTGACACTTGAATCTTACAATAAAATCTGCAAAGAATTGAGTGCCTGCCGTGTGGCAGTCAGTGGTCCAGGTATGTCACTCAGGTTATCACACAGTTACCCTAAATGCCATCACCCCAACTATGGTCATGAAGAAAGTTGGGGTATACAAAACCTCCATATTGTGCTTAACTCTTTCTTGCACCATTCCCTAAAGGATGTTCCCTGAAGCTCCAGTCTCCAAAGTCACAAATTCTTTCCATGACCCAAAAGTTTGGGAAATATTCATGCTATCACCACCTCCTGAGGATTCAGTGTACATGCATCACGTGTTAAAAATTCCAAAGAGTCCTGCAGTAAAGACATTTCTGGAACTCCATTTAACCCAGCATTTCTAAGCAGCGACCACAGCAGCCAGTGTGTGTTATACCCATCAACATCATGACATAAGTGTTTTGTCAATCACATTTAGGGAAGTGCTGGCCTGCTACATGGCACTAGGCATCGGTTTCACAGCAGCATCAGTGGGAAAGGTGCTCAGACCTTATCAAGCTCCTGGGTCATGCATATTACTTAAATAATGCTTCACATTTATTTATATTACATTTTTGCTAAGAATATTGTGTCACTGAATTTCTGTTCAGAGGAGCCTCATTTTGCCCTTAGGCTACATGTCATATTCCAATGAAAGGCAATTCTCTCGTCTTTTGGCGGAATGAGCCAAAGAACCTCTAAATTCTTTTTTCGTTTTTTTCTTGTGTGTCATTTTGATTCCCTCTCATTTTTTTTTTTTTTTGGTATTTTTTTTAGTTATTTTCTTAGTGGTTCCCTGGGGATTACAGTTAACTTCCTAAAGTTCTAACAATCTAGTTTAAATTGCTACCAACTTAACTTTATTTTTTATTTTTAGTTATTTATTTATTTTCAGCTGTACATCATAATATATTTTGAATTCTGTGTACCAACTTAACTTTAATATCATACATAAAGTCTGGTCCTATACAGCTCCTCATCCCTATTTATGTTGTTATTGTCACAAATTACATAGTTATACATTATGTGCCTGCTAACATAAATGATTAATAATTGTTTTATGCACTTTTATTTTAAATCACATGGGAAAAGAAAGAGGAATTACAAACCAAAAATACAATAATACTGGTTTTTGTATTTACCTACGTAGTGATCTTTACTGGTAATCTTTATTTCTTCATATGCTTTTGAGTTACTGTCTAGTGTACTTTTATTTCATCCTGAAAGACTCCCTTTATTATATTTTGTAGGGCAGGTCTACTAGCAGTAAACTTTCTCAACTTTTGTTTATCTGAGAATGTCTTAATTTCTCTTTCAAAGACTACTTTTGCCAGGTGTGGAATTCTTGGTTGACAGTTTTTTTTCTTTCAGCACTTTAAATATGTCACACCATTGCCCTCTGGCCTCCATGGTTTCTGATGAGAAAGCAGCTGTGAATTTTATTGACGATCCCTTGTATATGTCTAGTTGCTTCTCTCTTGCTGCTTTCAAGATTGTCTTTGTCTTCTGACAGTTTGATTACAATGTGTGTCGGTTTGGATGCCTTTGAATTTGTCCTACCTAGAGTTCGTTGAACTTCTTGAATGTGTAGATTCATGTCTTTCATCAAATTTGAGACGTTTTGGACATTATTTCTTCAAATGTTTTTTCTGCCTCTTTCTCTCCTCCCTTTGAGATTCCCATAATTATATGTTGGTACACTTGATAGTATCCCTCAGGTCCCTTTAGCTCTGTTCATTTTTCTTCTTCTCTTTAGACTGGATAATTTTAATGGATCTATCTCCAAGTTACTGATTTTTTTGATTGTCAAATCTGTTGAACCCATCTAGTGAATTTTTCATTTTAGCTATTGTACTTTTCAGCTCCAGAATTTCTATTTGGTTCCTTTTTATACTTTCTGTTTATTGATATTCTCTATTTATTGAGACATCACTCCTGGTTTCCTTTAGTTCTTTGAGCATATTTAAGATAGTTGATTTAAGTTTTTGTCTGGTAAGTCCAATGTCTGGGCTTCTTCAGGGACAGTTTCTGTCCATTTATTTTCTTTTTTGTGTGAAAGGGCCATAGTTTCCTGTTTCTTTGCATGTTCATCATTTTTTGTGGGAAACTTGACATTTTGAATATTGTAATATAACTCTAGGAATCACATTCTCCCCCATTGCCATGTTTTACTGTTGTTGCTTATTGTGGGCTGCAGTCATTAATTTATTTAGTGATCTTTCCAAATGATTTTGCAAAAACTGTATCTATTGTCATGTGTAGTCATGCAAGTCTCCCTTCCATTATTTCAGTGGTCGGTCACTGACCTGAGAGATGTTTCCTTAAATGTCTGGAATCAGAAAGAAAAATCAGAAAATACTTTGCTGTATTACAGACTTTGTGGATTGTTTCTGAGCTGGAGCACTTCAGTGCTGAGCCAGATCACCTATAATTCTGTCTTAACCATCACCTCCTGTTACACAGACCCCAAAGGTACAAGCATAGGATCCCCTCAGATTTTTTCTGAGCCTGCATTCAGACGTGCTCATGGCCCTCCAGATTCCTTGGCATATGTGGGAGCCCTTCCAAGCCCTTATTCCCTTGTGTATCTTACTACTCAGCCTTCTGCTTCTGAAGCTTTTTGTTCTGTCTGCTACTTGCTCTATTCACCATCCCTTGCCTCAGGTAGCTGTCAGTAGTATAATATCTCTAAATCCTTTTGACAAATGTGGCCCAGGAGGCCATTCCAGCCCTGAGATAATTCCAAAATGGGCAAAACAAAGGTAAGCCTCTGAACCAACCCCTTAGGGAAAAACCAGAGAGGTCAAAACACACAACCACAACTCTTTGATAATAAATTATGAATTGCCTCCTCTGGCACCAGCAAGCTGTACCACCAGGAGAATGAGCTGCCATTAGCATGGCCAAGGCCAAGTTAGGGAATGGGAAATGGTAGGTGGGTAGACAAAAACTCTATACACTCTCTTACTGAAATTTAGCAGCCTCTTCTTCATTAAGGATGCCCCTGGTAGTTGTAAGTTTTTCATTACATTCCCAATTGAGACAGTTTTTGCCAGCTTAATATTTTCTTCATTGGAAAGATGGATCCTTGGAGCTCAATACTCTACTGTTTTTTGTGACACCTGCCCTCCAAATTCTTTTTGAACCTGGCTTCCATGATTTCATGAATCACCAAGATCTTGGGGTCCATGGGAAGATTTGGAGGAAGTTCTTAATTTTAGACCATCTCCATGTTTTCATCCTGTTTTGATAATGCATATTTTGCCACATAATTTTTAATGTGACATCATATTCTAATATATAAATATACCATAATTTAGTCAATCATTTCTGTAGGGTTGACCATTTAGTTCTTCCTAATTTTTCACTATTATAAAGAAAACCATTATAAATATTATTTTATGCATATATTTGTCTGGGTTTTGAGGATTCCCAGAAGAGAAACTATCAGGTCAACTTTTTGAAAGTTCTTGACACATTCTGAAAGAATTTGTATTCCTATCAGCTCTGTTTGAATGACCATGTTAAAACCTTCCTGACAGTATTAATGTTTTTAGAGCTTTGCTGATACAATATTGGAAATGTAGTACATTTAAGTAATTTTTCATGTTTGAATTAGTAGTTCTTTCTAGTACCTACTTCATAAGGTCGTTTTGAGATTAAAAGAGTTAGTATATGAGAAGTCCTCAGAATAGCATCTGGCACATAATAAGTATATATTAGTTCTTGTTGTTTTTGTTGCTGTTACTTTGTAAGTTGTTCATGTCTTTTGCTTATTTCTTAAAATTGGACTTTTACAGGTTTTCTTTTACCTATTTATTTACTGTCTATGTATTATCTATCTTTCCATCCTTTGATTCTTTATTCTATTTTAATGCCTCTCAGTCATAAAGGTATCAGTTTACCGAACTCTGCTACTAAATGGAAAAAGTCAACTAACTCTCAGGAGAGGAGAGCTTTCTGGAACAGGGTTTCTCTAGAATTTGTATAAAGAACCCCTGCATCAGAATCACCTGGGACACTTGTTAACATGGAGGTTCCTGGACTCTTCCCCTCAGATTCTGATTCAGTAGGCCTGGGATAAGGTCCAGGAAGCTTTATTTTTTTAACAAGCTCCTCCAGGTGACTCTTAGGCTCATGAAAGTTTAGAGAACTTTCAGATAACAGATGTGAATTAGAGGTTTACTTTCTCCCCATTCTTATGGTCCTCTTATCTTCTCCTTCCCAATGAATGCTATTATTATTGGTGAGTATTTGAATGAAATTCTTTAATATTCTGATATTGTTCCATTAACACACACCCTTCCTTGGTGAAAAGCCAGAAGTTCCCTCTCTTCATCTAATCTACCTCCATGGGCCTGTGTTTCTCAGTCTGTGAGGCAAGGGAGTGGACTAGTGCTAAACCCTCTTTCTCTTTCCCTGTCTCTTCCTGTCTTCACCCTGTGATGAACACCTGTTGCTGTACCTGCCCATATACTCCCTGATTCTGGGTTCAGTCATCCCTTCTTCAGGGACTGCTTCTCTCTTGACTCCCTTCATGTGGAGGAGCTTCTCAGTTCTTTTTGGACCCAAAATGAGATTGTGGGGCAGCAATGCCCCAAAATGTCTCTTTGGCTTGATTATTTTTAAGAACAAAAGACACAGGAGGAAACTTCAACCACCCCTTTTAACTGCCTAAAAGAATTGAAGATAAAAGGCCTATTTAGGAAGGAGCTAATACAAAGATTACTATAGTATAATATAAACTAGGTGCAGTAGACAGAGAGGAGCCTAGCAAGGCCCATTTGATCAAAGTCCCCTCTATGTCTCATTGTCTTTGCAAGGCATGGTGAACATTTGTTTACCAAACATTTGCTTTTCCATCTCCATGTGAATTGCCTTCCTCCCCTTTGAAGTCCCAAACCACTACCCCCAATATCCTCCTTTGTCTTTAGTTGAAGATGGTATTTAATGTGGTGGCTTCGGCCATTTTGGTGAGTTACTCAGTTTTCCTGGGTTTCTCCCATGTATACATGTTATTAAATTTGTTTGATTTTCTTCTGTTTTTCTGTCTCATGTCAATTTAATTTTTAGACCAACTAGAAGAACTTAGAACTTCCTCCCCCACAAGACCCTTCTTTGGATTTTTGGACGTGAGACCAAATCTATCAGGTTAATCTCTCTGCCATAGCTAAAACGAATAAAATGTAAATCTCACATTCTCTACCATGTAGAGAAATTCAGTTTTCAATGAGGAAGAATGGAATTGATGTGCAGAGCAAAGCACTGGTGCAAGATTGGAAGAAAAGGTCCTGACAGCATTTTGTTACCTGGTTTCAGTGGTTCCCAAGATCCAGAAGCACCCATGACTTTCCTAACTCTTTCATGGGACACCTAATACTTTCAAATGAACTGTCATTCGGGCTTACTCTATTTCAAGTTGGATTTCTGCTATTTGCATGCAAAAGATTCCTAACATACAAACTTCCTTTGGCGTTTTTTTCTTTCCATGGTAGTACAATTGCCTCCTTTCATCAGACTTGGAGTACAAGCTACCACTGGTGAGAGAAAGACAAGAAATTGCTTTAAGTGGTAGCATAAACGCCCAGCCTGAGGGTCACTGGTATCTATCTCAGAGAGGCAAGACTGCTGTTGTCTGAGACTTTTTTTCTCTAGAGCTAAAGCATCAGGAAGCTTGAGATGAAGAGGAGGAGGAAATGGATATCCTCTGTGCTCAAAATATAATTTCTAGCTAGAGGAAGATTTCATTTAACAATTCTTTATTGAGGACAATTTCATGTCCTCTGTTGTGAACTGAATTCAGATGCTCCTTCTCATTCTTCAGCCGTTTTGTAGCTCAACTGCCTCCCCTTGGCTTGGAGTCACACTTAAGGAAGGAGGAGTCTGTAATCCCAAAGTTAATTAAAATGGTTTAAGCTTTATTCCTTGTCTGATGAAACAAAATGTTCAGAAAAACATACTAAACTTCTCTTTTCTCTCCTGCTTCTTTCTTACTCCATATGCCTCCTATGTAGCAGCTTCTCTCAAACTCTCTCTCCTTTCTCATTCTGAAGGCTCCCAAACTCATAAACTCAACCCACACATACTACTTTTTTCTTTTTTTCACTTCTTCCTCCAACCTCCATCTCCTCCCTTCCCGATAACTCTCTGCCACTTCAGAGGTAAAGACATTTGGCCCATCCAGCATCTCTGGTTATTCTCATTAGCCATCATTCTGTTCTGGATAATAATGTCCCAGGAGCCAACTGGCAAAACAGAACTCCCTGGGATGAGTGGATAAGTGGCGGTGTGGGAGAGGTGGCAAATATTCAATCACTGATGCTCGCTCTGCATTTTTTGCCATTTGAACTAACTCTGACCCAGGCCTCCATTTGAATTCAGGTCTGTTGGGAATGAGATTTTCTGCCTTATATGTAAACCCAGGGCATGGCTCTTTTTTATAAACCTGTTTCGGCAGCTTTATAAACTGAACTCCCCATAATGAGCCAGGCAAAATTGTTCAAAAAGGGTAACTTGTTATAGCCCTGCAGACCTTGGGGCCTATTCCCTGCCCAGCTAGGTCTTTTTGGAATATAAATGATGTGGGGTTGTTTCTGTCTGGCCTGAAGAATTACCTGCTAAATAGCAAGCATTTTGTTTGCTCCCTACCACGGAAGAGCTATTATAGGAGAAGTCAAGTGCTGCAGGGCCCACTGTGCTGTGGTCTGTCTGCAAGATTGCTGCCAAAGTTAACAGAGATTTTGACCCAAACCTTCAGCATTTACCTAGCTTTCCCTTACCCTCTCCCTCTGCCCAACTCTGTTTCTCACGTGTCCTCACCTAATATCCCCTCTGTTTCTAAAAGGGGCCAGGGGTTGAAGAAATGAACATTCAAATTTCCTCACACATTTATTTATTCTAAAATTTCATGAATACTGTTCTAGGGACTGAGAGTAAAAAAGGAAAATAGAAGACTAAGTGCCTGCTCCAGAGCATGTGTATTCCACTGGGAGGAGAGAGGAGTCAGGAAATAAACAAGTAAATAAAGAAAATGACAGATTATAGAATGCCATGAAAAAAAGGGCTGATGCCTGTGATACTGTGATTTATAATAAATACATATTTTGGTCTTTGTCCACAATTCCTGGCTTATAGCTCCCAAAACCTTTGGAATTTCCTGAGTGATAAGAGCAATGGGATCATCTTTTGTTATAATATTTGGTCTCCTTTGGTCCTCAGTTCCTAAAATACTTTAAAGCCATAAATATGAAATGGGAGTCTTGTTATTCATAACAAGCCCCGTTCAACCACAACTAGTTTATGTTAATGAAGTGACCTTTAGAAATCCCCTAAAGATGGAGGGGCTGGTTGCCAGGTGAACCAACCATGAATAGAGGGTTGAAACTTTTAGTCCCAACTCTGATTTCCAGGTTGTGGAGAGAGGCTGAAAATTTGAATCAGTCACCAATGGCCAATCATTTAATCAGTCATGCCTATGTAATGAAGCCTCCATAAAAACCCAAAAGCATGGGGTTCAGAGGGCTTCCAGGTTGGGGAACAAGAATGCTTCCACCTGCCACTATGCCGGGCACCAAACTCTACAAGGACTGAAGCTCCTTTATTCGGGACCTCACCCTATATATCTCTTCATCTGGCTGTTGATTTATATCATTTAATATCCTTTGTAATAAACTGATAATCTAGACAGTAAACTGGTTTCTGTGAGCCATTCTAGCAAATTGATTGAACCCAAGGAATGGGTCATGGGAACCTCTGATTTATAGTCAATCAGTCAGTAGTACAGGTAACAACCTGGACTTGAGATTGACATATGATATGGGGACAGTTTTCTGGGACTGAGCCCTTAACCTGTGGAATATGATGCCATCTCCAGGTAGATAGTGTCAGAATTGAGTTTCCTTGTAGGACACCCAGCTAGTGTCCAAGAATTGCTTGGTATGTGAGGAAAACCCCACACACAATGGAAATTAAGTACAGAACATTTAATGTCATAGTGATTTTTTGGGTTGCAGCTACTTCCGTTTGGGTGGTCAAGAAAGACCTCTTAGAGGAGATATTTGACCTTAATGATTTGAAGGACTTAGTTCTGTGAAGATCTGAAAGAAGAGTGTTCCAGAATTTACTGTGTACAAAAACCCATGCTGAGCACATTGAGAGGCAGAGACTAAGTCTTGGGTATGCTAAGCCCCATATGTACAGTTACTAACAGGACTTGCTTGGGTTAATAGAAGTCATGAAATAACATTGTAAGCTAGTATATTGTGAGGAACCCTGACTAAGAGAGACAGGCATATATGTAGCCCCTGTAGTCATGGGAGGGAAGTTAGCATGTACCCTACTCATCTTCCTTGAGGAATAACATCCCATTCTCAGAAATTGCATACAGCCACAAACGTCTATGGAATCGATATATCAGTTTTGAAATAGTTATTGTTCCATTTGTTTATTATGCTATTAAAATTGCAAATATATCATCTTTATAGAAAGTAAAGGCAGAAAAAAGTGAATAGCACTTTGATATGATTCAATTGATGATGACACTGGTCACAGCATCTCTGCCCTGTGGTGTTTATGGGGAAGTTCTCCTCCTCTGGCTTCTGGTCTTTATGTGTAGGGGCATCAGTAGCATCACTCCATCCTCTCATTCAAATTCTCTTGGGGAGGAGGAGTGACTTAAATGGTGACTTTGGGATAAGAGGGTGGGCTCATGTGGTCAGCAATGCCCTCTTCCTTTTTGGGTCTACCCAGCATCCTGGTTTGCTCCTTCATTCTGTACATTTCTCAGAGACAGGCCCCACTCAGGAGGCCTGCAGCTGTTCAGCACTGCTTGTGGCTGGGGAGGGAAGCCCTGTTTGAGGTTTAGTATCAGGAAGCCTCATTCTCCAGTATTGACTTTATGGGTAATAAGGACAGCATTTGACTGTCCATCTGCTTTCTCTATTTCTCAGTGGTTTCAAAGTTAGATGGGAAAAAATAATGCTATTTATTTGACCCAACTCAAAACTCTACAGAATTTTGATCATTTGCCATCAAGATCTTGATTGTCCATATTGGACTCAAGTCTTCCTAGTTTGGTATTAATACATAAATTTCTTAACATATGTATTTTAGTGTTTCAGTCATGGCTGGTTATGGCTTATTTCTTGGAAACTATAATTATTTGAAAATGATTTGAAAATAGGAGATCTTTCCCTCTCATTGGCAACATTTCAGTTTTTATGGTTAGTAGAAACAGTCATGCCTTAGAACAATGTTTTTCAAACTGTAGGTCAAGACTTGTTAGTGAGCCATAATAGCATTTATATAGCATAAAAGCATTAATGAGTCATAACAGCATTTAAAAATGATAGAATAGAAACTATCAGAATGATTGCATGCAAAGGATTGTTTTATGAAAATTTTGTTTTAATCATAGTTGTGTTAAGTTGTGTGTGAGAACTGGGTAATGACATAAAAAGTATTTTGTGGCAAAGACTAGCTAGTCGTTTTACCAGTGAGTACACAAATGGGCAACATCTCACAGCCATTTTTGTTCTTAGGATTGGTTGTATGACCGAGTTTAGTTAATGGCATGTCGATGGAAGTGATGAATGTCCCTTCTAGGTCTGGTCTGTAAAAACCCACCACATAGTCCTCTACTCTCTCATTTTCGGTATACCACCTGGTGGCTAATTACTGGGCTCAGGACAACCATGGAAACTCTATGTTGAAGGTGGCAGTCTTCACCAATAGGAATCCCTGGATGACTGTGTAGAACGGATACCCCTACCACCTCCCCTCCCCACTCCTAGTCAAGACTTGGACTCTATGAGACTGAGAAATAAACTTCTAATATGTTACACTACTGGGATTTGGGGGGCTTACCTGTTTCAGCAGATAGTGTTACCTTAAGTAATAGATATTTCTTACTATGTGTTTAAAAGCTGCTGGGAGACCTTGAGGACGTTATGCTAAGTGAGATAAGCCAGACACAGGAGGATAAATATTGCATGATCTCACTTATATGTGGAATCTGAAAAAAAGTCAAACTCGTAGTAACAGACAGTAGAATGATGGTTACCAGAGTCTGTGGGTTGAAGGAAAAGGGGAGATATTGGTCAAATGGTACAAAATTTCAGTTATAAGATGAATAAGTTCTGGAGACCTAATGGTGGTGACGTAGTTAATAATAATGTATTATATACTTGAAATTTAAGAGAGTAAATCTCAAGTGTTCTCACCACATAAAAAAAAGGTAATTACGGGAAG
Organism: Equus quagga; assembly: GCF_021613505.1. Taxonomy (NCBI): domain Eukaryota; kingdom Metazoa; phylum Chordata; class Mammalia; order Perissodactyla; family Equidae; genus Equus; species Equus quagga. The sequence goes on along the minus strand of NC_060280.1, from coordinate 45,539,921 downwards.
TGATGGACATTTTAATTAGTTTCATTGCGGTAACCATTTCACAATGTATACATATATCAAAACATCAAATTGTACATCCTAAATATATACAAGTTTTATTTGTCAAAGTATAAAGCTACTGTGAGACCATGAATGATTCAGTACCTTGGACAGTGACACACATATTACCCCATCAGCTACTCCCCTGAAGCAGGATCTGTCGGGTAAGCCTGCAAATTCTCCTAACATATATATGGCAAGCCAGACTGATATGTCTCTTACTATGTTACCCTGGTTACCACAGGGGAACCATGTTTGTTGAGGGGGATGGGTGTTATTACCTTTGATTGGCTGAAATTTGTGCAAATGAAAAGTAGAAAAGCCACTGGAAACCAGTAGGAGCAAAAACATGTTGTTAAGGAAACTAAGTGCATTTGGTTACAGTGAGCACATCCATATGAATGCAACACAGTTTCTCTACCTTATAAGATATGTAGCACCTTTTACAGATGAGGCAACTAAAGCACAGAGGCGTCAAATCCCTTACCCAAGATCCCTTAGCTAAGTAATGGCAGAGCCAGGGTTGAACCCAGCAGTTTGAGGTTGAAGTCTGGGTTACTAGCTATAATGCCCTAGAGGGATGGCTCCTCTATTGTTCATTGCCTCTGCAGTGTGCTGGATATTATAGACAGTTGGCCTTAGGTTACCAGGAAATGGGGGCTGTTACTAGCACTCAGAAACTAGTTTAAATTCCAACTGTAGGATAATATATGTCTTTATTAAACTTAACATAGGAGGTGACATGGTACAGGGAAGGAGTTATGTAACATTTCCTGGAAGACGACCCTCTTCTTCAAATGAAATCTTATGTGAAAGCTCCGTACCTAACACATGTAGAAGCAGAGATGCTGTGGCTGGAGTAGGGATAGGGGGCCTAGAGCTCCACTCTCCCAGGCAGCTGCTCCATACTATCCCTCTTCACCTTCCTCATGGCTATTTTGGCACACAATTTAAAAACCATCAGTACAGGGTCTGGCACCATGGCATAGTAGTTAAAAGTTTGTGCACTCCTCTTTGGCGATCTGAGGTTTGCAAGTTTGGTTCCTGGGCGTAGACCTCCACACCACTCATCAAGCCATGCTGTGGCGGCATTTTCCTACATACAAAATAGAGGAAGATTGGCATAGATGTTAGCTCAGCAACAATCTTCCTCAAGGAAAAAAAGAGGGAGATTGGCAACAGATGTTAACTCAGGGTCAATCATCTTCTTACACACACACAAATCATCAGTACAGAGGATAGTGCATGAACTTTTGGTCTAGACAGCCCTGCCTGCCTGCTCACTTGCTTTGTCATTTTATTTATGCATTCATTTATTCATTGCTCAATAAATATTTATCAAAGACCATGTGGTAGGCATTGGTATGAATCTTACCCCCAGAGTTTACTGGCTGTGTAACGTTGACATCTTACTTAGTCTCACTGGGTTTCAGTTGCCTCCTCTGCAAATACACACAGTGATAACTACCTCATAAGCCTCCAGGGTCATGAGAGAGGATCCAGAAGATCCATGCAGCATCCAGTGCAGCTCCAATCTGGGTGTGTTCAGTGGATGTTTGTTCCTCCTTCACTTCCTATGCTGATCTTTCAAGTATAGTGTAATTCAGAGTCAAACCATTTTAAAAACATGTCTAGTACACACACAGAGAAACATTTTTAGAACAAATCTACATATTTCCCATTCCTCTCCCTTTTCTTTCTTTCAAACCTGTGTGCATCTTTGAAAGGCTTCCTGTTTGTTCCCCTTTCACTTTCAGCCTAAGACCATTTCCCAATTCCTATTCTTGGTCATGGCAAGCAGGCACCCCTCTGACCAATCTTCTCATTTTCTCAGCCTACATGTCCCTGGATCACCCTCTTATTGTCTCCTCTAGAGTGGCTGGTCCCAGCTTCTTCCTCAGCATCTGCTGAGCCCTCACTCTGCATAACCCTTTTCTTCCAAGAATGTCCAGCATCCTCCCGTTAGCAGAGGATTCCACCTTCATCACTTCTGGGTAAAATTTGTTTCTTCCCTGCTGGTGGAGGACTAAACATAGCCTCACTTCAAGAGTGGCCATTGATGACTGGAGTTAGTACTGAACAGGCTTTCAGCAATTTCCACTAGCAACAATTATAGGATGTTTAAAATCTTAATTTAAGTCAGCATAGAAAACTATACATTTTAAATTTTCTCTAAGGTCAAACACTACATTCATTATACAGATGATATAATGGCTAAGAATGGAGACTTTGGAACTGGGCATTCTGCATCCAAATTCTAGCTCTCCCTCATCTTAGCTGTGGGACCTTCACAAGGTGCTTAAATTCTTTATGCTTCAGCTTTCTTATCTGAAGAATAAGCATATTAGTAGTACCTATCTCATCATACTCTTATGATGTATAAGTAAGATAATTTATTTAAAATGCCTGGAACAGGAGTGATGTCAGCAGCATGGCGGAGTGAGCAGTTTTCTTTGTCTCTCCCCTTTGAACTACAACTAATTGGACATTCATCGGTCAACAAAGGATGTCCACACAGCATCTTAGGATGCCTGAGAGACCCACACTGCTCTACATCAGAAGGTGGACGGATTTCCCTGTGGAAGGAGGTGGAGATAGGTGAAAACTCTCTGACCCCCAGACAGCCTAGTATCTGCAAGCGACTTTCTACTAGCTGACACACTCATAGCATTGCCACGGCACCAAGGGTGGGCGTGTACATGCATCGGCGGCGTGATGGTGAAAACAGGTGACTACAGCCCTACCTAAGCCTGCCACGATTGCTCCTTAGCCCAGAGGGAAAATCCACAGTCCCACATCAGCCACAGGGAAAGCCTCTACTTGGCATTAGTGGAGAGGCCCCGCCCAGCCTTCAGAAACCTGGGAGGCCCTGGGGCAAAAGGAGCCTGGCCAGAGCAACAACCTGCCAGCCTCCTCTAACACACAAAGTCCTGCTGTGGCCCTGAGGGGGCAAGGGAGACACAGAGAGACTGTGTGAGTGGGCAGTGGCAGATTGGAGTCCCAGCGAGTGTGCTCCGTGGTCCAGGGGGAAGACCCACAGTCCCACAGCAACTGCAGGGAAAGCCTCTATGCAGCGTTAGTGGAGAGGCCCCACCTGGCAATCACAAGGCTGGAAGGCCCTGGGGCAGAAGTAGCACAGCTGGGTGAGCTAACTACAGACTACAATAGATACCCATAGCTAGGCTGTGGCCCACAGTGGACAAGTGAGATCTTGTGGGCCCTGATGGTGACAGAGCTGCAAGACTAGGTGAACCTGCTCCCGGACACTGTGAAAGACCATAACACCACTGCAGACCCTAAGGAGGGAGCACATCTAGGTGGTCTATGAAAGTAGGCACCAGCAACCTGAGGCCCCCTTGCGATTGTCCCCGCAACCAATGAGAGACCCCACAGGGCCACTGTGACCATGAGGAGGGGCCCAGGTCTGGTCAGCAACAGCTGACAGGGATCCTGCTCAGTGCAGATTACACAGCAGCTGCTTCCCCCACCCCCCCCCCAGTAGAAGCAAGTGGGAGCAGTAACTGAACTCTATCTCTATGCGAAGGCACAAATCCATGTCATCAAGCAGTATGAAAAAATATATTAAATCTCCAGAACAGAAGGAAAATGACAAGTACCCAGAAAACAATCCTGAAGACACTGAAATCTATAACCTAAATGACAATGAATTCAAAATAGCCATCATTAAAAAACTCAATGAGTTAAAAGAGAATACAGATAGACAACTCAATGAGTTCAGGAGCTATGTCACAAAAGAGCTTGATACCATAAAGAAGAACCAGTCAGAAATGATGGAGATAAAGAAGACAATGGAGGAGATTAAGAAAAATCTGGACTCTCTGAACAGTAGGGTTGATAATATGGAAGACAGAGTTAGCAATTTGGAAGATAGGAATATAGAAATGCTGTAGATAGAGGAGGAGAGAGAACTAAGACTAAAAAGAAATGAGGAAACTCTCCAAGAAATATCTGACTCAATTAGGAAATGCAACATAAGGATTATAGGCATCCCAGAGGGAGAAGGGAAGGAGAAGGGGGCAGAAAGCCTGTTCAAAGAAATAATGGCTGAGAACTTCCCAAACCTGGAGAGAGAGATGGAACTCCATGTAACAGAAGGTAATAGATCTCCAACTTTATCAATGTAAGAAGACCAACCCCAAGGCATATAGTAGTGAAGCTTGCAAAAGTCAACGACAAAGAGAAAATACTAAGAGCAACAAGGCAGAAGAAAATAACCTACAAAGGAACCCCCGTAAGGCTGTCAGAAGATTTCTCAGCAGCTACCTTACAGGTTGGAAGAGAGTGGAATGATATATTCAAAACTCTGAAGGACAAAAACTTGCAGCCAAGAATACTCTATCCAGTGAAAATATCCTTCAAATATGATGGAGAAATAAAAACTTTCCCAGATAAACAAAAGCTAACATCATCATCGCCACAAGACCTCCCCTACAAGAAATGCTCAGGAAGACCCTCATACCTGAAAAAACAAAAAAAGAGAAAGGGGTTACAAAACCCAGAGCAAAGGAGATAAGTAGAAAGACAAAATCAAAAAGTTGCAGCTCTCCATCAGAACAAGTTAGCAAAGGCTAAGTATAACATTAAAGATAAAAGGAAGGGAAACACCAAGAATAAATATAATCTTGTCATTTTAACCACAAACTCACAACACAAGAAGGAAAAGAAATCTGACAATAACAACCTAGAAGGGGAAGAGGAAAGGGATGGAACGGCTTAATCTAAGGAAATAAGAGGCTATCAGAAAATGGACTATCTCATCTATGAGATGTTTTATACAAACCACATGGTAACCACTAAACAAATATCAAGAATAAAGACACAAATTACAAATAAGAAGAAAGCCAGTATAGAAAACTACCTACCTGAATTGGTAGTCCAAAAATCATGGGACGAGAAACAAAGGAAAAGCAAGAGAACTGGAAAACAAGTGATAAAATGGCAGCATTAGGCCCCCACATTTCAATAATCACTCTAAATGTAAATGGATTGAACTCTCCAATCAAAAGACACAGAGTAGCAGGATGGATTAAAGAATAAGACCCAACAATATTCTGCCTCCAGGAAACACACCTCAGCCCCAAAGACAAACACAGACTCAGAGTGAAGGGATGGAAGACAATACTCCAAGCTAATAATGAACATAAGAAAGCAGGTGTTGCCATACTTATATCAGATAAAGTAGACTTCAAAGCAAAACAGATAAAGGGAGACAAAGAGAGGCAGTTTATAATGATAAAAGGGACACTCCACCAAGAAGACATAACACTTATATATGCACCCAACACAGGAGCACCAAAGTATGTAAAGCAACTATTAACAAAACTAAAAGGAGATATCAACAACAATACAATAATAGTAGGGGACCTCAACACCCCACTAACACCAATGGATAGATCATCCAGACAGAAAGTCAACAAGGAAATTATAGAATTAAATGAAAAACTAGACCAGGTGGACTTAATGGATATATATAGAACACTCCATCCAAAAACAGCAGGTTGCACATTCTTCTGAAGTGCACATGAAACATTCTCAAGGATAGACCATATCTTGCTAAACAAAGCAAGCCTCAACAAATTCAAGAGGGTTGAAATAATATCAAGCATCTTTTCTGACCATAATGCTATGAAACTAGAAATCAACTACAAGAATAAAACTGGGAAAGGGGCAAAAATGTGGAGACTAAACAACATGCTACTGAACAAACAATGGATCATTGAAGAAATTAAAGGAGAAATCAAATATCTAGAGACAAATGAAAACATGCCATACCGACACATTTGGGATGCAGCAAAAGTGGTCCTAAGAGGGAAATTCATTGCAATACAGGCTCACCTCAATAACCAAGAAAAGTCTCAGATAAGCAATCTCAAATGACACCTAACAGAATTAGAAAAAGAAGAACAAACAAAGCCCAAAGTCAGTAGGAGGGAAATAATAAAAATTAGAGCAGAAATAAATGAAACTGAAACAAAGTGACAGTAGAAACAATCAATGAAACAAAGAGTTGGTTCTTTGAAAAAAATAAACAAAATTGACAAACCCTTAGCCAGGCTCACTAAGAAAAAAAGAGAGAAGACTCAAATAAATAAAATTAGAAATGAGAGAGGAGAAATCACAACGGATACCAAAGAAATACAAAGGATCATAAGAGAATACTATGAAAAACTATATGCCAACAAATTGAACAACCTAGAAGAAATGGATAAATTCCTAGACTCTTCCAACCTCCTAAAACTGAAGCAGGAAGAAATAGAGAATCTGAATAGACCAATCACAAGTAAAGAAATCAAAACAGTAATCAAAAACCTTCCCAAAAATAAAAGTCTAGGACCAGGTGGCTTCTCTGGATAATTTTACCAAACATTCAAAGAAGATTTAATACCTATCCTTCTCAAACTATTCCAGAAAATTGAGGAAGATGGAGCACTCCCTAACACATTCTATGAAGCTAACATCTCCCTGATCCCAAAACTAGACAAGGACAACACAAAGAAGGAAAACTACAGGCCAATATCACTGATCAACATAGATGCAAAAATCCTCAACAAAATTTTGGCAAACTGAATACAGCAATACATTAAAAAGATTAGGCACCATGATCGAGTGAGATTTATACCAGGGACACAGGGATGGTTCAACATCCACAAGTGAATCAACGTGATACACTACATTAACAAAATGAGAAACAAAAACCACACGATCATCTCAATAGATGCAGAGAAAGCATTCGACAAGATCCAATATACATTTATGATAAAAACTCTCAATAAAATGGGTATAGAAGGAAAGTACCTCAACATAATAAAGGCCATATATGACAAACCCACAGCCAACATCATATTCAATGGGCAAAAACTGAAAGCCCTCCCTCTGAGAACAGGAACAAGACAAGGGTGTCCACTCTCACCACTCTTATTCAACGTAGTACTGGAGGTTTTGGCCAGAGCAATTCAGCAGGAAAAAGAAAAGGAATCCAAATATGGAATGAAGAAGTGAAACTCTCGCTGTTTGCAGATGACATGATCTTATATATAGAAAACCCCAAAGAATTCATTGGAAAACTATTAGAAATAATCGACAACTACAGCAAAGTTGCATGGTATAAAATCAACATACATAAATCAGTAGCATTTCTATACTCCAACAATGAACTAACAGAAAAAGATCTCAAGAACACTTCCCATTCACAATTGCAACAAAAAGAATAAAATGCCTTTGGGTAAATTTAACCAATGAAGTGAAAGACCTATACAACGAAAACTACAAGACTTTCCTGAAAGAAATTGATGACTACATAAAGAGATGGAAAGGCATTCCACGCACATGGATTGGAAGAATAAACATAGTTAAAATTTCCATACTACCTAAAGCAATCTACAGATTCAATGCTATCCTAATCAGAATCCCAATGACATTCTTTACAGAAATAGAACAAAGAATCCTAAAATTCATATGGGGCAACAAAAGACCACGAATTGCTAAAGCAATCCTGAGAAAAAAAACCCAAAGCTGCAGGCATCACAATCCTTGACTTCAAAACGTACTACAAAGCTACAGTAATCAAAACAGCATGGTGCTCATACAAAACCAGGTGCACAGATCAATGGAACAAAATTGAAAGCCCAGAAATAAAATCACACATCTATGGACAGCTAATCTTCGACAAAGAAGCTGAGGGCATACAATGGAGAAAAGAAAGTCTCTTCAACAAATGGTGCTGGGAAAACTGGACAGCCACATGTAAAAGAATGAAAATTGACCATTCTTTTTCACCATTCAGAAAAATAAACTCAAAATGGATCAAAGACCTAAAGATTAGACGTGAAACCATAAGGCTTCTAGAAGAAAATGTAGGCAGTACACTCTTTGACATCAGTATCAAAAGGATCTTTTTGGACAACATGTCTTCTCAGACAAGGGAAGCAATAGAAAGAATAAACAAATGGGACTTCATCAGACTAAAGACCTTCTTCAAAGCAAGGGAAAACAGGATTGAAACAAAAAAACAACCCACCAATTGGGAAAAAATATTTACAAGTTATATATCCGACAAAGGGTTAATCTCCATAATATATAAAGAACTCACACAACTCAACAACAAAAAATCGAACAACCCTATCAAAATATGGGCAGGGGATATGAACAGCCATTTCTCCAAATAAGATATATGGATGGCCAATAGGCACGTGAAAAGATGCTCATCATCACTAATCATCAGGGAAATGCAAATCAGAACTACACTAAGATATCACCTTACACCTGTTAGAATGGCAAAAATAAACAAAACAAAAAGTGACAAATGTTGGAGAGGTTGTGGAGAAAAAGAAGCCCTCATACACTGTTGGTGGGAATGCAAACTGGTACAGCCACTATGGAAATCACTATGGAGATTTCTCAAAAAATTGAAAATAGAACTACCATATGACCCAGCCATCCCACTCCTGGGTATCTATCCAAAGAACTTGAAATCAGCAATTCCAAAAGTCCCATTCACCCCAATGTTCATTACAGCATTATTTACAATAGCCAAGATGTGGAAGCAACCTAAGTGCACATCAACTGATGATTGGATAAAGATATGGTATATATATATATATATATATGTGTGTATATATATATATACATACATATACACACACACACACACACACACACACACACACACACAATGGAATACTACTCAGCCATAAAAAAGGATAAAATCGTCCCATTCACAACAACATGGATGGACATTGAGGGTATTATGTTAAGTGAAGTAAGCCAGATAGAGACAGATGAACTTAGTATGACTCCACTTATATGTGGAAGTTAAACATGCAGACAAAGAGAACTGATTGGTGGTTACCAGAGGTAAGAGGGGTGGGGGAGTGGGCACAAAGGGTGAAGTGGCGCACCTACAACACGAATGACAAACAATAATGTGCAACTGAAATTTCACAAGGTTGTAAACTATCATAATCTTAATAAAAAGTAATAAGTAAATTAAAAGTAAAAAAAAATAAAATGCCTAGAACATTGCTTGACATATAAAAAGCAGTCAGTAAGTGTTATCTATTATTATCATTATTATTTTTTAAGCGTTACTCTGGATAATGTTTCCAGAACTCTGCAAAGTGGATGAGTAAAGCTCAGGCAAATTATAAGAAATGAACCCTTTGCCAAGTGTGTGTAGGAGAGAGAAAAAGTAGAAGGAGCATCTAGAAGATAAATTCCTTTAGCTCTTACCATGAAGAGGGGGATGGAATTCACATCCTTGGATTTTCCCTGCCTCCTCTCTAGGGATATGGTAGGTACACAAACATGACTGTAGAGTGAGTGAATGAATGAATGGCTGAGAACTGAATGAACAAATCAGTGAATCATTGGTAATGGAATGAGCTAAGCAGCCATGTTCCTTTTAACAGTCTTTGATGCTCAGTTTATCATACTTCACCCAAGCACATATGTCTACTATGTTCTCGTCTCTTACAAGTTAAGAATATTGTTGGTCACTGTATACCACCCCCATCTTCCTCCTACACACATCTAAAATGGGATTCTCAGTTTGTGGCTGTGCTCTCCGGGCTTTGTGATTCTGCCCAAAGTCCTTCATGCTCCACAGGTCTGCCCCTTCACTTCCCTTCTCCAGGAAGGAACAGCAGGGACCCCACCTGTCTGTCCTAGAGAAAGCTGATGTTATCAGCAGGTCCTGGCAAGAAACAAAGATGGCATCATGTGGCTCTGCTTTCCAGAAAGACTGGGGAACAATCACAGGCAGACTGGGACATTCAGGAGTAGTAGGACTGAATTTTCTTGCGAGAACTCTTGGAGTGAAGTTTCATGACGGAGGGAATTTTCATGTGAGGCTAGAGTTAGCATACCAGCTGCATATTTCTGTTCTGTATTGACTCTAAGATAAGCCCTGTTTTTCTGACGTGGCATCGACATAAAGCACAATGGGATAAGACGGTGTGCAGGGTATAATCTCAGAAATCTTTCAGGAATGACCTGGTACAGGGACTTCCCTTCAGTTTTTCTAATGCACTGGAAGTGGAAGGAGCCCATGCCTGCAATTTGGTCAGACCAAAGTAGGTAACAACAATTCAGCTGAGCATAGAACACAGTGAATTTGGACTATAGCAATTGTGACAATCTATTGCTATACTCAAGTGCTTTTTCTTATTTCTTTCAACCACCAAGGAGGAAGTGACAACCTAGCACAAAGGGTGAAAAAGGAGGAGTTGTTTACAACTCGATCCCAAGGCGCTGCATCAACTTGTCAAGTGCTTCACTGCCCCACTCACTTAATGACACTTATTGTTACTTACAAAATTTGCAGATGGTGCAATTGGAGGATGTAGAGTTACCCACATGACTGACAAGCCCCGTCAAAAGTTACCTTGACACATTGAAACCAACAAAGTAAACTGCAAGGGAGGTCAGTGTAAAGTCCTACCCTTAGACCCAACCATCAACTGCACAAAGGAGGCTGTAGATTACAGCAATTCAGAGAGCTGGCTTGGGTCAGACACCCCTGAGATGAATCCCGCCACTTAAAGTATTGGGTAAATTATTAGGCCTCTAGGAGCCTCCAGTCTTCTCTAATTTGGTTAATTATACTAGCCTTGAAAAATTAAGGATTCTATAAATTAACGCTTATTAAATGCCTGGAACTCTAGTAAGTACTCAGTTAATTGGTTCCCCTCCCTCTTTCCACCCCCGACTGCCTCCTTTAACCCTCCCAAGCTCCAAGGGAGCTCGCACTCTTGTAATCTCTGCATCAGGAACAACGTGAAGGGAAGCTGGGGTCTGCCCCATCTAATTTCAGGATGTGTTCTGTTTCATTTCCTCCTAATATTTACCTGACTTAGGATTTTGACCCTTGGCCAGTGTTCGGCCTATTGACCATCTCCATCCTTATTCTTGACCTCCGTCTCCACACCGTTCTTCCTGATGTGTCCTTGGTACTTCCAGGGTCTCTCCCTGTGGAAGAAGTTATGAGGCGGCCAGCGCTTGGGACTAATGCTCGCACCACTTTGGTGCTTCTTTGCAGTCTCTTGCCGAGCTTGTTTTAACACCACCTCCAATAGCTTCCTCTCCCGCGGCAAAGAGGAGGACAAATTGGGGGTGATGGTGGTGAGGTGCGACTTGGCAGGGAGAAGGGAAGGGAAAGAAAATACAATTGCAGCACAAGTAAGGCACTTATGCAATTTTGTAATTTCTATAAATGCAATTTCGGACAACATAGGCAATTGAAATCCACAATTATAGCTTAAGTAATAGTATCTTCCTTTAGAAAACTTTTACTTAGATTGCATAAAAACGTTCGTCCCAGTTATCTTATCCTAAAAAAATGCATGTGGTGAGGGACTGCATGGCCCAGGAGGCGGTATTTGGGATTGAAAATTGGAGGCTTGGGTTCCAGCTGTGGCTCTGCCATCAACCTTCTGTGTGGCCTTAGGTAAATTACCCTTTCCAGCTTCAGATGTGTCATCTGTCAACTAGAGATAAGACCACGAGCTGCAGTGCACAAGGCTTAAATGAGAGAATGTGTATCAATTGCCCACCACAGGGCCTGGCGCTCTGAACAGCCCGCTTTACGGGTCTGAGCACCTTTGTTAATAAATCGAGGATAATGAGTGCTTCTTGAGACCTCACTGCTGCTGAAAATGAAGAGATGCTTTGAAACAGGGCCTCTGAATATAAAGTGTTCTTGGGGTTCAACACAGGAAAGCCAGCTTGCACACAGCCCATGCTCAGCAAACTTTTGAAGCCAGTGACGATGAGATGACAGAATCGGGGGGACTCTTGGTTTGGTGTCCCTGAGAAGTGAGACCTTTGGGAGGAGCTCCCTCAGCTCTTTGGGTGCCTGCTTCATCCTCATTTATGTTCATGTGATCTCAAAATCCAAAAGGAAGTTGTGGGCTTGGCCACAGTTCACTGTGCTGTCCTGAACCAAGTTAAAACCATCCTCCTGGTTTCCAATTTTGCAGAAAGAAGAGACAGATCCATGGGGCTGCAGGAGCTCGGGCCTGGGGTCGCAGCAGGGGGAACATGGGTATAAAAGGCATAGAAATTAAATCTGAGGCCTGGGAACCCCATGGAGTCAAGGAGCAGTCTTGTCACTTCTTCCTGGCCTTGCACCTGGCACAAAGGTGGACTTAATAAATATCTGTGCCATGAAAGACAGCAGGTCCTGAGCTGGTGGGAGTCGGGAGACACTCTGAGAAATCAGTAGACTTAATTCTGCTATCAATTTTATAATTTTGTAAGTACTATATTCAATTACATATGAGGCATGGCCAACCAATTTTGGCAACTTATGTTTTATTGATAATAATGGCCATAATTTATTAAAAATTACTTATAAGTCTGGCATTGTGCTAAGCACTTTAAATATATTATTACATTTAATACCGACTACAACGCTGCGTCAAAGCAAACCCCATTGGTTACCTACCCTTCAGCCATACCTAACTCTTACTTGGTAACTAAACCCTGAATGTTTTTTTTTTTTGTCTGAGCTGCAGTGTGCCTAGCTCCAGGATATGAATTCTGGTTGGTCTAAGGCAATAATAACAACCCTATTCCCCGATTTCCCAGGTCCCTTGCTGTAAGACTTGCTGTGTGCCCTGCTTCTGGCTGATAGGATCTAAGGGGAAATCCCGTACAGGGACTACTGAGAAGTCTTCTATTTTCCTGTTAAGAGGAAAGATGTAGCTGCCTTGAATATAAATGCGATATTTGGAGCTACAGCGGCCAATTTGTAAGCCTGAGGCAATAAGAATGAGGGAAAGAAAGAATCGGGGAGATATTATTGAGGCACTGAACCAACGCCATGAGCTCCCACTTCCAGAGCTCTTAAGTGAGGAAAACTATTCCTGTTTGTTTAAGCCACTTGCCTCAGGTTTCTTTACTTGCAACTAAATGATGCACACTGTATGCTATAGAATACTATCATTTTCATTTTTGATTGAGAATGTAAATGTAAGTAACTGGCTCAAGGTCACACAGCTGGTAAATTGTGCTAAATTCAAATCTGGTTCTATTCAAATTTAAAGTCTGTCTTCTCAATGACTATGCTATGTTTAAACTATCAGTGTTGTTAATATGAGTATGTTTTTCAGCCCCTAGGAACTCTGAAGAATAGAACAACACAAGAGCTGAGAAAAGGAAAAGCAGGCTTCCCAGAGCCTTTAATGTGCCTGGGGCCCAGGCCTTTCTGAGTCTGGGATGCTGATCTTCAGTACGAGGCTGGAATGGCCCTGAAGATTTGTTTGCTATCATGTCAGGGAGCTTCTCCAGCAGCTGAAGCAGACATGGGCTGAGGGCAGGGAGGGAGCAATTGCGATTGAGGTTTTGATGTACAGGCTCTGCTGGGTTGGTTAGGGAGCATAGAGCAATGCGGGGGAGCTAGTCTGGAGGCTGGTTTGAGACCCAGCCTTAACACTGACTTAGTGGGCGCTGGTCATCCAGCTACATCCCCGCCCAGAGTCAGGGAACATGGCAACTCAGCGCAGGTGTGACAGGAGACAGAGACTGCCACTTGCTTGCAGCATTCTTATCACGTAAACAGAAAGAAGGGAGGATTTGCCTGAAAACCATACCCCAGCATGTGCAGGTAGTGACAGGAGGCTGTGGGCCTGCCTGAGGGCTCTGGGAGGCAGCTGGATCCTGCAGTCCCAGCGTTTTCTACCAGGAAATGAGGACAAGGACACTGTCACTCACCCCCAACTACGTCTAGGCACAGGAGAACAAAGATGAGTACGTTTCTGTACAATGTGCCAGACTCTGAATTGGGTACTCCAGGCATAGTATTTCATCTAATTCTCACTACAACCCAGTGCAAGTAGTTGTTAATAATCTCAAGTTGTCAATTTTTAAAAATTGAAGCTCCAAGAGATTAAGTAACTGTTCCAGTCTGCACAGCTAGAAAATAGTGAAGTTGGGATTCTAGCCTGGGTCAGTCTCTTTCCAAAGCCTGTGGCTGCTACACCCGCGCTCAGGACGCTCAGGGTGGAAAGAAACTGACGTCTTTCTTCCTGCACTGCAGAAGGAAGGCAATTAGCGGTCCATGGTTTCTTGCGTTTGAGCTCTGCAGGTGAAAGGATTGATGACAATTCTAGAATTAATAGCGCTTGGCAGCTGTCACCTTCCCTAGATGGCAGGGTTAAGAAGAAGAGTTCTGAAAACCTGGGCCAGTGGAGGCGGCTCCTTGTTCTGAAATCAGGATGGTTCTGATTCAGACGGTCACCTACAGATGCATTTTCCCCTGTGTTTCTTTAGTACCCGGGAGCTCTGACCCCGACCTGTCTCTAGGGACAGACTGCGGTGGAGGCAGAAAGGACTACTTGAGTGTATCAGCTCTAAGGATGAGAGCAGAGGCAGCAGAGCAGACATAGCTGAGGACCCCCGAGGTCGGGCGTGGTCCTCGAGTGGTTTTTCTGCTTCGTTGATCAGATTCTTCAAGGCTCCGAGTTCATTAAACAGAATCTCCATTCCATGTCCCTGAGTCCCTGTGTGGGCTTGGTTCCTACACCACATGGCCGAAGCCCGCCAAGATGGATGACACGTCCTCCACAGGCAGGCCCCTTGCCACCCACCCTGTCCTGAGCGATGTCTGCTGAGATCACGGGAATTCATCTCTCGCACCAGGAAGCCTCGGCAGCACCGCCCTCCCTTTCTCCTTCACCAGACCCCTGCCTTGCGGGCCCTCCGGCCCTTCCCTTTGGGGCCCTCTGTTCCCTGCCCTGAGCTCCACGCCAGCTCTCCCAGTGCCTCTGGAGCAGACCCGCTCCACTCTGCCCTGCCCCTCACCGCTCCCCTCCAAGCTTACCTGTGCTGCCCTGAGAGTCCCTTTCCAGCCCAGAGCTAGCCGGTGTCCGTGCCCCTGGCTGTCCCTCAGCACCACCCCATCCTGAAACTGACCCCTTTCCAATCCTCCGCCTACTTCCTGACCCCGCTTCTGCTCCCACAGGGTTCAGGGTTCCAAGTAGGAAGGGCCCGGCAGGAGGTCCTTTGGGAGAGAAAGATGAGAGAGACTGGAAGGGGTCAGACTAAATGGGACTCTGGATCCACCTCTGCAAAGACTGTTGTTACACACGATTGTTTCCAACATACTGTTGGATTTGGGTTACAAGAAGGGTTAAATTACCTAAAAATTTGTTTTTCACATATAGACGAGTGTGTACTTTCTTGAGTAGTTTTTCACAGAGCTTTTTAAAAATATGTACTGCTTAAAAAATGAAAAGTCGGCAATAAATGAAGCAGAAAGAGTAACAGTATATTTATAGAGCTTGTTTCATATGCTACCACTATTAAAATATCCAGATGTACCATTATGGGACCAAAATCTACTCAGCGTATATTGAAGTGAATGCTTCCCAGCTGTACCATTTCACATTCTTTGCACTGAATTTTGAGTCAGAAAGCCCTGACATTAGGTCTTCTGTGCAGCATTTAGGACTAGTGCAAGCCAGCCTGATCATGCTGGTTAGGAACAGCAATATTGGTTTTTTAAAAAAATTATTGTTAAAATATCCCTTGTACCTAGAAAAGTTCAAAGTAGTACAAATTGAGGTAAATGAAAAACTAGTCTTTTAAACTTTGCTGCCTCTCCGACCAGTCTAACTCCCTAAAGACAAGCACTTTGAACCATTTCTAACTTTACTTCTTGTTTTGGTTATTACCAGAATTGTAGATGAGTGACCTCCTACTTCCCTACCGTCAGAGATGGTGAATGTCAGTCATCTGCACCCTCCTCCACATTATCCCATGAGGAGACCTGCCTGTCAGCAATGGAGACGTGTGCGGCATTGTATCTCAGGACCCAGAGCCAGGCTCGGCGTGCGGAGGGCATTTCATAAGGAATTGTAGGATAAACTAAACCATATACTCAAATACGTATTTCTGGGTCAGCCTTGACACAGTCATCACTGGGTAAGTGGGCCTCTCAGAGCTGATGCATGATCTTCCTTCTTCTGCGTCAATCACAGTATATCATTTTTACAAGATTATGCCATTTGAATTCTGTTCTGTACCTATAATTCTGTCTCTCATGTTTTGTCTACAGATCGACTCCAAAAAATAAAATGTCATCACCAATATTATAGTTAGGTATTTTTCACTTTTTGCTGAACCGTGTACTAATGAGCTTATATGCACTAACTCTGTGCAGTTGAAAGCAGAAAGTTCAAGTTCCCAGGCCAAGTCAATTCTCCTTGTTTTTTTCACCATGCCATTTTAGTTTGCTTCATCTTTGCACTGGGATCTTCTCATTTGTTTGTTTTTCCTGGAATTTCTAATTCTTTCTCTTTTTTTGTTGAGAGAAACAAATGACTTCCTTATTAAATTATTATATCCTTCCAGGTTTTAAAAACTATGCATTGAGTGAAATCCATTTTTTTTCTTAGAAATAATCATCTCGGAGTCCTTTGACTTCAAATTCTAATTTGGGGCAATTGTTTTATAAACTCTCTGTACAATTGTCATCTAATATGTCTTTTCATTATATCCTTGGAATAATTCTATTTTTTTCATAGACCTCCCCACATCCATTTTTTTTTTTTTTAAGATTGGTACCTGAGCTAACAACTGTTGCCTATCTTCTTTTTTTTCTGCTTTTTTTGTCCCCAAATCCCTCCAGTATATAGTTGTATATTTTTTTTAGTAGTGGGTCCTCCTAGTTGTGGCATGTGGGATGCCACCTCAGCATGGCCTGATGAGTGATGCCATGTCCCTCTCCAGGATCTGAACCGGCGAAACCCTAGGCCGGCGAAACCCTAGGCCACCAAAACGGAGTGCGTGAACTTAACCACTCAGCTACATAGCCAGCCCCACATTTTTTTCCTTAAATTCTTCCTTTTTAGCTTCATTTTTCAATTTTCAAGTAAATTCTCAAGTCTTTTTATTTTTTCAGAGAGACTGTGATAAACTCTTTGACTCCCTGCTGTTCTGGAAGGAATTTAGTCCTCTTAGTGACTGACTGGAGCAGGAACTGCCTTCAAGGAGGCCTCACATGTGGATCTGCCATAGGGCAAGCACGCCTGGAGAATGACTTTGGGGGACTGACCTTGGGTTTGCTCTGTCTGCAATAAACATTCTGGAACATGTTGAAGTCATAACAAGTTACTCACTCCTGGGGGGCTGGCAGGAAAGAAGCCAGAGTGGGGAATAGGGTTCAGTACAAAAAAACACCAACTAGAGCTTTTGAATGGAATACTCACCTGAACCAGGTGGCAGAGCAGCTGCTGTGTGCCTCCAGGAAGATGTGCAGGCCAGAGTGTGTGCACTCTGACTGGGTGTGCTGCTGGCCTGTGTGCTGTGTGACTGTGAGTTGTACCTTCTATCTACATGGAGGGACCCAGGTGCTTAGCTTGTGTCTGCTGCCTCTCTCCATCCATCTCTTGGGACAGCCGTGTCACTTGATGTAGTGTCATAGATTGCATTTTCTCAGCACCTTGGAGGCCTTGCTAGGTTGTATTCTAGCTTCCAATATTGATGATACCATGTCTACAGTTGACCTGATATTTGTTCCTTTGTAGTTGATCTATTTATGTGGGCTTTATTTTTCTTTATGGCAGCTTTTAGGAGTGTTTCTTTATCCTCAGTGAAATTTTACACCGATGTATCTGTATACGTATCTTTTTTCATTCCTTCTGCTTAGCTTTTGGGGGACACATTTCATTCTGAAGATCTGGTCTTCATTTTTTTGGCTTGGGGAAATTTGTTTTTTTCCTTCCTCAATGATGTACTCTTTTCATTTACTGGGTTCAGTTCTTCAGTCTGATACACTGGTTTGGTGCTTCATGTCTTTTCTCTCATGTTTTGTATCCTTTTTCTTTTGTTCCATGTTCTTGACAGTTTCTTTAATTTTATCATCCAGCCCTACTACTAAATTTTTAATGCAGAAATCACATTTTTAATTTCCAATCAATTATTTTCTGAATGCCTCATTTTCAGCAGCCCATCATGCTCCATTAGTGCAGTATCTTCACAAATACCTGAAGATATTAAGAACCATTTCAAGTTTTCCTTCTTTTCCTGAATATTCTGTTTCCTCCAAGGTCAGATTTTCTTTTTTTTAGAGTTTGTTTTGAACTAGTTTCTTGTTTTGTTTTCTCATCTTGGTCTTTCTTTTTTAACTTGTTGATTTTCCTCAAAAAGCTTGTGATCCTGGATTTCCTTTGTATTTATGAAAGAAAGACTAGGTCAATTAATAGAGACACTGTCATAGGTTTCCTCTCCCATTTCTCCAGTACCTGTGTTCCCAAATGATGAGGGCTGGCCTTGAGCTCTACGTACTTGTGCAGAGCATGTTGAGTGAAAGATTAACACATAGGGTATGTTTATGGGCAGCAGACAGGCAGATTCATCCCCACCTCCATCCTTATGGTAAAAGAAGGACAGATTTATTCTAAGATAGGCAGCAACTCCCACTGAGAGGCCTGGCCTCTCCAAGCAGACTCTTCCTTGAAGAGCAGGGCTCAGGGTTTGTGCTGGGGGCAAATACTGCTACTGCCAATTGCTCTGTGTGCTCAAGGACTGATAGTAGGAACAGAGAGAGGTATTTGAGTAACTGACTCCCCTGTTCAGGAGCTTAACTGTGCTAGTTATGGCCCCACATCTCTCTTCCACTCTCAGTATCTGCTAATTCAGAGCTTGGACCTACTCTGAGTCTCCATTCGGGAGGGTAGCTCCCTCGCCCACTACAGCCCTCTCTGGAGAGCGTTCTGCTGTCAGCTTCCTGTGTTCTTGTGCATCATCCTTATGATCCTTCCTGCTTTGTGTCCCCTAGAAATTCACTGAAATATCCACTCCATTCATCCATTTCCAGACTCTCTTGCTCTCAGAGCTGTTGTGAATTTATTCTTTTTTGTAATTCTTTCCTGTTACTTCAATGGGGTTCGCATGTGTGATCAGTTTGTTATTTTGAACTGAAAGCCCAAATTTAATCAAATACATAAAGCATCTAGCATGGTGTCTGACATATCACAGGCACCAATAGGTAGCAGCTATTGAAATGCTGTTATTAAGCTTGAATTGTCAAAATATCTCTATTTATATTGAACGAAATCTACCTCTTTATAACATACAATCAAGTTCTGATTCTGCCTCTGCAATCATGTGAAATAGGGGCCTTCATCCTTTCAGACAGGAGCCCTTCAGCTCACATCTATTGTGTGTTTATATCCACTCTCCTCCAGGATAAATATTCCTAGTGCTTCCGACACCTCCTCATTCAGGCAGATTCTGCCTCTTCTCTTCATTCTGGTCATTCTCCTCTAAACAGATTTCAATATCTGAACAGGTCAGTCTGTGAAGGACATTTAAAGGGAATGGTAGAGGACACCCCACACTTTGGCTCCTTCACAACTTCTAGAAGTTTCCAGGAACCTTGGAAAACCAGAGCAGATGCCTGATGCCTTACCTCCTACTTAGTATCTAAATGATTCAATTGTCACTCTCTGCCATTATATTGTGATTGCAGAGGATGAGGATCACATATGTCTTGTCCATCACTGAGTTCTCAGAGCATAGTACAGCACCCCCTATAGATACACAATAATATTTGTTGAATGACTACATTGTGCAGTGAAGCTAAAGAGCTCCAGACAAATGGCATATCTGCTGTCTCAGCTCTGCCAGAAGCAGGAGCAGGTGCTTGGATAAAATCACGTAACATTTATTTACTGTTTTGTTTACCATTTATATAACTTTATGGGCAAAGTGACCTGACTCCTTTATCAGAAATCCATTTGTACCTAAATAAAACTGTGTGATAGAGCTATTTGATCTCAGGATCACTGTATGTCAGTGAAAGAAAAATACTTCCAAGAAGGAATAGAAGTGAGGTCCAGGGAGAGGGGAAAGTAGCGGTATGCCCAAGGTCACATCCTGCCAGTGGGTTCCACAGAAGTTGGTTTAGAGCAGAACATTTTCCTCTCGGGGCCAGAAACAAAGAAACAAGCTGAACCAGGAACTGTCTGGGAAAGTGACGGAGAATCAGGTCTGCCCAACTGTGGGAGTGAAGGAAGGGCTCAGAGCCAGGATCTGACTGGAGAAGTCAAAACTGGCTGTGGACCGCAGTGAGGAGGAGGGCAAGCGGCACAGTCTAGGGCTGTTGTCTAGAATGCTGGTGCGTGTTCTTTGCGTTAGCAGGTTGACTGGAGAGTGTCAGAGGAGTTATTTACCTCACCATCCTGGAGTGGGTCAGCCCAGGTTTAAGGGCTGAAGTGGAAGGAATGGGCTAAAATGAGGTTGTCATCAATTCATAAATGGAAAACTCATCTAAAAAGCATTTGATGTCAGAGTTTCTTGAGCCCTCCAAAGTGCCTGCCGTGTACAAACACCAGGAGCTATTTTTTCTTTCTTGGGAAATTTATTGTTACTTAAAAGAAAGTATTTTTTCTCATGTCAGATGACTCCATAGTTGGATAAGAAAATTATGAAAACTATTGAAAATGATTAAGGAATAACTACTTAATTGTGTCTAAAAATACCAGCGACCCAATTTCTAGAAAAGAACCCAGGAAAAAATAGCCCCTTTTGTGTTGGTCTGGAACAAGTGAGTTCTACACAGTGAGCAAGAGTGCCACCGCCAGCTGTTACTGGGGCACTCTTCCAGGTATTACACAAAGTGAAACAGTCTCCCTTCTCTGAAGGCAGAACCACGTCTGATTCACCTATGAAGCGTACATATTAAACACACAACAAATGTTGGATGAGTAAAAGCATACCTAGTCTCTGCTCTTTTGTTCCAGAAATTTCCAAACAGATTACATACCAGGGTGAGTATCATTCTAGGACATCATAGGTGAGTAGGCGTCATTCATTTATATGATTTAAGAGGTCAGGAATTGTGGATGAAATTGGGTTTGATTTTTCTCATCACTAGTGACCTATATCAAAGGCAAATTTAGATTTTTACAGAGTTTAAAAACCCAGGTTTCTGTGACCCCAGGTGGAAAATAAACTCTGTTAAATGTTTCTCACATGAAATTCTTCTTGAATGTGGATTTCTTTGATTACTCCTGGAAAATCATTTATTCATTATCTCATTTATTTACTCACTCAACAAATATTTATTAAATACCTAATATGACCCAAGTGTATAGGTCCTGAGGATATAGAAATGAATGAGGCACATCTCTGTCTTCAAGGACTTCATAATCTAGTGAGGGTGGTACCTACAAACAAGCAATGCAGGATATCATGTATTTCTAAAAGAGATGTATGTATAGGTGCTATTGAAACACAATGGAGGAAATAACTAATTCTGGCTGGGTTGAGGACAAAGGGTTAGGAAAGACTTCTAGAAAAGGTCACATCTGAATTAAGTATTGACAGAAAAGCCAGAGTCCATTGGGTGGACAACATGTAGATGGTATCACATGCAGAAGTGTGACATGCAAAGGCCTAGGGCAAAAAAGTCATGAAGCAAGAACTTGAAAAGGCTGATGTGTGACGTATACATGGGGAAGGAGCAGGCACGTGGTGGGAGAGGGAGGCAACGTCTAAATTATGAAGGAGGTTGAAGGCCAAGCCAAGGAATTTAGACTATTCTTTAGGCAGTGGGGACCCGTTGAGTAATATTAAGCAGAGAGTTCAGTGTTTAGATTTATTTTTAAGGAAGATTAGTGTAGTTGCTTTAAAGGGCATATTAGAGATGACGAGGCAATGATTGGGGATAAAGAAAGAGGGAAAAGAATTCAATAGATATTTAAAATGTAAAGGTATTAGTTTCCTAGGGCTGCTATAACAAAGTACCACAAATTTGGTGACTTTAAACAAGAGAAATTTATTCTCTCACAGTTCTAGAGGCTGGGAGTCCAAAGTCTAGGTGTTGGCAGGGCCATGCTGCACCTGAAACCCGTAAGGGAGACTCTTTCCTTGGCTCTTCCTAACTTTGGGTGGTGGCCATCAATCCTTGGTGTTCCTTGTCTTGTAGCCGCATCTCTCCTGTCTCTGCCTCCATCATCACATGGCGTTCTCTCTCTGTGTCTGTGTCTTTGCTTGGTGTTTCCCTCTTTTTTAAAAGATACCAGTCACTAGGTTAGGGCCTGCCTTAATGACCTCATCTTTACTTGCCTATATCTGCAAAAATTCTATTTCCAAATAAGGTCACATTCACAGGTACCAGGGGTTAGGACTTCAACATATCATTTTGGGGAACAAAACTCAAGCCATAATAGTAGGCCTAATAGTACCTGGCTTGGAATTTGGCTGATTGAAAGAGAGGATGAGGTAGAAATAGGGCTTGAGGGATCCCCTATGTTATTGGCTTGTGTCAATAGTGATGCTATTAACTAAGATGGATATATTTAGAAAGAAATATTTTGAGCTAAGGAGTTGTTTGCAAATGTTGAATTTGAGGTATCAGTGGGATATTCAGTTAGAGATAGCCAAAAGGCTCTTAAATATAAGAATTTGGGTATTGGTAAAGAACCACAGGTTAAAATTACAATTTGGATGTCATCACTACAGAGAATTATTGACCCTGAAAGTGCAAAAAGTGTTTAAGGATGAGAATATCTATTGCGAAGAGAAGTGGGCCATGGCAACTAGTTCATTCTTATGAACTAGTGCTGTTTGGTGGCTCCCAGTGAACCACATTTCCTAGTAATCATACGCCTGTGTAGTTCTCTCCCTTTCCATTTCTTCTGGCTCTGTGATGTGCTCTAAGCAATAGAATGTTGTGGAAACAATTCTGTGCCAGGTTTAGGACTAAGCCTCTTAAGGATCAGCAGCTCTCCTTTGGGGCTTAGGGTCTGAGGGAAGCCAGCCGTTATTCAAGAAGACTGAACCACTGTTAGAAACCCAACATAGCCATGTGGGAAGCCCTCATGGAAAAGAACAGAGGACCCTGGCTAACAGCCACAGCTGAGTTCCCAGTCAATAGACAGCAGTAGCTGCCATCCATGTGCGTGAAGCTGTCTTTGAATTGGGTCCTCTAGCCACTATTGAGCCACACCGGCTGAGGCCATGAGATAAACTCACGTCACCAAGCGCTGCCCAAATTTCAGAATAGTGAGCAGATGAATAGAACAATGGTATTTTAAGCCACTAAATTTTGGAGTAGTTCATTATGCAGCAATAGATATTCCCAAACAAGTGTGTCCCTGACTCATGTGTGTGTGAACTTGTTTATCTCCATAGACACTTACTTACCTGTATTTTTGAAGCTATTATTTTTTTCCTTTTGAGACTCTGATAGAAACAACTTGAGTGGGAGACACTTAGAGACTCAGGAAGATGAATCCTCTTAATGACTGTGATCAGTTGCATGTTTTTAAATAGTTTGCTGTTTATAGACCATTGTTCAGTATCCTGATGTTCCCTTTTAAAGTGTTATGTCTAAAATCTGTATTGTCTGGGAAATGGAATTATATGTGCCAGTTCTGTTAATGTTCATATCCTTTATGTTCCAGGGAAATTATGAAGAAAATTTGAAATAAGGAAAGAAATGAAAGCAAAGCAAAACAAGAGTTTCAGAAGCAGGAAGGGGCCTAATGTGCCTCCATTTACAGGATCTTTCAGTGACCCTCGGTTCTATATGTGTGACTCACCTTTTGTTGAAGTTGGTTAACATCTATTCTTCAGTTCCTACAATTCTTTCAGTTCACCTGGCAACTTGAAATATTACGTCTCGTCATATCACTCTTATTTAATTGTATTGCAGTGTGTGGCCTCAATGAAAAGAAATACACACGATAGAGCTTGATTTATAATTCTGGCCTTTACCTGATCTTCTCCTCATTAAACTAAGAAAATGTCCTCTGACCAATATTGCTGTTGGATAGGAAAAAATAAAATCGTTGTTCAGAGATACACTATCCAAAACTGTCACCATTATTCATCTGCAACTATTAAAAATTTAAAATGTGCCTAATCTGAATCGAGATCTTCTGTAAATTTAAATACACACATGATTTCAAAGATTCAGTATGAAAAAAGATTGTAAAATATCTCCATTTTTTTGTATTAATTATCTCAATTTTTGTATTAATTACATGTTGATATAATTTGGGTGTATTAGACTAAATAAAATATATTAAAATTTTATCTGTGTCTTTCACTTTTTTTGTGTGCCTACTAGAAACTTTAAAATTACTTATGGGATTCACATGTGTGGTTTGCATTATATTTATGTTGGACAGTACTTGTCTATAGGGCTGTGTTAAGGATAGAGGTTATAAATAGAGATGCAGATTGTATATTCAGGCTGATATCACAATGATATTATGGGTTTTCATATCAACTGGGGCCCTTGATTGTGGCCTGACAATCTTGGGTAACTTCAATGGCTAGGCCAGACCCTTCTATTCTAATTAAACTATCAGTGCCTCCACTGGCCCCACCACCTTCAGCAATGCCCCTCTACCCCTACTTTGGGAAAGTTAGAAGCCATCAAAGAGGTACTTTCTCAACTTCTGGCCACATAACCTACAAACTCTTTTTAAAAATATCATTAGGTAATTAACTGTCTAAGCAAAAAATACAGACATAATGAGTTTAGAAGCCTATAACATATAATGAAGTAAAATGTATGACAGCAGTAGCACAAGGACCAGGAGGAGGAAAACGGAAGTGTTCTACTCCAAGTTTCCTTGACCATAATAACATGACTTAAAGGCAGACAGTGACGAGTTAAAGATGTATACTATAGGATCGACAGTGACCTCAGAATAAAAGGTATAACTAACAAAGATGCATACTATGAACTCTAAAGCAATTATGGAAAAAACACACTGAGATATAGCTAATAAGCCAATAAATTAGATTAAATGGAATTGTAAAAAATATACCGTATAAGAGAAAGCAGAAAAGAGGAGAAAAAGTACAAAAACAGATGGAATAAATCAAATGGCAAGATTGTAGACTTAATAACAACCATCTATTCACAGAAGATGTGATCGTTTACATAGAGGGATGCCAAGGAATCTAAGAAACAAAAAACAAAAGAACTGCTAGAACTGAAAATTAGATACCAAGGTTGATACAAAGACAATGTATAAAAGTCCAGTATATTTCTATATACTAGATATGACAAAATACAAACTGAAAAAAATATAATTTACAATAAAATCCAAGAAATACTTCAAGGTAAGTTTAATAAAATATGTGCAATGCTTGTTCAATGAAAACTATATAACATTACTGAGAGGAACTAAAGAAGACTTAAACAAATGGAGAGATATATCATATTCATGGATTGTCTTCAAATTGATCTATAGATTTATAGAACCAAAGCAATCCCAAGAGAAATCCTCCAAGCCTCTTTATAGAATTTGATAAGCTGAATCAAAATGTATTTGGAAATGCAAAGGACCTAGAATAGCAAAAATCATTGAAGAAAAACCTTGGAATAGAGGACTTATACTAACTTAAAGTCTTGCTCTAAAGCTACAGTAATTAAGACAGTGTAGTTGTGATACAAATATCGATCAACAGGACAGAATAGAATCCAAAATGAACCCTCACATATATGGTCAATTGATTTTTTACAAAGTTGCCAAGGTAATCCAATGGAGAAAGGATAGTCTTTTCAACAAATGGTGCTGGAACAGCTGGATATACTTATGGAAAATAATTAATTCTGCACTTTATCTCACAACATACACAAGACTACCTAGAAATAAATCATAGACCTAAAAGTAAAAGCACCTGTTATAAAACTTCCAGAAGAAAATATTTACAACCTAGTGGCAAGCAAAAATTTCTGGATAGGTAAATCATAAAAGAAAAAGTTGATAAATTGGGCTTTGTCAAAATGAAAACTTCTGCTCTTTGAAAGATATCATTAAGAAAATAAAAAAGGAAGCCTACAGACTGAGAAAAAAACTTCCACAATACATAAATCTGACAAAGGACTTGAACCCTGATTATACAGATAATTCTTACAACTCAATAATAAGAAGACAGGCAACCCAGTAAGATATTGACAAAATATTTGAATAGATAGTATACCAAAAAAAGATACGTGAATGTCCAGTAAGCTCATGAAAATATGCTGAATACCAGTCATCAAAGAAATACAAGTTAAAACCACAATGAGTTATCGCTTCTCACTAGACTGGCTAAAATCAAAGAGTCACAATACCAAGTGTTGTCAGGGATGTTGGGAACCTGGAAGTCTCACAGTTACTAGTTGGAATTTAAAATAGTGCAACCAGTTTGGAAGTTTCTTATAAGTCTTACACTTACCATGGACTGAGTGATTCTCCTTCTAATTCACACAGAAACAAAAAGTTATGCTCACAAAAAGAACGTACTACGCAAATTCTCAGAGCAGCTTTATTTATAATAGCAAAAAACTGGACTCCAGATAAACATCCAAAGGTAAATCCATGAACAAACCAGTATATTTATACCATGGAATACACCTCAGCTATAAAAAAGGAACAATCTCATACATGCTAATGTCAAACTGTTCTCCAAAGTGATTGTATCACTTTGTATCCTACCAGCACTGTATGAGAGTTTCCAATGCTCTATACACTTACCACACTCGGGATTTTTAGATTTTTGTCAGTCTGATGGCTATAATGCTTAACAGTGTTTAAAAAATAGCGATAGTACAGGAATCTGCAAATTCATGGGAGAGAACAGAGAGCCCAGAGATAGACCCACACTTTGCTAAGACCTTAGCAAATGGCAGAGACAGTATAACAAATACTGAGAAAAGGATGGACTATCTAATAAATAACACTATAAGACTAAAAATAACATTAATCCCTCTTTTATACCATAAACAAGATGAATACTAAATAGAAGAAAGACTTCAATGTGAAAATCAAGACTTTAAACTTTTAAAAGAATATGTAAATGAGTATTGTTATCACATCAGAGTATGGATGGAGTTTTTGATCAGACAAAGAAGGTGTCTGCCTTAAAGGAAAGGATTGTTATATCTGACTACATCACAGTTGAAACTTTTCTCTGGCAAAGAGTGCTATAAACAAAAAGGAATTTAGACTGACTTAGAAATTTTTTTCAACATATTTACTGACAAACTCTTTCAAATCAATAATAAAAAGTAGAAAAGGGGGCTGGCCCCATGGCCTGGTGGCTAAAGTTCCACGCGCTCCACTTGGTAGCCCGGGTTCATGGGTTTGGATCCTAGGTGTGGGCCTACTCCACTCACCAGGCATGCTGTGGAGGCGTTCCACATACAAGGTAGAGGAAGGATTGGCATAGACGTTAGCTCAGGGCTAATCTTCCTCAAGCAAAAAAAATAAAGAGGAAGATTAGCAACAGATGTTAGTGCAGGGAAAATTTTCCTCACCAAAAAAAAAATCAATAGAAAAAAATTGGACAATTCACACAGGAAACCCAAATGACTACATAAACACATGAAAAGATGTTAACCCTCCTTGGTTAATAATGAGAGGAATAAAAATTAAGACAACCCTATGATATAATGTCCACCCCTCAAACTGGTAAGTATTTTCAATTTGATGATCACAGGGGACTGGTTGCAGGGGACTCTGCTCTGATAGCAAGAGACTGGTCCTCATTCTTGAGGTCTCAGTCCAGGGGACCCTAACCCTACAAAGACTCAATTCTCCTCTGGCTCCGTGCACGTCTCAGAGCAGAATTGTTTCTTTGCTTTGTTCTTTACTGTTAACATCTATAGCTTTTCTCTCTGATTTACCATTTTTTGTTGGTGTATCATCTTTTTTTTTTTTTAAAGTATGCTTTTTGGGAGGAAGGTTGGCCCTGAGCTAACATCTGTTGCCAATCTTCCTCTTTTTTTTTCTCCTCAAAGCCCCAGTGCATAGCTGTATATCCTAGTTGTATGTCATTCTAGTTCTTCTATGTGGGACGCTGCCACAGCATGGTTTGATAAGTGGTGTGTAGGTCTGCACCCAGGATCCGAACCCTCGAACCCTGGGTTGCCAAAGTGGAGCCTCTGAACTTAACCACTGGGCCACGCAGCCTACCCCCTGTATCTGTCTTTCTGACTAAACCATAACACGTGGAAAACACGTGAGACAACATCTTTACTTCTTGTATCCCAACTACTGGCAGTGTGCAGGGCTTGTCATGGGCTTACAATGAATGTTTGCCGCATTGAATATGAGCCTTCTTTTTCCTTCCAGAAAAGCAGAGATGCCAGGCACCAACAAGTTAATCTGCGTTTTTGTAGTCTGGGCTTACGAATTATAAATTATGGATGAATCTGCTTCAGGAATCACATTAAAAGATGCCAGGGAAGAAGTTGGTTTATTAGAAATGAATGCACGGAACGTTTCTATTGCTTATCTGCATTCTCCAACACCCTGTACTTACTCCAAAGAACATTTTCTCCTGCTGAGAAAGACTATGGAGAAAAGTGATATGAGGCTGTTCGGGCATCAGGAACATTTCTATCAGGCATGAATAATATGAAACTTATTTGGAAATGTCTTCCACTTTAGCCAGTGGGTCCTGAGGCCAATTTCATATTAACTTTTAAAAAAATACCAGACAGTGATAGGGACTGGAGTTGTTTTAAATTAATTAAGACAAGGTCCAACATGGCAGAGGAAATTAAAATCATGGCTTTGCTCATCCGTCTCCCGCATGGAATTGTTTTGCAGATCTGATTTCATTTTTAATGCAGGAATTTTAGGGGGCCTTTAGGGAGATGGAGAAACAAGGAGGGAGGGAAGCAGGACATTACTGCTTCTGGTCAGTTATATCCTGCAGAGGAGAAGGCAGTAGGGAACGGAATTCTGGGATTTGACTGTGTGTGTGTGTAAAGAAAGAGAGAGGCAGAGGAAGTAGGGTGGTAGGGTAGTGGTGAGATGAATGATTTACTGTTATTTGGTTATGTATCTGTCTCTTGAATAAACCACAAATAGTGGAAGGCAAGGATGTCTTCCTATCCATTGGAAGTTGGCACTTAGGAGAGAGATTGGGGCTATAGATACAGATGTAGGAACCACATGCAGAGACGTAATAGTTGAAACTGAGGAGGTGGGTGAGACCATGGAGAAAAAGAGTCAGAGAGAGGAAGGCAAGGACAGGGCTTGGGAGCCCATTCATTCAACAGACCTTTACCGAGCACATTATTATAGGACCAAGAATACAGAGTCCGGAGCAGACAGCCCAGCTCTGCCGTTTCCTAGCAGTGTGGCCTTGGGCAAACATCTTGAACTCTGCGTGCCTGAGTTTCCTCATCTATAAAGAGGGCATCATATTAACAGTGTGAATTTTAAAAATTAATAGAAGTAAAGAATTCAGAGCATATCTGACACACCCTAAATGCAATATGTGTTAGTTGTTGTTATTATGTGAGGGTTAGATATGTCCACCTTGGTCGCTGTTATTCAGGCACTGAGCTACATCCTGTTAATACAGTAATGAATTGCATACATTCTTATTCTTCATGAGAAATCTAGTGGTGGAGCCAGCAGGTGAGCAGCCTATTACAACAGCATGATCCGGGTTGCAGTGGAGACAAGCGCAGGGCGCCTTTGCGACTGCAGAGGAGGGGTGCCCTCCCAATCACGGGGTGTCAGGAACTGCTTCCTTTTCCTTTTCTCCTGCCTGTGCTTTCGCTCTGCCCCACCCACACATGCTTCCTGGGTTTCTTTAGCAGCCCTGAGCCCTAAAGAAGTTGGACACCTAGGCTTCCCTTTCCCGGGCTGCAAGATGCCTTTTCCGTAACACAAGCCCTCGCCTCCTGCCCTCCTCCCTCCTGAGCTTTGAAGCTGCCTTTCGGCTGACCAGCCTTGGAATTTAGTCTTGCTCAGAATGCAGTCATCCCTCCCCTGCTCTGGTTTCCTTTCCTTTTATCCAAACTTTCTTTTGGGGTTTCCATTAAAATCCAAGTTTCCGGCTGGGCCCACCCCCGTGGAAACTTCAGGGAGATCAACAGGCACCATTGCCATAATCTGTTTGTTTCTCACTTTCTGGTTTGATTAAAACTCACAATTCTAGCTCCTTATCTCCCTGGGGCAAGGGAGGGGAAATTCATTGCTTTGTTAGTAGGGTCCACGTAGTATATATGTTCGATTTGTAGAAAGACATTACCTCTACCCTCCTCGTCTGGGTCTGTGAAATAAACTGACAAATGCAGATTAACAGGAGAAAAGGTATACACATTTATTCATTTTCAATATTATGTACACAGGGGCATCACACACAAAAAGGGGGAATGTAGGCAACTTAGGGGAGAGTAATTGATTTTGGGGGAAGATGTGTGGGCCCTCAGAAGAATGGATGGGAGAAATGACAAATTGTCCAAAGTTTGTCCAGGTGTGGTGTCAGCTTCTAGCCTCCTCTCTCGTGATAACAGTCAATCTTCATTGGTTGATGAAACCCAGGGAGGGGATTTATGACAATTGAGTTCCTTTTGGAGGATCTGTTTTTAGACAGCTGAGGAGAGTTCAGAGAAAGCGTCTCTCTTCATTTGCTGTTTGTCAAGTGCCTTCAGCTCAAAATAATCCATATCCCAAAGTGGCATATTTCGGGGTGGCATGTCCAGAACTCCTTCAATGCACTTAAGCTCACCCAGCTCATAAAGGTGCACCTGGGTCCGGGTCCACGTGGTTCCAAAGTCCACACTCTCTGCAGTGTCCCTCCGGCAAAGGTGATCCTGGCCAAGGAAGCCACGTCTCTCCCCATCCTCACCAGCTAAGAGAGGGGAAGACGTGAGGGAGGTCTGTCATCCATCTGAGGAAAGAGATAGCCCCTCCTCCCACCACCTACCTCCATGAGTCTTTCCAAGTGTCAGGATGTTTGAATTCCATGTGCACCTCAGAGCTGCGGGTGCTCCCATAACAGAATGTGGAGACTCTCTCCCCCTGTGCCTCGGAGAAGGTCTTCCATGAATGTGTCTGTATGTCCTACTTATTTTACATTGCAAAACTGAAATTTTGGCAGAGGACTTTCCAGGGAGAGTTGGGGTGGACAACTGAATGAATTACAGTGGGCACGGCAGATCCTCTGAGCTAGGAAAAGAGCAGAAGCACGTACTACCAGGCACTGTGCTTGACTTTCTTTTCAACAAGCATTTTTGTAAAAATTGGTATAGAACAGATCCCATCTGTGTATTCATTATCTATTGCTGTAAAACAAACTACACCCCAGAATAAATATTTATGATCTCACAGTTCCTGTGCGCCAGGAATCCAGGCACAGCTTAGCTGGGCGGTTCTGATTCAGGGTCTTTTATAGGCTGCAATCAACATATCAGCAGGGACTGTGGTCTCATCTCAAGGCTTGATTGGGGGAGGATCAGCTTTCAAGTTCACTGGCTGTTGCCAGGCCTCAGGTACTTACCGGCTGGGGGTCTGAAGCATCAATTACCAGCCATGTGAGCCTCTCCATAGGGTAAACTCACAACATGGCAGCTGGTCTCTCCAGAGTGAGTGATCAAGAGCAAAAGAACAAGAGAGTACCCTGAGAGTCACTGTCTTTTTGTAACCTGATCTCAGAAGTGAAAACCCATCACTTTTGCCATATCCCTTTGTTAACCGTGAGTCATTAGATCCAGCCCACACTCCGGGGGAGGGTAATGTACAGGCTGTGAATACCAGGAACCAAGGATCATCTGTTAGACTGCCTTCCACAAGCTATAATTTTATTACAGTAAAATGCACAGATCTGAAGAATTTAAGTGAATGAGTTTTGATAACGGGATACACCACGGAACCATCATTCAAAATAAGATATAGAACATGTCCCTCTCTCTAGAAAGTGTCCTGATGATTGCTGGTCCTTTCCAGTCAATTCATCCAACCTCTGCCACGCCCACACACCCATACATACCACCAACTACTTTCTTATTTCTATCACCACAGATTCTTTTTGCCTGTTTGTGGACTTCATATAAACGGAATCATTCAGGCTGATTTTTAATTCTTGTTCTTTCCACCACATTTGGTTGCATGGAAATAGGCAAAGATCACCCACATGAGAATGACTAAAGGCTATTTATTCAGAAAGTGCTCTAACAAAGGAGTCAGCCACGTCACTTGCATTTTGGCAGAAACTCAAAAGCAAGCAGGGGGATGGGAAACCTTTATAGTGGGAAAAAGAGTGACAAATAAAAATGGCAAGCAATAGGATATATTGGAGAATATCAGGAAGCCATTTGGTATAAACCTAATTCGGCCTGACCTTGTCTTTCCAAAAGGGCCTGACCATGGCTGTTGAGCATGCATTGTATATCTGCTTTAGACATTCCCTATGGCAAGAGCAAAGGCCCTTGAGATAAAGGTGCAACTTCTCTCCGCCTCCCAACTTTGGCGTCTCCTTAAGGGTTAAGCATCTTTCCTTAGGCTAGAAACTGATTGCTGCGCTCACCTGTGACCGCTCAGCTCAAGACAATAGACTTGCCTCCTGCTACGCCCACCAAGATAGCAGACCCACTACCTGCTGTGTCCATCAAGTGCTGTGCCGACAGGGCAATCTTGTGACTATTGTGGGAGGGACATTTCAATCATTTGTGAAACACCCTGTTTGGGGGTATATAACCACTCTGTGCACCCTACTTCTTCAGTGCCCTTTCTTCTTTTGGCAAGAAAGGCCCTGGGCCATGGTCCTCAGATTTCAGCTCAGAATAAACTCACCCAAATTTTCATTTATAGATTGGTTATGGATTATTTTCGTCGGCAAGAGAAAGCTTCAGGTGTTCCCTGATTGGAGACTGTTGGCCTGGGAAGCTGGGTAACTACAAGCAGAGCATCCTTTGTAATTCTTTAGGGGAATATATTTGGCTTTCTCTGGTTGATTCTAAGTTGAAAGCGAGGACAAAACTTAGGGAAATTACCAGTTCTTGTTGGAGTCCTGACCATTTGGGGCCTATTGCTATCGAGGTTGTGGTTTGATTTCATGGAATGGTTGCTGTGTCGCTAACTAGTTACTCCGAGGAACTCAAGGGTGGGTTTGGATTTTAATTGTTTTTCCAAATTGTTCTTTTTCCTTCTGTTATGTTAAGGAGATGCAATCACCAACTTCCCTGAACCAGACCAAGCCTCACCATGAGAGCTATGCCTGTGACTTTTGCCTTATTTTTAATGCTAAGATCTCTCCAGGAGGAGCTTAGTCCTCATTACCATAACTGCAGTGTACGTGGAAGCATGTTTTCCAACTGAGCCTGTGCAAAAGAATACTCACCTCTCCCTATTGAATATTCATTCCCCAACCGAAATAAAAGTCCCTGCTTCCCATTGTTCGCAGATGCCGTGACTCTGGAAATGATTCCACATGGTCTCCTATTTGCCACAAATATAGTTTACTTTGTGAGACAACTGCTTCTGGTGGAGAGGCTGATTTAACTCGTCAGGAGGGAACCCACTTTGGTTGGGTAACAGCTGCAGATTGTGGTTTGGCTTCCCGGGCTGGTTGCTGCATGTTGTGGGTCAGAATTCTACTTTAATATATGGTCTGGCCATTGTCCATTTGACTATTCAGTTTTTCAGTTGCCTTCAAAGAAGTGAGGAGAGAGGTCCTGAGTGGATCTGTCATACTCATCAATCAGTGGTATGGGAGGAACAGCAGGAGGGAGTGAAGGCTTCGTTTATAGGTAAAACCAACAACTATCAAACACGTGTTAAGGGAACCAAACAGGACAGACATGGGCAAAACTGAAGGAAAAAATTCCAAGGCCTAGACTCAAAAGCCCTCCCAGGGAGGGTGAGTGCCCGTCATTTTGAGGCACCTGGAAACTAAAGGATGAATGTTTAGGGCCAATTAGAAATCTGCCTTCCTTCTTTACAGAGATCAACCTGGGTAGGTTGGGTTGGGGCTGGGCCTTGGTCTGGAGAGATTAAGAGGAGGCTCCCACTGGGCCTGAGAATCCACCACAACTAGTAGCCTTAGTGCTACCTTGGGTTTCCCACGTCTCACAGGCAGAAGAGGCATTCTGGCCATTGAGGATAAATTCTTGGGGATATTTGAAAAACGGAGGCAGGAACCCTGCCCCAGACCACTTGTTTTCAGGGAAATCAAAGAAATGGAGACCTGGGGAGAACAGGCTGCCTGGAAGGGATCTCAAAGTGGAGGTGGCCATTCAAGAGAAGAATCATCACAAGTGCCTTTTCAAGACTCCAAGCAGGTTTGGTGTGGTGGGGGAAGGACCGCGGGTTCTACTCCCCATTCTGCTATGTGAATACCAATGCCACAGAAACTTGAAAAACTGTCACAGAATGTAGCGAAGGACATTCTGTTTCTGTGGTATTATCCTGGGGCGGCACAGAAGGAACCACTACCTTCTCCATCTTTCTAGGCGGTTCAATCTAAATCTTTGTCATCTCAGTCTGTTAGCACTTCACTCAGGCCTAACTTTGGAGATTTTTTCTTTTCAAAAATCTGCTTGGGAGTTCAATTGTATTTTCAGTCTCTTACATTGGTCCTCCAAGAAAGAACTTGGCTCATAAACTTGCTACTGAAAACATAGAAAGGTTACTCCTTTCCCAGGCAATAGATAGCTTTAAAAACCTAATTCTTTTCATGGAAGAATTTTATTTTTTGTTTTTACATAGATGATCCATGGCCACTGATGTTTGTGTTGGGATTTGAAATACAGAAAACGATAGATTGTTTTGTGTGTATGTGCTCTGTCTTTGTGTGTTCGTTTTACACAACTACACTTCAAATTCTGTGTCTATTATCACTTCCACTTCTGAAAGTCAGCCTCTGGGGTGGGAGGGAGCCCAGCAGGACCTTTCAAACTTTCTTCTGCACTGAGAAAATGGAGGCCAGCAGGTCACACCAGCAATCTCCACTCTCACCACTTTCAGGCTTATCTCCATCTTCTCCCTTCTCCCTCTTTTCCTTCCTTCCTTCCTCTTTTTCTCCCTCCCTCCACCCTTCCCTATTTCATTCCCCTTGCCTTTCTTTCCATCCTTCCTCCCTTTTCCTTGTAACTATTTCTTGAGCCATCTAAGGTGTGCCAGACACCAGGATAGCTGCAGACACATAAAAAGGGAAGAAGACCAGCATGTGGGAAAAGAAACAAACAAGAAGATTATCTTAATGATGTAGGAATGTACAAAATGCAGCAGAAGTCCAAGAGGCAGCCATGCCTGAGACTGCCTGGAAGGATCTGGGAAGCCTTGACAGAGGAGGTGCCCTTTAGGCTGATTTGAAGCATGAGCAAGATTTTGCAGGTGACTACATGGGGTAGAGAAAGATGGTGTCCAAAGCAGAAACAATGGCACATGCAAAGGCACATGGGCCTGAGAAAATGTGGTGTTTGAGGGACCCACAGTGGCTCCCTGTTGCTCAAGTATGAAGTGCTATGAGTGGCAAGAAGTGGAATGTAGGGATCTGTCCTGTCGTGAAAGGTCCTAGAAGCAATGCTGAGGAATTTCAATTTTTATTTTATGGATAATAGAGAGCTACTGAAGGATTTTGCATTCATAAATAAGTTCTGTATGCTGGAACATTACTTCATTAACAGTAGAGAGGGTTGATTAAAAGAGAGCTAGACTGAGGGCAAGGAAATAATGTGGGAGGCTAGCACAGTCCTCAGGACCAAGATGAGAGCCCAAATGATGGCAATGGCAGTGTGATGAAGAGAACAGGGTAAAATCAACAGGCCTGACAATTGATTGGGTTTGATGGGAAGCCTTAATTACCAAGATGAGAAATGCTGGAGAAGGACGGTGAATTAATTTAGTATTGAACTTGAGTTTGAGGAACCATAGTCCAGCAAATTGCCAATCCATTCTCTGTGTAGCCTCAGGTGTTCATTCTAACGGACATTTTGATCATGGTACTCAAAAAGAAAAAAAATGTTAGGACTCTCTTCCTAACCCCAACCTACCTTTCCACCACTTTCTACCATGAATTCTCACTTCAAACCCACCTTGGAGCTCAGCCTTGCCCAAACATGCTAATACACTTTCAGGCAGCTGTGCTTTGTTGATGAGGTTCCTGATGCCTTAACATCCTTCCTACCTCTTACTTTGCTGCTGAAACACTCCTCATCCTTTAGAACTTAGTGCAAATGGCTGTGAAGCCATCTTTAACCCTCCTTTGAACTTGGATTAAATTGTTTATTTCTTTATAGCAGATTTTTCATGTCTATGTTTTAACACTCAACATAATCTCACTTGCCACCTACATGTCTCTTTCATATGATGTCTTTGATATAACCCATAAAACACATTGTGCTTATCCTTTATAGCACTTTTAGATAATACATTTTGTAATTAGTTGTTCAGTGTCTTTGTATCCCATTATTTGTCTAATTAATATCTGTCAAATCTGCCCTTGTAACTCCAGTGCCTAATATTTCATGGGCATTGCATACAATTTTGTTGCAAACAGAATAAATATTAGTTCTGTCCCCTACTACTTCTCTTCTCCCAGGTTTGTGAAAGGAGAAAATAAGTTAACAGGGATGGAAGGATAACATCTTAGTCCCTTCAGGCTGAAAGGAACCCTATGGATCATGCTGGCCAATGCATGGACCTGTTACATTTCTGCCATGTGCTTGCCTAGACTTCTCCTTGAATGCCCATTCCATAATCTTAGCACAGTTTGGTAAGTAAGGAGGACCTACCTCATGAGAAGCTGAGCTCTTTCTGCCTGGAATGTCTCCTCCATGGTCTATTGCATTAAATATTAGGAGGTCTTAACCTTGGGTCCACAGCAATGTCACCTGGGCTTTTAAAAACACACAGATCAGGTCCCATCACATATGTGGCATTCTCTTTTAAAAGAGACCGCAAACCAGTAATCCACCCAAATTAAATCAGTTCTGATTGAACAGGTCTGGGGAAAGATCCAGAATATGTATTTTTAAAAAGGACCACACTAGGCTTAGTGATTCGCTCCCAATGAATAGGAAAAATATAAACCTGGCAAATACTACCTCAACCAAGTGATGAAGGTTAACACCATCAGTGATGTCATAAGGCTGTCATGCACCCCCTGGTATGAAGGAATGAGAAGAGCACCTCACCTCTGTGGTGTTCCTTCCAAAACCCATAGCCCTAGCCCAAACCATGAGAAAACCATCAGACAAACCCAGAAAAAAAGAACTTTCTACAGGATGTGTGACTGTTACTCCTTAAGACTGTTAAGGTGATGAAAAACAAGGCCAGACTGGGAACTGTCACAGACCAGGGGAAACGGTGAAACGTGACAACTAAATGGAATGTCATACCTTGGTTGGATACGGGAACAGAAAGGGGACATTAATGGAAAAACTGGTGAAGTCCATGTAAAGTCTGGAGTTTACTTCATAGTAATGCATGAATGTCAGTTTCTCAGTCTTCACAAGTGTACCATGAAAATGTAAGGTGTTAATAATGGGGGAAACCGGGTGAGGGCTGTGTGGGAACACTCTGTACTGTTTTTGCAACTTTTCTGAAAATGTAAAATTACTCCAGAAAAAAAAATAATGCCACAAATGTTCTGATATTCCCCCAAAGTTTGAGAACCAGAGTCCTCAGCTATCAGAGAAGCCAGATCAGACTCACGCAGATCTGGGCACCAGTCCTGGCAAGACCTTGGGCAAGATATTTAAAGTCTCTAAACCTGTTTCCTAAAAAGGAAATAATAAATCCCAAGGGTTGGTATGAGAATTAATTAGGGTGGCAAAAATC
Source organism: Equus quagga (assembly GCF_021613505.1). Classification (NCBI taxonomy): domain Eukaryota; kingdom Metazoa; phylum Chordata; class Mammalia; order Perissodactyla; family Equidae; genus Equus; species Equus quagga. The sequence goes on along the minus strand of NC_060280.1, from coordinate 45,502,326 downwards.
TAAAGTGCTTACTTACCCCATGCCTGGGGTATACTAAGTACTCAATAAATGATGATAATAATAATTATTAGTGCCTATTCTTTGAAGCCCCAAATAGTAATTCTAACCCCTTTTCCGTAATCCAGCTGATTAAGATGTTTGTGTGAAGTCTTCAAGGACCTAAGAGGGAAAGATGAGAGATTTTAAAAGAAGACCTATACATTATATGAGATAATATAACAAAGAGCCCAACACAGTGCCTGGAACACATCAAGTACTCCATAAGTGTTTGTTAAATCTGCAAATGTAGATTCTGAGGTTGACCAGAAGACAAGACCCTGAAAGAGCCCTTGATTGCAAGGCAAAACCCAGCCAAGGTGCAAAATGTTTTATCGGTTTCGCCTCTGTTTCATCTCTCTTCCATTAGATGGAAGCAGGATCTCAACCAGCCAAGAGCCTCCGGGCATCCCAGCTCCTTGGTTCCACTGCTGTCCAGCCCCTCCTGTCCTGAGAGAAACGCCAGGCCTTCAAGGTTTAGCTGGAGTCTCACCGATTCCAGGAAGCCTGCCCTTCCTAACTCCAAGGTCCTTTGATACTTTTCTTCTCAGGAAAGCACCTATAAGATTTAGAATACAACTCACAGCCAGTGAATGTGGAAGTCCGTTAGACACAGACACGGATATTCAGGCAGGTGAGCAGTGGCACCCCTAGGGCAGAGGTTCTCAATCTTGACTTCATATTAGAATCATCTGGGCAGCTCTGAAAAGTCCCAATACCCAGACCCAACCCCACTAGATCAGACCCACTAAATCAGAATCTCAGGGGATGAGGCCCAGACATCAGTATTTTTTTAAAAGTCTCTGTGAGGGGCTGGCCTGGTGGCGCAGTGGTTAAGTTCTCACGTTCTGCTTCTCGGCAGCCTGGGGTTTGCCAGTTTGGATCCTGGGTGCAGACATGGCGCCGCTTGGCAAACGTCATGCTGTGGTAGGCATCCCGTGTATAAAGTAGAGGAAGATGGTCATGGATGTTAGCTCAGGGCCAGTCTTCCTCAGCAAAAAGAGGAGGATTGGCAGTAGTTAACTCAGGGTTAATCTTCCTTAAAAAAAAAAGTCTCCATGAGCATCTTTTAGGTGCTGACAATGTTGAGAATCACTGCTGTGAGGGTAGCCCTGGGCCGGCTGTCCAACAGAATAAAAGCAGGCCATCCAGAGCTTCCGCCCAAGCATCCAGTCTCCCCTCTCCCAGGCTGGTGTCTGCTGTTCCTCCCACATCAACTCAGTGCTGGCTGTGCTCCCACTCAGCAACTAGTGTTGGTCCATCCAGACACGGGGTAACTGAGCTGATTTTACCCTGAAATCCTGGCTTTACCTCTCAGGCTGGACACTCACTCTAGTCAGGACCCTCAGTCTCCACTTAGCTTTTGTGCAACAAAAAGACTTACTTAGCTTTGCATGCTATTGTATATGATTCTCAAATTATTTAAGGCAAGTCTCACTTCCTTAAAGAAATTTTAAACTCCTTAAAATCAGAATCGTAATCTATTTCCAGGAGGGACTAGAGTACAGTTGAGCGTACAGTAGAGAGAGCCTCAATGTCTTTATCTATAAAATGGGAATATTTGTAAAATTATCTGTAAAATGGGTATAACTGTAAAGTTTATAGACGTGCAAATTATATTCAATGTGAAAGGAGATGTTTGAGATGATGCATACCAAGTGCCCAGAATAATCCGGAACACAGCAAGTGCCCCATGAGTGCTAACTATGGTTGGATCAATTGAAATCTAGGCATTATGACTTCCAGACTAGTGCTTCTTCTAGATCTTAGCAAGTGACTAAAGTGACCAAATGATTGAGAACTCTTAAAGTTGTAGAAGTGTAGAATGATTGGCTTCACTGGTTGGCTACTAATTTCGATCTCTGTTCATGAAATGAACATTTGACCAGTGAGTTTTGCAAGGCCAGTTATCGTGAGAATTTTATATCAACATGACCTACCAGAAAGCAATAGTACCTGAGTCATTCAGACTACTAATAGTATGACACAAGGACTCCATCAGCCATATCGCCATGCCTGTGGACCTCATGCCAGGCCAATGCTTAACTTACTCGGTGAAAGGCAAGACTGGCTGCAGCCAGCCCTCTCTCCTCTCTTCATTCTGCCTGGCTCTTCTGAGAAGACTGTGAGGATCCGCTGTTCCGGGCAGCGTGCTTTGTGGGCAGCTTGTTCTTCCACTCAGCAAGAGGAAGGACGCGTGCTTTGTGTTTTGTCATCAAAGGAAACAACGACTCTCAGCTGTGGCAGTGTTGCCAGCGAAGAGAGAATGCAGAACTTCCCAAATCCTACCTCAGTTCAGTCTCTTCTGTTAAGAGGAATGAATAGCTGTCAAATTAGAAAGAGCAGGGTCACATTAGTCAGAGGATAGAGAGATCCAGGAGAAATAAAGCCCGTAAGAGAGCTCAGAATTCTGTGAAGTCACTTCGAACCCTCCCAGAGAGAATATTTTCTATTGCGCTGGGAGACGTTGCAGGTGAAATTTTGGAACGTTTGTTGGTGCCTCAGGGAAAGGAGTGGAAGAGAAGTTCAAGACAAAGCAGGCCACTGCTATCCCATCTATTTTAGTTAAGGTGATGCTAGCTGCTGTAACAGTTAAACCCTGCAATCACCCTGGGTTAACACAATACAAGGTTACCTCTCCCTGTGACACAGTCTGCTGTGGGTGGTACAGCCCAGCAGTCTTCTCTATCAACATGCAGAGACCCAGGCTCTTTCCAGCTTGTGGCTCCACCCTCCTCATGGAGGTCAGACTTTTTCCCATTCAACTGGCGGGTGGGGACAGATACTATGGGAATGGTACACCTGCTTCTTAACTGTTTCCGCCAGGAAGTGACACACATAATTTGAGGCCACATTCCTTTGGCCAAAGTCCAGTCACATGGCCACACCCGACTGCAAGAAAGCTGGGAAATGTCATCTAACTCTGTTCTCAGGAGGAAAGGGAAATGGACTTGATACAACAGAGCAGTAAACCAAGAACATAAATTTAACTGAAATAAAGATGCCAGACCACGATGCCAGACGAAGCCTCGTTCCTGTTGAACTACTGGTTTTGTTTTCTTTCGAAGACTGTGAATCTTCTTGCTGATTCTTTTTCTATCTTCACTGTAGCCTCTACAAAGCTCAGTTGTAGAACTTTACAAATGTGTTTCATGTATAATTTTTTTCTCCTGGCCTTATATTTCAGTTCCACATTTATTTCCTCCTTTCTCAGATTTCTTTATTTGGGGGAGATGGGTTTGTGTATAAAGCAGATGCTTTTGGGCTCCTGTTTTTAGGGTGAGCCCAAACCAAGATTCAATGTCTAGCTGTTTGCTAAGGATTTTATGGATTTGTTCTGGGCCCTTCTGGGGTCTAGTTTCATGAATTGATGGGAAGGGCATTTACGTTTCTGTGTGTTTGGAAGAGGAAAGGGGAAATGAAGGAGGGAGGAGCTGTGTGCCCTGGTGCTTGAGGAGACAGTCAGAAATGATGTCCTGGAGGGCTAGCTCAGTGGCATAAGTGGTTAAGTTCACACATTCTTCTTCAGTGGCCTGGAGTTCACAAGTTCAGAGCCCAGGCGTGGACCTACACACCACTCATTGAGCCATGGTGTGGTGGCATCCCACATACAAAATTGAGGAGGACTGGCACAGATGTTAGCTCAGAGACAATATTCCTCAAGCTAAAGAGGAAGATTGGAAGCAGATGTTAGCTCAGGGCCAATCTTCCTCACCAAGAAAAAAAAGAAGAAGAAGAAAAAGAAATGATGCCCAGGGAGTGAGTGGCATGGTCTTGCCGCAGCCCAGATATGGGCTTCTGTGAGAATGCTCAGGGCCCCAGGCTACAGGGGTTGCCTCAGGACAAACTTTGTAAAATGAGGCAGTAAGGTGACAAAGTGTAACCAGAGGGAGTGCAAGGGCCTAAATCATTTCCATGGCCACAAACCGCAGGGCCATTTTGGCAGTGACAATGCAGCCAGCTTACCAGTGGTGAGTACTCTCAGGGTGTCACCAGCCACAGAAGTGGTAAGATGTGGCTCAGTGCAGAGCAGGGACACAAGATTGTGAATGTGTCCTCCTCCCTGGTGGGAGAATATCTCATAAAGAGCTGTCTTAGGTTTGTTGTTTGGTTTTGCTTTGGAAGAGTGCTGAGTTTCCCCATAAACAGGTAGAGAGAGATTGCCGCTGTAATTAAGAGATTAGTGCTGATGTGAATATGACCTTCATACTGTCAAGCTGGCGAAAGGCTCAGGTCATCCCAGTTTCATTCAATTTGCAAGTTGCTCCAAATCTTTTGAAAATGAAATGGAGCTTGTTATCACTTGAATTATGTCCCCCGAAAAGCTATGTTGAAGTCCTACCCCCCCCCATACCTGTGAATGTGACCTTATTTGGAAATAGAGTCTTTGCAGATATAACCAAGTTAAGATGAAGTCACTAGAGTGAGCCCTAATCCAATATGACTGGTGTCCTTATAAGAAGAGAGGAAGAGAGAGAGACAGATACGGAAGAAGGCTGTGTGAAGAGGGAGGCAGAGATTGGGGTGATGCGCCTACTAGCCAAGGAACAGTGAGGATTGCCAGCACCCGCCCTAGCTGGGAGGAGGAAAGAAAGGACCCTTCCCTAGAGGCTGCAGAGAGAGCACGGCCCTGCCTGCTCCTTGACCTTGGTCTACTGGTCTCTGTAACTGTGAGAGGATGAACTTGTGTTTTAAGAAACCCGGTTTGTGGTCATTTGTTATGGCAGCCCTACAAAACCAACACAAGGCTGTTAAGAATTGTTAAAATGTGAAAGTCGAAGCCCAGCAGGTATAAAGATCTGGCATTTCTGTTTTACAGATGCTTTGTATCCCTGCCTTCTCTTGTGATCAGTAAAGAATAGAGGATGTAACCAAAGAAACCTCTTGGTCCTTTGGAATTAAGGGGGTGCTCTCCCCTCAGACAAAGCAATGCCAATTACTCCTCTAGCCACCCTAGCCAATGTCCCCATGAAGTAATTAAAAGATAAAAAAAATAAATAAAAAGACTGCAAGACTGCCCAGACAAGCTCCTTTCCAAATTGGAAATGAATGCCTGTATTTTATTTCTTTGAAGTCTAGCATGAAATCCCTGCCCCTAGTTTGTCTGCTGCATTTCAAGTATCAGAGTTGGCGGAGAGCATTCAGAACAACTGCGGGGAAAGCAAAATCCTACCGCCAGACCAGCTGCTGAGAATGAGGGAGTTTCTTCCTCCTTCCTGTGCCACCGCCATTGTGGTGTCTGGCGTGGTGTAACTGTTCAATAATTATGTGATTAATTCATCTGCTTTACCTATTCTTCTATTAGAATGCAAGTTCCTTGAAAGCAAGAACCATGTTTTATTTTATTTGTAGTCAGCTCTGGAAGCTATTGTTTCCATCTCTCCAGTATGCTTTTCTTTTTCCCTTCTTCTGGTAAGCGGGTCCCCTTTCCTTTGGGGACCTCTTCCTCATGCCGTGTGGTCCTGGTGGGCTTTCACTTATGATGATTTCCCCAATCCAGAGGGAGTGGGCACGCGAATCCAACCTTGATTCAGTGTTCCTCCAAAGGCATGGATTAGTCCAAGGGCGAGCACATGATTGAAGGCCAACCATCAGAGTAGTTGGCTAGTAGGCGCATCACCCCAATCTCTGCCTCTCTATTCACACAGCCTTCTTCCGTGTCTGTCTATATCTCTTCCCCTCTTCTTATAAGGACACCAGTCATGGTGGATTAGAGCTCACTCTAGTGACTTCATCTTAACTTGGTTATATCTGCAAAGACTCTATTTCCAAATAAGGTCACATTCACAGGTATGGGGGGGGTAGGACTTCAACATAGCTTTTCGGGGGACATAATTCAAGTGATAACATCAGAGTCCTTCATAAAATTCTCTGAATTGGAGCGGGTAGAGTAACTCTTTTTCTTTGATGCTGAGCTGAAAGAACATAGCTTTTGGACTGCAGCAGCCCTCTTTCCCGATACCGAGGAAACCTATCTGCAGGACAAAGAATGAGGCCGAGACACAAGGAGGCTCAAAGACACGCAGTGATGCACAGAATGAGGAGTCTCGAGTCCCCTAATCCAGTTTCTAGATAAGGTCTTGGCTCTTGAACTTCTTCCTTTGATTCTGTCACCTTCCCAGGACCCCTACAAACTATGTAATCCAATAAGGTCTATTTTTTTGCTAAGCTAGTTTGAGCTGAATCTCTGTGGCTCACTACCAAAAGAATCCTTAAGTACACACACTTATACACTCAATGCCCATTGAAAATATTGTAATGGAAAGTATTTTTATATGCTTGCTATGTACTGGGCATTGTTGAAATGCTTTATGTATGTTAATTCATTCAAAAGTAACTCCATCAGGTAAGAACTGTTATCATCCCTCTGTTAGTGATTAGAAAATTGAGGTATGGGGCTGGCCCCATGGCCGAATGGTTAAGTTTGCGCACTCCGCTACATTGGCCCAGGGTTTCTCTGGTTCGGATCCTGGGCGGGCACATGGCACCACTCATCAGGCCACGTTGAGGAGGCGTCCCACGTACTACAACTAGAAGGACCCACAACTAAAATATACAACTATAGACTGGGGGGATTTGGGGAGAAAAAACAGAAAGAAAAAAAAGAAGAAGATTGGCAACAGTTGTTAGCTCAGATGCCAATCTTTAAAAAAAAGAAAAGCAAAGAAAATTGAGGTACACGGGCTGGCCCCATGGCTGAGTAGTTAAAGTTCTGTGTGCTCCACTTCAGTGGCCTGGGTTTCCAGGTATGGATCTCAAGTGCAGACCTACTCTACTCATCAGTCATGCTGTGGAGGCATCCCATACACAAAGTAGAGGAAGATTGGCAATGGATGTTAGCTAAGGCTGAATCTTCCTCACCAAAAAAAAGGAAAAGAAAATTGAGGCACAGAGAGGCGAGAGAACTAGTAACTAGCAAAGCTAGGATATAAAACCAGGAAGACTGGCTCGAGAACATGTATTCTTAACAGCTACGCTATTTTGTTTCCTAAAAATCAAGTACTTACCAATATTCTGTAGAATGAATGTGTGGCAGAAAAGGAAATGTAGGAAAACCATATTGCTTTGATGGCTGGAAGGGGGAACTAATGCTGTTCCATGCATGAAGGCAGAGGAACAGTCCTGCACTAAAAGACTAGAAAGAACCAAATGTCCATCAATAGGAACTGGGTACCTTAGTACCCAGACTGTATTCTCTAAATACCATTTCTCACTGATAGGAACCAGGGCTTCTTGTAAAAATGGCAGTTTCCAGATCTGAGGAAGAAAAATGTACAAGCAGACTTTAGAACATCACATCATGCTAGAATGCAAGGAATCTATTGAAAAGAATAGATTCACACAAGGAATCTGTGTGAAAAGAATTCAGAAAGTAACTTGAAGAGGCTGGCCAAAGAGGGGACAATTTGAGCAGTAATAAAGATAATAACTACAGTGGATTGAAATACATCAAATTAGCTTAAATCCATGATTTGATTGTATAATGAAACCAAGACAAACTTCATTGATCATCTTTGGAGAATGTTCTAAAACCAACTCATTCAAAAACTGACAGGAGCCCGCCCGGTGGGCTAGTGGTTAAGTTTGTACGTTCTGCTTAGGCGGCCTGGGATTTGCCAGTTCGGATCCTGGGTGCGGACCTAGCACTGCTCATCAGGCTATGCTGAAGCGGTGTCCAACATAGCAGAACTATGAGGACCTACAACTAGAATATAAAACTATGTACTAGGAGTGCTTTGGGGAAAAGAAAAAGAAGAAGAAGAAAAAGAGATTGGCAACAGATGTTAGCCCAGGTGCCAAGCTTTAAAAAAAAAAATGACGAAAGAAACAACATTTTTTCTGTCTTTCCTCTGGGTAACAAATAGTCAAGGAGAGGAAGTTTCTCTCTCTATAAATCAAGGAGGAAAGAAAAAACTAGAGGATCACTGGTTGCAACCACTAATTACTGGATCTAGGCAATGACCAGCAACAATGCTGACATCATGGACAAACTTTGTATGCCTCCTGAAGGAAGTACCTACCACCACCTACAAACGTATCTTGCCAAAAAAATCAGATATGAATCTGAATAAGTCTCTATACATAACCATAACCACCAACTTACAGGAAATACAGAAGGCAGGGAAACACGTTCAATGGCACCATATGGATGCAATCAGCAAAATCAAGACTGCGGGAGACGCTACAAGACAAACAGCTTGTTTTCTTCAATAAATAATTGCAAGGGGGGTAAAAAGAGACAGAGGGGATATTACTGGGTCAAAACAGACTTGTGAGATATAAAAATAAATAACAATGAATGGATCTTAGTTGGAACTTGATTCAAACAAGCACACTAAATTAACAAAAGGACTATTTGTTGACAGAATATTTATCGTTATTAAGAAATTATGATTAATATTTGTGTGATAAATATATTACAGCTATTTTTTAGAGTCTTTATCTTTTAGAAATACATACAGAAATATTTATGAATGAAATTATATGTTGCTGGAATTTACTTCAAAATAATCCATGGGGTGAGAGAGAAGTATGTGGGAGTATAAATGAAACAAGATGGGCCATGAGTTGAAAGTTGGTGAAGCTGGGGAATGGGTACATGCATCCATCATACTGTTCTCTCTACTTCTGTGTGTGTTTGAAATTTTCTGAAATAAGCAGTTAAAAAATATATTCCCCCATCAGTCGGGACTGGCTTGGAAAATTGGCATAACAGAGGCTTCACACTGATTGATAGACATGAGTAAGGCCAATTACAAGACCTGGGAAAAGAGGAGACCAATGTGGGAATTGGGACTTAACATGGACACTTGCATCCTGGAGTGATTGTCTAATCCTTTCTTGTGCTCACACATTCCCTCTCATGCATCTGCTTCCCAATCCACCTCTTCTCCCAGGCGCTACCTTCTCAAACCACGTATGTAATCACCTTCTACGCCCGCTCAAAACTCCCCACCCACCATTTACTACTAACTTTGATTTCTCCTCTCCCTCTACGCTTGAGTATAAAGATGAGGTCGTGGGTATGCCTGTATCTGCTCAATGATTGGGTCAGGATAAATAGGTTGGTTGTACTAAATGGCACTGAGTTCCTAGAGTTCAGTAAACTTCTTGCTGGCAAATAGGGACTTCTATTTCTCTCACAAATCCTAGTCCAACCCTGTGTATTCACTTAGTGTTTCCTTTTACAAGCTTTTTAATCTCACTTACAAAGTGTGAAATGAATCTCTGGTTAATTTAGAGGGCTGATAGTTTCTAATTGGATTTCATGACATTTCAAGTTGCCTCACTTTTTCCATAGAGTGAGGGGTAGCTACTGTTCCTCTCTGTTTCACATGGACCATCTCCATAAATCTTTATAATGTACCAGAATTCTTGGTACTAGAATTCTTGACACTAGAATTCTCAGTACTAAAATTTCAAGGCAATTTAATGTCTAGAGGGGTGTACCTGCAAACTAATCTGGAGGTAAGAGTGGGTGAACTAAATTAATTTTCTTCTAATCCTATAGCCTAGTTTCTTCAGATCAGATACGCAATCTAAACCACTGTTTCTGGAACTTTTTAATGGTACAGACCAGTGAGGTAAGGGAAAAAATCCCACTAAAATTGCAGAGTACCTTTTTTACTAGTTGTCCCATTCAGATCTGTACCCCTACCCTCAGACCCTGCTCCATCACTGCAAAGCTCATTAGAATGGATGCAAAGAATGGCTTTGCCTTAAGATAGCTTATTATTTAGAAATATTATAGAGACAGAGGAAAGAAAAAGTCAGAATTAACTCTTAATAAGCATCTTCATTTTTCCAGGAATGGCTGTGTTTATCATTATTTACATGCATTACGTCATTTAGTAATATAAGAATTTATAGAGGATTTAATAAGATAATACACGTGAAGTGCTTAGCACAGAAGCTGGTACATAGAAAATACCAAAAATAGTACTGCCACAAAGCGAATAAGTAAAATAAGAATAGTTTTTATTATTAACTATGAACTAGTTATTATTCTCATTGAAAGCAGAGACTCAGAGCCATTCAGTAGCTTTCCTAAGATCACACAGCTAATAAGTAGTAGAGTTGGGGTTTTAACTGGAGTTTCAATGAGTATAATCTTATGTCAGTCAAAGTTCAACCAGAGAAACAGAACCAGTAGGAAATACATAGTAAGAGGTTTATTGCAAAGAATTGGCTTACACAATTGTGAGGACTGCCTAGGTAAGTCAGAAATCTGTAGGGTAGGCTGTCAGGAAAAGCAGGCTGGAATTCTCAGGTATGAGCTGATGCTGGAGTCCACAGGCAGAATTCCTTTTTCTTCAGGGAAGCCTCAGGTCTGCTCTTGAGGCCTTTCAACTGATTGAACCAGGCCCACCCAAATTATCTAGGATAATCAACTGATTATGGCCATTAATCACCTCTACAAAATACCTTCACAGCAATACCTAGATTTGTGTTTGATTGAGCAAAGTAGAGACTATACACTAGCCAAGTTGACACATCAAAAGACCATCACAATGTTCTTTCCATTTTGCCTTCTAAATAGAGATTTAGAGCAAAAAGTTGCCTTAGGTCTTATCAATACCGAATTCCACACTTTAGAGGAGAGAAAAATGAGGCTTAGAGCTGTGCAGTGAGTTAGCCAAGGTCACAAACTTACCAAAGCCCAGGCCTTCTGGCCCCCAGCACAGGACTCTCTCCATAGCACCAAATGCATGAGCTCACTCAATAAGTCTTTGCTGAGTTTCCATCTTGTACCTTGTGAAGGATAAGTCATGACACAGATCATCGTAGATGTTGTAACAGATGGGTGTGTGGCACACAGTAGAGGCACAAAGTGAGAAAGTCAATTCCACCTTGCAGAGGAGTGTGGTCAGGAACGGCCTCAGGAAGGAGGTGAAGCTGAGGTTTGGAAAAAGTGCTGACGTTGGCCAAGCAGTCAGCAAGGGGAAAGACAGCACTGATGGGGAAAGCAGTGGGAGCAAAGGCCTGAAGTAGCATTTACTTGAGGTGAGAAAAGAAAGAAAATTGAAGTCCTGCTTTCAAGGAAAGCACAGACCTTTTCACATTATACACAATAAACTCAGCTGAGGCCCACCTATGGGTGCCCCCCTAGGCCCTGGTGGTCCCTGACTTTATTTTGAGAACTGCTGCCTCACAGTAACCTATAAAAAAAGAGGTAAACAAGTACGTCCATTTTTAAACATATAGAAAGATGGGCAACGCTGGCAAGAAAAGAGCCGGAATCATCAAGTCCGAAGGGAAAATCATACCATTTTCCAGTATTCACGATAAAAAAGAGCCAAGTCATCTCCACAACAGGACAGGACAGGGGCATGTCTCTGGGGATGCCACTCTGCCTCGGGCATTGTCTGTACCCATGGCTGGAGGGCTCTGCTGATTGGAAGGTCACTGTTGTGCCCCATTGGACACTTTCACCTGGCAGAAAGGAAGTCCTCGGTGATGTTGTGCAGAAACATTTGCCACCCTCTGACAATGGGGGGCCATGAAGGCAGTCCCATTGCTACCCAAATGTGCAGTGAGTACTTTGAAGCAACCAAACATCTTGAGGAAATTGCAGCGGGCTGGGATACTGCTTCTACACAGAAGACTTCAAGGGTGGGAGGACCTGAGCTCTCAGAAATTACAGGGGTGTGTCCCCAAGAGCAGGACAAAGGGCAAACAGGGCTCCCAATGGCTCAGGGTGGCAGGGGAAAGAGCCTAGCATGTGAGTCCATTACACATTCGTTGTGGGACCTCTCTGAGCCTGCAAGGAAGATGAGACAGTACAAAACCCTGCCTCTCAGGGTTGCTGTGAGCACTGTGGGAGGTAATGCAAGGGCAAATGTCCACGCTGGTGCCTGGAAAACATTTGTGGAATTTAAAATCATGGAAAATCTACACTATATACCACCCTCTAACTCTCTACAGTTACATATAGTTAGATACATATTAAGAGAAAGTTCAAAAGGGGATTAAAGCTATTTAAAAATCCACACTGAACTCACTCACCCATCCCCCCTCCAAATAAATTAGTTTCCCCAGCTAGGCAATCCCATAGCATCCCTACAGATTCCCTATCATTACACTAATCAGACTTTCTTGTAATTGCTAGTTAATTCCTATGCTTCCCTAATTAACTGTCAGTTCTAGGAGGGTAGGGACTGTATTCATCTCATTCCCCACTGTATTCCTAGAGGCTAGTATAAGCCTGGCACATGGTAGGGGCTCAATATTTTTCAAGTGAATAAAATAATGTGGGAGCCCTGGGTGCTTTGTCTTGGTCTTCTGGACCCCTAGAATGGCTACCAGCATAATAAGACTTGAGAAGGGCAACTACAGGAGCCAAAATCAGGTAATGGAAGACCCAGACCCAGCTTGGCCTCCAGGTCACCTAGAAGACCTAGCCAAGCTCCTGACAAGGAGAGGGGAAGAAAGGGATCACAGGATCAGAGCTTTCCATAAGCAGGTTACAAGTGTGCTGGGATATTGATCCCCAGAGCCCATCAGGGAGGGACTTGGATAGCTAGAACTCACAGGTTTTTCACTTCCAATCAGGAACAGCCTCAAGCATTTATCCCAGGGTGCCAGGTCAATATTTTCATGCATGACATAAAATGGAGAAAAATAAGCTGGGAAGCACTGTATTGGATGAATAAGGATATCGTCCCTGGCCTAGGGCACAACGTTGTCTTACTGGGGCATTTGAAGGACTACAAGGACACTTCAAGGGCAGGGCTAACTAGGAAAGATTGACCTGCCCAGGAAAAACCATCGGTTGGCGTATAGAACCCATGAGATCTGTCTGTGGTGCTGAATCAACTCCCAGCCAGATTGAGCTTATTTCCTCTCTTACTTGACCCTGACCTGTGCTAGTTTGATTTTTTCCTTTCTTATTGATCTTGGAATCATGATCCTGTCCTTATCTCATTAGGCCATTGCAACCAATCATGGGAAATTCATATGTGATCCAGCCCAGAGCATTTACCACACTGGAGGGTATCTCTACCCTCAGCCATGCAGAACTGCCGCTCCCCAACTCTCCTCCTCTGGACCATATCTCCTACTGTATCTGTGGTTTAAAATACTCATGGGACAAAGAGCCAAGGGGATTGCTTAACGGGGGAAGGGAAATACAGTTGGCTACATGGTCCTCTTGGAGCACTAGTCTGAGTTCAAAGAGAGAGAAGTCCAGTCCTGTATGGAGTCTGCCAGTGTTAGTCAGGATAGGTTAAGTTATCCTGTGGTAACAAATAATCCCCAAATCTTCTTGTCTGACCACAGTAAAAGTTAAGTTCTTGCTCTAGCAAAGTCTGCTGCACGACCAGGTGGCTCACCAGAACAAATGTCCTCCATGTGTCGGCTCATCATTCCAGGCTTCTCGATCTTGTGGCTCCTCCATATCAAACTTGCTTCCATGTACTGGAAGTTGTAACAAGGAAAGAGGGAGAGCTAGTGAGTTGACCACCCAAAATTAAAAGCTTTGGTCCAAAGGAGACACAAATCCCTGTTGTTCTCATTTTATTGGCCATATCTGGCCAACACGGACAACTGTGTCCAACTTCAAGGGGGCAGGGAAACACAATCCTCTGTTTACCTGGACGTAGAGGAGAACCAGATGTTGGTGATCATTTGTATTGTCTACCACACTGCCTGGAAAAGGGCCTTGGTGTAATGAACTTCAAATCAGACACACCTTGTTTGAGCCCAGCTCTGCCACTCACAAGGACTAGTCTCTCCATCTCCCTGAGTCTCATTTCTTCTCTTTGTGTAAAATGGAGATGACACCTGTTCTTCCTGTTGAGAATCAAATGAACTAAGGTAATTGCAAGTGTTTTGAGGACTGTAAGCGAAAACTATTAATTTTTTAAATTAATGGAAGCCCTTGCAAATTTAATAGAAGAAGGAGCTGAGGTTTCTAAATAGAAAAACAATGAAGTACAAAAACACCCTTAGGGGAACTATGTCCAGCAGCTAGGATTAGAGAAAGGGTTAATTTTTCATTGGATCCTTAGTCCTTACAGCCTTGTACAGCTATTTTTTACACTTCTTTTATTCATGAATTGTTGATTGATTCTTCCTAAACATGTTTAAAGGTTAGGGGACAATAAATAACATCCCTCTTCACTACCTGAGTTTGAGAACCAACTGAAAAATAGAAAGGAGTCAGGCTCAGGGAGAATAAAATATAAGTTTTGTTAGCAATAAAATTGACATTGGAAAACACGACAGTATCTGCACCAATGGATTTCTTAATACTGAATCCTAGATTAGACAGACATAACTCCTAAAATGATTTCAGTATAATCTAAGTGTGATGAAAGAAATGTATGCAGAGAGCTATGGAAGCAAGGAAAGGGCAAATCACTTCTCAGCTCTTTGGTGCCAACTGTAAAATGATTATAGAATAGAATGCTGGCCCACAATCCATGGGAGTGCAGGTTGTGCACTGTACAACTCTAGGTGGATGTTATAGTCTTTGAGAGTCCCTCCCAGCCCAACCCAGAGTGGTGCAAGCCACAGCCTGAGTGACTGCACACAGTGACCCTTGTAGAAAGAAAGGATAACCTTTTGGGTGTGTACACTGCTTTGAGGCTCTGATGAAAGACAGGGATATTGCTATTCCTAGAAAGATGTACACACTTATGGTGGAATTCTGCAAAAAATTTCAGGAGTGACACAAACTGCCTGAAGCCCATCTCTGAAGAGCTGGTTAAAAATTTGCTGAGAAGATGATCTCTGAAGTCCCATATAGTTCTGATATTCCATAATTCTAGGATGACCTTCTGGTTAGATTGCAGGTTTTCCTGGCAGCAACCTGGGGACAATGCATGAATGATAAGGTTAAGAGCAAACACAAGATAATGGCTTAGCCCAGAGCACAAATGGCTAAGACCAAAAAGCTATAGTGAAAATCTATAGTAGCTACTAGGTTAGGCTTTTGAAATGATGGATTGTTTCTCTTTTGAAATTTAAAAATTGTGGTTATTTTTATGTTTAAAGGGAAAAAAAGAGAGACAGCTAAACAACCCCTGTGGTTTTGTGCCTTTGGCACGTATTTGGTAACAGGCTTTGTTGCTGCACGGTGGTGTGATCTGTGTCACCTCCCAGCCTGCCATTCTGTTCACCCTCCAGTGGTTACCATCCCTCAGACTCGCCTCAGACTGCCCCTGCCCTGGTTTTGCTTCTGACATCATGTGGAGGAGAAAGTTAGGCCAGCAGGGCTAGGTGAGGGGCTGACCTTGGCTGAGTCTGAGTTCTCCTCCCAGGATGTAGTGGAAGCCCATGAAGACACAGGCAGGTATATAGTAATCTTTCAGCTGCTTTACGTCTATGAACAAAAGTGTCTCGTTCCTTCCCCTACCCCACTCTGTTAATTTATCATGAAATGATAATGCAATATCTTGAAGTAGACTTTTTAAAGACCTCACTCTTAATGTGAAGCACACTCACATCTTTTTGTGGGAAGATTTTCATTTCCACACAGATGGAGGAACACCCAGAGGGCAGACACAGAAGGTCGCAATCTGTAAGTATGAGAATAGGAGGGGTGAGAAAGTGGATGACAGAATACTCTCCTCTGAAGGGCTTCCCTCTTTTGGAGCCCCTGAAAAGCAAGACGGCAAGACAAAGTCATCAGTAACCTGCTGGGAGAGCTCTCAAGGAAATTGAGATCTTCCGTCCTTATCAGCTTAGACTGGGCTAAATAGACATTTTAAATAGGTGTTTAATTTACCAAAGTTGACACCTTCCGTCCTATGCAATGGTTTGAACCAGTTGTTCTCAAGCTTCAGGATCACCTGGATGGTTGTTAAAATAGTTGGTTAAGATAGTTGGCCCCACACTCCAAGTTTCTGATTCAGCAGGTCTGGGGTGGGGGGGGTGGGGGGACCAAGGATTTACATTTCTAACAAGATCCTAGGTGATGCTGCTTCTGCTGGTCCAGGGACTACACTTTGAGAAGCACTGGTTCTACTTTTCACATTTTCCCATTGTCTATCTTCACTCTAGGCAGACAAACGCTTGAGGAGGATATAAAGAGAATCAGGAAGGCTGATGCCCATTGTGCAGTGGAGGAGAAAGCCTGGGATAGAGGAGGTCGTTGAAGGAACGGCATGTTTCTAAAATAGGTTTAAAGATATAATGAGGATTCAACCTCTGGGATGCAGGAACAGGCTATTGATTGTAATCAACATGTAGCATCACCAAACTTTCAAATTCGGGTCTCTGTCTTTTTCTCTACATAATACTCATTTAACGCATCACATAAAAGCAATAAAGATGAAAATAAAAACACGTAGTCCACTACACAGATCATGGCTATTGTATAAATTATGCCACAATGCTTGCCATAAGGAAATGTCCTAGGCAAAAAAAGAGGAGTTATAAGAAGAAGGGAAGAAGAAGGTGTCACGATATACAGGTGGGAGACAGGGTTGTGACATTTCAAGAAAGAAGCTATTGAGTAGTAATACATATTTGTTGATGAGTAAATAGATGCATAGATGCAAAATTGAACAGTGTCAAAATTCAAAACTGTTGAAATGATTTAGAATGGGGTAAACCCAGTGCCTTTAAAGGCTACCAGCTTATTGGTTTTCAGATCATGAGGATTAATAACCCCTCTGGACCTCTGCTCTTTCATGCCACAAAAGGAAGACAGAGCTCAGCTCACAACAAGACATTTTGAGAGGCTGGCGTGTGTTTCTGTGACTCGTGCAGAAGATGATGGCTTTAGAAAACTTCCTAAGTGAGAAGTTGTCCATGTCATTGTGTTTTGGATGATGGCTTCTGACCACCATTGGAGAGCTTGGGTCCACCTGCTTCCTCATGCCTCATCCTGATCCTCAACTCTCCCTCAACCTTCAAATTATGAGCACACCTGGACCCCGGCTGGTCCCAGGTACACACGGAGTTCCCCCTCCAGCATCAGTCTCTATGGGCCCTTCTCCTGATAGATGGAGACTGGGACCCGGCCTGGGAAACACAGTGATTCTAAGAAACAAGCAGATTTAAAATATCTTTCCTTGTCAAACAACTTCCAATTCTTTCCCCCTGAGGATATTCCTGACTTCTGGAAAGATTGTTTCTGGATATGTTCATTTTATGGCTGAATATGTCTTAAAAGCTGAGAGATGGCCTATGGCATCCAATTTCCCCTGGCTCTGGTTCAGAACTGCCTGAATTTTATTTTCATCACATCCTTTTGGTGGGTCACATTGGGGTCACAAAAAGTGACTTCTATGGGCAGTTTGGGTTTCAGAGCCCTATAAAACTCCAAGTGAAGGACAACAGACCTTTTGCATTAAATTTTAGCATTCCACTGTTTTAATAGGCTTGGTTAACTGTGCACATGGGGTGCCTGGCTGCAAACCATGTCTTTTTCGGAAGCCAAACATTTCATCCAAATGAAATCTGTTGGAATTTGCAATGAGCTTCAAGGCAAACACTATTTCCTTGGTGAAATAAGCCATCCACAGAAACAATAATAATTCTGTTTTGGGGTATTGATTTCGGAGTACTCAAATCCAAAGTTGGTTTCTTAAGAATGTCATGCTCTGTGCATAATATTGATAACGAAAATAATGGCAAATTTATATTGAGCATCCTCTGGCCTAAGCACTTTGTATATGTTATCTGATTTAACCATGACATTGGGAACAAGAACATCTGCCATAAGGCATGGATTTCCATGGACCTCTAAGCTTTACGTGGATTATTCAATGGATCTTCTCAATAACTCTGTGTCATTATCCCTATTTTATAGATGAGGAAACTGAGGGTCTAAGAGGTTAAGATACCAGCACAATAGCACACGTTTATTAAGAGACTGAGCCAGAATTTGAACCCAAATCTGTCCAGGCCAAAGCCCATATTCTATCCAGTAGGCCACCCTGGCTTCCTAAGAGGGAAAATGGTCATGGCATGTCCAGGTTAACCAAGCCCTAAACCTCTCCCCGATGCTGGGCCACTTAGGCACAGCTGGCTCAGCCACTTACATTCTGGCTTGAGGACAGTCAGGGCTCCTATTAGCTGATGCACACACAGGGAGAACCATATCAGACCCCCAGGAGTGTTTTGTTAGAGGAACCATGTGGTTTGCTAATAGATATGGCTCTAGGCTTTCTCACGTTGGCCCTGGCTTTTTAATTTCCACAAAAACTCTGTACTGTCTTAGGCAGGGGGAGCTGGAGAGACCTTCTGGGCTCAGGTCAGCCCCTCATGTTTCTCAAGCATCCCGGGTCCCTCAGCAGTGTGCTGGAAAGGGGCTGCTTCCCCGCCACGGCAAGTCCTCAGTTTCTTTGTCTGAAAAACAAGAGCATTAGACTAGAGCAGTATTTTGCAAACTTGAAGGTTTTGCTTCACAAGAAAAAAATTTAAAGACCCCCAGTGTTGACAGAAATATTTTTTGTTATATGATGCCTTTTTCACATCTGTTTGCTTGTCTGTTTTCTCCCCTTAGATTGAGATCTACATTTTATACATTTCCATGTTCCTAGCCTATAGAATAGTGCCTGGTCCATAGTAGACACTCAGACAATACTTGAGGAATGAATGAATGTATGTATTAATAAGTGAAGGAGTGGATGGATGAGTGGATGGATGAACAGTCAGGAGAGTTGCTGAAGATGTGGGAATAATCCAAGACATGGTGGTAGATGATCTCTTGTGCCAAAGGACCATGAGAAGAGAGAAAGAAACGTAATATAAAGACCTTATTCCAAAAAGGGTATATGTGTGCCAATGTCACGAAGCCATCAATGAATGCAGCAGTCTCAAACAGACCACACGTAAGGTATATTCAGTCAACATTTATTAATAAGGACCCATTTTACATATATGAATACATGCTAGCACTTTTCTGGGAGCTCTAGAATCAGAAATGAGTAGGACATAGTCTTTGCCTTTAAAAAGTTCATGGTTAGGGACACAGATGAACACATTAACAGAATTATTGCAATATACTGAGTCTAAAATAGAATGCATCAATTAGTACAGGCCGGTTAATGCTGCAGTAACAAAACCCCCAACTTTCAGTGTCTTTAATGGACAGAGCTCATATTACATGTCCATGACCTCCACTTGTGTGGTTTTAAATCCAGGTCCCTGGCTGACATAGCAGCCATTGCTGGTTGCTGTAAGAGGGAAAGGGAGCCTGGAGAGCCACTTGTTAGCTCTTAAAGAGCACATCACTTTCACTCAATTTAATTTATCAAAGTCACAAGGCCATATTTAATTCCAAGGGGGCAGGGGGGCATTTAGCTCTAAGGGGTAGAGGGAGAAATAAAAACATCTGGGGAACAGTATTAACTGTTATTGCTCAGAGGTATGAACAAATTGCGCTGGGAGCATGAACAAGGGCATTGCCAACTGTGAGTCCGTAGCTGGGAGCCTGTACAAAGAGGAGCTGCCACTAGAACGGAATCATGAAGTGCAAACACTCATCCCACTGATGCACAGGGTCTAGGAGGCCAAGACTTGGGCTTTGGGCTGCAGGCAGGTCAATCACCTTTGTGCTTTGGGGACCCAGTTGTCCCCACCAGTGTGCAACGTGCAGTGCATAACTCTGTCCGCAGTAAGTGTGGTGGTTTTGGCTTCACTGGAGACGTTATGATGATGCTTAAAATCACGATTGTCTATTGAAGCACTTACTCTGTGCGCAGGGAGGTTTACTGGGGGCAGAAGCATCTTCTGGGGAGCCTCATTCACAAAGGATCACAAGTTTAGACTATTGATGTTGTGTTCAAAAAGCTTATAAATACGATCACAGAGATTCCCTGAGAAGAGATCCATCATACACACTATTGTCTAACTTCTGGACACAGGTCCATTGAATTAATATTTTCTAGAATTCCTGTAATAATCTTACATTGTATTTTTTGAATTAAACATCATGGCATTAAATGTACATAATTAAGCTCTTCCTCAGTTTACGTAATATCGTTTTGCTGTTCATTTTTCCTCAAGAGCCTTAGAAAATGAAATGGGCTAAGCCCCTCTTGACTTGGGTGAGGCCACTATAGGTACTAGACACTCTGCCTTCCACCTCATTCGCATCATTTCATTCATGTCTTAAAGCAACCTAAAGGCACAGGTATTATTATGCCCATTTCACCAGTGAAGAGATGGAGGCAGAGAGGCTTAGCTAAACTTAAGCCTGGTAAGTGGATGAACTGTGATTTGAAGCCAAGTCTACCTTGAACCTAAAGCCCCCACACCCATAATCACTGGGCAGGCTGCTTCAGCATCATCATAATGTCTCCAGTGAAGCTGAAACCACCACACTTACTGCAGAATTTTCCATCTCTCAGGGCCACCGATCCCTCTCCTGCTTTTCTTCCACTCAGGCTTACCACCACCCCCACCTTCCTCTTGGAGCTTCTGCTTTCAGTTTCTGCTCTTTGTGGAGTTTCTGCTCATCCTGACCCACGTGAGCTGGCACGTGGAGGAGAAGCAAGACCAGAGAGTCAGCATTCTGTGGAGCATAAAGTTAGGAAGGAGTCCCACAGTTGCACTAGAATCTGGTGGTTCCCACAGCAACAGAATTAATCAATCCGTCAATCAACAAGAAGTTGTTGAGTGTCACCTGTGAACTCAGCCCAATGTTGCAACTGAGCCAACTGAGGAGGAGTACGGAAGAGGGAAGTGGGCTAGAAGCAGGAACACGAAGACAAGGAGACGCAGGCCAGCTGTGGTGTGGGTGTGGCTAGAGCCGGGGAACAGTCTCTGAGGGGCAGAAAGTTGGCTGTGACTCAGACATCATTCTGAGCTACCGCTCCACACTCTGGACCCCACAGCAACCGCTGGTTGGTCCATTGTGTTCAGGTATTTCAACAGGAGCCCTGGCAGCTCCTGAACGTCTATGGAAGAGGTATTGGGGCAGCCGTATAGTTGGTGTGGGCATGGGCTAAAGGTTTTGTTGTGAAACTGCATTTACCCAGCAAGCATACTGACTTTGACTTAAATTACATGTAAATTTGGGGCGGTTGGGAGGCGGGTCTGATGAAGATTATGGGGATTAAGCCACCCCCGGACTCCTACTGACAAGTATTTACTAAAGATCTTTCAAGCTCAAATCACTGTGCCTTTCACTGGGGATTTTACAGGCAGAACAAAGATTGAGGAGAATTGAGCACGCTCTAAGGAACGGTGAATTTAATACATTTATAACTTAAATATATATTTAAAAAATTGAAATATGCCAAGATAACTACAGGGCAGCTCTAATGTCATCTCCAGTTCTTTCTCACCAGGCAATGGGTAAAATTCTCAGCAGGAAAGGCTAGGCCTGGTCTTCTGTTGTACCTACTGACCTGCAGCAGTTCTTGGTGGCTTGGTGACTTCCTTCGGTCACAGATGTCACACCAGCCATGGAGGCAACTTTTTCCCTGCTAGCTGTAAGGGACAGAGCCTTAGCCAACCATATTCTCAGAGTGCCGGCTCCTTCTGCCAGTTCACGCCTGTTTAAAACCAAAACTGAGGTGGCAGGAGAACTAGATCTCATCACACAGAGGAATCACCTGCAGAGCTTGGAAAAATACAGTTTCCAAGGCCCTACTGCCGACATTGTGCTAGTGAGCCAGAGGAGGGCCAGGAATCTGCACTCTCTAAACACCCCAGAAGACCCTGAAGCCTATAGGACCACCCCCAGGAAACACTAGTGTGCATGGTGGTTGAGAGCATGAATTCTAGTCGGGCAAGTCTGTGCCCCCGCCATTCAAGTCTCATCCTCTTGATTTTCAGATGAGAGAAGAGCACCTTCCGTTGAGAGGCCCGATGGCCACTCGAGGCCCTGCCGATAATTAGTGGCAAGCTGGGACTGGCGCTCAGGTTTGTGGACCCTAACTCAACGCTTCACCTTGGTGGCAGAGCAGCTCTAGAGGCTGAGGTGTGACCCTTCCCCAGGTCTGCAGCCACCACAGGCCAAGTGGGGGTGCTGTGACTGTGAGAATTAGAAACGACATATGGGCATGCTTGGCACAGAGGAGGCACTCAGAAAACATCTGATGAGTGCACGATCAGACAGTAATTATAGCGGTATCATTTTTGGGGTCCCTTCTCTGGGCCGGGCCCTCTGCTAGTGCTTCTGAGCCCTGCCCTGCAGTAACCACTTACGTGACAGCTACCAGCTCTCCCTGTCCCCATCTCAGGACAAATCAGCACATACAACTCCCTTCATCCAGCCTCTCTCACCTTCCACTCTATCTCCCCATTCCCTGTCTCGGCCTTCACCTTCCTCATCTGTAAAATGGGCATAATCAGCCCTCTCTCACCTGCTATCAGAGGACAAAATGAGATGACACCAGTCCTATAACATCCTCTAAAGGATGTTTCTGACCTCGTTGGTCCTCTCCCCACTAAGGATGACCTGCCACATTAGCAGCAATTAGCCCCAAGGTCAGAGTGGGCTATACTGGGAGTAGGCGGTGTGGTGCTCAGGGCCATCGGGATGCTCAGCCCTCAGATCAGGGCTGCCAGCCCAAGAATGTCCAGAGGGCCAGTGCTGGTGCTGCCTCATGGGTTCTGTGACTGCAAGTGCCCCTGCAGAGCCCTGGGGATTTGTCTTGCCTTGGAGCTGGTGAAGGAAGTTAGAGATATGTGTGTGGGGAGAACGTGGGGGTCAACAGACCTCTGGCAGGTCCTGGGGTACGGGGTCTCTTTGGGTACCCTCATTGTTTCTGCAGTTCCCCAGGGCTCCACGGTCTTCCTGATCAATAGGTCTCAGCAGATTCTGATGTCCCTGCTGGGACAGCCTCCCCTTCTCCCTTCCCCTGCTCCAGTGTAGGGGTAGGTGGTAGAGCATAGGGCAGGGATTCTCAAATGTTGGTATGCTCCAGAGTCACCAGGAAGGAAATGTGGAAATGCGCATCCGAAGGTCCCACCCCAGAGCTCATGATTTAGTGGGTCTGCGGAGAGGCCCCGCAATCCCCCTTTTTAACAACTTCACGCTTTCAAGCCTCCATTTCCTTATCTGTGGAAGGTGCGAACCTGCTTGCCAGCGTGTAGTGAGGAATCCGATTCTGATGAAATGCTTTAGCCAAGTGCCTACCACGCCAGGTGCCTGGTGCAGATAGCTCTGTTCCTGGGCCAGGAGACTTCCCTCCCTGACTTCACCGGAGCACATGTCCCTTTTTATGCTGGGACTGTCCTTGTGCATCTACTGCCTGACTCCTGGCTTGTTCTGGGGGCTGCAGGAGGATGGAGGCGAGTGGGGATGGAGGGGAGCTGAGAAGAGTCAGAGCCTGGCAGCCCCTCCTCACCGTGCACCGCAGGCTGCATGCTTTCATCTCTCACACCCTCGTGCCTTTGCTCTTGCAGGTCCCCTGCCTGGGATGCCACCACTGTCCCGGCTTCTTTATCTGGTAAATTAGAAACTATGTTTCTAGGCTCAATCAACCCAAACAGGACCTCTTCCGTGTGGCTTCCCTCTCTGTTCCTAAGCAACAAGCCAGGAGCCTTTCACACATACCCTTGATAGCACTAGTCAGATTGTGTGGGGATTTGTCTCTCACTCTGTCCGTCTACTTCCAGGCCATGAGGCCTCAAGGGTACACGCTGGGCCTGAGTTGCCCTCAGAATCTGTTATAGTGCCGGCTACAGACACGTTTGTTCAGTAAAGAAATGAAGGAATGATGCCAAGCCGATTCTGCTGCGAGACCCTCAGAGTCACCCTTCAAAGAAGAGGACCGGCCTTGCTTGCTGGTGAAGAGCTCAGCCTTTGGAATCCAAATTCCAATTTCTCCTTTCAAAGCTGTTTGGTTTGCAGTGAATTAACCTCTATACACTTCACTTTCCACACTGTACAATTGGGACTGACGGGGTCTATCTCACACAGTGGTTATGGGCATTGTGTTAGGAAAACCACCCAGTTCTCCTCCTGTGCGTCTCCTTTACTTTCACACAGAACACCAGTTCTGACACATCTGGTCGCTACATGTGTGCGGGGTTTTCCCACACCAACAAGCAGTTCTCTGTGATACCAGCTGCGTGTCCTATAATTTAACTCGATTCTGACACTATCTACCTGAAGATAGAGTCAGATCCCACAGGTTAAGGACTCAGTCCCACAAGACGCTCCCACCCCCCTTCAGATGCCAATCATAAGTAGTAGGTGACCCACAACTTCCATCTGACTTGGCTATACATAGGAGATTCTCATGCCCTCCTCCCCCTTGGATTCGATTATTTGCTAGAACAGCTCACAGAACTGAGGGAAACACTTACGTCTACCAGCTTATTAAGGGATAGGATAAACGGTACAGATGAACAGGCAGGAGAAGAGATACAAGGGCAAGGTCTGGGAGGGGCCCAAGGGCAGGAGCTTCTGCCCAGGTGGAGTTGGGGTATGTCACCCTCCAAGTACATGGATGTGTTCACCCACCTGGAAGCTCTCCGGACCCTGTGCTATCGGGGTTTTTATGGAGGCTTCCTCACGTAGGTATGATCAGTTATTCACTCCATTTCCAGCCCTCTGCCCTCTCTGGAGGATGGGGGCCGGGGCTGAAAATTCTGAGCTTCTAATCATGGCTTGATCAGGCCCCCTCCAAGAGCCATCCAGGAGCCCACCCAGAACAAAAGATGCTCCTATCCCCTAGGAAATTAGAAGGGTTTCAGGAGCCCTGTGTCAGGAACTGGGGGCAGAGACCAATATGCCTATTTTCTCTTATCTCACAGGCACCAAATGAGTCAGTGCCTGTGAAGTATTTGGCACAGTGGCAGACACGTGCTAAATCGCCAACAAACCCCAACAATTATAATTCTCGTCAAATGGCCTGGTCAAGCCATACAGACTACAGTTGATTTTTATTTTGTTTTTTGTGTGTACTCTTCAAATTCTCCACTGTGAACATACATTACTATTCTAACCAGGAAAACATGTATGCACCTGCTGGTGTGCCCTGCCCACCAGGCCCGACTCATTTGGGCTTGCATTCTAGATCCCCAGAAGGCTAAATTGACCAGGCTCCTTTTGGAGTCTGTAAATTGGATGGATTCCTATTGTGAAGTGACCACTAAGAGCTTGAAAATGCAGTAAAAGATTACTGTCTGAGAGTTAAATTGTAAGGCAAATACAACGGATTCTAATCAAATAGCGAGTACCACCACTAGGCTTCACCTGGACCGGGCACAGTGCTCTTCACGTGTGTTCTCTCATTTAATCCCCACGACAGTCTTCTGAGTAGGCAATATTATCCACATGTTTTTTCAGTTTAATATTGAGTTTTAAGGAGCTTAAGGAACTTCCTCATGTCCTGCAGCAAAACCGCAATTAGGAGCCAGTCTGCCTGCCTTCAGAGTCCACCCTCTTAACCCTCTTTAAATCCACTTGAAAAAGAATTCCCCTTAAGCCAGTAACGCTTGACTGCAATGTTATGTGTTGATAGAAAAATGTATGTGTTCAAAAATTATGATGCTCTTCTCCTTCATGAACAATTTAGTCTTAAAATCATTAAGTGGTTAGAGCAAGGAAAGTGTCCTTGGGGATATACAGCTTCCTATGGTGTGTTGGCACCCATGATAAGTGAGGAGATGGACAGATGGCCAAGCAGTGACTCCCACAGGCAGCAGGACAGAGCGTGGGAGAGGTAGCACTAAATGCAGGACTTTGACTCCGTATATTTCTCTATTGTCTGAGTTTTAAAAAATGAATATGTAATCACAAACAACTTCCATCATCTTTATTTCTTTTTTTCTGAGGAAGATTCGCCCTGAGCTAACATTTGCTGCCAATCCTCCTCTTTTGTTTTTTTTTTTGTATGTGAGCCACTGGCACAGCATGGCCACTGACAGACGAGTAGTGTAGCTCCATGCCCACAGGGTCTGCATCATCTTTATTTTTAAAATTAAAAATTTTAAAGGAGAGTAGAAACTGAGAGGAGTGGTGGCCTGTTTTGGGCTTTCCCTCCTTGGCACCCCTGCAAGGCTGGGAAGGTGTGAGCTGGCGCCCACCACCTGGGAACGGGAGTGTTGATGCCAGGAGCAGGGACATGCGTCCATGACTGTCAGCACCCACTCAGGCTTGAACAATGGGCCTGGGGGCTGGGGTTCCCTGGGTAGCTTCTTCAGCCTCTGCACCACATGCTCGGAGATTCACACCCACAGGGTCCATCTGGCTCATCTCTGGGGCTCTCTGAGTCAGCGATATTCCTGAGTACTTTTGAAAGTATACCGAAGTCATTCTCACATCTCTCCTGTCTTTGCTGACAAAACCTGGGGATTAAGGGCAGGATGTCTGGCTGCTCTTGGAAAAAGTGGTTTTCCTGTCTTAGCAATGACCTTTCCACAACACTTTCCCTGTCCAAATGTCCCACCATTGAATCTCTCCTATGAAGAGACTCTAAATTACTTCCTTTGAATCTAGCTGTTGTGAGTGGGTTTCTATTTGAGATAAGAGAAATAGCTACTATTTATCCAGTTCCTATTGAGGGCCAGGTGCATTATCTCACTGCATCCTCACAATAGCCCTGAAAGGTAGACGTGGGAGCAGAGAAAAACATTTTGAATGACTTTCCCACGGTCACCCCACGTAAGTGTTAGAGCTAAGGCACCGAACCCGATTTTCTGACCAAAACCCAGATTGAGCTTTTCCAATATGCCAAACGGCCTTTCTGTTATGCTTCAACAGTTTGGGATTTTCTCATTTTCAAACCATGTTTGAAATGCTGTTAGACTTTTTTTTTTAAACAAAAAAAAAAGGATTGAGTGTTTTCTACGTGCTGGCACTATGTTTAGTGACTTTGTTTACACAATCTACTTTAATCCTCACCAAAACCCCATGACTCTTATGTTACAGATGAGGAAAGCAAGGACTAGAGGAGGCAGGAACCAAGGCCACACAGCAGTCAGTGGGTGGCCTTGAGACAACTCCAGAAGCTTGTCTTAAGCACCCATTCCTGCAACCACTTGATTATGTCCCTCACCCCAAAACTAAGAGGACATTCTCATTGGATTGTGAAGATTTAGTGAGCCAATGTTTATTTTTAAATGCCGGCCCAGAGGTGCAAATACTAATTCCTTTCTTCTTTCTGTCTGGGTTCCAGGGATCTAGTGCAGGACAGTATGGGACAGGATTTAGGTCCCAGAAACACAGACTTTAGAGGCTATTTAGTCTGAGCCCCTCACGGAGCAGACGGCCCAGGGAAGTGAAATGACAGATGGAAACGAAGCCTTAGTCTTTCTCTGCTTCCCCTATCTTTTGCCATCATCATTGCTAGGAAACCCCATGAAGCCAGGAGCCTGTTGGTTTGTTCAACTTTATATCCCCACCATTGCTCACAGTAGGAGTTTGAAAAGCCTTCGTTGAATGAATGGATGCCAACCTCATCACGCAGCTGAGCAGAGTTTGAAGTCATGAAGGCTCCTCGCGGTAACTTTGTATCTAGGGAAAAACCTTCCATCTTTGGCTCCCTGCCCCAACTCATCAATGCTCAGGAGTGACTCACCGGCTTGGTACAGAGCCCAGTTCCCCAGCTCATGTGCTGCACAAAGACTGCCCCAGGCCAAGTGAGGGATTAACCACCTGGCATAGACTACATGCCTGAAAGCAGGCACGGTACAGTGGAAGGAGCCCTGAGCTGAAAGTCTGTGACCTGGGTCGTATACTCTCAGCCTCCTCCTCTCTGGGCCTAGCCTTCCTGGGATCTAAAAGGAAGGAGTGGACTAGACGAGCTGTGACCTTTATACAGAGGGCTTTATGCAGCAGAAAGACAAAGTGAGGGGGAGTGTGAATTCATGGGCAGTGGGACTCGCTGCCCCAAGCTGGTGTCCATCTTCAGCAAGAGCTCAGAATCAGCTGCCACAAAAGAAAACCTGACATTTACTGAGCGCTGTGCTAGTTGACTTGCCTTTGTACTATTCTGTGGGATCCTCAGAACAAGCTTGTGTGGAATACTCTTCAGCAATAAAAAGGAACAAACTATTGATACATGCAACAACTTGCATGGCTCTCCAGGGCATTACGCTGAGTAAAAAGAGGCCATTTCAAAAGGCTATGTGTTGTAAGATTCCATTTATATAGCATTCTGGAGATGACAAAATCGTAGAGCTAGAAATGGGTTAGCGGTTGCAGGGACTGGGGATGCGTGGCTGGAGTCCTGACTATAAAGGGGTAGCGTGAAGAAGTTCTTTTGTAGTTCTGGAACAGTTCTGTGTCTTGATTGTGGTGGTGGGCACACGAATCTAGACATGCGATGAAATTGCATGGAACTATGCACACTCACTCATACACAAATGAGTGCATGTAAAACTGGTGAAATCTGAATAAAGTCTGTGGATTGTGCCAATGTCAACTTCCCGGTTTGGATACTGTGCTATAATTATGTAAGGTGTTACCACTGGGAAGAGCTGGGTGAAGGGCAGAGGAACCTCTCTGTACTATTTTTGGAACTTCCGTGGATCTATAATTATTTCCAAAGTAAAGGTTTAAAAAAAAGCCTATGAGATATTACTATCCCATTTTACTGAGGCTCGTGGAGGTCATATGGCTCTAGCAGGAAAGCAGGGATCTGATTCCACTTCTCTGACCCCAGAGTTACAAGCTTCTCCTCTGCCATCAGGCCGTGAGTGTGGAAAGGGAGCTGTCAGAGGCCGGCCCATACAGTCCCAAGTTCTCCACTTTAGCTTCGTTGGTTTCTCTGGGGAGCCGTCCAGTGTCTGCTCCTGCCCAGGGAGCACATGGAGTATTCATTTTTTTCCAGTGGGCAGTGACTCAGCCAGCTTAGTTGTGGGCAAGCCCTTTTGGAGGGACTCTACCATGTACTCTTGTTACACTTCTGTACCCACCTTCATCAAGGCTTTGGTTGAAGGAGAAGAATGACCCTGAGCACCTGCAGTTTGATTGCTCTCAGAGGAGTAAACAGACTTCTTCAGCCACATGTTTACTTTCTCTCAGTTCCTTCCCATTTCGCTTCATCTTGCTACCTGCTGGCACCTGCTAGGCTGAGGTTGGGGTGGGGAGGTGTACTGTGAGGACACTAAGACAAGAGGTCTGAATTTAACAGAGTCAGTCTACAGCCTGTTTGAGGAGAATAAGGATAAGTAGCAAAAAAACAAACAAAACAACAACAATCAAGGGGAGGGAGCATGTGGGTTGGGGAAGCAGCCACTATCTCTCACTGCAGATTAAAGCTGCTTCAGGGGGAGGTGGTGTGTAATGTGCATCTCATTGTGAGCAGGTAGTTTAAGTACTCACAGACTTGTTGAGTTTTAAGAGAACAGAGAATATGCACATGGTTAATTCCAACGAGAGGGACAGATAATCTTTCAGACAGGTGAGAATTTAGGGGAAAAGAATTCTGGGCCAAAGAAAGATGTCAGCAAAGACACAAGTAGATTAAAGTGCATGCATTTGGGTGGGAGCAGACGTGGGTAAAAGAGTCTGTTTTGACGTGTTCCATCCAATATGGTAGCCACTGGCCACATGTGACTACTGAGCACCTTAAATGTGGCTAGTCTGAAATGCGACGTGCTCTAAGTGTAAAATACACACTCGATCATAGATTTAGTACCCAAAAATGTACACTATCTCAATACTTTCTATGTTGATTACATGTTTAAATGTTATTTTGGTTAAAATAACTATTAACACTAATTTCACTCGTTTCATTTTACTATTTTTTTTAAAGATTGGCACCTGAGCTAACATCTGTCGCCAATATTCTTTTTTTCCTCTCTTCTTCTCCCCAAAGCCCTCTAGAATATAGTTGTATATTCCAGTTGTAGGTCCTTCTAGCTCTGTTATGTGGGACACCACGTCAGCATGACCTGACAAGTGGTGCCAGGTCCGTGCCCAGGATCCAAACTGGGGAAACCCTGCACTGCCAAAGCGGAGCACGTGAACTTAACCCCTGGGCCATGGGGCTGACCCCTACATTTTACATTGTATGTGGCTACCAGAAAATTTAAATTAAAATTTAAAATGAAAAATTCTTCATTTTCTAGTGGACAGCCTTCTGGACCATCCTTTTTCTGTCTAATGCTTACTCTTTTTTCTGCTCCCCTTTACAGCAGCCACAATTTTGTATTTTCTTAAATGAAGCTTCTCTTTTCTCAAGGAGTGATATTATTTATAAAGTACTTTGAAAAATGGTAAAGAGCCTCAAGGGCCTCCTGCTTAACGATGCTTCCTTTGTAACAGTTTAGATATTCAAAACGAACAATTGCGATGAATGTTAACACATCTTTACACACAGGTCTCTCTACCTCTGAAATTGCCATCCGAACATTTCCTTTCCAGTTCCTGAAGTTTCCATGGAAGCTCAGTTCGGTTGGACTCTGCTCCCCGAGGTAATGCAAATTACATATCTGGGGATTTGGAAGTGATTTTTGATAGCACTTTGGTTTCTCTCGTTTTCTTTTCCTCCAGTCTGAGAAAAGAGACTGAAACATTGGACCAGGGCTCTTGGAAAATGTATTTTGATTTTCCTTCATTCACTGAACGTGACTTGCTTCTCCTTTCCCTGAGGGCTTTGCAGTTTCTACTGTACCACAAAGGAGCATTTATTTGTTCCTTCTCTTTTCTCATCTCACTTCCAAGAAGGGGAACTCAGAACTCTGATGTTATTTGAAAGAAGTGGTAGGACCTGAATCAACAAATTCTCCATTCTGTAGTTAGTTGCTGTAATTCGGTTTTATTAAGGGGGCGCAGAGCTGCCGGCCCAGCTCAGCAGCCTCCAGCTCAGTGTCTCTCCCTACCCACTGCCCTCACTCCTGGGTGATGGTCATGCTGGTGATGGCATGGGGGAAGCATTGTAGACTAAGCCTCTTTCCCGGCTGGGCACAAATCATGAACAGAAAAGCCATCACCACTCTCCTCTTACTACAATGGCATCAGTTTTTCAAATTGTTACCGGCACTTTTGGTTCTTAATGTCCCCCAGGTTGGAAATCAAGAGAGACAACAAACAGGAGTAGAAAAGAAAAGTTTATTAGCTTATGCATAGGACAGGCATAAGGGAGCCGGTGAGGAGAGGAAAGGGGCAGGCGAGCGGCTCTTTAGGGAGTGGGATTGTGGGGCTTATATTACGCAAAGGCCAGGGAGGAGGGCCTTGTCATGGCATGTAGAGGTGGGGCTGTGCTTGCGCCTGTGTACTACATGCAACGCATGCATCATTAGCACCCTAGCTATCCACCCTGGGTGTGATTTTTACTACGCTAATGGGGCATCCTCAGTGGACTCCTGGGTGCTAGGACAGATGCGTAAGCCCAGGAACGTCCAGAGGCTTGGTGGCCTCTATCTGATTCTCCTAGCTTGACGACTGGTTAGGGGCCTTATCTTGTTAGGCCAAGGGCCTTGCAGATGGCCCTGTCTCGTTAGGCTCGTTCCTGTCTCAAAATCAACAGCAGGCCCAACTGCAGGGTTCAAATAATGTGGTGTATGTTAGAACAGAACCCCTAGAAAATGAAGTGAGGCTCTCAAATGTCAATTAGCATGGGTGCAGATGAAGACCTCACCAACCAGGAAAGTTCCTTACAAGTGTTTTAGAAAGGGCCCCGGTTAAGCCCTCAGTTACTAAAGTGGGAGAAGCAAATGGAGGATGCATTGTACTTGACCATCTCGAATTGGGCAAAATGCAGGGAGCAGTGGTGGAGAGTGATGATCAGCCTTGGGGACAGCTCCCTTCTAATCCAATGCTCTCGTCCACACTGGGCATTCTCAGAAGATATTCAGGGCAGAGATGAGGTATAAATAAGTCCTTAGGGTCTGGGTGTCAGGCTGTGGGCCAGGTGCTGGGACTACAAGGATGAGCAAGGCATCATCCTAGCCTTTAGAGTCTTCCCAGGCTGGTGGGGGACAGACAAGGACACCATCACAATGCTGCAATGTACTCAGCACTGAGGCAATATGTAATCGCAAGCACAGGAGGGACATCTGAACTGGGGGCAGAGGAGGGGGAAGGGCACAAAGAGCTTCCTGCAGCGGATGCTGAAGATTTTATTTTTTATTTTTTGGTGGTAAAATACGCATAACACAATTCACCATTTGAACCATCTTCAAGTTTCAGTTCAGTAGGGTTAAGTACATTCACATTGTTGTGCCACCATCTGGAACTTTTCATTTTGCAAAACTGCACTCCATACCCATCAAACAACATCCCCAGCTCCTGGCAACCACCACTCTACTTTCTGTCTCTATGAATTTCACTGCTCTAGGCACCTCATAGAAGTGGAATCATACGTATTTGTGTTATGGTGACTGGCTTATTTCACTGAGAATCATGTCCTCAAAGATCATCAATGTTGCAGCGTGTGTCAGAATTTCCTTCCTGTTTAAGGAGGGTATGTATGTACTGCATTTTCTTTATTTGTCTATCCATCAATGGACATTTCGGTTGCTTCTACCTCTTGGCTATTGTGAATAATGGTGCTATGGATATAGGTACACAAATACCTCTTCAAGATCCTACTTTCAATTCTCTTGGCTATACACACTGCTATGGACTGAACTGTCTGTCCCCCACCAAATTGATATGTTGAAGCCCTAACCAACCCTCAGTGTAACTGTATTTGGAGACAAGGTTAAATGAGGTCAAGGTTGTGGTCCTAATCCCATAGGACTGGTAGCCTTACAAGAAGAGGAAGAGAGGCATCTCCCCCAACCCACCTATTGCATGCACCAAGGAAAGGCCATGTGAGGGCATAACAAGAGGCGGCTGTCTGCAAGCCAGGAACAGAGTCCTCAACAGAAACTGAATTGGCTGGAACCTCAATCTTGGACTTCTAGTCTCCAGAACTGTGAGAAAACAAATTTCTGTTGTTGAAGCCACCCAGCCTGTGGCATTTCGTTATGGCAGCCTGAGCTGACTAATATATACCCAGAAGTAGAAATGCTGGATCATATGGTAATTCTATACTTAATTTTTTGAGGACCTGCCCATACTGTTTTCCATAGTGGCTGCACCATTTTACATTCCCACCAACATGGAGATGACTTTTAAAAAGAAGATAAGAGGAGGGTGGGGACAGAGAAAAGCACCTGAGAAAGCAGAGAGGCCTTTAGGAACAGTACAAGTGGCTGCATCAGAGACAGGAGGGATGGCGGTAGGGGAGGAGCCTGAAGAAGCAGCAAGAGGTGGGGCCTTGTGTAGCCAAAACCGAAAGTTTGTTCTTTATTCCCAAATCCATGAAGAGTCCTGAGGGATTTAAAATGGTGGGGGGAGAGCGGGCTGGGGAGCGGTAGGGAGAGTTGGCATAATCAGATTTGCATTTTAAAAAGTCCATTGACAGGAATGTGGAAGATGGGTTAGACATGGCAAGACTATTAGAGAAATTCGGGAAAGAAGTGACAAGAGCCTGAAAGATAGCACTGGGAATGGAGAGAGGCCTGAGAAGGATATTCAAGAGGTTAAACTATAGGCCCAGAGACAGGGCAGGATTTAGGATAACTTCTCTGGCAGACAGACCCCAAGGTGGCCCCGTGATTCCCCTGACTTTCATGCCCTGTGTAATCTTCTCCCCATGAGTGTGGGCAAGACTTATGACTTGCTTCTAAGCAACAGAATGTGGCAAAGGTGAAGGGATTTCACAGATGTTAACTAAGCTCCCAAAGCAGCTGATTTTGAGTCAATCAAAAGGGAGAGCATCCTGAGTGGCCTGACTTACTTAATAAGGGAAAAACTCTTAAAAGAGTGACTGGGCCCACCCAGAGACGAGAGAGAATCCTTACGGGTTTGACGATGTAAGCAGCCGTGTTAGAGAGACTCATGTGACAATGAACTGTGGGTGGCCTCCAGCCAACAGTCAGTAACAAGCAGACAATCACAAGGAAATGAATTCTGCCAGCAACCTGAGGGAAGCTTGGAAGTGGCTCCTTCCCCAGTTGAGCCTGCAGATGAGAACACAGCCTGTCCATGTCCAGAAAACTGGAAGATAATAAATACGTGTTGCTTTAAGCTGCTCAAGTTGTGGTAATTGTTATGGAACAAGAGAAAACTAATACAACTTTGAAGGTTCCTGGGGGTGTCACCCTAGGAAACAGTTGGGGAGAAGGAAGAGGTGATGATAGTTGCAGCTAGCATTTATGGATTACTTACTATATGCCAGGCACTGTGCCCAGATTTCAAATGGCTCCGATCTATTACCCACAACAGTAAATTGTGTTAATTGACCATTGTACAAGGGCGTTCCCCTCTTGAGAGAAGTGGGCAGGCCAATCCACGTTTAGCAGCATTTAGTCTCTACTCCTTCCTCTCCAAGCCCAGGCAAACAATCCTCAATCAGGAAGCATGTGATTTCTGCTTTAGAAATTCCAGAGTCTGTGGGCCCTTAATCAAAGACTTTCTTCCTTTACTTACTGCCAGCTGGATTTTAGTGGGAGCCATAAAGCCTACGGAATTTATGTATCCAGCAGAGAGGAATGAGCCTCAAGACATTTCAGGACTCATCTTCTGTTATACCTTCCTTGAAGAGAAGGCAAGAAATATTAAGACACATTTTCCATTACTCAGAGTTGTTTTATTTAGGTGGAGACAACAGTGCAGAATTAAAACAGTGTTTCACTTTTTTCTATAGACACAGCAGCCTTGATTTTCAGCCTTTCATCCCTCCTTAAAGAGGAGTCAGTCTGATCAGAATACAGAACTTGGACAAGTGACTCATGTGGAGATATGAAACATAATAGTGATAACCACCAAAACGTGAAGTTTTCAAGATTCTTGTGCTTTTTAAAAAAGGATCATTTTCTAACCCCATGATATGATCTCATCCTTCAATCTTTGTGGACTAGAAACCAATCGGTCTCACCAAATGACACAGCAAAAAGAACAGACATATTTTTCTTTAAAAGGTCTTAAGAAATTTAGTCATTAAAAAGAATTCAAATTATGCCTCAAGCACCACTTTACAGAATACGTTAAATTGTAATTACGGTGCTTTTAAAAAGCCAACTTATTAAAGAGGAGCTGATGGCTTCAGTTTTTGTAGGGAACACTTGTGTCAAATTCTACAAGGGTTTTTCCTCCTCTGATGGGCAAGGGGAAAGCACTCAAGACACGAGAAACTTTTATAACTTTCAGGAACTTGAAGAACAATTACTGATCAAATCTCATGCTTTAACTGACAAAGTATTTTTACAGCTAAAAAGAAAACCCAGAAACACAATACATCTCATTTAAAGCAGGCAGGACAAACCAATCATGAATTAACATCTATTATATTTCACAAATGACACAATATCATCTTGGCCAACCTTTTTTAACGGTTTCACTTTACTTGTCAAAAATAGGGTCAAAATGCCAATGATGGCCCAGAAGGAGCCATTTCATCTCAATGCCCTCAAATGAAACCTCAATTACTGGTAATTGCACACTTCAATCAATGTCCCTTTTCAAGAGGTTATTCTGGGAAATTATGGAGATCAGGACCTTTAAAACTGGCCCCATGGTGTAGTGGTTAAGTTTGGCGTACTACGCTTTGGTGTCCTGGATTTGCGGGTTCAGATCCTGAGCATGGACCTAGACTACTGGTCAGCCATGCTGTAGCGGCAACCCACATACAAAATCGAGGAAGACTGACACAGATGTTAGCTCAGGGCTGATCTTCGTCAAGCAAAAGAACAGGAAAATTGGCAACAGATGTTAGCTCAGGCCGACTGTTCCTCAGCAAAAAAACCACAAAACTTCAATTTCCCTAATCATTGCAGGCAACACTGAACTTGTATTGAACTTGAAAAGTGCTCACAACTTACTCCACAATAAAAAGCTAAGAACTGGCACTACTTATATGAGCAAACCTATTCATTTACAGAAATATTCCTCCCCCTACGAAAAGGCTAAATGAGTTCCCCTGCCCTTGCCTTTTAAAATCAAATCACAATTGCCAACAAACTAGGACGTATCACAGCAGGGTGTTCATTCATTCCACAAACCTTCACAGAATGCCTATGACACACCAGTCACTGTTTTAGGAGATTGTGATACAGCAGTGGATAAAAACTCCCACCCTCATAGATCTTCAATTTACCCTGAACTGACAAAAAGCAAAATTAACTAAACACAAATGCATTTATTTAAAAAGTTGTGCAACAGTCCGCCTCCAAGAGCTGAACTAATTCTCACAGGAACGAGGCCCACCATGCCCTGCTGCCACGCCCTGGCTCATTCTTGGACAGCAGAGAATCCTCAGTGAGCAGGTAATTTCACAAACAAACCATGATCATGCAATAAGACCCACCATATAGGCGGAAGTTTCTAGCATTCTCACAGTACAACTACAAAGTAGGACAAAACATTTACCCAGTGTTATGCGCAGCCTCCCCACGTTCCAGTGAGACTGAACACAGACAATGATTTGGATCTGGAATAAGATAATACCTGGTGGCCAGGGAGCAAACAGAGGTCAGTGCCAGCTGCCCGATCAGTCCAGGCAACTGCCACCCACTCAGTCTCCTAACTGACTCTTTTTAGCCTGACTCTAGAAAATGCAGTCAGTTACTCCAAAGGTACCGTTCACTCAAAAGGTGCAAATACGACTTCACTACACAAACATCAGCAGCTGAGACCTACTGTTGGAAGCAGCAGCTTCCACAAGGATAATGGGAGCGTCCATTCTCCGCTGTGTGGCTTGGTCTTCAGCCATTAGAGCAGAGCTTCTCGACGTTGGGTGCGAGGACTATGGTGACCCCGGAAGGTGTATTTAGTGCTGTGCATCTATCTGAGGAGAGGATTCATAGCTTTTAAA
The DNA here is from genome assembly GCF_021613505.1 of Equus quagga. NCBI lineage: Eukaryota > Metazoa > Chordata > Mammalia > Perissodactyla > Equidae > Equus > Equus quagga. The sequence continues at coordinate 45,465,622 of NC_060280.1, read as the reverse complement.
CTCTTTGCAAGAGGGTTTATCACCTCCCAAAAATTTAGGAACCTCTATATTGGAGGGTCTCTGCCTGTCCCTTGGGAAAATTAAACATGCAGCGGGACACTGCTTTCAGAACGACCAGTCCCAGCTGCAACACTAGTGTTGTGCCTCTGGTTTAGAGGCCTCGTGATGATTTACCAGAAGACATGAGCTGGAAACAAAGTTAGTAACCCTGGTGTGGACATTTAGGATCTGTCTGTCCCCTTTTATAAAGCAATGAAGGCCTCCTCAGCCTCAAGAAACTGGCTCCTCTAAAGTAGTCCCCTAGGCCAGCAACTCACCATGGATGGATGAATTAACTCTCCTAAGAACACTTTTTCCCAAGCCGAAATGTATGACCACACATTCATATCAGCCTTTGAGAGCCACAACGGTTGTTCGTGGGCAAGTCCATGTCCCCCATAAGCCTGTCCTCCCCACTTTCAGCAAGGTAAGGTACAAAAGGCGAGTAGAGCTCTTACTGTTGAAAATCACTGTCGGTTATTGTTTTGTCCAAGCTTCAGCCTGGGGGATTTGTGGCTAAAGAATCTCTAGGAAAAACTGTAACTAGATCTCAAAACCATCAGCTACAGAAACTACAGGAGAGAGAAAAACAATATGGTGTCTCCAAGAACACAGAGCATTTGCTGGGAATTTTCTGGAAGGGCTTTTCTTGTGGCTACTCTTCCTCTTGGTATCTGTCTGTCTTCAATGCCTTTTACTAGACTCTGAATTCCTCAAAGATGGGGCCTGCCTTATTCATATCTGCAGAGACAGTGACTACTGGCATGATATACAAGACGTCACAGACTCTATTGGACCCTACTGGAGCTCAGAGAGTAGGAACGGGGAAATAAAAGAGAGGCCAAGGACTCCAATTATACTAATTCTGATAAAAGGACTACACGTGACAGGGCTTAGAGTTCCTGGTCTCCTAAAATAATGTATCCCCTTTTACCACTTCCAAATACAAATTAGGGGCAGTCTATAGAGAAGATGAGGCCTTTTGTGGGGGGGAAAAGCATATCATAGAAAAATAGATTCCTGAAATCTTTTCAGACTATAAAAAGAAACCAGTGTAGAGAAACGTGATGGAACATTTCAGATACAGTGATATAAAAATGTAGCAAAATCGATTATTTAGGCTACTACCATTTCTAAGTCACACTATAATCCAACAGTAATAAATATCATGTAATAATAATGTAAAGCACTGATTGCATCCTTGATATTTATCATTAGCTTTCCATCTCAGAAACCATTACAGAAGCACAAATAAAATCTGCTTTTGTGAATATTCTAAAAGGCAGAAAGAGCAGCTTACATAACTTTCGTTCTTCACAAAATAGTAAATAGATTAGGCAAACGACTAATTTAAGGGCAAATGTAAACTTTGAGGTTTCTGAGGATTACGCACTTTAGCAATGTGTTAACTTTCTAAGAGCAAAAACAAGGAGGTCAACAGATGTAATTTTAAAGAATTTTATATAAAATGTATAAACATAGTTAGGATCTATTTACATGGTCAGAATTGTGGAAAGTTTTTTTTATATATTCTGAATCGGCCTTAAATGTTTAAGAAATAATGCTTGGGTGTTACATTATATACCCATTTGTAACATTTATTCTATAATTCTCCATCATTGTTAGAATGTTCTTCCTAAATGGCCTCAATTCTGACATCATACGATTTTAAATTAAAAAGGATTTCTTAAATATGTGCTTAAATATAAAAGAAAAGAAACTGCTAAGTTGTTCTGGTTCCAAGCAGACTATATTGCAGGTGTCATTTACACGTTCTGATCGTAATAGGCAAAATGTCCCTCACTTTAAGCATTGTGTGTGCTGTTAATTTATTTAAGTAACATCCTGTTTCAAATGCTTTTGATAAGAGGATTTGAATTCCCTGCAGAAAACCCCTTGGAAAGTGATTGAATTAATTTGTTCAACGAGTTCAGATTTTCCTAGTGGGCTCTTCTAGAAGAGTTCCTTCCTATACAGAAGTCACACTTAAACAGCCTTTAGAGCATCTCGTTAACTAAGTTTTCAGTCAGAGCAGTGTTTGGGCCACTGCCCTTTGCAGCAGAATGCAAGCAGCAGTGGTTAGAGGATTTCCATTAGCCAAGGCCGACCAGCAGCAGCGCAGAGAGAGCCTGTGGGCAAGACCCACGGCACCAGCATTACTCCCATTTAGGACACTGCCAAGGACATGTCCACCTGTGGGTCCACAGGTAGCCTGTCAATGTTTTTCTTGTCCAACAGTAGTTAAGGGTACATAGGAGATTCATATTAAATTATATCCTGACATGTTTATTACTATTTCATAAAACAAAACAAAAAAAAACCTCCTGAAGTCCTCGCTTTCCAGTAGGTCCGAGTCTTGTCGCACCATCTGTTCAGAAAGGCATTTCTCTGAGGCACTAAAAGTGCTCCTACTCTTACTTTTGAGTAGTTTTTCCACTTTTCATTTGATGAGGACAAGGACTTACACATAGATTCTTGCTCCGGTTTATGTATCTCCACGTTGCTTCTCTAGAAAGTTCATGAAAGATTCTTCCCCAACATTTTGTTGACCATCATTTGCATTAGGGACTCAGGAAGACGTGCTCAGTATCTCTACGAATAACCATTGACTGCAAACCAGCTGGGAGCCTGACAGAGGTGCTTCAGCCAAAATGAATCCCACATCACAGAAGTCACAGATCTGAAGTTCAAGGAAGACATCAGCAGCAGGAAGAATCCAGAAGTCTCTGTCGAGGATTCTTCTCTCCATTATTTGCTTTAGTCTCACTGTGTACATTCAAATCTGTCAAAATGGAAAACAAATATTTATGACAGAGGTCACACAGGAGGAACCACGGGCACTAATTAACTTCTCTTCTGCTATCAATCTACCTCATGTTCTTTGCCTTACTAGGTTTTGCTTCTTAGCCAAATCTCACAGCACAGTGAAGTTAGGCCAGGGCAACAATTACATCAATAAACTTTCAGTCCCTTTTGAACCAGACCGAGAATGAAAGACAAGAGGGTACAGGGAGACAAGCCAGTAAAACAAGACAAAAATAAGTGAGAATGACAGCAACAAGAAATTCTTTTTTTTTTTTTTTTTTGAGGAAGATTAGCCCTCAGCTAACTGCTGCCAATCCTCCTCTTTTTGCTGAGGAAGACTGGCCCTGAGCTAACATCCATACCCATCTTCCTCTACCTTATATATGGGACGCAGAACACAGCATGGCGTGCCAAGCAGTGCCATGTCTGTACCCGGGATCCAAACCGGTGAACCCTGGGCTGCCGAGAAGTGGAACATGCACACTTAACCGCTGCGCCACCGGGCCGGCCCCAACAACAAGGAATTCTTGAGCAAGGGGCAAAGTATGAGACAGAGAAAGAGAAACTTCAAATATGAAAAGGAAGAGAGAACAGTCTAGAGAAAGCACAGATCTTTCCTTCTTTGGAGATTTGGGGCAGCACCAATTCTTTCCTGCTCTGTCAGTACTGAAAGACCCTAATGGGAAAATGGATTAACAATAGTGGGTGGGGTTAAGACTGTCAATCATTCATAAAAGGCAGCTGCAAAGGCGCTTGGTGGGCTTCCTCAGCCTCGGCCCTGACAGGCCACCCTACCTTTGAGCTCTGACATCTGGTTCCCCAGCTCCTTTCCCATCATCTGCACAGCCCTGGGAATTTTGCCATCGACAACATCCATCTTGATCGTGCCGAGGTTGGTCAGGAGCAGCATGGGGTCGATGCCCTGACCACTGCTTTTAATATTCTCCAGTACCTTCAGACACTTGTATGACTTGAGTTCACTTATATTCTCCTCCAAGAAAAGATTGTAGAGGCTCATGTCGTTGTACCTTTCAGACTTGAAATGCAGAACTCCGAAAGTGGGCAGGATTTCGTACACTTTGAGAACATCTGTCTTCTGTCGGAATGGAACAAACAGCGTGTAGACAACGACGGGAGCCAGCAGAACGTAAACCACAAGGTTGATGAAACTGAGCAACTGGAAGATGCCGACTGCAACAAGTTTGCACTGAAACCGATCAGGGACAGTGCTGTCATTTCTCAGGATCCCAGATTTGATGCTGCAGACAAACTCATCCGAGAGGGAGGAGAGGCTAAAGTAATAGCCCAGGTAGACACAGGCTAACAGTATAATACTGAGGGTTAGCACCCGGCAGCTGAGGTACCTGACGATTAAATCTTTAGAGTTTTTCTTTGTCTTCAAGTACTGCTCCACAATTGGGTACTTGAAGTGGCTTTCAGATATCTCCCACAAACTAAAAAAAATGAACAAAAATGTAAACCCTTACCAAGGCCATCAAAGATATACCCACATTCAGCCACACCCCACTAAAACCCTCAAATGCCTTCTCTCCTGTACTTCTCTACCTGTAACTTCAGTAGAATACCAGGGAATAAAATCAGGTTTTAAAAAAAAGGAAGAAGGAAAAGCAATAATAAAACACTTTTCCCCTTAATATTTTAAAGGTCTAGTTAGTTAAATGAGTTATATTTGTAAATTCTTAGAACACCTGGCACCTAGTAAATGTTAAATGTTTGTTAAATAAATTTGATATTTCTTATTCTGCTTTTTTTTAAACTACCATTTTGCACTCATGTGTGCAGAATAAGGAAAAGAATTTCCCAGCCCAACTGGAACACATATGCCTCCTATGGGTGAGGGGCGGGAGGCGACAGCTGAGTGTGTGTGGGCTCAGACTGCGGGGCCTGACAGACCTGGTCCAGGTCCCAGCTCTCCCACTAATAGCTAGAGGACAGTGCTTCCAACTGGAAAACTAATAATAAATGCATTTAGTTGAAACGATGCTCTGAGGGTGAAATGAGATAATGTACTTAGAGAACTCAACACAGTGTCTGGAATATATTAAGTATTTTAAAAATGAGAGCTATTAATATTCTTGTTACTATTGTTGATAATAAGAACCAGAGGAAGAATGTCAAAGAGGCAACACACTGCCTATTTGTTCCCTACTTCTCTCGCAGGGGTCTCTGAGCTCAGCAGCCTCATCATCCATTGCGCTTCTCCATTAAGGAGTAGGTCAAAGCAAGCAGGCCACACCTAGTTCCGTAACCTGCCACCCCTACTAGAACTGCATGTGAGAAGATGTGACAGTGATGTTTCACTCAACAAGGGAAGGACTCAACATGAGGACAGGTGTTGGGACAGACAGGTAGGGGAGAGATTTGGGAGAGCAGCCCTTCCTGTCTCCCAGAGAGCGTCAGTAGGTGAGTGATGGCCCCCCATCTACCAGCTATGGGAGCCCTGAGCTCAAACAGGCAGGAGAAGGGCAGAGAACTCGTACCCCAAAACCTGGCAAGACAGCTGCTGGGGGGTAAGTTACCTTTGCCCTGCGTTCTCATTAACACCCGGAACTGGGCTGGCACCATCTGTCACATCGAGGTCGTGCATGCTCTTTGCGGCTTTAATGGCGCGGTTGTAAACCTTGTCAAGTTCTTCCATGATAAACTTCAAATCTGAGCAAAGATGAGGAGCAGCTGTGAAACGCCAGAACAGGGAGGGCAGGTACAGGAGGATCGCCACCAGCAACAGGATGTAGGGGAAAAACTGGAAAACAAGGGAGCAAACCATGGGATTAACGGTCCCCCATCGAAGTAACCTAACTGTGCTAAGTGCTGCTCTCGCTTTTCTCATCTTGAGACAAATGTGAGTGCCCATGTCACTCATGGAAACCAGGCTCATTACCTAATAACCAGATAATGCTTGATATCGGTGACTATTTTTTTCCCCTCCTTCAATAGACTTTAAATTGAAGTAAATGGCAACTACACGGTGACACATGGTCTCTCCTCTCTAATCACAGAATGAAATGAAAAAATAAAATGATGTCCTTTAGAGTAATTCCTCAACAAAATCCCAATTAAGGAACAGGTAAATGTCACAGTGGCCTCTGCTGGGCTCTTTCTTTTTAATTGCTGTGGTTTTAGAAGGTCACTAAGGCAGAGCTGTTTGTTTGTTTCTTTTCTTTCTGGAATATGGGAGAATGTCACAGAAATGCATAACTTCACTCAAAACAAATTTAAAAAATTGTGGCTTTGGTGATCCAGTAATGACTCTATCAAACAGCTGAAATAAGCAGTTAAAATTCACAGAATTCGGAAGGGCCTTCTGTGCTGGGACAGACCTGAGGACCGCCCAAGACCCTCATTTTACAATTGGATCATCTCAAGTCTGGAGAAGCCAACCACAAAGGGGCAACGGTCAGGAGGAGAGCATCAGGATGTGGATGGATATGCAAAACAAGTGAGAGGGGATTCAGAGGTCAGAGCGAAAGCACTCTGTAGCCAGATCTGTGGGGCAGTCAGGAAGGGCTCAGCCTCAGGAGATGGAGGAAGACCATGACCCGCGGGCAGTGCAGATACAAATTTCAGCTCAGCTCAGTGGCCTGTGGATCTAACGGGCACATTATCATTAGTCCTCACAATGAGCCCGGCAAGGCCTTTACTGATGGCTCCATTTTGCAAAGGGGAAGAGGAAGCCCAGAGCAGCTTCTGGCCACAGAGCACAAAGCTAGTAAGTGACAGAGACAGAAGATGAAGCCTGACCTCTCTGCCCCAGAGCCATGACTTTTCTACCTTAATATACTGCAAATTATTTTACTTCTCTGGAAAACTTCTCCCTACCTTTGGACTGCTCTCGCTCTCAGAGTTGTAACAGGAAGAGGCCTCAGTGGCCTTGAGTTGACACAAAACCCCCACCCCTAACATCTCTGGGAGCAGGCAGTAGACCCAATGCCATGACTTCACTGTAAATTAAGATGCACAGAAAGTTTCAAATAGAGTATAGAGCATTCTCAAATAACCCTTGTCCAGTTTTCCCCACTGTTAACACCTTACGTTTCCGTGGTACATCACTGGTACATTACTAGCAACTAAGTTCCACACTTTGATTTGGATTTCTCCATTATTTCTCCAGTATTGTCTTCTTTCTCTTGGGAGATCCAATCCAGAGTGCCCAGTGCATATAGTTGTCATGACTTCCTAGTCTCCTTTGTTCTGTGACAGTTCCCTCAGCCTTTCCTCATTTTTCATAAAGAATAGTATTTTTAAACTCATAAAATAATACATATAGGTTCACAGAGGAAATGAATTATATTAATATAGTTATCAAAATATTAAAAAACAAATTTGCATGTGATTATTAACACATTGAAAGGGCTCTAACAGAAGGTCAAATACCTTCAGTAACTTTGCAGTAGTGAAGAGTAAACAGTATTCTAAGTTACCTGTGATTTCTGTGGGTGAGAAAGTCACTACATATATGTATATACTTATTTTTTATGTTAAATTTTAGTTAGAAGTGCCTAAAAATAAAGTTGTCATGTGTTTTCCCACCCTGGCTCACAGACTCCTTGATGCTACCATGGACCCCACGTTAGAAACCTCTGCTCCAGAACAAAGAGACAAATAGCACAGAGGGCTCTGAAACTTTGCAAAGCTCTCTGATCAATACGGCTGCAACGCTTCAGGGTCCTGACATGGGCTGGAGTTTCTCAAAATTATTAACCCAATTTGCAAAGGGCTGTTACACAATGACACACACAACAGGCTGTGATGAGCTGAATTTTGGCAGCATAATTCAAAGCTGGCTGCAGTGAGAAGCACTGTCCCTTCAACCCTTGCCCACTCTGAAGGGTACCCATTAGTAGAAAAATGTAACTGCATAATATAGAGTTTGCGCTGCTTCCATAACCAAGAGAGCCAGGCATTTTCTTTCGGAACCACGGAGAGAACACTATTGCTAACTTGGGGTTGTGACATATTTTTTAAAAGTCACTTTTGTTCCAAAGCTATCTAAATAACAGTATTTTACTTCAAACTTTTCTTCTGAATGAAACAGTGACTATTTACAGTCTGTGGCAATTTTTCTAACATGCCTATGTGGTGCACTAATTAGTACCAATGAAAGTTCAGCACAGCTCACTGTAATTAGAAAAACGAATGTTTAAAGGTATTACATATTGGCCCTAGGCTTTCTCCTAAAATACCCTGTACCTTGATCACCTCTTTAGGAATGTAGTTGAATGCCCTGTTTCTTGGTTTTCTCCACAATTCAACCTTTTTTTTCTTTTCCATCAAAAATAAAAAGGCGACTTTCAGTGAATCTGTAACAAGCTTGTATTAAAATCAATTCAACTGAAATAGGAATCCGAAAAAGCATTCAATTATCCTCTTTAAAATCCTTTTGTCCAAATAAGGAAGCCAGGAAAACTGCAGGGCCTCGGGAGTGCATCTGCTGGACAGGAACGACACTGCTCAGAAGCCCCATCTCCTCCAAACTGTCCGAGACCAAAGCTGTGACTGCGCTGCTCTCTAGGACGTCCATGTTTGCACTGAGCTCTCCCCACGAGAGCGAAGCTTCTCAAAGCAACATGGAATGAAGGAGTTGGCACAATTTTCAGTCTATTTGCTTTAAAAATCTGTGTTGTTTCTGGAAGGGGTTGTAGTTAAAACAAGAGACCCTCCAGGTGGAAGGAAGCTTGCAGGGGATTGGTACAAGCTCCTTCCACATTCAAATTCCCTCTACCTCATCTACGGCAAAGAAACGTCCAGTGAGGCCTGAACAACTTGTCCCCTGGAATGCATGTGATCATGTCTTATGGGATTAAATGCAGATGGGTAAATTCATTCCAAAACATCGCCTGGGCACCTGCTAGGTGCCAGGCGGTGGGCTGGAAGCACGGTCCTCACAGATGAAGTGCACAGAGGCTGCCCCAGGACCACACTGGCCGGGTGGGAACATAAGCTAATAATTAAATAATCAAAACATAAAAGTGATGGCCACAAAATATGTAGGTTCTAAGTACTGAGGGAACAGACATGTCCGTGGGGAGGTCAGGGAAGGCTCTGTAAAAGAGGTAACATCTCAACTATGTCTTAAAGCACAGGGAGGCAAAAAAATAACATAAAATAAAGCATTATGGTAAGACTCAGCTCCAAATTCACCATCTCTGTGGACCTCCAGATATCCTCTTTCCTTTGCTGGAATCCTTTCTCCTTGTTTGCCTGGTGAGTTCTTACCCAACCAGGGGAGCAAAGGCAGTGAGCAAGACCACAGGTGAGGAAGTAGGAAGAGCTGAGGCTGGAAGGGTGTACTAGGTTGAACGGTGTCCCGCGCACCTGGAACCTCAGAACATGACACTGTTGGGAAATAGAGTTTCTGCAGATGTAATTAGTTGAAATGAGGTCATACTAACTTAGGGTGGGCCCTAATCCAGTGACTAGTATCCCTGTAAGAAGGCCATATGATGACACAGAGACACACAGGGGAGAGGCCATGTGGAGATGGAGGCAGAGATTGGAGTGATGCATCCACGAGCCAAGGAACACCAAGGATCGCCAGCAACTGCCAGAAACTATAAGAGAGGCAAGCAGCAGATTCTCCCTCTGAGCCCTCAGGAGAGAGCCAACTCTGCTGACACCTTGATTTCTAACTTCTGGCCTCCAGAACTATAAGAGAACAAATTTGTGCTGTTTCAAGCTACTGAGTTTGTGGTAATCTGTTCTAGTAGTCCTAGGAAACTCACAGAAAGGGTACGCAGGGACCAAATTACGAAGCTTTCGGCTTCTACATTATTCATAATAGGAAGCTCCTAGAGGAGGGCATGATCAAAATTCACCTAAGAAAGATTACAGCAGCAGTGGAGAAGGGAACGCACTGGAGAGGAGAGAGACAAGGCAGGAGGTTGCTGAGCAAAGAGGTGGGAAGTGACGAGCACTGAACTAAGTCAGCGATGGGGAGAGGGAAGCCAGATTGGAAAGCTCCGCAGAGAGGGAAACAGACTTGGAAGTGACAGAAGGAAAAGGGGAAGAACTGAGGCTAATTCTAGGTTTCCAGTTTACGCAAGGGTGTGGATTGCGGTACCATTAGTTGAAATAAAGAAACAAGGAGGAACAGAGTCAGAGCAGAGGAGAGTGAGGTGGGAGGCAGACGTAAGAAGATGAGAAATTTTGAACATGATATACCTGTAGTCATCTACCTGGTAGAGACATGTAGTAGGTAACTGAAAATGAAGGAAGAAAATCTAGCCAGCTTTCCATTTCAGGATCATGTAACATATAGATGGTTGAAGCCAAGAGCACAGTTGCGATTCTCCAAGGAGAATGTGTAGAAGAAAACAAGAGGAACAGGGAGGGATACGAGACCCTACCACTTAAGGGACAGGCAGAAAGAGAATTTTGGAGGAGATGGGAAGGAATGGTCAGAAGGTAGGAAGCATGTAAGCCAAGAACAAATTCCAGCGGGGAAGTCACACATAAAGATGCATGAAAGATGTTTGTTCTTGGCTGCATGTTGTTCAGACAGTAACCCACTTAAAGATAATCCCAAATATGGAAGTCTAAAGAGTGAAAGGCCACCAAGAAAGGTTAATGCACTCCACGAGCAGCTTCCAGAGGCCAGAGAAGAAAGATGGTAGGCCATTCTATCCTGCACTCGAGGGCACACACCTCAAGTAGCAGGCTTCATGATTCATGACATTCTGGGAGGGATCTAATATGAGGAGAGAAGATGGTAAGCAAAGCATTTGTGCGTAGAAGAAGAAAAAGACTCCTGTCCAGAATTAGAACCAAGTTACAAGGAAGCAAGGAAAAACTTTCCTAAAGATCTGCACAAAAAGGGAATGTCCCATGAGGCAGGGAGTTCCCTTCCAATGGATCCTCTGGAAGGGCTTTAGAACTCTAGATCCGGGGTGAGCAAACGTTTTCCTGCAAACAGCAAGACAGAAAATGTCTATGAGCCGTATGAGCTCTGTTGCAACTATTTAACTCTGTCATAGAGTGAAAACGGACACAGGTAATGTGTAAATGAATGGGCAAGGTTGTGTTCCGATAAAACTATTTGCAGAAACAGGCAGTGGGCTGGATTTGGCTGGAGTGTGTATGTCATAGTTTGTCAACCCCTGCTCTGGATTCTTGCTTCTCAAAGAGTGGTCCACAGACCAGCAACTTCAGCATCACCCAGGAGCTTGTTAGAAATGCAGAATGCAGGCCCCCATCAGACCTACTGAATCTGAGTCTACATTTCAACAAGATCCCCAGGTGATCTGTATGCACATAGAATGTGGGGAAACTGGTCTAGAGGAATGCTGCCCACATGGAACCCAAGTTGGGCCAGCAGCATCAGGATATCCTGGGAAACTGATAAAAACCATATTCCTGGGAGCTGGCCCAGTGGCATGGTGGTTGAGTTCCCACACGCTGTTTTGGCAGCCTGGGGTTTGCAGGTTTGGATCCAGGGCACGGACACAGCACCACTCCTCAAGCCGCGCTGTCGCGACATCCCACATAAAATAGAGGAAGATTGGCACAGATGTTAGCTCAGTGACAATATTCCTCAAACAAAAAGAGGAAGATTAGCAACAGATGTTAGCTCAGGGCCACTCTTCCTCAAACACACAAAAAACACACAAACAAACCCCAAAACTCCCATATTCCTGGCGTTAACTCCACAGGTTTCAACCCAGTGGTCTGGATAGGGCTCAGGATCCTGTATTTTCACAAGCCACCCCGTAGGTAATGCTAAGGTTTGCAAACATCTGGTTTGGGAGCCTCAGAGGTCCCCCTCTGGCTAAGTTTCTGTAATCCACTTAGGAGAAATAAAGATTTGTTTACTCTGCTAATTTTATTTTCTTGTTCTTGTTGTTCTTATTTTGTTTTGCAATCAAAATTCTGCTTCTCTGTTTCAGAAAGAAATCTTGCCAAACAGTTATGAACTTGAACAAAGAGAACAGAACACTCAAAAGAAGCCCAGTTATCAAACAGTCTTAGAGCACCACCTGTCGGTCCCCTTGACTGCACCACATTTCCACCAAAGACTCTTCCTTAGAGGTACTAGAAACCACCAGAAACAAATGGAGAGGGAAAGAAACAGAGAAGAGGCAAGGAGAAATGAAAGGAGAGGTGGGGAGAAATTGCAGCATTAATTATACCAATGCCATCAACTCTACACTGCTACACACTTAAATATGACACTGAGTAATTCCTCTGGGGGGAATTTGGGTCTCCTGGTTTTAAATCTGGCATCACAACTGACTTGAGGAGTGTTCACTAAACCCTGTGCCTATAATCCACTGAGCACCACTCAGAGCGCTCCTAGAGAGCTGAGTCTGGCTCTAAACACGATGTACCAGCCACATTCTGCCCTTCCCTCCCACCTATGAGCACCCACTATGGACTATGTGTTGTCCCAGGGGTACGCTGATGAATGAGATATGGACATGGTCTCTGCCAGCATGGAACTTACTTACAATCTTAGAAAGAAAGAATCAATTAAGCAGAATTAACGCAAGTAATTACCATATCCCAGGGTGACTCCAGGAAAAGCACAAGCTGCTCTGGAATGTACAACCAAGCAACACAGACCAGGGTGGGGTGCAGCTGACGTCCTGCTTGGGTAGCATTCCCCTTTTTACAATCTGACTGTCTTTAGGCAGAGTGTGTGCTCTGCCGTCCACACAGGGGCCCTATGGGCTTATTCCTGGAGGCTTCATGTTGACCCACCTGGCCCTTGAAGCAATGTGACCTGGCAACAACCCTCAATCTAGAAATGAAGGGGAAGCTTCTAGGTGGAAATGACATTTAAGCTGAGACCAGAATAATACCTTAAGAGTTAGCCAGCCTGGTGGGGTGGGGGGAGGGTATGTGTCAGGGGAAGGCTCTTCATAGGAGAGTGTGTGAAACAGCCAAGAAATATGAGACCTGTGGGAAGTTAGGGTCCCAGGGACACAGGGGGACAGTGGGAATGGGTCTAGATGTGAGGCTGGGGTGGTTCACAGGGGCCAGGGGGGGTGAACCCAGGTTGTTATTCTCTCTTCCTTTTCCCAGAAAGAGATTTTATGAGAAAGAAAAAAATGTGAATAAATTGTCTATTATCATCATGTTCATTTCCTCACTTCCCATTCACCCACTGCCATCTGGTACCGACTTCTCCACTGAAATCACTGCTGCCAGGGTCGCCAGTGATTTCACCAAATCCAGTAAGTTTTGTCTCACCTTCATTGCATGGTCTTCTCTGCCCAGCACTTAACAGAGCTCACTGCTCTGTCTGAGAACACTCATCCCTTGGTTTCCATGAGAACCACACTCTCCTTTTTCCATCTACCTTTCTGACTATTCCTTCTCGGTGTCTGTACACATCTGTTCTCCCAACTAACCAGCGAGCTCCCTGAGGGAGGGGCTGTGTCATGTGAGGCTCTGATGCCGAGCATACTCAAATGCACATGGTAGGCCCTCAACCAACATTAGCAAAAATCAACTCTATGTCACTTATTGTTTTCAGTTCAAGAATTTCCATGTCTGTGAAATTCTGCATATTGTCTTAGTCCTTTGAACATATTATTAACAGTTATTTAAATGTGTGTCTGATCCATCTATTATCTGGATCTCTTGTGGGTCTGTTTCTAGTTCTGATTTTTCCCTTGATTTTCTTGTATGCCTGTTATTTTTAATTGAGTGCTGAACATTACATGTGAAAAACTGAAGCAAGAATTTGAGATTCTGGGGGCCTGGCCCTGTGGCTTAGTGGTTGAGTTCAGCATGCTCCACTTTAGCGGCCCAGGTTCAGTTCCTGGGTGCAGACCTACACTGCTTGTTAGTGGCCATGCTGCTGTGGCCCACATACAAAACAGAGGAAGACTGGCACAGATGTTAGCTCAGGGTGAATCTTCCTAAGCAAAAAGAGGAAGATTGACAACAGATGTTAGCTCAGGGTCAATCTTCTTCAGCGAAACAAAACAAAAAACAGAATCTGAGACTCTGGAGGAAGTTACCTTCCTCTAGAGGATTTACTTTTGCTTCTGGCTGGCAGATAGGCTAGAGATTCATTCAAACAGTATTGAAATGATTCAAACCAGGGCTCTAGTCCCTGTGAGGGCTGGTTTAATTCTGGATCACCCCTTACTCTTCAGCAATGGCCTTTCAAGCTGGGGGTGTTGACCAGGGTCCTTCCAACTTGGCAGGTCCCAACTTCAATTTTTGTCTCCAGCCCTGTGAATCTGGCAAGAACTCTGCTTAGACCGTCGGCCAAACTTCCGTCCAAACAAACTAGACTACCACCACGAGAAAGAGGGCGCCTTACTCTCTCACTACTGGAAACCTAAGGCCTGGCCACCCACGCTGCTCTATAAGATTTCCTCTCCTACCCTACAGGGGCCATGGGCTGGGAGCCCAGAGACCTGATTCTAGTCTTACAGCCAGCACTAGTCCTGTGACTCCTGGGCTTAACTCCTAAAGCTGCCCCTATCTTTAAATGTAAAATGCATCTGGATCAGAATCTTCGAATTTCTTCCTGCTCTAAAGTTCTGCAATCTCTAACATCCTTGCCAACTCTTCCATTAGACATCCTAGATTACACATTCTTCTTCTGTAGCTCCATCAATGCCCAGCCCAGCAACTGATTATAACCTTCCATTCTCCTAAGAGCATTGTAACAAAGGGAGTGAAACTACCACAGCATGGATTCAGACTTGCAAACTAGGCTGTTCAACTTCTGGAACTGTGCCCATTCATACTAAAGATCCTTGTCATTTGTTGCCCTGGCTACTAAGTCATGCAAAGTTGCTGAGGACCCAACTAACGCGAAGGCTGAAAGTCAAAGAGAAGAGAGAACCCAGAAGAAGAAAGGAGCCACTGTAAGGCATCACTGTGCTGAGTGGCACAGAATAAATAACCATGAAAGGAACAGGCCTGAGTCAGAGCAAAGGATTTAAACTGTTCTTTCCAAAAAGAAAGATGCTGATTGTGTTTTTGGCAGCAGGTCAAAGCAGGAGAGAGTCACACAAACTTCAGCCTTTGGTTTTTCAGAAGCTAAAATACCATGTTTTCCTAAGTAGATGAGAATACCAGAAGACACACAAACGTTCTATTTGTTTTCATGATGGACAAAAGAACCAGTGGTTGAAAATAAGGACAGGCTGAAACAAAGTTCTACTTTCATAAGCACAGAGAAGACCTAATGGAGACACTTCACTACGCACAGAACGTTCTCCTGCACAAAAGTGCCAACTCTGGCCCACGTTCTTCACTGCCCAGCCTCTGTACACCCCCCACCTCCACCACACCCCGATCCTGGGGCTCTTGACCTGAACTTCCTCTGTGTGGGACACTGGTGTCTTCAGTGCAGTGTTTCCCGTTCCTTGCAGTATCTGGATCCATCAGAAAGTAAAGGAATCTATTCCAGAAGTTGTGCTGCAGCCAACACACCCAGAAGGAGTCATCACTGTGCTTCTCGGTGCTCCAGTAACACACTGGCTAGAAGCAGCTGAACTCTGTGTTGGTCCTTACTTTTTCCAAGAGACGCTGTACGTGTGGTGGACAAGACCCTGGCCAAAGCAGTGTTTCAGTCCTACCTCTACCACTATCAAACAGTGCTCACTGAGGCACTAGAAATGTACTGAGGACCTGCCATGGGCCAGACACTCTGCTGGGCATGAAGAATAGAAAGGTGACTAAGACACATGAGGTGCATGCCATTAAGGAGCTATAATCCAAAGAGTGCCTCAGTTTCCCCATCTGCTAAATTAAGGTGCTAGATCAAGTAATCTCTGAGGCTCCTTTTGACTTGAAAGTGCTGTGGTGGTACGAGCTGAGTGACCATCCATATCTGTGTGGCCGTGGACTGGCACAGTCTCTCTGGGCCTCAGTTCCCACACCTATAGAGCAAACAGGTGAGATTTCAAAATGTCCCCAGTTACCTTATGTAGCCACAATGGCAGGTTTCCAGAATCGCCCTGCAAGGACTCCTTCTGCTGAACAGCAGCCCAACAGTAAGAATCCACGAAGGCAGCCTGACGCCAGGAGAAAGAACTTGGGGAGAAACAGCTTATTTGTGTACCTGAGAAACAAAAACAGATTGTTCCAGATAAATGAAAGCACAGGCGTCTGGACCCTTCCCACCCCACCCATCTCCCCTTCCCTGCCTGAGGTTTCCAGCATTAGCTAAGTCCTGGAGCACCACGACAGGGTGAGGACAGAAGCGAAACCAAACACCCACAACTGTACTAAAGCTGAGTACTGGAGAGCCTTCTGGCCAACACTGGTCATGACAGCAGCCTGGGCTCAGTTGGGGAAAAACCCTTGAAAGAAGTGAACCCACCATAAAAAGAAAAAGTGAGCAAGAAAAGAACCAGAGGCAAAAATGTACAAAGAAGACATGCAGCGAGCTGGTTTAGTTTGGGGTGAGAGTTGAGAGAAGGGAGGGGGATAGGGTGGGGAGGGGAGAAGGGAGGAGGAGAGTCAACGAAGAAAACTGGACTAGAAAAGGAGTCCTTTTAGGCAAAAAACAGAGAACTTTCAGCCTGAGAAAGAGAAGGCTGATGGAACATTTGGTAATCCATCACTGGATGGCCAATCAGCAGTCTTCCATCTCCTCTAAGAAAAGAAGGCACAGGCTGAAGCTGCAGCCTGTTCTCAAGTGGTTCACATTCGGAAGGCACATGCTTGAGACTGCAGACCTCCAGACAAGGAGATGGTCGCCGGATGGGGAACTGGGAAAGCTGGGTCCCAATGAGGCTCTGCTGTTAACTCGTTAACTTGCTCTCCTGGGAAGGAGCTCTGGGACTCGGTTTTCTCCTCTGCAAACTGAGGACTACATTACTTACTACGTGGAAGACTCTTCAAGCTCTCGAGTGCCTTGGACTCATAAAGTGGCCAACAGACCTTTTGGGGTGCAGGGCAGAAGCCATGTCCCCCCTCCTTGCCAGCCAGCAGAGGGCCTGGCACTGAGCCCCTCCTGGCGGCCCCTAGCCCAGCCCCACTCCCCCATCCCATCAAGCACCTACAGGAGCGTGTGTTTGTCACAGGCTCCACGACCAGCTGCTGTCGCCCACAGCAGGCACACTCTCTCCCACATCCATGCAGCATGAGACAGTGCTAAGTTCTTGGGCTCTGACATTAGTTGTATTTAAATCTAACTCTGTCACTCATAGCTGTGGCCTCAGGTCACATAGCCTTCCAAAGACAGGAATCTTCAAAAAGGGAATGACATTAATGTCTATATACTTAGCATAGTGCCTGGTTTCTAGCAGTTGCTCAATAAGTGTTACATTCTTCTATATGAAGTAACTAGAAGATTCTGTTAAAGCTTTAAAGATTGGGGGCCTGGCCACCATTCTCCCTGACCACCCTATGGAGAGAACAAGACAATGGGAAGACACTGAGCTGGACTTCCCTAGTCTCTGGGACATAAAAAGCCTCAAAGGGTCGCCTTCCTCTGGGGAGGGGGTGGCCTCCTTTATCCTTGTGGGAGGAGAGGGCAGTGACAGGAATTCTGTCCAGATAGTAGATTCTTGTGGTGGAGAGGGTGCAAGGAGCACGGCCCTGAGTCCCCCCTCTTCTTCATCAGGTGCCTTTATGCCCACAGACATCAGGAAACGACTTCTCAGCAAGAGTTCTCAGAGGAGATCACTGTGAAAACCCAAATACCATCAGAAAGTGTCCTATAACAGGGTAAGTTCTTGCCAACCAGGAATGGCTTAAATATGTGTTGGGGATGAGGAAAATATTTCAAGGTCCCTTCCAACTCCCTTATCCCATTAAACTTGAGTCTTTCCATTTTATTTTTAAAAAATAGAGTAGTCAGGACAGCACAGGACCACACGGCTAGCCTCACGCTGCTCTCGCATGAGCATGCTTTCTCAAATGCTTCCTACGAGGTCCCACACACCAAGGCTTACTGGGTGTAAGAGCAGATACTACAAGAGGGACCGGTAGGCCCCAGGTTATAAATGGATGGCTTCTGGCAAGTTGCAGCATCTGTCCAAATACTTTCTCAAGAAAACAGACAATGCCATTAGGATTTTATGAAAACCTGTCTGGTCGTAAGTTCCTTAGGTACAGCTCTCATAGCGCATGTTGCAACACGTAGTAACATTCTTTCCATAGGAAAAGGTGCTTCAAGGTCTGTCTTGAGACCTCAGGGGCCTCCCCCAGGCAGTGGTAGAAACTGTTAGAGCATAAATAACTAAACTTATGGTACCACAGCTTTTGAAAAAGAGGAAGAAAGGAAATATAACTAAGTCTGGAGACAGAGATTGAGGACTTGTTGAGCTCATAAGTAAATGTTCTTCATCTGGAATGCAAGGTCAGAAGACAAGAGAGCAGACAACCAATATTCATGGCATACCAGGCAGCCCTTAAATCATTACCTCATTTAAACTTCACAACCAAATTGTGTTTGTGTGTGTGTGTGTGTGTGTGCGTGCGATAGAGAGAGAGAGACAGAGACAGAGAGACAGAGAGAGAGAAATCATATCTTTATTTTACCCTGGAGGAAACCAAAGCTCAACATAGTTCAGTAATCGGTCACCCAAGCTAGTAAACGCTAGCACCAAAATTTGAATCTATATGTATCTCTTAGTCTTTTAAAACACTCCTCTCTGGGCCAGTCACTCCAGCAAGGCCATGCTGGAGGAGGTCCTAGGAGTCAGGGCTCTGTCACACTGGGGGTGGTTTGAACAGATGGTTCCTCCAAGTGACCAAGCCAGCCAGAGCTTCCTAGGAAGGGTCAAGGACAAGTCCACGAAAAGTAATAGATCAAGTCCTGGGTATTGGGTATTCCCAGGCTAGAAATGAGAAACAGAGGAAGTCAAGAGCCAGGCAGGGCAAGAGCCAAATTGGGAATGAAGCGCAGGAGTAAAGGGAGGGGCAAAGCAGGAGGGTGCAGGAGGACCAGAGCAAGCTGGGCTGTGCAGCCGTATACCTTCCCCCCGGTGTGACAGCTCGGCCTGGCTTACAGGCACCATGTCAGGGTGTTCAGCTGCTGCCATGGGGCTAGGATGCTTGGGACCTGGACCATCCCGACTCATCTCTCCAAATGTAACTCCACATCTTTTATCTCATCCACTCTTTGAAATAATATTGGGAGGGAAACAGGTAGTGTTTTCCTAGTAGTCTTTCAGTAAGGAGAGCTTCTAGTCTTTCCCTATTCCATTTTTTTAAAGTGTTGCCAGATTATTCATCCTAAAACTCAGTTCTGATCTTGTCACTCCCTTGGCTCAACGTTTTCACTGGTTCCCCACTGCCTGGAGTACAAATCCAAACTGATGCTGTCACTAGCTCAGGCCTGAGTTACTTAACGGAAGTTTCAACAGCACTTAATGGTTCCTCAAAGTTGTCTTTCAGGTCTTTTCCAGGAAGACAAGCAACCATCTGCCACCCTGAAGTGCTTCAAACCCAACTCCAAGAGTGACGCCTGCACAGACGGGCTGAGTAGTGCCCCAAAAGTTACCTTTGCTTCATTTTAATGCTAATATCTCTGCCCCAGGAGGAGCCTACGGCTTATTAGCATAAGATGCGATGTATGTGAGAGCAAGCTTTCAAACTACACCTGTGTGAGCTTATACCCACCTCTACACGTAATGATGAAACTTCCCTTTTGAACATTCATTCCCCCTCCGAAATAAAAGACACTTGCTTTCCCTTGCTTGAGGAGCCACAGCTTTGGAAATGATTCCCTGTGGGCTCCTTATTTGCTGCAAATAAAATTTACTTTGTGTGACAACTACTTCTGGTGAAGGCTTTAATTTCAACTCACCAAAAAGTGAACCCATGTTGGTTTGGTAACAATGCTCCAATCCAATCCAATTATTGCTACAGTTTGCACAGGCCTGATTTGTTCCTAAATGGCTGCCTTTCCTTACACTATTCCCTCAGCCCAGGGGACCTCTGTCCAATACTTGTTTAAGTTAATGCCCCTCCCTGTCCACCTCCATGGCCCACCCTTTAAGCCCAGCTCAAATGTCACCCTCTCCATGAAGTTTCCTTCCCGCTGAGCTCCCACCACTCTTTAAAGCCATCAGAGACACCTTCAACCATGCTGTACACACATATATGTATATCTTATCTCCTCTAGGAATATCTCAACTCTTGGCCGGCAGGATGAAAACACACACACACACACACACACACAAACATACACTTTGTCTCTCTCAACTTCACACAGCACTCTGTATCAAATAAATAACACCTGTCTGGTGCTTTAAATGTTTCAAAGTACTATCATAAATGCTGCCTCAATTAATGTTCAAGTACCCCTGTAAGATATCACTATCCCAGTTGATAGCTGAGAAAGCAGAGCCCCCTGACCCACAGCGATCCTCCAGTCAGAGTCCCATGTTCTTCCCACTCCGCACTGCTGCGTGTTGGCTGTATGAGTGCTCGCTGATTTCTAGAGAGTAGCTTTAGTGAGATATGTACTGCCTTTCACAACTATATAGAAAGCAAGAAACGAGTTTCAGGTTTACACCAGGAATACTAAATAACATAACTGGATCAAAGTGAGTCTCCTCCTTAGAGAGTTAAAATCAAAACCTACAAGGGGCTGGCCCAGAGCTCACATGTTTGAATCCCAGGCATGGACCTAGCACCGCTCATAAAGCCATGATGTGGCAGCACCCCACATAAAAAATGGAACATGATTGGCACAGATGTTAGCTCAGGGTCAATCTTCCTCACAAAAAAAAAATTAAATTAAAAAAATTTTTTAAAAAACCCTACAACAGAAATAGTTGTCACACAAAGCTTAATGTTATTCACAGCATGCAGCAAACAAAATGGAGACCACAGGGAATAATTTCACAAAGCTATGGTTCCCCAAACAGGGAGAGCAGGTGCCCTTTTTTTCTTTTTTGCAAGGAAGATTGGCCCTGAACTAACATCTGTGCCAATCCTCCTCCACCTTGTACATGGCATGCTGCCACGGCAGGGCTTGACGAGTGGGGTGTAGGTCTGCACCTGGGATCCAAGCCCGTGAAGCTCAGGCCGCTGAAGTGGAGTGTAGGAACTCAACCACTACACCACCAAGCTGGCCCCAGAAGGGGGCTTTTATTTGGGGCAGAGAATGAATATGTAAGAGGGAAGTTTTGTCATTCCCTGTAGAGGTGGGCATAGGCTGGCACATGTGTGGTTCAAATACAAGCCTCCATGTACATCGCATGTTATGTTACTAAGGCTTAAGCTCTTCCAGGGGCAGTGATTTTAGTATTATCATGAAGTAAAGGTTGCTTTTTTACACTTTTCCAATCTTCTGAGCATGCATCATTCCTGAAGTGAGGTTAGGACTGGTCTGAGTTGGTTCAAGCCAATGGGTAGCTGTTCATCCTCCTGAAAAACAACTTTGAGGAACTACTGAACGCTGACGGCACTTGTGAAGCAGCTCTTTAAGCAACTCAGGGCAGATAGCTGGTGACAATCACGCTACTTTGGACTGGCTGAGAGTGCAGAGAGAGCTGCGGGCTTTATGTTTGTGTCTGGCCAAATATAATGAAAGATCAAGAGAGGAAACGCCTGCTCACTGGGCCCTGTGGAAGGAGCCACAACATCTGCTGAGTAAGCGACCCACACCACAGACATCCCCCTCACCCACCCTCCTGGCTTCGGCCTGGAGCCCAGGGCACGGATCACACCTTCCCCCTGAGTGGCAGCTCAGGTGGCCTTTGGTACAGCTTAGAACTGCACCTGTACCGTAGAAGCAGCTGGTGGAGAACCAGAGGGCAACACACAGACTGAGAGGAGACAGGACTGGGACCAGGGAGGGCAAGCCAGTCCAGCGGTTTCTCAGTGGCATCCACCACCGCTTGTGGACTGGCTCTCTCTTCCTGGTCCGACCTCACCAGAAAGGGCTTTAGCCCAGTTTTGCTAGTGTTCCTCTCTCTCTTAATAAGCTTTCTTTTCTTTCTTATGCATTACTAACACCCAGCTGGTTAGGTGGGCTCGCATCCAAAGGGCTGTGAGTTCTGAGCAAGCCTCAGGCCCCCTTCAGGTAAACACTTCCATCCTCCCTTGAGGGTGCCATGTGGGAATAAGTTTACCACCTTGCTTCTGTATTTAAATGCCACACACAACTGGGGGTGGCAAAGGAATCAGGCCTCCTGAGGAAGTTTCCTTAACAAAAGAAAACATGAATAGAAAGATCCAGTTAACTGGCTGGGAGGACTTGAGAGGAACTTTCAAAAGGAAGAGATTCTAAGCTGAAGTAACCAACATATTGAAGCGACTGAGAGGGCAGCAGAAAGCGAGCAAAGGGAAGGACCTCGTTGTGTACTTTTACCCCCTCTTTAGAGATGGGCAAAGTGAGGCTCTAAGACCCTGTGGCTAGTCGGGGGTAGAGCTGGGACATCCATCCGGGTCTCCATCTTTACCTCCCAAACACAAGAAAGAGGAGGCAAAAAGTACACGTTATTTGATGAAATTCGGGTCAGAGACGGTGGAATGAGAAGGAAAGAGCCAGGAGAGTTTCTTTGAGGGGAAGAATAATTCCTGGGGTTGCCTTTCTGAAAAGCACAGAGGGAAAACAGAATGTAATAATGATCATATCAATTATCATTAGTATCTATATGCATTTTAAAAGTTTGCAAAATGTTTTCATTTTGCAAAAAAAAAAATGAGTTCTAATTCACTTTAATGTAAAATATACACACACATATTTCACACATATGTAAACACACATAGGGGATCCAGGTAGATCATAACATAACCTATAAAGTAATGAACTTGAAAGTTCTGGCTATTATTTTAAGGTTGCCAAAAAAACTGAAAACTCCTCTCTTATAAACCCTCAAGTTCAATGAGAATAATTGCATCACAAGGACCCTGAATGTGTGGTATAAAGAGAAGGAGATAGGAAGCAGTCAGCTCTTAAAAATAAACAGAACAATAACAAGCACTCATAGGGATGAAACAGGTCTAAATGACCCCAACACACTGTCATCAAATGAATCTGCCTAAAGGATCCTTTCTTGCCACGCACTCATAGCTGCCAAACACCATAAAATACAGTAAAATTCCCAGAATCTCAGAGTAACTTCTCTTTCTCAAAAAAGAGACAAATCCCTCCCCATTTACCTCTCCGACAGACTTCAACCCAAACTCATCTCTAGCTTCAAACACAAGCAAATAAATATATTCTGGGAAGTCCCAAATTGTCCATTACTGCCTTCACTTTCCCTTTGCAGGAAACGACCCCAAGGCACACATGTGTTTTAAACCAGTGTGAAAACAGAAGTATTCCCTGTAGTCCAAACTAAAAAAAAAAAACGCTGAATTGATAGTTTTCCTTTCCTTTAAACCAAGTTGAATCACCATCTCTCTTTTTTCCACAGCTAAGCCTGGCTTTTACAGAGAACTCAACCAGGGCTAGCATCTGCTCCTTTGCTCAAATGGGCATAATCAAATGCCATCCGCTAAACGAGTTCCAGTAAGTCCCCAGATACTTGACTACCCATCCCCTATTGCACAGAGCAACGAACAACTGCCTGCCATTTCAGAATTAATGGCTTTCCTTTCAGTGTCTAACAGACTAGACAAAGGCCCCATCGGTACACAGTGCTCTTGCTAATGGAGAGGAATAATGGACCTGCCGACCACATGGTCCAGGATGTGTGACCACAGGGCAACACAGCCAAAGGAAACATACAACCAAGCTGGCGAGCCTTGGAAAGAACCTACAAGGCTCCTTTAATTCAGCCAAGAACAATGGCATAAACACTATCACATTTTAGAGACTGCCAAACACAAGAGCAGAAGCGAAAAGGAAGCTGGACTGAGACCACAGCCTCAAGGAACCACGAAGCCAGATTACACGCAGAAGAACAGACTAGAGAAGTCAGTCGTGCTTTGAGGGGTTCCTTTCCTGTGGTGGAGAGTCCAGTCCCTTAGCACATCCAGGAAGTCTAAACCACATTGAAGAAGAACTTGTATAAATTCAATGGGAAAACGTGACAGTTCTCCAGTCAATAAAATTTCCATGACCTGGGTACCAGGGAAAAAAAGGCATAAAAAGAACTCAATGTTCTAGTAAAGATGTAAAAAACTACTCAATGTATTTAAATATCATTTCATTTTCTAAATTTTTGTCATCTGAGATTAACTAACTCAAAATACAGGAACTGATATAACAGACACCTAGGAGCTTACAGTGATATTGACATTTTGCTCTATTTACCTCATCTCTTTCTTTTTAATTAAACATTTAATTTTGAATTTTTTTCAGACCTACAGTAAAGTTCCATTAATACTATAATGATATTCAGCATAAAAAAGAAGGAAATCTTGCCATTTCAACAACACGTGTGGACCCTGAGGGCATTATGCTAAGTTAGATAAGGCAGACAGAGAAAGACATATACTGGGTGATTTCACTTACATGTTTTATCTAATAAAACTGAACTCATGGGGCTGGCCCCGTGGCTGAGTGGTTAAGTTCCCTCACTCTGCTTCAGCGGCCCAGGGTTTCACCAGTTTGGATCCTGGGTGCGGACATGGCACCACTCATCAGGCCACACTGAGGTGGTGTCCCACATAGCACAACCAGAAGCACTCACAACTAGAATATACAACTGTGTATTGGGGGGCTTTGGGGAGAAGAAAAAGGGAAAAAAAAAGAAACGAAAAAAAAAACTAAACTAAACCCATGGATACAGAGAACAAATTGGTCGTTGTCAGAAGAGGGGGAAATTGGTCAAGGTGGTCAAGCGGTACAAACTTCCAGTTGGAAGATAAATAAGTCTGGGGGATGTAATGCATATATAACACAGTGACTACAGTTAACAAAACTGTATTGTATATTTGGAAGCTACTGAGAGAGTGGATCTTAACAGTTCTCATCACAAGAAAAAAACTGTAACTATGTAAGGTGATGGATATTAACTAAACTTATTGTGATAATCATTTCTATATATATAGTTGAGATATATACAAACTAAACAATGTTATGTGTCAATTACATCCCAATAAAACTGGAAGAAAAAATAAATAAAATTTGTAAAAATGAATAAAATACAGTATCACCATTAAAAGAAAAGAATATTACAGTGAAATCCAATACACTCTGGCATTTAGATTCAACTGTTATTAACACTCTGCCACACATCCTCTCTCTTTATTTATGTATATATAATCCATACATTCTTTTTTTTCTGAACCACTTTCCTCTCTCTATATATGTATATATAACATACGCATTCTTTTTTTTCTGAACCATTTGAGAGTAAGTTACAGAGGTCATGACCCTTTACTCTTAGAAGTATATATTCTATTCTCTTCTAAGAACAAGATATTCTTTTATATCACCCAATGAAATTACCAAATTAAAAAAAAATGATACAATACTGCTACCTCTATTTGGATTTCCCAAACTATCTTTTAAAGTAATTTTTTTCCCTCCAGTCAGGATCCAATCCTGCACCATCTGCTGCATTTAGTTGTTATGTCCCCTTGGTCACCTTATTCTGGAAGGCGCCTTTCTCTCATTCACGACTCTAACATGTGTGAAGAACACAGCCCCTCTGTTCTGTGTGATGCCCCTTAATCTGTGTTCGCGTGATTGTTTTTCCAAGCTCCATTACTCACAGGAATCCCATGGAAGGGTTGTGGGTCCTCTGCAGGACACGCTGGGAGGAACCTGACAACAGTTTCCCCCATGATGGGTCATGTCACCTATAACGGTCACTTGGTTAAGGTGTTGTCTGCCAGGCCTCTGCTATAAAAATGCCTTTTCCCTGTGAAATAAGTGGTCTGTGGGGAGACCCTCGGAGACTGTGTACGTATTCTGTTCCCCAACAAACTTTCACCCAGTGGTGAATCAAATACTTCAACTGCGGTTACAAAATGAAGATTTTCCAACTTTATCCTTCCCTCTACATTTTAGCATTTTACTCAAAAGAGGAGCTTCCACTTCCTGTCATTTACGTGTTTGTTAGTATCAATATGGACTCGTGCTGTGTTTCGTTTTTCAGTATTTTATAATCTGTCACTGTTATTCATTTTGATGCTCAAATTGTTTCAGTCCAACTAGCTCCTGTGTCCTTCTGGCATGTGCTCCCCTTGCTTTGAGCACTTCCTTACTTCTTGGCACAAGATGTTCTGAGCTTATCCTGTACTTTCCCTGCCCCAGGTCTGCAACTGGCCATTTCGCCAAGGAGCCCTCGGTTCCTTTTGGTGGGTAATAAAGTTTTAACACCACGATTTGGATGCTAGATGTGCTCATTGCTACTGGGATGTCATTTCTCCTCAGCCCTTTCAGCAGACACAGCTAGGAACTCGATTTGTGTGTGTGTGTGAGAGAGAGAGAGAGAGAGAATTCATACTGAGACTTCTAATTCCAATCCAACACCACCGGATTCTTCCTTACCTCCCCTTATTCCATGTTTGTATCTTTTTTCTTATACAGTGAGACCTCTAGCTCCCAAATATCTCAACATAGTTACGCATTTGCTCAATCCTAAAATCAACACAAAATAATTTCAGAATTTTTAAAGCAAAGACATCTGATTTCATTTTAAAAGATTCACTCTGTATGTTATGGCAATAATTGGACATTTGGAATCAAGGATAGAAGCAGAGAGCAGTCAGGAATCTACTGCAATAGTCCAGGAGAGAGACGGTACGAAGAAACAGTCACAGCACACGTCTACCTGAAGTCTCTTCCATTACCTCTAGGTCCTAGCCTGATCCAAGCTAAAGGCTTTGGTTCTGTGAAATGAAGATTAATGCAAAAGGTCAGATGGAAAGTAGAAAGGGAAATCAACACCAAGATGTCTGCTATAATACTATTTATATGTGAAAAAAAAGTGTTCTGCAAAATCACTAAAATAACAGAGCTTATGGAGCATAAAGGCTTGAGGCAGATCATTCAAAATCTCTGAGGACTTTGTACCTAGAACACGAACCAAACAACACCAATCCTGATGAAAACATACTAGTGTGATGAAGGGGTGTATAAGGAAGGCTGCTGAGTTATGCACAAAAGTACAGGAGCAAAATGCACAGAGACCAGAGAGAACCGCCTGGATGCACTTCCACAACAGGGCACGGGACCAAATGGAGCCAAGAGGAAGAGCATGGGGTGAATGGGCATCATGTGAACACCGTATTTCTCTGCAGCTTGCTTCATCCAGATCTTCTTACTTAGTGACACAAATCATTCACATGCTGGATAAAAGGCAAATGAACCAATGTGACTCCCACATTATACTGGTATTCCCCTATGGACTGCTCGCATATATGCTAATTCAAAGCACAGAATCATGTATTGAAGACCTGATGTCATTTACTAAATACCATTAGGTAGGAATTAGATGCTCTCATTCAATACAATAAAAAAACCTGTGGACTAGTTATCATTTAGTCCCATTTGTCAGATGAGGAAACAGAGGCTCAGAGAGGTTAAGTAACTTCCCAAGTCAGACAGCTAATACTTGATATAGGTGCAACACAATCCCAAGTATGTGGCCATAGTCTTTTCCCCAATGTGGTGACACCCTGGGAACGAGTGATCAGGGAGGAGAGAAGGTGGAGGCTGGGTGAAGTGGAGAATAGGCGTGTGGAATGCAAGGCCAGCCAATAACACAAGAAGCAGTGGGAAAGGGCCAGCTTCAATCTCCCCAGCAGCCTGGTCCTGAGCGCTAGGCTCCAATTCATAACAATGTATCATCAACAACCACAGAGACAAGGAGAGCAGACCCATGTGGTCAATGGCTGGTGTGTGACGACCTAACCCAGAGCATCTACTGCTGCTTTGTGTGGAGTCGGAAAGCTTGCTGGCAGGGTAGAGGGGACTGCAGGCATGGAATTCACCCAGCAGGGACGGAGGCTGGACCCAAGGAATGGAAAGGCCAGATCAAATAAACTATATCAACAAAAACATCACAGTAGGAATACGAGATGTGACAGCCAAGAAACAAATTCTTGCAGCAACTCCAGACTAGCCACACTTCCACTAGAGGAAATGTGGTCTTGCTTATCGCATTTGTAAGAGGGCAGTGGGGAAACCAGGCACTTTCCCGAAATGAACATGAGAAACGGATGTTGCCCGAAAGGGAGGGAGGGGGTCAGCTTAAGAAGAACATTAAAGAAACAGACCACTCAAGGCCAAGGGGCAACTTGGACATGTTTAAGAATAAAAAGGGTTAGAATAGAATAACTGTCTAGCTGGTCTTCACTGACACAGAGGCCTATCGTGTGAGAAACAATAGGGAAGTTTGGTTAGGTATGGGGAACAGATTTTAGCCTAAAGGGGAAAAATTAGGTAAATCTTCTATAAAAAGGGGTTCTGGAATCTTTATTCCTGAACATTGCTTAAAAAAAGATCCCATTATATCCAATAAGCATTGGGGTTTCTCTTTTACTTAGCAGCAAGTTACTTAACCTCTCTGAACCTAATTTTTCTCATAGAATTCCTCTAAGAATTACATGAAATGTCTGCCACAGTGCCAGCACACAGCAAGAACTCAATAAACAGTAGGTCCTATTTTTATTTCTGTGTGTCAGGCACCATGGTGAGCACTGGAGATACAAAGGTATACAGGGTTCCTTTGTCACATCCTGTATTGTTTTCTTCAATGCACTCACAATTATTTGAATTTCACCTGTTCTTACTGGTTTACTTGTTTGTGTTATCTTCCACAAGTCTTGAACATTCCCACCATGAAACCATGCCTTGGATAACTGGGATCTTAGATTTAATTGAGCCGCAGCCTGAAACTAGATCCAACTTTGTTAAGTCCTTTTGCATCATCTCTCCTTCAAAGACACCTTTTAAAAGCTAGCTTTTGTAGTTCTTGCAACAAAGAAACCCTATTGTGTAGGAGAAGGACTGAGTGTCTAAATTCAGTACTGAATCAAAGATTTAGTGACTCCAAAATGAAAAGAACTTACAATGACTGTTACCATTCTGTAGACAACTGGTCATGAGACATCTCTGCAAATACAAGGACATTCTAAATAGACTATCACAGATTTCACATGACAGATGCAAATGTTGAAGTGGCAAATGCTCTTTTCTCAAGGAAGCTCAAAAAAGAAAAGGGACATCCAAGCTCATCAGAATTGGGTATTTAATGTCACCAGCATGCCAGGGACAGCCAAGGACCCTTGCCTTCCCCGAGGGCTCCATGCTGGTATGCAAGGAATGGAAACATGATCCCATGGCAGCAGGGTCTGAGACCCAGCACACACTAGCAGCTTCTGTGCTGGGTTGTGAGCTCACTCTGCTCTCAGTCCACTGTCCCTCATACGCTCGACAAGCAAAGGGCAGAGTCCACGGCGGTGCCCGAGAACTCACGCTTTGGAATCAGAGCTGCACGCCAGCCCCTCTGTGCCCCTGGGCATTTTATCCCACTCCTATCAGCCTCTATTCTTTATCTGTCAGTCATAAACGTGTTGGAGTGTGTTTAGTAGTGGATAACCTTTACTAAGTGCTTCTTATGTCCCAGACACTGTTCCAGCACTCACGTGTGTGTGTTATTCCACTCAATCACCACCACCCTGTGAGACAGGTTCTATTATTACCCCATTTAATTGATGAAAAAACTGGGGCACAGAGAAATTAACTAAACTTGCCCAAGGTCTCAAAGTGAACGTGTGACATGCCAGGATTGGAAGGCAGGCAGTCTGGCTCCAAAACTCACGTCTTAACCACTATTCCACACAATCTCTCAAAAGTGAGAAAATATAACTGTTTTGAACGATTGCTGCTGGCAAAAATATTATGCCTAAAGGACCTAGAACACAGGTGATATCCATATATGGTGGAGATTCCTCAAAAGATTAAAAATAGAACTACCATATGATCCAGCTATTTCATTTCTGGGTATTTCTCCAAAGAACATGAAAACACTAATTTCAAAAGATATATGCACCCCTATGTTCACCGCAGCAATTATTCACAACACTTGGAAACAATCAAAGTGGCCATCAATGGATGAATGGATACAGAAGATGTGGTATATATATATATAACAGACTACTCCTCAGTCATAAAAACGATGAAATCTTGTCATTTGCAACAACATGGATGAACCTTGAGGGGATTATGCTAAGCGAAATAAGTCAGACCGTATGATCTCACTCATAACAAAAAACAAACACATAGATGCAAAGAAGAGACTGGTGGCTACCAGAGGGGAAGGGGAGTGGGTGGAGGGCAAAAGGGATAAAGGGGCACATTTGTACAGTGACAGTAACTAGATTTTTGGCGGCAAACACAATGTAGTCTATGCAGAAGTCAAAATATAATGATGTACACCTAAAATTTATACAATGTTATAAACTAATAATGTCATGTCAATAAAAAAAAGAAAAAAATACAGTGGCTTCATGTGATAAAGGACTGTTATCCAAAATATATATAGAACTCTTAAAATTCAACAATAAGAAAACAAACAGCTTGATTAAAAATGGGCCAAAGACCTTAACAGACACCTCACCCAAGCAGATATACAGATGGCAAGTAAGCATATGAAAAGATGCTCCACGTCATACATCATTGGGAAAATACAAATTAAAACCAGATACCACTGCACACCTCTTAGAATGGTCAAAGTCTGGAACACAGACAACAGCAAATGCTGACGAGGATGTGGAGTAACAGGAACTT
Organism: Equus quagga; assembly: GCF_021613505.1. Classification (NCBI taxonomy): domain Eukaryota; kingdom Metazoa; phylum Chordata; class Mammalia; order Perissodactyla; family Equidae; genus Equus; species Equus quagga. Next base: position 45,435,192 of record NC_060280.1, on the reverse strand, counting down.
TTATTCATTGCTGGTGGGAATACAAAATGGTAGACACTTTGAAAAGTAGTTTGGCTGTTCATTAAAAAACTAAACATACTCTTACCATGTGAGCCAGAAATCACACTCCTTGGTATTAACCCAAAGGACTTGAAAACTTATGTCCACACAAAAACCTGAATACGGATGTTCACAGCAGCTTTATTCATAATCGACAAATCTTAGAAGCAATCAAGACGTCCTTCAGTAGGTGAATGGATAAATAAACTGTGGTACATCCAGACAATGAGCTATTATTCAGTCCTAAAAAGAAGTGAGCTACCAAGCCATGAAAAGACATGGAGGAACCTTAAATGCATATTAATAAGTGAAAGAAGCCAATCTGAGAAGGCTACATACTATGTGATTCCAACTATAAGACATTCTGGAAAAGGCAAAACTATGGAGAGTGGTTGTCAGGGATTGAAAGGGTGGAGATTGAATTGGCAGAGCACAGAGGATTTTTAGGGCAGTGAAAATACTCTGTATGATACCATAATGATGGATACATGCCAATACACATTTGTCTAAAACCACAGACTGTATCACTCTGGTGGGGATACTGACAACGGCGAGGTTCTGCATGTGTAGGGGCAGGGAGTATAACAGCAAATTTACAAACCTTCCCCTCAGTTTTGCTGTGAGCCTAAAACTGCTGTAAAAGGTAAAGTCAATTAAAAACAATATATATATATATATATATATATACCACACACACATATAGAGACAAATACATATATATGGTGGCTATTAACATTGGGCCTAAGGACAGCAGGGGAAGGAAGGCATTAGGAGCAATTGCCTAAGTGCAGAGGTTAGTGGTAACATTTCCCCTCAGACACCAACCCCTTCAGGTGTCCACCTCCAGGCCCCGGCCAGGCCCTCCCAGAGCTGCAGCTTCTCACAGGCGCTCAGCAGACAGGCCCTCCTGCTCTGCCAGGTGAGGAGAGCCCACTGCTGGAGCCCAGCCAGGACCAGGCTTCCAGGCATCGCCTTCTTCCTCACCATCCACTGCGCCAGGCGGGGCTTCAAAGGCGACCATGAAACCCCAGAGCAGAGTCGCTGAATGTGACCAGCTTGGGTCCTTCCCAAATCAGCTCCAGCATCCCCAGGACAAGCGGGAGGCACTGGGAGTGCCCACAGAGCTCCAGCAAGGGCTCCCGATAAACTTTTATAAAATATCTGCCCCATACAAAGCGCTATGGCGGATTCTAAGACATAAGACAGTCCTGGTCCTCGAAGCAGATAGAAGTTAGTAAGTCTGAATTTAACTGTGGTAGCCTCTAACTAGTCTCTCCACGTGGTCATTCCATTCTCCACAATGTACCTGGGGTGAGATTTAAAAATGCCTATCTGACTATGTCACTCGTCGCTAAAAGCCCTCTGGCTGCTATGGATAAACTCTAAAATCCAAATCCCCAGGGCCTCCATAACTGGACACCTGGCATCTCTCTAATCTCTGACTCACTCTTCCCCTCTGCTCAACCGATTCCAGTAACACTGAACTTTCCATTTCTCCAAGAAACCATCTGTCCTCCCCCGAGAGGCTTCACATGCGCTGATGTCTAACTCAGCCCAAGTGTTGCTTCCTCGGAAAGCCATCCCCAACACCCCCGACCGGGCAAGGCTCCCCACCATGGCACCTGTTCCAAAGCACTTACAGCCAGAATTCTGTAATTATTGGGAAGCCAGCGCCCCTGCCAGGCTGCAAGCTCCCGGGACCATACCTGCCTCCTTCACTGACAGGTCCTAGTACACAGCGCAGTGCATGAACAAGTGTCCAATGAAGGAAAACATGAATCAATGGAGGCAAAAGGTGAGAAAGAACAATTACCATAAGGCGGGGTATGAACCATCAGGCCGGAATCAGAAGGATACTGGAGTGCATCTGATAACTAATTTTAGTCCAATGTCCTCATGTTACAAGGGGTGAAACTGATTCTAAGGGGAGATGCCTTCTGGACACACATGCTCCAGCCAGCTGTTCCTTGCTGTTAAGCCAGTAAGTGCCCTAAGAGTGTTCCTTCAGTTCTTAAAAGGGCATCATTTTTCTGTTCCAGTTTTTACTTCAATGTGCGCAACAAAGAAATCAAACTGAGAACATAAAGGCTTAGAGTGTTTATAGAGACTTAAAAGGAATGACGCCTTATTAAGAAGAAGAATGTCAAGACCACAGCCTCTGGACTCTCCTCCCTGGAGACAATGGGGAAGGGAAAGGAGGCAAGTCACAGCTACCATCACCCAGATTCTGAGCAGAACCTCCGGCGCCAGGTAGCGCCCGATTCTGAGTGAGAGCTGGAGAGAAGCGTGAGGCCTCTTGTCTCAGCTTTCTTGGCTGCTCACAATCTTGCAAAGTACCTTTAGATTGTAGATGCGTAATGGACGCTAGTTTCAGAGTCAACCTACATAATTCTGAATTTATACAAATGTATACAAATACAATTCTGTATTTGTACTGAATGTAAACCATGTGTCAGGCCTCTTTCCACGTATCATCTCATTTAATAGACATCATTGTCTGTTTTGCAGAAGAAAACCTAGTCAGAAAGGAGAGGTGAACCTCATAAAGCAAGGGTAGAGCTGAATAAGAACTTCTCTCTCTGAAAAGTAAACTTTCCATGTGGGAGCGACCGTGCTTTTTGAAAACTTGACAAACCTTTACCGATGATCATCAAATGTGGAGCAGATGTTAATATTTAAAAGAAAGAATTGGTGGGCCGGCCCAGTGGTGCAGTGGTTAAGTAAGCACGGTCCCCTTCGGCGGCCCGGGGTTTGCTGGTTTGGATCCTGGGTGCGGACATGGCGCCACTTAACAAGCCATTGTGGTAGGTGTCCCACATATAATAGTAGAGGAAGATGGGCACGAATGTTAGCTCAGAGCCAGTCTTCCTCAGCAAGAAGAGGAGGATTGGCAGCAGATGTTAGCTCAGAGCTGATCCTCCTCAAAAAAAAAAAAAAGTAAAAAAAAAAAAGAACTGTTTAAAGACAACTTCACGTGTCCTCTTAAAGGATATTTGCTAGTTTCGCTGGCTGAATAAACTTAAACAGGAAATAGAGGGCTCAGAAGGGAAACAACCTTTTTCCCCCTTAAGTTCTAGCTTCAAAAAAAGAGAAAAAGATAAAAAGGGCTAATTAAGATAGACCGGGGGGGGGGGGGGGGGGGGTTTGGGGAAGGAGTGGATTTCCTAAGCCAATGGTAACCAGCTGAGACTTGACATCTCTCTAGGATCAAACACCCCAACAGGCAAGGGTAAGCAGCCTGGAGCGAATAAGTAGTCCCTAGAACACGGCCAAGTGTTATAGCAAGAGACCAGAATGATGTCTTGTGAAATCCCCGTGTAAATACGGAACTACAAACTGAAACGGTGAGATGCCATTTCCATCATTAGAAGGGAACTTGAAAACCCTGAAAACGTGAAGCATCATGAAGAAGTGGGGAAAGGGCTGCTCCCTTACATTGCTGATAGGATTGTAAACTGCATTCTGGAGGGCAACCGGAAGCACCTTTAAATTTGAACTGTGCACACCTTGTGACCCTCTACCTGCAAACTCCACCCCCAAGTTTGACCCCAGAACAATGGTTCTCACCGTGTGGTCTGGAACCTGAGACTCTCAGGAGGCTCATGATGTTAACCCTATTTTCACAACAATATGAAGTTGTTATTTGCTTTCTCACTCTCATTCTCTCACAAGTGTATGCAGTGGAGTTTCCAGAAGATACACAGGATACCACCATGTAATGAACAAGAAGCAGACACGAGAAAGCAGTGGTCTTCTATTAAGCCAGACATTAAAAACATTAAATTAAATTAAGTGAGGATTTTAAAAAAAGTTCTCAGTTTTAATTTCTAATATGATAAACACCAATAGATGTAACTCACAAACAAAAGCTTTTGGAATCCTCAATAAAATTTAAAACTGTAAAGTGTAAAGGGTCCTGAGATCTGAGAACCAATGCTCTAGAGAACACACTTTGCAAGAGGAAGCAGATCAAGGATGTTCACTGAACCACTGTTTGTAGTAGAAAAAAGTGAAATGAATCCACATGTCCCTCAACAAAATGATCCAGTGAACTGAGGTGTAGTCATACTATGGACAATTACGATACATCTAAAAAGAAGAGGCAGATCTACATGCACTGACATGAAAATATCTCCAGGACACGTTACAGATAAACGAGCAAATTGCAAAATATTAAGGCATGGCATAATTTTGTGAAAAGTTCAATAATGACAAAATGTTAATAAAATCATGTTTTTCCATATGAACATAGAGCCATGTAGAAGGATACACACTGAAGAGTAACAACAGTTACCTCTAGGGAAGAGACCAAGATTGAAGCATGTCAAAAAATAAAGCTTTAATGTTCCCTTACCACCTGAACTTTAACACAGACACACGCAAACACACACACATATAGACATTTGGCAAATTCAAATAATCTGGAAAATTCCCTCTGCTGCCACAGCAGCAGCATGGTGGTGGGACCAACTGGGGCTGGTGCAATGAGCATCTCAGACTGCCCCACTGCCCACAGCCTGTCTCATCAGCTGAAGCACTGAGTCCAGGTATAGCTGATTCATCCTTCTTGCCAGAACATTTACCACTTTCCAAACCAATCTGGAAGTTGTAATAATTCTCAAAGCACTTCTACTTTATTTAGCCCATCCATCATCTGTTACAGCTTCCCGCAATCACAAAGGCAGTACTAACAGCAGTGATCAAATACAAAAAGAAAGCGGGAACCTTAATGACACCCCAAAATGTAGAGAGATAGTGGTTCTCATAACTATCAAAAAGGAAAATATCCAATAGTTGAGATAACCTGACATATTCTCAACAAGGATCTTGCCGATAATGATCCTCTTCCTATAATTCACAAGTTACGTTTTAAATATTTAATATATTGTGAGGAATCGATCTCCTAAAGATGCAACAATTTGTGCTAGACAAGGTAGTCACTTCGATTGCCAAGTTTTGGTTTCCTTGCTCATGGTTCCAATATTCTACAATTTTACTTATTTAATTTACCCAGGTATCTCCTTGCATCTAGAAATAAGCTAGCATGAAAGCAATAACAGAATGATCTGGTATTTTGTGAGAATTAATAGCCCCGTGGAACAATACAAATAGCCCTAAAAAAGGCTCCCTTTCAAAAGAGTTTTCTACACAATAAGGAAATCATCCTAGATCACTGGATAAGGAACGAGTTCCTCAATGACAATGAGGGAATCACCAACTAGAGTCTTGACTTATTCCACAGAAAGGATAAAACAGATTGAAGAGAGAAATGTTTAAGTAAAATCTTTGAAGATAATTAGGGAAAAAAATAGATGGATATTTAACTGCTCTAAGGATGAGCTCCATCAGTCTAATCAGAATGGAATCAAAGAAATAAAAATTAAAAGATGGACAGTTTTGACAACTTAACTTCTGTTCATCAACTTACCATAACCAAAATTCAACTGAGAAAAAAGTTATCTGCAATAAAGGACAGCCAAAACCCATATGAAACTATGTTATCCGTACATATAGTTAATAAAATCCATTAAGAAGCCCACATCCCCTTTGAAAGGTAAGCAAAAGACAGGAACAGACAATTCACAGAATTATATAAATGGTAAAAATACATATGGAAAAATTTTCAATGCCATAATTGAATAAATGTGACTTAAAACAAGGGCATACCTTTATTCGTCTATTAAACTGTCAGCAATAATCCCTCAATGCTGCCGGTGAGAAGGGTGTCCTTTAACTGCTGGCGGAAGGGCCACAATGAACTGACTGGAGGGTGACCCTACGTGAATCAAGAGTCCTGAGAACGTTCACACGCTGTGACCTCATGATCAGACTTACACAATTTGTTGAAATACTGAGATCTCCATAGCAAAGAGGTTTATGTTATTTATATACACTATTTATAATGCTATTAATATTTACATTTACATACTATTTATACATGTTTATATATATATGTTATATATATACAAATACATAAACATGTATAAATACATATATACATATATGTATTATATTATGTGTACTATATTATTAAGATATTATTTATATATTATATAATATATTATATATAATACAATATATATTATTATATAGTATACATAATATTTACAATGCTTTTTATATAAGCCAAAAAATTGAAAAATGGTTCAATTTTGATACACCCAGACAACATTCAATTTTATAGCCAACAAAAGCAAGTTTACAAGATTTAAGAAAGTGGTGAAATGGCCCCGATTTCGTGTTCGGTTTTTAAAAAGTAGAATACAAGTTGTCAACCACGTATACATAAAAAAGCCTAAGGGAAGATACACCAAGATATAACAGTGGTTTTATCTTCGGTGGTGGAATGACTGCTATTTTCTCTTCTTTCAACATTTTCCATATTTTCAAGAGTAAGCTTTATCTTTATAATCAAATACACATATGTATAAATATAAAGAAAGGGAGTGCAAGCTCTAGAGAACGGATAAACACAGGAGAAGGAGAAGCAGCCCCTTTCTTCCAACATACCTCTTGAACCTCACACAGAGCCAGGCTTGCGCACACAGCTTCTCCTTAGGTCCCTTCTCCCCAGCAACCTCCATCTCCAGCGCTGCCCTCAGTACCCCCAAGGCACACAGCTGTGCCTGCCTCACTCAGCCAGGGCACAACGCTCCCAAACTGCCTCACCCTCTCCCCTCTGGCCCACACTCTCACTGCCTCAGTCAGGGGTTTAAGACAAAAACAATCCAAGGGAGCAACTGGCAGCGGAAGGTTGGTGTCTACACGGTGTTTTAAAAGGATGTCACTAATCCAAACCCAGATTCTGCAAAGTTTCCAAGACGTGCGTTCAGTTTTCACTAGGGATAGGAGTTTCACCTATGTCGAAATAATGGATTATTTTCCATAGCCTCATTTTCTTTTTCTTCTTTCTTTCTCATCCTTACAAAATGTTGGCTTATTATCCGTCAGTTCATATTCCTTGCTCTATTACTGCTATTCTAGTCAGTTCCAGTGACATTATACAGAGTTTTCAAATATTTTTGAAGGAAATTTTTTTTTTAAGATTGGCACCTGCGCTAACATCTGTTGTCAATCTTTTTTTTTTCTTCTTCCCCCCAAAACCCCCCGGGTACATAGTTGTATATTCTAATTGTGAGTGCCTCTGGTTGTGCTATATGGGATGCCACCTCAGCATGGCCTGATGAGCGGTGCCATGTTCGTGCCCAGGATCCAAACTGGTGAAACCCTGGGCCACCAAAGCAGAGCACGTGAACTTAAGCACTCGGCCCCAGGGCCAGCCCCTGAAGGAAATTTTTTTAACAGCAACTCTTTCAAGATACATAAAACTTCCATTTTATAGACAGTATAATAACTAACACTCAGGATCCAAAAATGCTAAAATCCTACTGGCATCCCTGATGATTCTGTTCATTTACATACTCTATTGAACGCCTACTATGGACCAAGTTTTCTGCTGGAAGCTATGGACAGAGCAGTCAACTCGACAGAGGACAGATGGTCCCTGTCCCCAGTGAACTTAAAGTCTACTGGGGAGACAGTATTCAACAAATAATTACCTAACTGCAACTTGTGGTAAGTGCCTGGAAAGAAACTAACAGCGTGCTATGAGTACACATGAGGAAGTCCACCGAAAGTTGCCATTTTACCCCTGAAAGAGGCTATTTCCTTCTTAAAACCATGAACACATCAAAATGCCTCTTCCAATCTTCTGATAGGGTCACACAGAGGGAGCAGAGGTGGAGGGTATACAAGGCAGCGTTTTTTCCTACTTACTGAAATAAGAACTCAGGAACGCGAAACTATCCTGGAAAATGATTTCATCCTTCTGGAAATTGATCCTGCTCTCTTCTCCTTTCCTTTCAGTATTGGGAGGAGGGCAGTATTTATATAGATTTATGTACAAACAAACTTTACGTGTAATAGGTGAAATTTTGAAAGAAACTAAAAGTACATCACTAGAAGAGTGCTTAGATGAATTACATTAAGAATATATTACGCTATGGAATATTATTCTGCCTGCCTATTGAAAATAGTGACGGAACACTTATATACTGACATAGACTGCTCTTCAAAATACACTAAGTGGGGAAAAAGCAAACCACTACGGTATGACTCGATTTGTTTAAAAAAACGTGCACACATTATATTCATGCAGAGAAAGGGGACTTTCAGGCTGTGCAAGTGTCCACGGTGGTCCCATCCAGCTCACAGTGAAGTAGGTTTATGAATCCTTTGCCATGAGAATGTATTTAGGCACTAGTTGTACAATAGAAATACAACAAAAACATTAAAAAGAAAACCACATACGCATCAGTATGCTCTCTGGACAGCAGGCATCCTTCTGGAAGGGGGCCAGGAGGCTCTCTTGGCTCTCTGATTTTAAGTGTGAGGTGAGGATGTGTTCTTAGGGGACCTATGTCCCGAGACCCTAAATATTAGCCCATTCTTATAGACACCCTTCAAAAGAATCAATCAACTTTGCCATCTAGTACATGCTGAAAAGCAGCCTGAATACATTCCCAAAAATGTGCCTAAATTCAGCCACAGCAGAGCAGATGACTGAAGCCACTCTGCTGCTGGCTCAGTTGGAGGAAACAAGAGGAAGCGTAAGCCAACAGTACTGGAAGCAGCCGCAGTTCTATCTGTCCTTTGGGTCACTGTGGCTGGACCAGCGCTGCCCTGTAATGACAGCCGCAGAGCAGAGAAGGCTCCCTGGTCAGACCAGACACCCTTTCCAGGGATCCCCTGGCTTCCCCCGCTGCTCATCTGGTCCAGCCAGCCTGGCTCAGGGCAGGAAGCATCCCGGCAGGAGTCAGAGGTTCTCCTCTCCCAGGGTCTCCTAACATGCCAGGTTATGGCACCTAGGCATTCTCATCAAAGCAGCCCCTGAGGAGGGACATCTCGGCATCAGGCCCCATACAGCCCTAAGCCTAGGGAACTGAAAACCCTATCAAAAGAGCCCAAGAACATGAATGCCACTCAGAGTCTGGTCTGTTGAAAGGTAGCACACTTAAGGAATTCGTTTCTTCGATAGTTTAGATAAGTACTCCAAGAATTTCAGAGCTGGAAGGCCATGCAGTCCACTTATGCCTGTCTTCTACACGGAGGTGTCACCTAGCTATTTCCTCAGTCTCTCTCTCTCTGTCTGTCTGTCTCAGGGAGAAACGTGCTGCACATCTAGAGGCATCTGGGGACAGGTGTCTTAGAAATTGGGGTCCCTCCGTGGCACAGAACTCTTGTCTCCCTGCAGCTTCCACACTGGTGACACTCGCGTGGTCTCCGAGCCACACAGAATGACACTCCTCTGTCTTCCACAGAAGAGCCCTTCAACATTTCGAAGACAGATTCCTCCTCGCCACAAAAATACTGCAAAAGGGCATTTAAGGTACTTGCAGTAAAACCTAAGCTTATAAGTCAAGTGGGGCAACTTTGCCCCTCCCACGATGACCTGCACTCATGCATGCGATTATCAGGGGCGGACATCTGGGAGGAACGTCCTGGCCTCACCAGGACAGCACTTGTGTTACTAAAGGACACGGGTACCACAGCAACCGGGAAGCCTCCCTCCCCACACCATGGACCCCTTGCCTCCAGCTGGTGAATTCCAGGCACTGGCTGGGACCTGGCAACTGTAACCTTTGGCCAGATCTCAGCATCCTTCTTCCATGCTGCCCCTGCCCTGGGAGCCGTGCCCCACCCCACCCCCTCAGCCCAGCCATTCTCCAAGGGAGAACTCTGGAGAATGTGCTTCCAATGTGCTCTGGCATTTCCTTCACTACATTTTTATTGAGCACTTGTTGTACACCAGACATGATGCAAGGCGAGGGAGGGAAAAAGTGAGGGCTGGTAAAACCGAGTCAGTGCTGACTATCCCCTCTCTGGCTCCCAGTGGACAGTTTTGTAGCCCAAAGTCACAATTACATTTAAGCTGTCTTCTGCTGTGTGCCAGTTAACACATAATTGGGTATTTCCCCCTACCCAACTAATCTTACCCTCTAGGGGAGCCAGGCTTGCAGTATTTTGGAAGAGCCAACCAGAAGCAGCAGCCTAACCAGAACAGGTGTACGTTTTAACTCTTACATCAATGCAACAGTCAGAAGCTCACTATCCAAAAGCCTTCAAAATGCTCCCAGACACGACTCAAAATTCTCCCAGCAACTCCCTCCAGAATATTTCTGCTGGCAATTCTCACCATCACAGGGCTGTCAGGATCCATAAGCAGCCACAGACCCAGGCTGCCACAAAGGCTACCAGCGTTGCCCTCCACCTTGACAGTAGGCACCAGCCCTGCTCTGCCCTTCTGCCCCTCACCACTTCTATGATGACTCATAACCCATGAGCAGATGAGCAAGGGAAAGCCCCTTCTGCTCTCCAACCCCACAGCAATCCTCACCGGTCCAGGCAGCCCTACACCAGCACCCTCCACGCTGGCCAGTGTGAGTTGCCTGGGAAGTGAAAGGGCCAGAATTCTCACAGAGTGCACTCTACCTGCAGCCACCATGCTGGGACCCCGCAGAGCCTGCATAAAGGTCAGTTCCCTGCTCTGCCATGGGGCTCTGTGGCCTGGGCAGGGTCTGTCCCTCTTTTCTGAGAGGAACCCAGTGGGCTGAAATACTGAGACAATGGGCCAAAGACTAAGGAGAAGCCTTTAAATGAAGCCCAATATGTTTTATCACATGAGGACATTCTCTCTCTCTAACCTTCAACACCCCTTTTATACACACAGAGAGCCCGCCCTTAATTCTAAAAAACAGTCTATGCAAATTTTCAGATTTATTGGAATCTTTTCTCTAAAGTAAAAGTGTTTCCTTAAAGTAAAAATTGTCACCCAGTTACAACTTGAATCCTATTTTACGGAATGCCAGTTAACGGAAAATTTAGTTTTCAGAAAGTAACTGGAAAAGAAAATTTATTTTATGCTTAAGAAGATTTTATATCACAATCAATGGATTTTTATATATACTAGTTTATCACTACAAGTGCAAAGAAGAAATTTGATGTGTCATCATTCAAGGTGATTTTCTTGTTTCCAATCCTATATACACACGCCAGCTCAGATGGGAAAACCATGAGACTTAGTGCATCCTCTTCCATATCAGGCCCTCCAGACTGACCTGACTCCTACTTTCACGCGACCGTGCCCTTACAGCTCCCACGCCACACACCGTCTCACGCCTCCTTGTTTCAGCTCACACTGCTCCATACAGTTGGAATCCTGCCTCAGAGTTCAGTTCAAACTCTTCCTCGCCCTGAACCCCTGGCTGTTCCTCCAAGTCAAAAGCAACCCCCGCCCCCCGCCGCCTTCCACTGTACCAGGCTTTAGCACACACCTCTGACACCACCCAGATTCCATGAATCCTGTACTAGGAGGGTTATGTGTCCATCTTTTCTGCTCGATCGTGCTTCCAGGGGGCAGGTCCTATATCTTACATGTGCTTGTCACCCCATTGCCAAGAAGAGCACCATGCACACCAGGCTCAATAAACTTGTGATGATCCCAAAGATATATCACCTTTCATTCACTCAATAAATGTTTATAGAGTGGCTTCAATGTGCCACGCAAAATGCCAGCTTCTAGGGATCAACATAAGATCAAATATCTTGTAGGTGAGGCAGCCAAATAGACAGGTCACAGTGCAATGTGCAAACTACAACAGAGCATATTCCAGGCACCAGAGAGGCAGGGAGCAGTTCTCATGAGAGAGACAATGAAGCCATGTTTTAAGCTTGCAGGCTCACCTCACACTCCTCCTAGGGCCAGTACCCACTGACCAAAGTGGTGGGCAAAAGTGCCTGCTCCATTTAAATTACTCCTCTCTCTGTTGTCACTGTTCTCCTTTATTGCTTTGTCTTCATTTTTGCACAAAAGCTCAATTTGCACAAAATCAAATGCTGCATGACGTGACCCCACTGGACAGACTCCAGGCATTAATTTATGTCCCTCTCCTCTCTAAGCCATTCCTCTGTCTTTATCTCATGTGTACTCAACCTGAGAGGTCTTCCCTGGTCCTGCTGGCTTCATCCCACATGCCTGTCCTCTCCTTGGAAGCGTCTGAGAAGACGTAGAAGTCTGCTTGACAGCACTTCACTCAAATCCCTGCCAGCCTTCACCTGCCTACTGCTCAGAGCTGGACACTATCTTGTCATTGAATCACACACTGCTGGATGATGTTACCCTTCTAGCACCTGGCTGGTTGGTAAACTCCCAAAAGGCAGGAACAGAACCATGCCCCAGACTCCTTTCATGTCCCCCTCAATGCACAGCAGTGCTATGCACACAGCACAAGGTCAAGATCCTTGCTGGGTAAACCCACTCCCAACGCCAACCAAGCGACTCTCAGACAACCCACCAATTTGGATGTGTCTAGAGCATTACTGGTGCAGGCGCCTCAGGAATCCCTCTAAAATGTGAGCTGGAGGTGAAGTTTAATCACGGAGGGTAACCAGCTCCTCCCTCCTGGCATCAGGTGTCCAAGACTCGTGCTCCTCTTAAGAGAGACCAAGCCTCATTTACTCCTAGCACTGGGTCCAGCCCACAGCTGCTACTCAAGGAACATTTGCTGAAGGGAGAGATTACCTCCAGGACCCAGGCTACTCGGTGGGTACAGAAGCCTCAACTCCCGGCCATCTGGAGGGAAAAGAAAGCCTGTGACTATGGCTGTCCAAAACAAGGGAAATTGAACTTTTATTTTTCCACAATGAATTTGGCAACTTCCTGCCAAGTTGAACTACTTGGTGCCGTAGATCACAAAATCAAACTCATTGTAACCCTCTTCTATGTGACACTTCCCTCGACTTCACTATTTCTATCAACACCACCACCGTTTTCCACTCCCCCAGGCCTGCAGCCTTTCCATCAACTCAGATCGCTCTCTGCCCCTCATGGCCTATTAAAATCGAGGTACCCAAGTGCTGCTTATTGCTGCTTGCTCTCTCAGAAATCCCCCTTCCACTCTTGGCCCCAATCAGGCACAAGACCTCAAGTGACGCCCCATCATACGGCAACCAGCCTCCCTTGTTCCAACTCCCCTCCATCACAGACCCTACATGCTACCGTGAGGCTATTTACTAAATAAGTGCTGTTTTCAATCAGTCCACCTCTGTTCAAATAATAACTTCACACTTTTTAAACCAACAAAGCTGTACTCGTCTGTTCTAACTGACCCAGGCTCATATTCACTTTCATAACCCAGGAACCCTAACTAACCTTCCTGCCTCAGTCACAGCCTGTCCTCTTCCAGGAACATGTAACATTTTCTACCATCTCAAAATCTTGGCAAAGGTCTCCCCTCTCCTTATCCAAATCCCACACACACACTGTAGGCTCAGGACCAGCCCAATCTCTCACATATGCTTTCCCCAACATTCAGCCCCACCAGCCTCTCTCTCTTTCCCCATTCAGAAGTGTTTCTAGCTGTCAAACACTGCCTTCCTGTTGACTCTTGAACAGTCTCTCCCGTGCTGAAAGTCAGAACCGCCAATGAGGAAGACCCGACACTTATTGGCCATGTGATGCTGCCCAAACCAGTAGACTTTCCAAATCCACAGAACTGTTATTATGATCAAATGAGAATTTACATGATGGAGACTCCATCGCACATTCATAAGGCCCACCAGGTGGAGGATTTCGGCTTCCATCCAATACCTGCCAAGTGCAGGTATCTCGTGTCATTCACAACCCTGCAGAACTAACGCTTCAGTAAATATCAATTAAAATAAGATAATGAAGAGAGAACACACTTTCCATGGAGCGCTTGTCTTCACATCCTCCGTTCAGCCACTCAGGAGCTTCTCTGGTACAAAATTTTAGGTGACTACACAAATGCTTGTAGGGAAAAAGAGAGGAGACAGTTGTTCTGGACCGCAAGGGCGCCGGTCATGGATGGCACATGAACACGAAGCCCCAGTCGGGATCAGTGGGGCGCAGGGAACAGAAGGACTGAGGAGTAGAGATACGAGCACAGTCCACAGGAGGACAAATGAAGCACGTGGACAAAGAATGTTTCAGACCATAAAACTGGGGCTACCTTCCTTCCCAACGGTCACGCCCATCGCACCTGTGAGCGCTGTCAGGGGCTAGCGGAGATTTACGGCGGCGCGCGGTAAAATCACTTCTCCCCAGACCCGGGCACCTCTGATAAGGCCGGCTCAGCCCGGCCGGGCCCGCCCCGCCCCTCTGGCTCCCAGGCCTTACCGATCGAGATTTCCTGCGCGAAGGCCAGCGAGATGAGCAGCAGCGGCAGCCCCACGGCGATGCACGTGACCATCTTGTCCACGGCCAGCTCCAGCCGAAGCCCCTTGAACTTGAGGTCCGAGGGCTCCTTCAGCAAGAAGTCCGAGAATACGTACTCGGTGGCCAGGTGGGCGATGGCCATGGCTGTGGCGCGCTGGGCTCGGCCAGGCAGGGCCTGGAGGGTAGGCCCTGGTACCGCCGGCGTCGGGAGCGCTGCGCGGCGCCTTCAACCTGTCATCGGCCAAACCTGCGGCTTTCGCTTTCCCTTTGCCGGCTCCCCAGTTGCTCCTACATCCCACCAGACTCTGTGTCTCGATGCGTACGGCTCTCAGCGACGCACAGCGCCGAAGCTGCCTCCGCGGGCGCCTGGGCGCACGAGCTCTCGCGCTCTCTCCTCCGCCGCCCGAGGGGCGCGGACACGCCCCCGCGCGCTCGCCGCCGCAGGTCCCTGGGACGCGCGCGCCACCCGGGCTCCGCGCCTGTCCCGCGCGCCGGCAAGCGCGGGAACCAACCACGGAACAAAGCGCTTCCCTCCCGCCCAGGCCCCTCCTCTCCGCCCCAGCAGCCAGAGCTCCTCTGGGGAGGCTCCTGCGCTCTCGGCGCGCTCCGCAGCGCTCTTCCGGAACCATGAGGGGGACTAAGTATCCAGGAGTATGGGGTTTCCGGAAATCGCGGTGACGTGGGGCGGGGTGGGCGCGGCAGCATCGCGCGACCCTGAGATCTACCTGCGCGAAGGGATCTTCCCACCGAGCGAGCGGTACCTCTGAAAATCCTCGAGCCGATCCCATCCTCATTCTCCCACTTCCTGGCACCGGAGAGTTTTGAAATCGGCCCCTTTCTGGAAGAGGCCCCTTATCCTGTGGATAGGATGGCCCCCTTTTATGCCCCACTCTCTTTCTACCTGGCGGAATCAGGTTAAAAGGAGCTGCAAACGCTTCAAAAAGCAACGAGTGCCATAAAAGCCAATAGAGCTGTGTAGACAGCGTGTGTTGAAGAGGGAGCACTGGCCCCTTCCAGGAGCTCTGCGTGACAAGGAGGTTCTGCGGGGTCAGTGGTAGTGAGCCCTGTCATAACTAGGTCTCAGGCCTCCATTATCGCCGCTCGGTCTGCGCTGCTTCTCTTGCTCTCCCAATCAGAGCCTTGGTCCAGGAGCCAGCGGAGGAGTGTCCGCGGGTGAAGTGGGTGTTGAAGGGGAGAACTACTCCTGAACCACTTAGAGAAAGTGGCTGCTGACAAATAGACGAGAGATGCTCTAATCAACAGCCTTTGGAGCAGACAGGACCTTTAAACGTGAGGACTCCTTGGGCTGGACTGGGCTGCCTTCTCTTCTCTTTGTATGCGGGCGGGTCCATACATGCAAGCCTGTTCTATATTTTCTCAGCTCCTACGTGTAGATCTCCACCCTGGCCTGCCCTCCGAGCACGCATCCAAGGGCCTACACAACTCTTCGCTTGGATGGCTCACAGGACTTTAGTCTCATAATGGCCAGGACTGCAAGCTTCATCTTCCTCTCAACCGATAGTCCTCTTCCCCATCTTGCTAATGCACTGCCATCCACCCATAGGCCTGTTGAGGAGGGGGAAACCTCTCCCTCTTGAGTCTTATGGCTGGACTAATAATAAAATTGTCAGGAGACCTGACTGACAGGAGATCATTAAAATGATGTTCAGAGGGTAAAGGAGGCAAGCAACTTATATATATATCTTTTTACACAAAGACACAATACATTTGTGAGGAATTGACAGGACAAAGAAACTTAGGTTTGGGATGTGTAGTTAGTTGTAATTAGTGAGGAACTGAGGTAGTAAATTGGTAAATCTAACAAGGTTTGTTTACATGGGCCTCTCGGCCCTGAATTCCCTAGCTCTGGCAGTAAGGATGTCTCTATCTCCTCCTCCTACAGGGAGGGTACCTTTCGTATGGGAGATTTATTTCCTGCTTTCAGAAGGAACAGAGAGAGGACGATCGAAATTTTGCTTTATAAGTCAAAACGAGTAAACTTAATTCAAAAGAATCAACATGCCATTGTGGGATGTTTTGGGGTAGCCTGCCCTGGGCCCCAACATGCCCAAGCCAGAAACATGGAATGCCCTATTTAACGCTTCCATCTCTCCCAGCTGCCGTAATCAATTTCTAAATTCTCTTGCTTCTCTTTCCTAAATGTAGAAAATCTGACAGTGTTTCTCCACCTACACTGCCAATACCCCCATTCATCCTCTCTCCTAACCACGTACAGGGTTGTACCCCCTAGGCCCACAAGCCATTCTCCCCCACAGCTCCAGAGGGAGCTTTTGAAAGCTCCAATCTGATCATATCACTCCCCTACTTAAAGCGTACATTGTTTTTAGAATAAAATTCAAATTTTTTAGCATGGCCACTGCCTACCTCGCCAGCTTCCCCTTCAGTTCTTCAAGTTAGCCAGGCCCCTTGCCTCCTCCAGGCCTTCCCTTGCCCAAAGCACTCCCACCCGCTGTAGCCTCTTTGCCTGGCCCACTCTTATTCACCCTCCTGATCTCAGCTGCATGTCACTTCCCCGGGAAAGTCTTCTCTCATGATACTAAACCAGATTAGCCCCTTTATTGAATATTCTTGTGATACTGGCACTACCAGTTACCAGCTGTGGGCCTTGGAAAAGTTACTTGACCCTCCTGTGCCTCAGTTTTCTGATCTGCAAAGTGGTTCTATCTCTTAGGATTGTGATAAGGATCAAATGAGTTAATGTGTGCACAGTGCTTAGGACAGTGCTTTGCAACTGTTGAGTGTTGTGTAAATGTTATCTGGTACTGTTGCCCTCTTTCTCCTTCTTAATGATAATCGCAAATATAATTCAACTAGTATTTGTTTAACTGTTCATTTATTTAATGTTTGTCTTGCCATTTTTATGGTAAGCTTCGTGTGGGCAGGTCCATGTCCATGTATACCATTCTTGTCTCCAACACTTACCACAAATGCCTGGCACACGGTAGGTATTTTAATTAATATTTATTAAATGTCTGAAGGAATCTGAAAATATTTCACCATGAAAATTGTTTAAAAACAAGTGGCCCAAATTGCACTCATTTATCCATACATTCAAGGCATAGTAGAGGCCAGTGATGGACCAGTTCTGGGTTCGATGGATGGGGAAGCAAAGATGAAGTGGACATAATCCATTTTC
This sequence comes from Equus quagga, assembly GCF_021613505.1. Taxonomy (NCBI): domain Eukaryota; kingdom Metazoa; phylum Chordata; class Mammalia; order Perissodactyla; family Equidae; genus Equus; species Equus quagga. Next base: position 45,417,760 of record NC_060280.1, on the reverse strand, counting down.
TCAAAGACTTCATGGCTTAGTAAGAGAAATAAGGCATGTGCACAATTAACTATAATACAAGTTAGAAGGGGTAAGTAATATTGTGAAAGGTGGGGTGTGCCAAGGTGGAGGTGTATAGAAAGAGTGGGGCCTGGGAAGATGAGTCAATTTGTGGCAGGCAGAGCTGAGACAAGAGCTTTCTAGGAGTGAATGAAAGCATGGACCATGTTTCCCTTCTCTCCTTGTCAAAATCTACAACAGGCTTAAAGGTCCCCTCTTCTGGAAGCCTTCCAGGATCCCCCTGCCCACCTTCTGCCCCACTCTCTCCCTCAGCACTTCCTTCCTCTGGTCTAGCATTTAGCTCATTTGCCTTGTGCAATGGTTGATTGCATGTCTGCTTTCTCATTAGGTATCAAGTTCCTCTGAGCATCGGGATGGAATTTTAGCAGTTTTGTAAATTGCCCTCAACTCTGGAAGAGTTTTGTACGTTTAGCCGGAAGTCAATCTATGTTTGTTGAATTTACAATAAAGGCAAGAAAGAGAACCTGTCAGGAAATGGGAGGTAGAGACATCTGACACTGGTGTGGGCAAGATGAAGGCGAGGGAGTCAAAGATGAAAAGGTTGGGGCCAGAGAACTTAATTTGGACTTTTTTTCCAGCAGGCATTACGGAATTTTTGGAGAGGAGTAATACAAATAGACTGTGCTTTAAAAAGATTAATCTTCCATTCACACATAGAGTGGATCAGAATGCGGGGCCAAGTGAGAGGCTGTCGAAATTGTCCATGTGAGAAGTAATGCGAGTCCAAACAGGGGTGCTGTCTCTGAGGACAGAGAGAAATGGAACAGAAGACAGTGGTAATTAAGGGAGCCATTCTTCCTGCTGCAAAAACCAGATCAACCTGACATGCGTCAAGGTTCTTTGGGAGGAAACGAGAAAGCAAGAGCCTGGGTTCAACTCCTGGATTTGCCACCTACTTGCTGTGTGACCAAGGATATGTCGCTGAAAATCTCTAAGCCTCAATTTCCTCATTTGCCAAATAGGGATAATACTGCCTACCTCATCGGGTTGTTCTGAGGGTTACGTGTGATAACATAGGTAACAGTGCCTGCCACATCTCAAGCACTTAGCGTTTGATAACTGTCATTACCAACCTCAGGAGTTTAAGGTGTCACATGAGAGTGTATATAACATTGCCTTTTAAAAAAATAGACTTTAATTTTTAGAACAGTTTTAGATTTATAGAAAAAGTGAGCAGATGGTACAGAGAGTTCTCATATACCCCCACTCCTGCACCCAGTTTCGAAGCCACCAGAAATCGCATCATGGTTCTTGATGTTGACAACAGCAGATTGGGATGGGGAGGCAGGGCACACTGGATTGGAAACCGTTGGAATGAGGGATGCATGGGGTGAAGTGATACAGGCAGCAAGTGGACAGTGCTTTAAGTTCTGCTATCAAAGGAACAGAGAAGCTGGGTTCGAGGGGGTTATGGAGTTAAGGACAATGGCTCTTCGTTTGTTTTCTATTTCTAATGGTGGGTATTGCTGATGACGTTGTCGGGAAAGTGGGAGAATTCCCACCCACCGCTTTTCCTTACGGTTCTTACGGCTGGTCAAATAATCAAAGAGGCAGGTTAGCAAGAGAAAAATCAAACAAAGTTTAATAGCATGTATAAATGGGAGAAACCCAGAAGAAACTGAGTAACTCGGCCATCTGGCTAAGTCCACCTGTTTAAGTATCCTCAGCTACAGACAAGGAGGGCATAGTGATCTGGGACTTCAAAGGGGAAGAAGACAATGTACATACAGATGGAATGCAAATGTTTGTTCAACAGGTTTTGCTAGGCCCAAAAAATGGGTTTGTTGGTGTCCTTTTATCACACCTATTTTACATCATACTATAGCTATCACATGATATGAGCTCCTTCCTGAAACAGGCCTTTAGGCAGTTTGCAGGGTGGGGGTGGGGGGGCGGATCGGATGCTCTTCCTGAGTCTTTTGAGCCTTTATTGTCTTCAGCTGGAAATAGTCTGCATGCTAAAGTGGCACATCTTGGGGTGGCCTGCCCTGAACCCTGTCAGTGTCATGCAGGAGGGAAAACTGATAACTGATGGAATGAAGTCCTTGAGAAAGCAAGAAGGGATGAGGTCCAGAGCCAAGTGAGGGACTGGCCCTGCTAGGAGCAGAACCTTCTTCTGTTGCAACCAGAGGAAAAGATATATGTAAATATGGTTGATTTCCTCAAAGCAGTGAGGCTGAGAATGCGGAAGTGTGGTACACTTGAGCAAACAATGTTTGAGGACAGTCATGTTATTTATGGAGATGTACTGTTAGTTTGTTGAGGATTTTGTTTCATTTCCTCTAGCAGGTATAACTAGAATAGTTGCTAAATATCTAAGAGAAAATTCTCTAGCCAACTCCCTGCCCCAGGTCTAGCGATAGGTAATTTCTGGTGGAAAAAAAAAGACATGCAAATCGCCATCTTAAATATGTGAAACTTTATTACAAAGAGAAGTGGTGTAATCAAACTACTTTGTGGTTTCATTTTCATTAAAAAAATAAACTAAGAGAAAAGGAAAAAACTAACAACTAAATAATTTATTGTCTAAGTGAGTTATAAATAAAGCATTTATGATAATTATTATTATGAAATTATACAGCCTACACATGTATGAAAACTGTAGAGCACATACTACAAAATTGCATTATCAGTGGTTAGCAGGCTGGAATCATCCTTTGGGTACCCTGTTTGATATGACATTCAAGCAAACTATGAACATAACTATTAGCATTCACATCTTGTTTTACATAAGACTATAGCTTCTATCAAATTACCTGTTTCCCCTCACCAAGATGAAAATGAGAAGGTATGAAAGGTCCCTCCACCAGAGTATTTATTAGGTCCTAATCATTCACCTGGATATCCAAATGATCAACTGCTAAGGCAGATATACTAATAGCACTCATCTGGCATCTGCATTGGCATTGGCATTGGCATTCCAGGGCAACTTGCCCTGAGCTAGGGCAATTTCTGAGTCTAGTAATAAACAATATTGCTTTTATCAATCTTACATCTAACATTTAGGCTTGCATACAGACAGTATGAATTGCCTCGTAATGGGGTTAGTTGTTCAATATTTTATTTTTGCATTTGAGCCTTGAAAACTGTAATCAAATCTTCAAAGCTGATTTAATGGTTTAAAAAATTGCCATTGGGACTCTCTTTTTTTAGCCTTTTCTTTTTTTCCCCTCCTCCAAAAAGGGCTATGTCTTTAAGAGGCATGGAATTGAGGATTTTGTGAAATTCCTGCTGACCCAACTGGTCAGCTGCATTGATGAATTCTTCCTGGTGTTTTTCACATGATGAGACTGTTTTTATTTCATAGAAGATGGAATCTTGGAAAGATCTCCCTAACTATGAAGCATCAGACTCAAGATTCAAGCCCAGACTTGCCTCCTGCAAGGCGTCCCTCCCTCTTAGAAGCTCCTGCTAAACTCTCAGGGAGTCTGACTCACCGTGGGAGAGCCGAGCCCGCTGTTTCACAGATTCCAGCCCTCCACATTCTGAAACACAGATACGAATTCGCTAGTTGATTTGAGAAAATACAAACATTGCCAAGGAAACATATTGTAAAAATATATAACATGAAGTGAGTCATAAACATTCAAGTATCTCTACAGGTTTGCATGCAAACAGCAGCAATTTAAAAAAATGCTTATCACTTAGCCTTTTGTTGCAAACAGTGCACAGGCTCTTTCTATCAAAGGGGAAAAGGCCAAGAGAGTTGGCTAAAGCCTCCAGAAAATTCATTTGGTTAAATTCCATCAGCAGATACTGATTTAGACATTTCCATGCACTCCTCAGAAAGTTATTTTCCCTGGAATAACTAAGGGAAGCATTTTACATAACAGTGCTGAAAACTCAGTGCCGTTAGATGTCTGAGGCAGTATAAACTCTTTCCCAAAGGTGTCCATCTAGAAACCATCTAGAAATGGTTGGCTAAGGAAGCACTGTCTAATCTAAGAATTACGAAAGATGGAAACTAAAGGCATCCTTCAGAGGGTCTCCCCACTTCAGCGAATTCATTCAGAGAACAGACTGAACCTGTTTTCTCAGTCACGCCTGTTCTCCTCTTTCTGTATTTTATACCTGAGAATTATTCACAGCCCATTTAAAAATAAATAAATAAAAGCAAATCGCTTTGATTGTGTCCCAGAGCATCAGAGCCTGGTCCAGGATACAGTGTGAGCCTTCCTCAGTGAACGATGTCTTGTCCAGTTTCCCTGGTGAGGAAGACCAGTCCGTTCACAGAGCATCCGTGGGGAGTGCGCAGGACTGGACTTCCCGGTATGCTGCCCGCATCCTCGCAGAGTGCAGTCTGAGGGAGAGAATCACCGTGGAGATCAGGAGGAGGAGTCCAATGATGAAAAGGATGACCAAGGCTGCTTTGGCTCCTCTAGGACCCAGATTCTTGCCAAAGAAATAGAGCTGCTCCTTGCCAGATTCTTCTGTGAAAAGAACAAGTGAGGTGTCAGGCCTCTGCCTTTCCCTGGGGGGTGAACACTGACCATTCACCTGCAGGATTCGGGGAGGGATCATTACCATTGGAGGGCACCGTGGCCGGCTGTGATGCTCCTCCAGGAGACTTGGTGGAGTAAGGAATCCGGTTATCTGGACAAAGAAGAAAAATTGATTGTTTTATAAACAACAGAAGTCAAAGTGGATTCTTTTCATGGCATGAGTAGTTTCAAGAATTATGTCATTTCACCAGTGAGGACTTTATCCCATCAGTATCTGCAAGTCTTCCTTGGATTCCCACTATGGTACTCTTCAGAGCAGTACACATGCTGTTCCTGTCCCATCCACCTTTCAAGCTTCTGCTGACCCCTTAAGATCCATCTGAAGCATTATGGCCTCTATGGAATCTTGGCTCATATCCCCAAACTATTAACCATTGCCTCCTACTGCTGCCATTGAATCCTGTACACTGCACTCTATTTTGGCAAGTATCATATTCTATCATAGTTATTATTTATATATCTGTCTCTCTTACTTGAATCTGAGCTCCTGATGGGGTCTCTCCTGCCTCCTGTTTTCAGGGTCTATAGGAAGGCTGGGCTATCACCTAGCATCACTGACAGACAATAGTACCTATGTTCCGAAGGACCGTATAGGTTGTCTCCATGCCAGCATGGATGTGGTCAGACACGTGACAATGTAATAGCCATGTCCCTGGGTGATCTGCGAACAGTTCGATGGTTTGGAATGTCCCGGGAAAGAGATCATACACATCTTCTCGGTACGATTTATCTATCTGTATAAGGAAGGAAAAAATAAAGAGCAGAAATCAATCAAATCGAGAATAGAAACATAGTAGAGATAAATCATAGAAACCAAAAGCTGGTTCTTTGAACAGATCAATAAAATTGATAATCCTTATGGTAGCCAGCCTCCACAATGGCCCCCAATGATTCTCACCTGCTGGTATCCATAACCTTTGTAGTCCCCTCCTACATTCTGTGAGGGTTGGTCTGTGAGACCAATAACATATGGCAGAAGTGATGGCATTCTACTTCCAAGAATCTTAGGCTCTCTCTCTCTTGCTTTCTCTTCTTGGATCACTCACTCTGGGGGAAGCCAGCTCCCACGCCATACCCACATGTTGAGGAACTGAAGCCTCTAGTGAATAGCCCTGTGAGTGAGTTTGGAAGTGGATCCTCTAGCCCCAGTCAAACCTGATGACTGCAGCTCCAGCTCACATATTGATTGCAGCCTCATGAAAGATGCTGAATCAGAACCAACTAGCTAGACTACTCCCAGGTTCCCAACTCAGAGAAATTGTAAGATAATAAGTGTTTGTTGCTTTAGGCCACTAAGTTTTGGAGTAATTTGTTATGCAGCAATAGATAACTAATACAAACCTCTAGACAAACTGAAAAAAGACACAAACTACAAAAATCAGGAATGAAAGAGAGGACATCACTAAGACCTTATAGACATTAAAAAGGATAATAAAGCAATATTATGAACAACTGTTTATCAATGAATTCTACAACTTGAATCGATGAATTTGTTAGGATGAAAACCGCTGAAGATCACTATTCAGGTTATCTATTAAAGAAACTGAAATTATATCTATTAAAGGAACTGAAATTGTTTTAAGACCTTCCGACAAATTAAACTCCAGGTCCAGATGGCTTCATTGGCAAATGCTACCAAACATTTAAAGAAGAAATAATACCAATTCTAAGTAAACTCTTCCAGAAAATGGAAGAGGGAGGAATACCAACTCATTTTATGAGGCCAGCATTACCCTGATACAAAAACCAGACAAATACTTTACAAGAAAAGAAAGCTACAACCAATATTCTTCATGAACACAGATGCAAAATTCCTTAACACTAGCAAATTGAATCCAGCAATATATAAAAAGAATAATGCATCATGGCAACTGGTGTTTGTCATTATGGTTCAACATTTTTCTCAAAGCTGGTTGTCAAAGCCGGGTCAACATTTGAAAATCAATCATTGTAATTTACCAGTGTACTAAAGAAAATCATCTATAGACTAAAGAAGAGAAATATGATAATCTCAATAGATGCAGAAGAAGCCTTTGATAGTATTTAGCATCTGTTCATGATAAAAAAAGAAAACCCTCAGCAAACCAAGAATAGAAGGAAACTTCCTCAACTTGGTAATAGGATCTACTAAAAACCGACAGCTAACTTTAAATTCAATGGTGAATGATGATGCATTCCCCCTAAGATTAAGAATAAGGCAAGGATGTCCACTTTCACCACTTATATTCAACAGTATAGTAGAGGTCTTAGCCATCGCAATAAGGCAAGAAATAAAAGGCATACTATTTGAAAATAAAAAAATAAAATGTCTCTATTCACAGGCAACATTATTGTCTACGTAGGAAACCATCCCCCCAAAAGCTACAAAAAAGCTCCTAGAAGTAGTTTAGCAGAGTTGTGGGATACAAGATCAATTATGCAAAAATCAATTATATTTGTCAATGAGCAATTAGAAATTGTCAATGAGCAATTAGAAATTGAAATGAAAACAGTATCATTTACACTATCACCAAAACCCATAATATACTTAGGTAATAATCTAACAAAATCTATGCAAGATTTGTATGCTGAAAACTATAAAACACTATGAAAGAAATAAAAAAAAATCTAAAAAATAGTCAGATATGCCATGATCATAGATTGGAATGCTCAATATTGTTAAGATATCAATTCTTCCCTAAACCAATGTATAGAGTCAATGCCATTCCAATCACAACCCCAGCAGGAAGATTTGTGTGTGTGTGTGAGGAAGATTGGCCTTTAGCTAACATTCCTTGATGTTATGTGGGATGCCACCACAGCATGGCTTGATGAGCAGTACTAGGTCCATGCCTGGGATGTGAACCTGTGAACCCCAGGCCCCTGAAGCAGATGACATGAACTTAACCACTACGCCACTAGGCCGGCCCCATGAAGGAATTTTTAAATCAAAATCAACAAGCTGTTTCTAAAATTTATATAGGAAGGCAAAGATCTATAATAGTTAAAACTATCACCACCTGATTTCAGGACAGTGTGGCATTCAAGAAAGGACAAACATATAGATCAATGTATCAGATTAGAGAGCCCAGAAGTAGGCCACATATATATGATCATTATGATTTTGACACCATGGGAGAAAGGGTAGTCTTTTCAACGTATGGTGATGGAGGGAACAATTGGACATCTATATGCAAAAAATAAACCTTGTACAATATATGTAAATTATCTGGATCAGAGGCCTAAATATAAAACCTAAAACTATAAAACTTCTAGAAGAAAACCTTTGTGACCTTAAGTTAGGCAAAAAATTCTTACATATGACACCACAAGCATGATCCATAAAGTTGGACTTCATCAAAATTAAGAATTTCTGCTTTTTGAAAGATAATGTTAAGGGAACAAAAAGGTAAACCAGAGACTGGGAGCAAATATTTATAGAGCACATAGCTGGTAAGGGATTTATATCCAGAATAGATTAAGCCCTCAAACTCAACAATAAGGAAATAAACAACCCAATTAAAAAATGGGCATAGAATTTGGACACTACACCAAAGAAGGTTTACAGATGGCAGATGGTAAATAAACACATGAAAAGATGCCAATATCATTAGCCATTAGGAAAATGCAAATAAAAAATGAGATACCACTACACACTTAACATGATGGCAAAGCAAAAATAAAATAAAAATGGAAAATACCAAGTGCCAATGTGGATGTGTAATAAGTGGCATTCTCATGCATTTCTGGTGGAAATGCAAAATGGTCTGCGGAAAATCATTTGGCAGTTTCTTGTAACGTTAAGCATACACTTACCACATGGCCTACCAGTCTAACTCCTAGGTATTTTCTCAAAGGAAATGAAAACTTAGGTTCACACAAAAACACGTACACAAATGTTTATAATGACTTTACTGTAATAACCAAAAGCTGGAAACAATCTAAATGTCCTTCAACTGGGGAATGAATAACCAGGCTGTAATATGTATATCCATAGAACGGAATACTACTCAACAATCAAATGGAACAAACTATTGATACACACAACAGGATGGATGCAATTCAAATGCCTACACTAAATGAAACAAGCCAGATTCAAAATGCTACAGACTGTACGATTCTATTTACGTGACATTTCAGAAAAAGGCAAAACTGTTGAAACAGAAAACAGATCAGTGGTTGCCAGGGGTTAAGCATGGGGAAGCAGCTCGCTCTAGAGGGTGCAATGGGGACAGTTTAGGGGGTGATAGAGGTGTTCTATATTGTGATCAGTGTTGGTTACATCACTGGATGTGCTGATCAAAACAGACCTGTACACTAAACAGGGTGAATTTTATTCCATGTAAATTATACTTTATTTTTTAAGTTTATATGGATAGGAAATAATTTTGTATGTATATAAAATAATTTTTATAATTTCATATAAAATAATTTTTATAATTTTATTAGATTTTAATATAAGTTTTTAAATGTAGGTGGAAAAGTCAAGTTCTGAAAAGCAGCATAGCCATCTAATATGTGAAAATATAATCATTGCAGGCTAATACTTTGTGTCTTAAACTATGTTGAATTCAATATACAGAGAGGAAAAGATATTAGATGTTTTATTAAAGTTACTGTTTATTCCTGTATAACTAGAAAAAGACCAATGCAGGTTTTCCCCACAGATAAGATGTGATTATTCTTTTCTAGTCTACTTCCTTGTAGACTGCACTGAGCACCTGAGATGACAGACTATTTGGACCTTATGCCTGGAGATTCTGAATCAGCAGGTCTAGGGTGGGGCCTGGCAATCTGTTTCTTAAGCAGCTCCCCAGGTGCCCGTCTATGCAGCCAGCACTACCCATATGGTACAGCTTGATGCTAGAAAGGCAGGAGGCTGCTCATGGTCTGGCCTAGCTCACTAGGGCAAAAGTCAAGATAAAGTTTTCGGCTCAAGCCAAAGCTTGAAATATCTCCTTTACTAGATAGGGCTATTCTGTTGGCTAATCACATAGAAAAGAAAGGGAAATGGAAAGGGAAAGAAAAAAAGGAAGGGAGAAGAAAAGAGACAAAATACTATGGGTGTTTGCATATACAATATTAACAGCATAATCGAGAGTGGTCAGAATTATCCCCATGTAACTGGTGAGAAAACTCTCATCTGAAGCTTGGAGAGTTTTCTACAAGCACAATAAATATATGTACATATTAAGCAATATATACCAGGAGAAAGGCATAACCACATTATTCTATTCCATTCTCTAAGATGAACCATCACCCCTCACAAGGCTTATTGTCAAATAACTCTCTTATTTCACAGTGGAAATGCATTGAATCTATTAGTTGAAAGTCTTCCCCAAAGCATGTTCCTTATACTTACTTTGAAAAGAAAGCTCTCAGCATGATAATGGATGGTATGTATGTCCACTTCACTTCCCATTCCTATCAAGTACCAGTTTGTCATTGTACCTTCATTCATGATGAGGCCATGAAGATTCCCAAAAATCTTTCCATTAATAGCTAGAAAGGTGAAAAGAAAATAACCTTTGATTAGTGAGAAGACACCCATTACTTAATCTGGTTTTAGAAATGGTTCCAGAAGATCTCTAGGTCACCAATATTTTCATTTGCTGGATAAACATGTAAAAATCTCACTCACATTTACCAATGTCCCCACCATTCTAAACCCCAAATTCAGATTACTAAGAAATCCTTGTTTATTTGGCACATTCTCTCTATGAAGTGGATTACAGACTCGTTTGTAAAGAAGCCAGGTTTATACCATTCAACTGATGAGCGGACTAAAGGACAGAGAATCAAGTTCATATAAATAAAAATTGAATGAGTTAGAAGCTATTTCCTTAATATTTCACTTTCTGAGAACTAGTTTGGAGCAAGTTCTTGAGCCTGGCTGAATCTCCAGAAGAAGGAAATCTTCACATAGGCTGAACCCATGACCTTACAATGACCAAACCAAGCTCAAGCTGGGTTGACACGATGGGTCTCTCACTTCTCTGGTTTCTACTAACTTTTTATTTTGTGCATCATGACACAACCAAGTGAGTTACATTCATTAAAAAAAGAGAGCATACTAAAAAACTTTTGGGAGAAGAAAGCAAAATTGATAAGGGAAAGAGTAGCTGAATCAGAGATCAGGCTATTATATTCTTTTTTTTTTTTTTTTTTTGGACAAAGATTAGCCATGAGCTAACATCTGCTGCCAATCCTCCTCTTTTTGCTGAGGAAGACTGGCCCTGAGTTAACATCCGTGCCCATCTTCCTCTACTTTATATGTGGGACACCTGCCACAACATGGCTTACCAAGTGGTGCCATGTCCGCACCCAGGATCCAAACCAGCAAAACCCAGGCTGCCAAAGTGGAACATGTGAACTTAACCACTACACCACCAGGCTGGCCCCAGGCTATTATATTCTAATCAATGTTAGCAGTTAACTAGCTTTGTGACCTTGGGAAAGGCCTATCTTTCTGTATACTTTTGGTCAAAAGTAGATATTGGCGAGAGAGTATAGATTTTTCAATTAGAACACGTTACTCTCACTTTAAAAAAACTGCCTTAAAATACATAGAATTAAATAACATAGACACATTAAAATAGAAATTTTGTAATGGAGGCAGCTGAAACTCTAAAAAAAGAAACCAAACAAATTCTGGAGATGAAGAACACAATGAATGAGATAAAAAAAAAAATCTAGAAACCTTCAAAAACAGAGCTGACATTATGGAGGATAGAATTAGTAATTTAGAGGACAGAAATATAGAAATGCTTCAGGTGGAGGAGAGAGAACTAAGAAAAAAAATAAAGAAATTCTTTGAGAAATATCTGACTTAACTAGAAATACAACATAAGGATTATAAGTATTCCAGAGGGAAAATTGAGGGAGAAAGGAGCAGAGAGCTTGTTCAAAGAAATAATAGCTGAGAACTTCCCAAACCTGGGGGAAAAACTGAACTTACAGATACATGAAACCAATAGAACTCCTAATTACATCAATGCAAAAAGACCTCAAGGCATATAATAGTAAAACTGGCAAAAGTAAATGACAAACAAAAAATATTAAGGTCAGCAAGGCAGTGAAAAATAATCTACAAAGGAACACCTATCAGGCTTTCAGTGGATATCTCAGCAGAAGCCTGAAAGACTACGAGAGATTGGAATGATATATTCAAAATACTGAATGACAAAAACTTTTAGCCAAAGATACTCTATCCAGTGAAACTATCGTTCAGATACGATGGATAAATAAAATCTTTCCCAGATAAACAAAAGCTGAGGGAGTTCATTACCACTAAAGCTCCCTTACAAGAAATGATCAAGGATGACCTCATACCTGAAACAAAAAGGCAAAGGTTTACAAAGCCTTGAGCAGGGAGATAAAGAGACAAAATCAGACAATTGCAGCTCTCTATCAGAAAAGGTTAGCAAACAAGTATAACATAGAACATAAAGGGAAGAAAAGCACCAACAAATAACTATAAACACTTCATATTAATCATAAACTCACAAGACAAAACAGAATAATTTGTGATAACAATAACTTAGAAGGGGGGCCGGCCTGGTGGCACGGTGGTTAAGTGTGCATGTTCCACTTCTTGGCAGCCCGGGGTTTGCCAGTTCGGATCCTGGGTGGGGACATGGCACTGCTTAGCACGCCATGCTGTGGTAGGCATCCCACGTATAAAGTAGAGGAAGATGGGCATGGATGTTAGCTCAGGGGCAGGTTTCCTCAGCAAAAAAAGGAGGACTGGCAGTAGTTAGCTCAGGGCTAATCTTCCTCAAAAAAAAAAAAAAAATATATATATATATAATAACTTAGAAGGGGAAGAGGTAAGGGATGGAACCTACTTAGACTAATGGAAACAAGAGGCTATGAGAAAATGGACTACCTAATCTATGACATCTTTTATACAAACCTCATGGTAACCACTAAACAAAAAATCAGGGCAGAGACACAAATCAAAAATAAAGAGAAAACTGAGAAAACCATCACAGAAAACCACAGAACTGAAATGGGGGTCAGGAATACAAGGGAAGAGAAAAACACAAAATATAAACCAGAAAACAAGAGATAAAATGGCAGTATTAAGCCCTCATAAATCAATAATTTCTCTAAATGTAAATGGATTGAATTCTCTTATCAAAAGACACAAAGTAGCTGGATGTATTAAAAAAGAAGACCCAACAATATACTGCCTCCAGGAAACACACCTCAGCTCTAAAGATAAACACAGGCTCAGAGTGAAGGAAATGACAAACAAAAGAAAGTAGGTGTTGCCATACTAGTATCAGACAAACCAGACTTCAAGATAAAAAAGGCAACAAGAGACAAAGAGGGGCAGTATATAATAATAAAAGGGACATTCCACGAAGAGGGCATAACACTTATGAATATATATGCACCTAACAGAGGAGTGCCAAAGTATATAAAGCAACTATTAACAGACCTAAAGGGAGAAATTAACAGCAACACAATAATAGTAGGGGACACCAACACTCCACTTCCATCAATGGATAGATTGTCTAGACAGAAAGTCAACAAGGAAATAGTGAGCCTAAATGAAACACTGGACCAAATGGACTTAACAGAGATATATAGAACATTCCATCGAAAAACAGCAGAATACACATTCTTCTCAAGTCCATATGGAACATTCTCAAAGATAGACTATGTGTTGGGAAATAAGGCAAACTTCAATAAATTTAAGAAGACTGAAATCATATCATGCATCTTTTCCAACCACAATGCTATGAAACTAGAAATCAACTACAAGAAAAAAGCCGGGAAAGTCATAAATATATGTAGACTAAACAACATGCTACTGAACAACCATTGGCTCAATGAAGAAATCAAAGGAGAAATAAAAAATACCTGGAGACAAATGAAAGTGAAAATACATCATACTAACTCTTGTGGGATGCAGCAAAAGCAATTCTAGGAGGGAAATTCATAGCAATACAGGACCACCTCAAGAAACAAGAAAAATCTTAAGTAAGTAATCTTAAGCTACACCTAACAGAAATAGAAAAAGAATAACAAACAAAGCCCAAAGTCAGCAGAAGGAGGGAAATAATAAAAATTAGAGCAGAAATAAATGAAATAGAGACCGAAAAAAAATAAAAACAGTAGAAAAGATCAATGAAACTAAGAGTTGGTTCATTAAGAAGATAAACAAAATTGACAAACTCTTAGCCAGACTCACTAAGGAAAAAAAAGAGAAGGCTCAGATAAATAAAATTAAAAATGAAAGTGGAGAAATTACCACAAATACCACAGATACACAAAGGATTATAAGAGAATACTATGAAAAACTATATTCCACAAATTGGATAACATGAAGAAATGGATAAATTCTTAGACTTGTAGAACCTCCCAAAACTAAATCAAGAAGAAATAGAGAATCTGAATATACCAATCACAAGTAAAGAGATTAAAACAGTAATCAAAAACCTCCCAAAAAATTACCTAAAGCAATCTACAGATTCACTGCAATCCCAGTCAGAATCCCAATGACATTCTTCATGGAAACAGAACAAAGAAATCTAAAATTTATATGGAATAACAAAAGACCCTGAATAGCTAAAGCAATCCTGAGAAAAAAGAACAAAGCTGGAGGCATCACAATCTTTGACTTCAAAATATACTACAAAGCTATAGCAATCAAAGCAGCATGGTACTAGCAGAAAAAACAGACACAAAGATAAATGGAACAGAATTGAAAGTCCAGAAATAAAACCACACATCTATGGATAGCTAATCTTTGACAAAGGAGCCAAGAACACACAATGGAGAAAGGAAAGTCTCTTGAATAAATGGTGTTTGGAAAACTGGACAGCCACATGCAAAAGAATGAAATTAGACCATTATCTTACACATACACAAAAATTAACTCTAAATGGATTAAAGACTTCAATTACATTGAAGATCTTAAACCATAAAACAACTAGAAGAAAATATAGGCAGTACACTCTTTGACTTCAGTCTGAGGAGCATCTTTTCAAACACCACGTCTACTCAGGCATGGGAAACAAAAGAAAAAATAAAAAAATGGGACTACATCATACTACAAAGCTTCTGCAAGGCAAAATAAACCACGGACAAAATGAAAAGACAACCCACCAACTTGGAGAAGATATTTTCAAATCATATATCCGACAAGGGGTTAATTTCCAAAATAAATTAAAAACTCAAAGAACTCAATGACAACAAAACAAACAACCTGATCAAAAAAATGAGCAGAGGATATGAGTAGACATTTTTCCAAAGAAGATATACTGCTGGCCAACATGCACATGAAAAGATGTTCAACATCCCTAATTATTAGGGAAATGCAAATCAAAACTACAATGAGATATCACCTTACATCCATCAGAATGGCTATAACTACCAAGACAAAAAATAACAAATGTTGGAGAGGATGTGGAGAAAAGGGAACCCTCATACACTGCTGGTGGAATGTAAACTGGTGCAGCCACTATGGAAAACACTATGAAGAACAGTAATCAAAAAATTAAAAATAGAGATAGCATGCGATCCAGCTATCCCATTGCTGGATATTTATCCAAAGAACTTGAAATCAACAATTCAAAGTGATTTACCTACCCCTGTGTTTATTGCAGCATTATTCACAATAGCCAAGACATGGAAGCAACCCAAGTTACCATAAACTGCTGAATGGATTAAAAAGATGTGAAATATGTGTATATACTACTCAGCCATGAAAAAGACAAAATTGTCCAATTTGCAACAACATGGATGGACCTTGAGGGTATTACGTTAAGTGAAATAGAGAGAAAAACACCACGTGATTTCACTCACATGTGGAAGATAAACATATGGATAAAGAGAACAGATTAGTGGGTATCAGAGGGGAAGGGAGTTGGGGGGTGGGTGAAAGGGGTAAAGGGACACATATATATGGTGATAGATAAAAATTAGACTATTGGTGAGCACGATGCAGTCTATACAGAAACTGATAAATAATCATGTCCACCTGAAATTATACAATGTCATAAACCATTATGATCTCAATAAATAATTGAAAAAAATTATTATTAACATAATTGAAAAAATAAACCAATAAAATAATTGGAAAAAAAACAGGTCATTAAATTTGATCAACTAGAAATTGTGGTGTGTTCTTACAGATATATACCAATAAGTGATGATTCACTTTTTAAGAATTACTTCACAGTCTTATAGCTTAGGGAGCTCAGCATTCAGAGATAGAGATCTCTAAACAGTTGATCCAAAGCCTCAATAAACCTTGGTGGCAGCCAACCAATGGCTTGGCTGTTTCCCCATGAGGGAAAGCTTTAAGGGATTTCTTCACTCCAGGTGCCCCTGAAATGGGAAAAGTCTCAGAGAAGGAGGCTGGGGACCACCTACAGTTAGAGCAGGCTCTATGAGTTTATCTCAACAAGGGTCTTCTTTTAAACCTCTGATATACCATGCATTTTGTTGCTCTCTTCAAAATCGTCAGTACGCTTAAAATCTCGTGGATCTTTATTGAGATACTTCTTAATATTGTCATCCAGATACCAAGATTCATTCTCATTAAATATCAAAAACAAGAGAACAAATTCGTAGTCAACATCGCTTCTTCTTCCCTTTTCATTCAACACTCCTTCTCTGCATGTAATCAGAGGACCCATCAAACCACTATATGTATCCTGAAAAAAAAATAAAGTGAATTAGAAGAACCGTTAAATAACTAAATAATGCAGATTAGGTGCTAGTAAGAAAGTCATTGTAAAAAGACTATTGACCATGAAATAAGAAGAATCAGGGTGATCTTTATGAAAATTTTGGAGTATACCCAAAAATTTGCCACAAAATGAGCTCCTTAAGGCTGAGACTGTCATTCATTCATTACTAAGTCTCCAGAATATAGCCCAGAATCTAGTACATAGAAGGTGTGTTGAATAAATGAGTTATTTCTTTTCCTGTCTGCTTTCAAGTGAGACTGTATTTATAGCTATACAGATGCTTATATTCCACTTTCTACGGGTAAAAGTGGACAGGGTGATTAATAAATGATATGGGACCATGGATGACCTCTATGTCAAGTTGTTCAGCCCTGAACTTTCTTTGAGGAAAAACTGCCACATTTCCAATTGCCTCCTTAGACAGTCCTCCTGGATGTGTTTCCTGCAACAATTCAAACAACTGAGCATTTCTAAAATGAATTTTATTATTTCCCTCAAACCATTTCCTTCTTCCGAATTCTCAACTTCTGTTAATAGCACTGTGATTTTCACTGTCATTTAGGTCAGAAAACTTGATTTCAGTGTTTAATTACTCCTTCTTCCTCACTTTGTCCCATCTTGTTTGCTGTCAAATCATACATTTTGTTTCCTTTCACAATGCTCCTCCATCGTGTGACTTCCTTTCCATTCCATCTGCCACCCTTCTAGTGTAGGATCTTAACACCTCACCCTGGACTAGCAATTGTCTCCTCTCTGGTCTCTGGCTCACCTCACCTCCAGCCCATCCTGTTTACCTCTATCAGATTAAACTCCTCACTGCCATATCTAGAAGTCTTCAGTGATTTTCCAGTGAGAGTCCTACTAAATAAAATACAAATCCTCCACAGGTACTCAGGCCCCTTGTGGGCTCTCCCAATGGACTTTTCTAGCTTAAGCTCCCCCACTGCTTCCTTTTGTACCCTATAGGATCGCCATTGGGACTCTCAAGATTTCCCAAACACACTTTCTACTTTCCTATTTTCAGCTTTGCTCATAATGTTCTCTCTTTCTAGACTCTCTTTCCAATGCCTTCTATATAGCTCTGCACTCCTATAGAACTCATCAAAATCAGAGTTGTATTATAATTATGAGTGTGCACATGTATTATTTTCCCCAAAGATTCTAAGTTCCTTAAAGGCAAGAATATTTGCATCCCTCATAGAACTTGGTGGGGTCATTTGTACATCACAAGTGCTCAATAAATATTTGTTGGGACGCACAAAGGAATAAACAAATACATGTAGGTTTCCCATAATTCCAGTAGGTAAGCTTATTTTTTCAAGCGTCTTGTACGTCTCTCCTTAACTCTTGCACTATCCAATACAACTCAAGGACATTAATGCAGCCATCTATTAGTAAAGAGAAAGGTTAAGATAACCCTTTACTTTTTTTTTAATAATGGGTAATGCTTATGTTTTATATCGGATTTGACTTTACTTTGGACTTTGATTTATGACATATAATTAAAGATTAGTTGTTTTACACACACATATCTGACTCAAATTCAATATTAAATCTTTGACTTTAATTTCTACGTAAAGTTAGCTTTTTTATCATTCAAATAGTTAGTAATTTCAGTTACCATGTTTGGAGTGTGCCATCTTTCCTGGGCCCTGACAGCTGTGATAATGCCTTTTAAAATGACATATTTCACACATCAAAAACCTTGGTGTAAATTATATTAAAATATATTTTTATTTTATAGTTATCTACTTACATATCCTCTTTTGCTCCAAACTACACTGCAAGTTCTAAATTTCGTAATTGAAATATTGGGATTTGGTTTTTCCCTCTATAGATCAAAGGTCAGCAAACCTTTTCTGTAAAGTGTCAGATGCTAAATATTTTTTACTTTGCCAGCCATATTGTTTCTCAACTACTCAACTCCACCATGGATGATGTAAACAAACAGGCATGCCGTTGTTTGCGACCCCTGCCCTAAACCCTAAACACCACTTCACATACACCCACAGAATTGTAATAACCTGAATAGTCAACTGAAAGCCATATTACTTAAGCATTATGGTTGCTCTCTTCACTTTACCTTCACAAAGTTTACTGTTGAATAGTAAACCCATGGAATACAATTTGGGTCAGATGGCCCTGGACCGGATCTTTTAGGGACATTCCATCTGTAAGTTCTTATTTCTCCTGAAATAAATAAGAAATAGGCAGAATTTACTAGTGTCACCTGTTCCAGATGATTTGCCTGAAGAAATACAAACAGATGTTTATGTATTTTGCTTAGTGTTTGTTGCTGGGGGGAATTATCCATTCATTAGAAATGTTCCCATTAAACTCGTATCTTGATTTTCTGAAGTTTCAAACTGGCAGATTTTTCATTTCAGATGACAGCCTTCCCTCTAGTTTGCCCTTTCTATTGTCACCTGATGTCTTTTCAGGAAATGCAGACATTTTATACCTCACTGCTTCTTCTACTCAAATTTTGTATCTCCGTCCCAAGAGCTATGCTTGAACACACTTCAGTTACTGTGAGTCTCAGCCGTGGCTTCTTATGGAACAATCAGGGAGTTTGGTAATCTCTCACTGCTCAGGCCTCACCCCAAACCAGTGAAATTAGAGAATCTGGGGTCTGGGACTAGGGCATCAGTATTGTTTTAGAGCTTCTTAGGTGATTCTAATGTGCAGGCCGGTGAGATCTAGTTAGAACCGGAGATAATCAGAAAGACTTAGGACTTCCTATTTACCCTATTTATCCAAGCTACTTAACCCTGCTGGCCTTTAGCTTCCTTACTTATAAAGTGAGTTAGTCATCCCAGTTTTCAGATTGTTGTGAAGATTAAACGAAATAAAATATCTAGGATAGTGCCTCCCACGGAAGGCAGTCAATAAATGTTCATTTGTATGTATACTAACAACAAATATGCAGTCCCTGTGTGTAGGCACCACATCTATGTATCTTTTGTGGCTGACCCAGAGTCTTACAGAGGAGTCATAAATAAACTCACATAAATTAGCGAGACAATCACATTGTAAAAGTCTCAAAAGTCACATTTAAATCATTATTTCCTTTTGAACCGTGTCCCATTCCCACCATAATGGGACAAATAACCTATAGCTGAATGTGAGCCACAAAGCAAAGCAAAAGTAATGCTTCCATGGAACTTTACTCCACATTTGGTCATATGCCAGTGGGTTGGCAATACAACTTCAGGTCTAATTTCCATTAGGTTTCATTATAGCACCTATGCCTTGTTAATCACAAGATAAACGGCTGATATTTAGCTTCCTAAATGCAAGTGGCTACAGGGGTGGTGTTATTAAATTTGGAACATTCCACTGTTCACCCCAATGGGGAGCACAGCTCTAAACAAAAAGAAGATGCTCAGTAGATGTCTGTTGAGTTATTTAATAAAAGAAGAAGGAGAAATTTGATAGAAGCTGCTTACTTTTCCTATGATGCTAGTTGGCTCTTATCTCATGCATGCCCAGATTAACCTTTCTTCTCCCACTTGCCTAGACATCCTGCTCAAGTTAGTTTCTTGCTCCTATCCCCAATCCCTGGGCTCTCCCAAACCTTTCAGCCTTGTCAGAGACCCTTGTGGGGATTCTCTTCCTTTGAGTTCCAATAAGGAAAATGCTCCTTTGCCATTTTCTAATCATTTTTCTCCCCACTCCCATGGCATCCATATCAAGGACTCTTTGAATGCCAGTCAGCATAGAGGAGCTGTGTCCCTTGCCAGTCTTCACCGTCAGTACAACAGCCTGTGAGCAGTCACCCCGGCTTGCCCACAGCCCTACCAAAGCCCCCACGAGGGCCTGATTGGCACCTTTCTTCCTCCCTCCACAGTCACTTTCAACCATCAAAAATGAATAACTTTACTTAATGGCCTTTTTGACCCATTTAAAACCCTTTCCCTTGGGGCCGGCTCCGTGGCCGAGTGATTAAGTTTGAACGCTCCGCTGCAGTGGCCTACGGTTCGGATCCTGGGTGCGGACATGGCACCGCTCGTCAGGCCACGTTAAGACGGCATCCCACATCCCACAACTGGAAGGACATGCAACTAAGATATACAACTGTGTACGGGGGGGTTTGGGGAGATAAAGCAGAAAAAAAAAAAAAAAGGAAGATTGGCAACAGTTGTTAGCCCGGGTGCCAATCTTTAAAAAAAAAAAAACCTCCTTCCCTCTTCATCAAAGCAAGACACAATCATTATAGAAAATCTAGAAAATCAAAAAAGTGTGAGGTCGAAAAGACACTCACCTAACTACTACTCAAAATATCACCATGAAGATATAACCATCATTAACATTTTGGCTTATTTCCCTTCTGGTCTTTCTTCTACATTTTGCTTAACATGATGCCACAAGTCTTTCCCATGACATTAGAACCTTCTTAAATATCATTTAATGGCTGCAAAATAGCCCACTGTAAGGATATTCCAAAATTTGCTTAACTATTTCCCAATGGATAGACATTTAGGAGTTCATGAGAGGTTTCTTGAAGCAGCAAAACACAGGCTTCTGATACAGGGGATGCGGTGGGGTGGGGAGAGGCAGGAGAAGTTGGAATAGTGGCTAATGAAGATTGTCCGTCCCCAAACCCCGTCCTTGTATAGGTACTTTGCTGACTTTTTCTAGTGATGCATTAGATTGTTTTCTTTTCTTCCTTTTATGCATCTTTAATTTTTTTAAGTTTATATGACCTTTATTATAATATCTGTAGTACTAAGCATTATAATGTTATTATACATAAGAGGTAAAATGGAATATAACTCCCCTATAATTATATCTATGGTTGCTGTCAGGTTCGTAATTGAAGGTCACAGTGGCTCTTGACATTTATTACAACTGCACTTCAAATGCGTAAATGTGATGAGAAGCCCCTTAAATTGTGAGATCTTCTCTCCCTTCTATGCATCTTTTAAAACCCAACTGGAATTCTACCTCCTTTATAAAACTTTCCCTAGTTGCTTGTAATTTATCAATCAATCTTCATGAGATTTCCTTCCCTGAAAGTTTTATAAACACTTCCAGATATATTCCTGAAATTTTTCACCACTTAGAGTGTCATCATGTATAATCTGCTATGTAACCGAAAGGATTCACCTTGGTTTTTTTTCTTTCAAACTCATTTTAAGCATCTTAAGAGAAATGTGTAGTTAAGAACTCAGGTTCTGAAGTCAAACAAACTGGGGTTCCACCATTACTAACGTACAACCTGGTCAAGTTCTTTACCCCTCTGTGCTTCATCACCTGTTAACTGGACATAAAAATACCAAATTTCATCAATTATAAGATGCACACTTTTCACATTTTAACAAAACTGAATTTAGGATGCGCTTTCAATCAGTAGCATGTTAAGGTTTAATTGGTGGCCTTTTTTTTCTTTTATTAGTAAAGGATAAAATAATGATGGATATTGTAATCACTGGTATCAGATTCAATGAAATACGCTTATGTCTGCCTAGCTGGGTTATTGTAAGGATAAATGACTTTCATGGTTGTTTTAAAAATATAAAGCACAGCCCCTGGCACAAGACTAACATTCAATCTGTGTGAACTATTTTGATGTCTTACTACCCTTTCAGGTCCCTCATGCTGCCCTAGAAACTCCGTAAACACTTGGTCGTTGGAGGAATTATGATCTCATATTGGGGGTGACTAGGCGATGGCTGGAACACACTGACATTAAGATGAGCTCTCCAAGACCCTACAGAGATCAGAAAAGAGCTGAGTCTGGCATCCTTATCAGGACAGACCAGATCTCCGGTATAACTTACCTGGCTTTGTGATGGGCACTTGGAGTTGCTTCCCACTATCCATGATCTCCACACCCTGGGCTAAGATGGAGAAGGGTTGCCTGGCTTTGTTCTTAAACACGATCAGGATGGAGTCGCCCACCTCAGCATGAATCATTGGGCCTAAAGGCAAAACACAGGCCTGTGTGCATTATCGTTGCTCTTTTCAACATTGATGTAATTTATATGTAGGTAGCGTTTGGCAAAATGAAACAAAGATTAGCATCTTCGTTAATGTACTTCCTTTAGAGGGTGATATTGTCTAGTATTAAATATCACAGAGTGTTCAGCAATTTGACCAATCTGGCTTCAAATCCTGCCTCCTTCACTTATTAGAGAAGGCTTGAGTAAGTCAAGGCCTGCCTGAGTCTCGATTTCCTCATCTGTAAAATGGGTTTAATAACACCTTTCTCATAGGGTTACAGTAAGGACTAAATAAGATAATGTATGTAAAGTGCTTATTTCAGTGCACTGAACCACAGTAAGTACTCAATAAGTGCTTACATTTTTACTACTGCTCTGACATGATCTCTAGGAAAAGCCATATCCACATGACACACTGACTTTCAGTTGTAATCTCTCTGCATGTAACCTTTGGTAAGTCTGAAATGGCTCACTATCTGGTAAATGGGTATAATAATAATAATGAGGATCCAATGAAATAATGTGTAAAAAACGGATTTGAAAGATAAGAACAAAACTGAAACATTTACATATTGATTTCTGATCAACAGAGTCATTTCACTAATGCATGTCCAGTGCTGCCCCTCAGTATCTAGATACGTTGATGAGACATAGAAAGAGAAACTCTTCAGCTTCTCACGTGCATGTAATTCTGTTAGAAGCAACCAGCCTGGGTGCCAGTGGCACTCGGGTCCACATCCCACTGGAGAGGCCTGTGCCAGCATGACAGTTGGACACCCCTCACTCATGCCAGGTGCCTTTCACCTCTTGGTGCCCAGAATGTGACATAAATGCAGTTTGCCCAGCTCACACCCCACATTAACAGAGCATCAAACACTCTGGTCTTCACGAGGCCCCGCTTTGAGGAGGATGGAAACAGACTCCTTTGTGGAAGCACCTCAGACCTGAGCCCTATTTATTTGTGTTCTTGGGCATCTACGGTATTCTGCATTCACAGGGAGATAGAGTCATAGTAGGGGTCTGACCACACCTGTCCATTCTTCACTGATTCAAACCAAGACCTCTAAAGGCCTAAAAAAAATTCTAAAATTTCTTGCACTATTATTATCTTTGGAAGAAAATATTTAGTATGAATCAGAAAGTATTTGAAAAATGCTCATTTTTTAAAAAATGATAAAACTAGAAAAGAAATTTATAGGCATGTTTTTAAACAGTAAATTTGGGTATAGTTACAGATAGGTGCATGCGTATGCATACATTAAAATCATTATTTGTGTATTAACTCCCACTTAAATTACACGTGCCTTGCTGTACTGGTGAGTAAGAGCGAATGCCTTCTGATTTATGGCCTGGTAGGTCACGGGGAGCAGTCACGAATGGAGATGTGCCTGCCCTTTGCAACTTCAGGAGCACAGGCCTCTCCTGAGCTGCAGAAAACGAATGGGTGGGCCTCCCGCTCCCCTGGCTGCAGTGCCACTGGGTTGGCCTCTGATGAAGTCACTCGTTTGTGTCGTTTTACTGAACAGCCCCACACCAGAGCTCTTTGGGGGACAATTCAGCCTCCTTGGCAGGACCAGCACCTTTTCTTCAGAGCTCAGTTGAGACACATGGCTCTAAAGGAGGAATGTTCCCACCAGGGATGACTCATTTGGTGTGACAAACAAGCTTGCACGCCAGTGTTAATAGATGGTGATGATGCAGGGGGAGTTGGGTGGGGCATTTAATAATTCATCAAGCTGGCAGTCATGGTGCCCTATTTTGATATTAAGAAGCACTGTGTAAAGCCATAATATTAATGTAAGTTACCTTGTGATTTAAAAATGGGAATGGATTTCAAAATGTTGTCTAGAATAGCCCTCTGCCTTAAGATCTTATCTTCACAACAGGGTCAGGTTTGGTGACTCCCAGGTGAAGAAAAGTGGGGCAGGTCAGCAGGAAGAGCTTATCTGCTCACCAGATCAGGCAGCCCAGGGCATCAGACAGGGGGAGTTGGTTCTGAGAAGGCCATGAGTTAGCACCTCCAAAACTGAAAGCAGGCCTTTGCTCCTTAGCACTCCTCTCATGTAAGGGGTTCCTTTTTTGCCAGAATCATTTTTATGGCGTATAGTTACAGCCCTGTGCATGGGTAATTGAAGACCTTGAAGAAATTATACAGACACTCTGCCTGCTATTCTGAGGCATCAATTTGTTTCAAACTAAAATTTCCTGGCTCAGTGGAGAGTGGGAAAGAAACTTCAGGACAACAGGTTCTGGTTAGACTGCTTGATGATACAGATTCCTGTTTGCACGTTATCTGGTAGTCCAATTATGATGATTCTCTAGGTGAGCCGAGCACACAGCGTGCTCCCTGACAATGGGAGAGCAGGAAGATGTCGTACTTGGATGAATGTAGTCAAGCTCCTCTGTTCCTGCCTCCCTTCTCAGGTGTGAGTCTCACAGGATGTGTGTGTGTGTGTGTGTGTGTGCACGCTTGGGGCTGGCAGTGCACGGCTGAGATCGGAGCCATACCCAGCAGGCCTAAGTGCTCCTCTCGCGGTGGTCGGGCTTTGATCTCCACAAATTCTCCGTTGGTGTACTCCCTGTAAACCACCTTCTTGTACTGAGAGCCAATCCAGTTTTCAGTGTGGTTCATAAATATATCTCCGTGTCTGCAAATCAGAAGCACCAGAAATTAAAGTTGTCAGAAGGTAGAAAAAGCTTGAGTGCTTCTCAGTAATTTGGGGGTTCTCCAGAGCAGTGCTCCCCAGACCTAGCTGCGATCAGGGTCTCCCTGAGGAGCTGGCCTTCTTCACTGGGTTCTCTGGGAGTGGGGCCAGGAATCTGCATTTGAAAGTGCCTCCGGGAGTTCTGATGTGGGCAGCACAGAACTAGCCCATGGTCTACTCTTGGGAGCCACTGCTCTAACGCCCTGCTGGGTGCTGAATGCAGCCAGCCTTAGTTAGACACTCCTAAGATCCTCTTGAGGTTGCACTTCTCTTCTTGTCACTAACTAACTTCATACACGCCCATGCATGCACACCCACACTCTACCACCCAGCATTCCTCCAGATTTCATATGTATCACTCTATACCTTGTTATGATTTTCCACTTTGAAAGAGCTCAAGAAAGTCTGTGGGTTGTGTATTATGCATATACCCATATAAAAATATGGATACAGTTGATTCTTGTCACTCACAATAGTTATGTTCTAGAAAGTCACCACAAACGCTGAATTAATGAATACTTAACCATTGTTCCTAATGGAATACAGGCTTCTAACCTCTGGCCACAATATTTTCATTAAGAGATCAATATATATCTTTGTTTTGTATGTGTTTCTGTTTAAAGACGTCTTATATAATATCTATCGCTGATTCATTGTCACTGAATTCATGGCCAACAGCACTATAACTCATGCCTGATAAAGCTCATTTAACACAGGTATTTCCTCCATAAAGCACATCACAGCCTTCTTGTGCTTAGGAATGCTAGACGGTGCTTCAGCACTACGCTGGAGGGCCATTTTAAACAGCAAAATCACCTGAAAAGCACCAAAATGCAAAAAGACCAGCCAAACATGTGGCTCTAAATAAACCACCAAAAGGATCCTTATCGACAGTATGAGAGCTGAAACAGGAAGGCAGAATGAGGCCTTGTTTGACCTTAGTTGGGAACGTGCTCATCGGGTGACACAACATTTTCACTGCTTTATGCATCTCTGTGAGCAATCACAAAAGCACCATAAGAATTGATTTTGGGGTAACAAATAAATTTGAGCCAGGAGGCGAATTCACAAATATGGAATCTGTGGATAATGAGGATCAACTACATATTTAATCTATCACTGAGATAGATCATCGCAAAAGACAGAAAAAAAAGAAAAAACCCTGTCAATTTTATCTCCAAAATATAGTGGGTCTCACATCCTTCCATTTCCCACTGTTAAATTGCCCACACTCTAATCTAAGCCACGTACGTCACTTACCTGCATTAACCAGAATTATCCCTAATCATTTTCCCTGCCACCTATCCTCCTCCCTTCCCTTTTTTCTCTACACTGCAGGCAGAATGTGCATAAACTATAAATTCGACCAAGTCGGTCGTTGTGGAAAACCTTCTTATGTCTCTCCACTGCCCAACTCCTCAGTTTGGCTCTTGCAGCCCTTCACTACCTGCCTTTGCTAACCTCCCAAGCCTTGTTTCCCATCACTGGGCCCCACATGCTCTGTTTGGGTCATTCTAAGCATTCATTCTCTTGAACCCCATGTGCCCTCACCACCTCCAGGCCTTATGTGTGCCAAAAGCACACTTCCTAACTCTTCAACTGGCCTACTCTTCACATCCCAGCTCAAAGACTACTTTCCCTGACCACCTACCCTCTCTCCACCATTCCCCCCAGACAGGGCTGTGTGCTCCTGCTGTGAGCTCCCTCTGCACCTTGCACTTCCCCTCCCATAGTGGTTGCCTCACTCAGTATGCTCATTCTAGTGTCTTCGCCAGGGACCATGAATTCTGTGTGGGAAAGGACCCTGTCTGCTTTTCTCAGCACTGTTTCACCAGCACTTTTCATGATGCCTAGCATACAGTAGGTATTTAACAAATGTATATACACCTCCTACCCTACACTGTATGCTTTCCAAGGGAAGAGGATTTTTCTTCTACTTTTATTTTCCAGGAGTCCTAGTAACATGTGTGGTGTGGCAAACACAGACTCTAGAGCCATACTCTGCTGTTTTCCAGCTTCCCTCCTCTGCAAAATGAGGTGACAATAATGCACCTACTTGCTAGGGTTGGTGTGAGGATTACGAGTTAAGATCTGTAAAGCACTGCATGAGACATATATTAAGTACCATGTAATCATTTGCCCTATCATCGTCTCACTAGGATGTCGTGTGAGATGCTGAGTCAAAGTTGATGAAATGGGTCAAGTGTGTTATGAGGGTCATATCAGATAGGGTTTGGAAAAGCCCTAGCAAAACGCCTGGCTCGTGGTGGGTGCTCCATAGATGACAGTTATTATTTCGAATCCCAGGTTAGTTAAATTACATGCGTATCAGTCCACAAGCTCAGGAGTACTAGGAATACAACGTTAGTTCTCTATTGCAACTTAATCTGTTTTCAAATCCCCTCCTACTGTACAAACTCTGTCATTGAACCGATGGTCCCACTTATTGCCTTTCTGGGATTCTGAGGCCTTCCCAGTGTGTTAGGAAGCCCCAAGGAAGGACATTCAGGTCCCAAAGTAAGGCAGAGGGTCTGTGCTGACCAGGACAATAGATGTCTCAGGGCTAACCCGCACAGAGAGGTGGTTTGAAAACCAGATGTGTCCCATGCTCTGACCTTGGGTCAAAGGGCAGAGGCATAACAACTGGGGTGCAGAAAAGGCGTTTTGCTCTTGGGCTCTTATCTACAAAGGTACCACAGATGTGCTAATAACCTGTCATTTCAATTCTGTACTGCGTTTTTATCTACAGATCTGTTGTACTTTGAATATGTGAACATGCTATCATTTCACTTTGCTTTTGTTTATTTATGGGCAATATCCAGAGTGGCAGGAGCAGGGTGCAATCACACCTGGCACCCTCCATCACTCTGCGTCACTTGGGAGACATCCCAGAAGACTGAAGATAGAACATCCTGCCAGCCCAGAGGGATGGGGGACCTAAAACAGAAATTACACTGAGTATCAAGAAAATAATGAAGGCTATATTTCTTACACACTCACGGGCTTGAGATTGTACATGTGACAAAATTACTACACAATTATTTCTTTAGTTATGGCAGCCTTTTAATGAAACAATCAGTTTAGAAAAGGCCAAATTAGTATTTATTTCATTTTCCACTGCACCAGCATCAGTCTTTAACTTGTATTGGCGGCAGGGATTTGTATTTGCAAGAGAGGGGTGTCTGGTTTAACAACTGGATTGGTGAATAATCGAATTAATTTTAAATTGTCCTGTCCTTGAGGCAAATCTTTTGAAAATGGAGTCATTTTATTTCTTCATTTATCCATAAGGTGGCAGGGTTGTACTATGTTTTCCAGGAGTCTAAACCCTTGAAACAGGCCAACAAGTAAGAAGAGAAACCAAACACGATAAGGTTAGGGATAGTCGCATGTAGAGGAGTTTGTGTGTGGCTTAGCCATAGAGAATGAGGTGAGGGTGGGGATGTGATAATAACGAACAAAGAGGAACAGGACAACGGTCAACCTGGCATGGGGTGAGGACTCAGATTTATCCTTCAAAAGGTCTATGTCCAACTCTAACTCTACCAGTGACTAGTTGGACAACCGAACTCTGTGCACCGAGTCTTGTCGTCTGCAGTGGGGACAGTGATACCCACGCCGATGGTTGTTGTGAAGTGGGGGCTATTGACCTTGGGGGAAGAGGTCTGCAGGTCTGAGCCTCTATACCTTGACTCCACCCCAGTGCGCCCGGGGAGCTGAGGGCCGATAAAGGACCAGTGCTCACAAGCCTGCTTGCGGCTGCGCCTTGCTGATTCAGTGCTCAGCGCTGCCTGACCGCGCTGTCACCGGAGGGTCAATCTTGCGGACTTTCTAGGTACGAGGCTTAGCAGGGAGATCTGCTCTTTCAACCCCAACTCGGGGACCTCTGCCAAGGCAATGGCCTCCGACCCTTCCTTGGTTGTCCCCCACCATATCAGCGCTCTATCAATGACCCATCCTCAGTTCCCCTTCCCCGCGGTCCTCAATCTACATAGCCCACGTTCTCACCCCGAATCTACACATCATCCCTGCCTCCCGCTGCACCCTGTTGTCTTCCTTAAACCTTTTCCCTCTAGACTCTCCCTCAAACGCCCATCGTTAGTCCGACAGCCATGCTTGGAACCAGCCCCCGCTAGCGGAGGTGTACTGAGCCTTCCTCCAGCGTGCCCTCAAAACAACTTTAGACTCCCTTTCTGGGGGAGAGACGGGCAGTTTCCCTAAGCTTTTGTGCTCGTAAATAAAAGTCTCCGTCTGTGGGAACTGTCCAGACAAAACCAGGGCATTTTCAGTTTTCCACATTTGATAAACGTCCACAGAGCATGTGCAATCCCACCCAAGAGACTCGGCGGCTTCGCCTGTGGTACCTTTCCCCTCCTGCGTCCAAGTGCTGCTTTTCGAACTCCCAGTTTTTGTTAGGGGCATAATCCCATTCTACCTCTTCAGCGGCGATGTAAAAGGTTCTTATCATCCCGTACGGCTGCTCAGAAGGGTCCTTGTTGCCACAGCTGTTGACCTCGTATATCTGATTCATGCCTCTGGCGAAGTGGTGCAACGTGGAACAAAACAGCCTGAAAATACCTGAAAGAGAAACGGCATGGGCGGTGGGTGGCGCTCAGTTTTTCCGTTTTTGATTTTGGTTTGCTAACAAACGTACATGTTTTATTCCGAAACAAATAATCAGTAAGGTGGATTTTTAAAATATCAATTTTATATAGTATTTTTAAATCAGACTGCAAGGGGAAGAAATTACTTTGAATATATTGATTTACAGGGGAAAAAATCTGAAATTTATCTGTAATGGAAAAATGAAACTTGCAGTTGCTACCAAGAAACGATTTCTCTAGGTCTTCCCTACTGTACACATCTATTAGAAGATAGTCATGCCTGGAAAATCAATGGTAAGTATGATTATTTTAGCCCTGCCCAGTTTAAAAACATGTTATTACCTGCACGATTAAGATCCTAGACAAAGTTCACATTAGGTTACATTTCTGAAGTCATGTATTTTGACCTAAAGAATTTCATAAACTATAAAGCACAATACACATATAAGATATTATCTTTATTATTAAGGTCAAATATACCACTTCATTAAGCCCTTGAGCAAAGGAAGTTCTCATTTCCCATGGTAGGTCTACATTATGCTAGATAAAAGAAAAAGAAAAAAAAAAAAGCAACTAAATTTCCCTCCATAATACCAACAATCCTGTCTGACTGGGAATCATGTAATTTTTTAAACTAAATTTTCTAGGTGCAATGGTATCAGGTAGGTATATCTTAGTTGAACTCACCATAAAATCGTGTGAAACAAAATTATTGGAAGATATTAACGCAGTGAAATTATTGGATTGATAAATCTTCCCTTCCTCTAGTGGACTCTGTTCTTAGTGTATGCCTCTCATTAACCATCCACAAGGCATAGAGAGAGATTTTATTGTGCTACACATGTCTACATATTGCCAAATTACGCCTCCAGGATGAACAAAAACCACTGGGTGTGGGTACCCCAGCACCCCCAGGCACTGACGAGGACCCTCATGAGGAAGGGTCTCTGTGAAACCACAGAGAAGACACCTCTGAAGACAGACTTGGAAAGAGCTCCCTCTGCATATGTTGCTTTCCAGGCAGTCCATTATTTCTGTGTTCATCATGTTCTTCAATAGTCGAGGAATTATATTCTCTAGGAACAAAGAGGAGTTTAAGGCCTCGATTGTGGTGATGGTTTCGCAGTTGTATACTTATCTCCAAGCTCATCAGTTTGTATATATTAGATGAGCATACCTCAATAACATGGTTTAAGAAAAGAAAAAACAAAGAAAATGAGTTGCAGCCTACAGTCTGCTCTACCCATGTCTTGGGCACTCTTTTTGATGTGGGGATATGAGACAGGAATTGTTGACATAACCAAGCTTCTAAGCAGTCTCAGATTTACACTCACCATCAAACATAAATCAGACAACATTTTATGAAATGTCTCTTTAGAAGCCTGTAGGTAATACTTAAAGCACTGGAAGAAGTAGCCAAGTCTCTAAAATTATTCCAGCTGCCTCTAGCATGAGTGCCTGTTTCTATGGGTTAAAACTATTTGGCTGTTTCCCTCCCCTCCCTCTTTGGTCTTGAAGAGTGTATTTACAAAGAAAAATCATTCTACAGTAATCAAAACAGCATGGTACTGGTACAAAACAGGTGTACAGATCAATGGAACAGAATTGAAAGCCCAGAAATAAAACCACACATCTATGGACAGCTAATCTTCGACAAAGGAGCTGAGGGCATACAATGGAGAAAAGAAAGTCTCTTCAACAAATGGTGCTGGGAAAACTGGACAGCCACATGTAAAAGAATGAAAATTGACCATTCTTTTTCACCATTCACAAAAATAATCTCAAAATAGATTGAATACCTAAAGGTAAGACCTGAAACCATAAGGCTTCTAGAAGAAAATATAGGCAGTACACTCTTTGACATCAGTATAAAAAGGATTTTTTCAGACACCATATCTTCTCAGACAAGGGAAACAATAGAAAGAATAAACAAATGGGACTTCATCAGACTAAAGAGCTTTGTCAAGGCAAGGGAAAACAGGATTGAAACAGAAAAACAACGCACCAACTGGGAAAAAATATTTGCAAGTCATATATCTGACAAAGGGTTAATCTCCATACTATATAAAGAACTTACACAACTCAACAACAAAAAATCAAACAACCCAATCAAAAAATGGACAGGGGACATGAACAGACATTTCTCCAAAGAATATATACGGATAACCAATAGGCACATGAAAAGATGCTCATCATCACTGATCATCAAGGAAATGCAAATCAAAACTACAATGAGACATCACCTTACACCCGTTAGAATGGCAAAAATAACCAAAACAAAAAGTAACAAATGTTGGAGGGGTTGTGGAGAAAAAAGGAACCCTCATACACTGCTGGTGGGAATGCAAACTAGTGCAGCCACTATGGAAAACAGTATGGAGATTTCTCAAAAAATTAAATATAGAAATACCATATGACCCAGCCATCCCACTCCTGGGTATCTAGCCAAAGAACTTGAAATCAGAAATTCCAAAAGTCCCATGCAACCCTATGTTCATTACAGTATTATTTACAATAGCCAAGACGTGGAAGAAACCTATGTGCCCATCAACTGATGATTGGATGAATGGAATACTACTCAGCCATAAAAAAGGATAAAATCGTCCCATTCACAACAACATGGATGGACCTTGAGGGTATCATGTTAAGTGAAAGAAGCCAGATAAAGACAATCTCTGTTTGACTCCGCTCATAGATGGAAGTTAAACATGTAGACAAAGAGAACAGATTAGTGGTTACCAGGGGAAACGAGGCATAGGGGGTGGGCACAAGGGGTGAAGTGGTGCACCTACAACACGACTGACAATAATATACAACTGAAAGTTCACAAGGTTGTAAATTATCATAATCTTAATAAAAAGTTAAAAAAAAATCATTGTGTCCAACACATCCCTTGGTTGGCTGGTTCATAATTGATTAATTATACGAATGTAGAGAGATTGAATGCTAGAAGTTTACAAGGCAAGGATCATGGAGCTTCCAGTCTCTGGCAGTTCTTGGGCAAAAATTGTAAAGCCCAAACCTCAAGTTTTTAACCAGTGACACCAAGAAGTATCTAAACTGCTGTTCCAGTATGATGCAAAGAAGTAAACATCCACTCATGGAGGAGACAGAGTCAGGAAGTACTCATCTTGGGTAGCATATTGGTTTCTTTTTAAGACTAATGGAAAAGTTGGGTTGGAGGAACATGTTGAATGCCCACAGCATTTGCTTGCTATTCTTATTTTTTATGCAACAGCATATGCTGTCATGTGTAGTTCTATATCTTTTGTAAAAATGCCCAGATTATCTAATTAGCTGGGAAATCTCTAAGAGAAGGGACAGGTACTGGTACTTCAATGGGCCTTCCATGGACTTTGGACCAAGTGCAGCTTGTCCTCTGGGGAAACCAAGGGAACCCACAGAATGAAAATAGAGAAGTCCCCAAGTAACTCATCAAGAGTTCACTAACAGTCTCCAGAGAAGGGAGACCAGGCCACGGCCATAACCTGGAAGCATCTGCTGGGCTGTCCATGCTTGGTAGATGCTTCAGAGCAGCAACTAGAATGATGTTTGTGCTTAAAGAGAACAAAAAATATCGTCTTTCTTGGGGCTCAGTTGGTCATGGATATGAATCAAGAGCATGATCCTAGGATTTGTATGGCAAGGTCATTTCTGCTTTGTGGATGTTATTTTAAATGCCTCGACAATAAAATAATTAGGATTCCCTGATTCTAATCAAGACTATATCTCCTCTATACCCTCTAAAGTGCCCAAATTCACCAATTTCTTCTCGGGGAAGATCCTAAGAGTATATGCCTGAAGACAGGAATTTGGTCACCTGAGATGGCCCTGTCAAGTTTACCTGCATGGTCCGGCTGCATGAAAGCCGTTGTGGAGATGTGGGGAAACAGGGCCAGCGTGTCACGATGAGTCCCTCGTAGGTGGATGGTGTTCCCTTGAAAATAAACTCCATGCATGTCGGTGTCAGTGCCCATTCCAATCATATGCCAGGAAACTCTATCCTTTTTGCACATGGTTAGGCCTGGCTGGTTGCCATACATGTAGCCATTAATAGCTAAATGGAAGGAAAAAAGATAGAGCCCACTATAATTATGTAGATATACTGAAAACACATCATGTTAGTGAAAGATTGTCAATGTGTATGGGGGTGGGGTGTTTATGTGTTCAAGTTCTAACTATTTACAGAAGATCCATATTATCAGAGAATAAATAGTACTGGGCAAAAGCCACAAGGTGAATCAATTTAAAATGGAGACTAAAACTAACAATGAATAATGAAAATATACTAAAATTGTGAAAATGTTGTATTTAACAACATATACACAAAAGCACTAATTCTAAGAATAATAAGGAATAAATCAGATTGTTTTCTGGCATAATTTTTTCTGACAAAATGGATTGATGATGTAAGATGATATCCTTCTTTTCACATCGTTTTGAGGATTATAAAGAGCATCATACTTGTAAAACTATTTTATGGACTTCACGAATTTTCCCAAAATCTTCTCTAAAACTCTAAATATGAAAATCATTTTCCTTTGAGGTTCTTATCCTGTCATCTCCCTGAGAAAGTGTCTCTTTCTCAGTTACTAATTCATTTAATTTTGTCAGATCCTCATTTGCCGATGACTTTGCATTTGATTCTAGCAGTTATCAGACGTCCCTTTACTGATTTCATGGCTCCTGCATCATTTGAAAGATTTGCAATTGATTGACATCGTATTTGCACGTCTGGTCAGTGGACAGGGATTTTTTAGGGGGAGAGGGATGCTAAGTTTCTAAGAGGTTAGTCTCTGAGTAGGTAATTTTGCATTTGATAACTTTTATTTCCCTACCCAATAGAATAACTGAAGGGACTTTGAATAATGATTACTTAGATATGAAGACTCTCAGTATCTCCTGAAATGAAAATCATTTTTATCTTTTACATCAACCTCAATCCATGGATAGTGGCTGCCTGGAGCAGTGCCTTGAGAAGAGTTTAGAAATAACATTCCCACTCTGTGGGGGATGACTGCCATGATTGAATAGCACTGTCTGAGGGGTGAGTGTACATAATCACATCTCATGCTTGATAGATAAAGATTCTATGCCCCTTACTCCCTATTAATGCCCATAGGAGGAAAGAGCAACTACCACGCACATGAAAGATGTTCTGTAATAATTCCATTGTCAATAAAATTACTTTTTATTTCTTTGTCTGCAGAACCAGTGGTGCTTGGCAATTTTACTCAGATATCTAGGGTTATTAGTAGAGATTTCAAGAAGCCCTGGGGCTTCTGAGAAGAACATCACATTTTCTGAAAAAAAATCTTTAATAATGCTTTTTCAAATAAATTCTATAAATCTTGTCCATTGAAGGTTAAAGAGATACCATTGTAAATTGAGGTGCTAATAATTTAGTCTTTGGCTGGCTGCCAAGGAATCTTCTCTTGCCTTGGAACTCTAAAGCCTCTCTTTCTGGAATATTTATTCACTCATTCATTCATTCAACAAACACCTGTGAATGTAGACCATAGAATACATGCAATGCAGAGCATTGTATACTACGTGAGGCACTCTCTCTTTGGTGGTGTTGCCATTTTTCTTTGTCCCACTCCATGAAAGCAAGACCAGAAATAGAATTCAATTTATAATTAATGCAAAATCTGAAACGATACATTATTTTCCTTTAAAAATGACATATTCAGCATGTCCAAAATATGAAAATGTGCTTCACATTGCCAAACCAGGATGGGGCTGGATTTGACAGGGTCCATTATGCTGTTTAATATTTTTTATATGCAAGCCTCTCTTATGATAAACTCCTTTTGCAGCTTAGTTTCTCCACTAAGGAATTGCTATGTTTCCTCATTTCTAGCTTAGTTTCCCTTTTTTACTGGCTACTAGAAAGGTTGGAAACAAATTTCATATTTGGTTATAACAAAACTTTTTGTGGAAGATGATACTGAAAATGCATTACTCCTTGCTTTCCGTTGGTCCAAGAGGGGACTCCGTTGGAACGGAGCATCCAGAAGCGTGTGAGTCTGTGAGCTGGCTACTGTGAGTCACCTGGAATCTTGGACGTTTTTGGACTTCCTTGGGGTTAGGGGGCGATTAGGGACTATTTTGTTATTTTCCCATAATGTTTTAAAGGCAATAAATAGAGGTTACACTTGACCCTAAAACAAGCAGTTTAGCCCCTGTTATCCTACAGTGCCTGCTTTAGGCGCGTTTGTTGACTACACATTCTCGTGGGCACCTGAGTTTGAACTCTGGCCCATTACTCTGTTACCTTGGGTAACGTGCCCAAGTCTAACGAGAATCCTGGGTCAGTCACATCAGTTACAAGGTGGTTTGCTAATGTAACAACTGGTATAAGAGAAACAGAGAAGGAGAATTAAGCAGTTCCTCCTCAACAAAGATCTAGGATAGGGACGGCCAGTATTTCACAAATTAACGCGTTAGACAGTCATTCATACTACCTGATAAGAGATACTTTGCTGTATAATGATTATCTCCAGTTATCACTTGGGTTATCAGACTTAATGCTGCCATTGTGAACCCGAGGGAGGGCACTTTGTCAGTAATTTTTCTACATCTAAGATGGACTGTGATCTTTGCTAGTTCAAACTCTGTGTTGCTTCACCTAAGGCTGATACCGTGTTTTAGAGGTATTAATTAAATTTCACAACATCTGTGGGAGATAGGGAGGTTTCACCATACCCTGTGAGGCTGAAGCCATGAAATAATTTACTCATGACCGAAAATAATACCCAAGAAACCAAAATAAAGGTAAAGTATTTCAAGTATTTTCACTTCGAATACAATTACGCCTTTCCTTGACAGGAGGGAGAGTCTTTTCTCATACCATGCATTTGGTTGGACTTCACAAACTCTTTGTCTTCTTTGTCAACACTGAAGGGACGCCAGGTAAACTTCTGAATGTTTTCATCAAGATACCTGCTCAGATTCTCATCGAAGACTGTGAACAGCAGGTAAAATTCCTTGTCTATTCCTTTCTACAGAGAAAAAAGAAATGAACACATAAGAAGTACAGCTGGGAGGAATTCTTAGTTCTGCTTCACTTGCAAAGAAACACAAAGTAAATTAGGATCAACATCAGCCATAGATTTCCTGGGTCATTTTGTGAATCAGGATTCTGAGCGTGATTCTGATAAATTCATTCCACACCCCAAAAATCCATGTTTCTCATTGTAACCTTCTCCCTCCCCATGTGACTTCCTGCTCAGAATCTTTCCTACTCTGTGGTACTCCCATTGTCAGGCTGGTCATCACGATCTTCTTCTCCTTACCATGGCTTCCATATCCTGGCCCCAGCCTCTCTGACTTCATCTCCTTGTACTCACCCTCTAGCTTACTCCAACCTCCCCAGGCTTTTGCTCTTCTGTGAACACACCAACTTCATTCCTGCCTCAGGGCCTTTTCATGTGCTGTTCCTACTGCCTGGAGAAGGTTCTCCCAGGTCTTGCCCAGGTCACTCCCTTACTCCATTTAGTTCCCTGTACAAATGTCACCTCCTCAGAGTGCCCCTCCCTGACACCCTGTCTAAAACAGTCACACATCTGTCACTCTGCCTGCAAACTTACTTTATTTCACCCTACTTTACTCTTCTTCATAGCACTTGTCTCCACCTGAAATTACGTTTTATTTGTAAACTTTGTATTTGTGACTGTTTTCCCACTGCAATGTAGGCTTTGTGAGGGTGGCGATGTTTGAGGCTCCTCTCTGTATCCTGAGCTCCAAGAAAAAAGCCTGGAAAGGCAGGAACCCAATATGTGTTTGTGAATGAAATAAGGAAATCATATAACCCAGGAGACTTTGCTAAACTATGTTAGCTTGAGTTGATATTGGGGGAATTAGGGATTACTTCCACTGTGTGTATTCCTAATTCCTCATGTCTGAAAACATGGCATCCTAAATTGCTGAAATGTACTTTTCTTTAAAGCTCAACCAGAGAGGTGATTGTGTTTCATGCCCCTTGATGTCTTCCTACCTCTAATCAGCTCCCCTCCAATCCACCCTTCATCCTGCTGCCTGCTCCAGGGGGATCCTCAGCAATGCCATCTGATCACATCTCTCTCCTTCTTACACTGGACAATACAATCTAAGCTCACAGCGATCTGGTCCCTTCTTACCTTCAGCCTCCTCTCTTGGCCCTTCCCTCCTGGCTCTTTGAGGCGAGGCCAAGCTCCTTACAGCAATTTGAACTTGCTGTGTTCTGCAGGTCTCTGTCTTTCGTGTACGTATCCCCCAGCTTTGACCATCTGCCACCCCAAACCAACCTCAAGGGCCTGCTTAGCTGCCCCACCTCTGTGAGGCTTCCCTGACTCCTCATGGGAGACGTGGATCCTCCTTGCTTTATGCTCCTGCTACACCTCATGTGCACTGACTGCTTTTATCACATGGTGTTTTAGGAGGCAATAGTTTAAGATCATAGGCTATGAAAAGAAACAATGTAGGCTTGAAATTTTTCAAAATAAAATATTAAAAAATTGGGGGGAAGTAGAGGGTCAGACTATATTTTTAAAAAGTATGGGCTATGGGAGCAGGCAGACCTGAGTTCTAATGCTGTTCTGCTTACCTGCTGTGGAAACTAGGGCAAGTGATTTATCCGCTATAAGCCCCAATTCCCTCATTTGCAAAATGAGCATAATAATAGTCCCCACCTCATATTTTTGTGAAGGTTAAATTAGATAATATAAGTAAAGTACTCAACACATCTGGCAAATAATAAGTAGACAATGTTAACTGTCATTATTCGCCGTGATTGCAATTGTCCATAGTATAAGAATAAACCATTGAAAAGAGTTGAGTTGAAGAACCTCATCATCTGAGAGGTATTTGGAGGGCAGCTGGGTCTGCAAGAGTGGGAAATCAGCCCAGAAAAGGGTTAAAAGAGAGAAGATAGGACCCTGTGTGATGGTTAATTTTATGTGTCAACTGAACTGGGCCATGAGATGCCTAGATATTTAGTCAAACGTTATTCTGGGCATTTTCATGAGAGTGTCTTGGGATGAGATTAACATTTGAATCAGTACACTGAGTAAAGCACTGCCCTCCCTAATGTGGGTGGGCCTCATCCAATCAGTTGAAGGCCTCAATAGAACAAAAGTCTGATCCTCCCACAAGTAAAAGGGAAGTCCTCCTGCCTGACTGCCTTCAAACTTGAACACTGGCTTTTTCCTGCCCTTAGCCTCACACTGAAACATTGGCTCTGCCTGGATCTGGAGCCTGCTGGCCTTTGGAGTAGAACTATACCCTTGGCTCCCCTGGTCTCCTGCTTGCTGAGTCAACCTGCAGATCTTAGAACTTATCAGCCTCCATAACTGTGTGAGCCAATTCCTTCCAGTAAATCTCTTTCTGTTTATGCATACATCCTAATGGTTCTGTTTTTCTGGAGAACTCTGATTAATATACTCTGCTACTTGTGTGTGGAATGCATCTGAGTGATGGCTTGAGTCTGCAGCACAAAGCTCTTTTGTGGAGAGCACCTATATCAGTACATTCTGGGCTCCCACGGCAGCAGGGAAGCCGGGAGGTATGAACCATAAGCCATCACACAACTCTGAGTGCTTAAATGAGGAAGTGGGAAACGAGTTTTGAAACGAGGCTGTCCTGAAATTTTCAGTGTTCATTTTCAGGCCACACATTTAACATTTGAGATGTGTATAATAGGGCATTTTCTGTTAACCAAACGTCTTAATACAACTTTGAAGATAAGAACGCTCACCCTGTATTTCATTTATTCAAACATAAATATTTTTAGAGTGTCAGCGATGCACCAGGCATTGTTCTGGGAAGTGAAGATAAGACAGACAAGGTCCCTGCTCCATGGCACTTACATTTTTGTAGGAGGAAATATACTATGCACATAAAAAATAAAGAAAGAAAGAAAATGTCCTAAGGTGGTAAGTGATATTAAAATCAGCTAATGTGATACTGACTTTAGCTTAGTGAGCAGGGAAGGCTTCTCTAAGGAGGTGACAAGAAGAGCCAGCCTTGCGAAGGGAAGGCATTCCAAACAGAGGCAGCCTAGTAGAGAGGTGCTAAGCCAAGGGTAAGCTTGACCACTTTGATGAACAGAAGGGTAGTGTGGCTGGAGCATAAGCAGGCAGGAGGGAGTGTAGTGAGAGAGATCAAAGAAGGAGTCAGAGGCTGGGGCGCATAGGCCTAGGCTAAGAAATGTACATTTTTGTTCTAAGTGTGATAGGAAACCACTGGAGGATGTTAAACACGGAAGTGACTTGATCTTATTTGCATTTTAGAAAAGTCACACTTGCTGCCCTGTGACGAAATAGATCATAGAGAAAAGACAGGACATGAAGAGGAGACAACATGTGATCCTAGATCAGAGCCTGGACCAAGAAAAACGTATTTTTCTTTTGCTGTAAAGGTCACCCATCAGACAGCAAAATTTTAAAAGGTGTGAAAATTTGATAATAGTATGTATCAAGGTTAATTTCCTGACTCGGATAATTCTACTGTGTTTATGTCAGGGAGTGACCTTGTTTTTCAGAAACTATACACTGAAGCGATATCATGTCTGCCACCTACTCTCAACCAATTCAGGAAGAAAAATAGTCTAGAAAAATAAAAATGAGAGAATAATAAAGCAAACAAAGTAAAATGTTTATATTTGGGGAATCTGGGTGAAAGATATACGGAGAATTCTTTGCAATCTTTCCGTAAGCCTAAAATTATTTCAAAATAAAATGTATAGGATAGATATAGATGGATGGATGGGTGGATGGATGAATGGATGAATGAATAGATAGATAGACTGATTGATTGATTGATAGATAATAGAGAAGGGAAGTAGGAAGTTTGATTGAACAGTTATTGTGGAAGGTCATCAGTTTTAGAAAAGGGCCTACTATCACTCGGTATGTTTTATGACATCCATTTGCCACTGGGAGAATTTATGGCAATTTACTGGAAGGAGATGCAAACTCCTCTTTACACGTTCATCTCTCTACCTGCCTAGAACAGGCCTAAGTTTTTACCTTAGAGGGTCTGGCTTAGTATGTGTTTCATAAATATTCCTTGCATTGAAAAGAACTTTCTGTGTGGTCAAATGGATTTCTCTCTCAGGCAAATCCCAGGTATGGGGTGTTTTAAGTTACAATTTTTTTTTGTAAATTTTGTATAAGTGGACTGACCATGAATGGTACTTGGCTCAGGCAACAACTCCCAGAGATTAGAAGGTGCTTCTGGCAAACCTCAAAGTCACCATTCAATGGATGCAACAGGGGCAGAATCAGAACTACCTAACGAAAGTTTTCTGGCACTAATTTCCTTGGCTCAGGGATTTAGCTAGTAGGAAGCAGGGTAGTGTATTGGAAAAAGAACAAAGCTGGATGCTCGAAGTTCCATGATCTACTGCTGGCTTTCACTACTTCCTAGGTGTGTTTCCTGGGCTGTCAAAGTCTCTGAGCCTCAGTTTCTTCAGCTTTAAAATAGGGTTACTCATTCTGCTTTGCCTTCTACGGTTGTTGAAGTACAGTGTAAATATTCAGTCTTGTCGCACAAGCATTGTTGAGGGCCATTCAGAGGTCCAGGGACACACTGAGCTTCTAATAGACATTTCCAGGATTGGTCCTTTGTGCAGGGAAATAAAAATCTGAGATGGACCAAGATACTCTGTCCTCTATCTAGAAATTCCTTTGAGCCCATAAGCGGGTCTGTACAATGCAAAACATAAAATATGCCATTTAAATAAATAGCCTCACTATTTCTGATTGGTGAAGTAATTCGAAATGGTTAAATGACTGGATTTTCCTCTTTTCATCAATGTGTTTTTTCGTTTTATTTTTTTGAGGAAGATTAGCCCTGAGCTAACATCTGCTGCCAATCTCTTCTTTTTGCTGAGGAAGACTGGCCCTGAGCTAACATCCATGCCCATCT
The DNA here is from genome assembly GCF_021613505.1 of Equus quagga. Taxonomy (NCBI): domain Eukaryota; kingdom Metazoa; phylum Chordata; class Mammalia; order Perissodactyla; family Equidae; genus Equus; species Equus quagga. The sequence continues at coordinate 45,376,347 of NC_060280.1, read as the reverse complement.
TCCTCTACTTTATATGTGGGACGCCTACCACAGCATGGTGTGCCAAGGGGTGCCAAGTCTGCACCCGGGATCCGAACCAGCAAACCCCTGGCCATCAAAGCAGAATGTGCGCACTTAACTACTGCGCCACAGGGCCAGCCCCCATTGATGTGTTTGATATCACGTAGACATGGCTTGAAATGTTATGCTTTGCCACAGCCATCAGTGCAGCTGTCTAGGCCTCTAAGGTGGGACTAGCAAGAAATTATCAACATGCTTTCTCGTTCGCTCAGCCATCGTGGTTACTTCTGGTTTGCAATGGTGAGTTACAGCGCTTCTCAATCCTGGCTGCATGTTGGAATCACCTGGAGACTCTGATTTAATTGGTCTGGAGCACCTGAAGAAAAGATGGGTAAAAGGTCCCCAGGTGATTCTAATGTGCGGCCAAGTTTGAGGAACCTTGTCCAAGGAAAAAGCATCCCAATTTGCATTCCATGTGGATCTCTGAAGATTCTAGAATCAAAGCAATGCACAGGGAAAGAGACCTACTGAATCCTAGCCACAACAAGCAGAAACCCTGGGTTTGTGGGTGAACATCTGTAACTTTGGGAAGTCTGATCTTAAATCTACAAAAACATAACGGAAAAGTCCCATTATGTAGAAGTCAATTTCAAGAGGAAGGAAGAAAAAGTGCTTTTTGTGACTGCCTCTTTATTACTATCTAATCTCCAGCCATATTACTGATTTCTCCCACATACAACCCTAAGAAGAACCTGGTGACATCCGTTGGCCTACCTGTGTCCCATCAGCATTGAGAGCGCCCTTTTTACAGACTAGCAAAGGCCCTACGAGGCCAGAGCTGGTATCCTTGATTGGCTCAACCGCTGAGAAGTAAAGATAAGTCAGACAGGGGGGGTCACCAGCTGCTGGGCTCACGCTTTCAGGCACCATCCACCTGTATGTGAAGCTTTCACCTGGCTTAACATGTGCCCCTGGCTTCAGGAATCCTGAGGAGATAAATGAAACAATTACTCAAAGCAACAGCCGAGGACATTAAACATGTCAGACTGGGTCTTCCAGCTGTGGGTGTCTCTCTCTGATGATGTGTTTTGCAAAAGGGTAGTTGTTTTTGCTTATGCATCTTACCAGGGGAGGCCACTGCCACAGTCTGCTGTTTCATGAGATAGAAGTTATATCCAAGGATTGTCTTTTTCATAAATTACGTTTAGTATCTTCACAGATACTCTTTCTTACTCAAATACCAGGTTTAGCAAATATTAAAAGAGTGATAATTGCCCATTTAGCAATTAAATATAAAGCCATAAAATATCTTTGGGTGCCTTCCATGTGGAATATATCATACTTGGCCTTCTATGTGGAATGTATTGTATCACAGAGGATAGCCCAAAAAGTTAAGCAAGAGACTCATCTTTAAAGAGTTTGAAATCCAGAAAGGAGAACTAGGAAATAACTCAAATAACTACAAGATAGAGGAGGTAAGTGAATGCCCTAGGTTGCAAAACTGATAAATAGCAGATCTGGGATTCACACTCAGGACTGATTCTGCAGACTGTGCACTCAATCCTCACGTTGTATTGCCAAATGAACACATTGAATCTCTCCAAGTAGACTGAGGCCAGAGACTCTCTGTATCTTGTCCAGAGCTTTGCAACAAGGTGCCTAATAAGTTTGCTGTGTTAAACAACAGAAAATATAAACATTTGGGCTAGCGCTGGCATTCTTTCTGTGCACACACAAGAAGTCATTGTGAGCATTTTGACCAAGGAAGAGAGTGCAGGTGCAGGAGACACTGCTGTAACAGAGGAGGGTGAGGATGGGTCTGGGGAGGGGGGGTTCTCCCTCTATTCCTTCCTTCTCTGTCCCCTCACCATCACCACAAAGCCTGCTCCAGACTGGGCCCAGTGTCACACTGGGGTGCGAAGAGGTATCCCAGGCAGCCATGACATCTGTTACAGTGACGGGAAGGCTTCCAAGGAGACCAGCAGTTTCCCAAGAGCAGTATCATGAAGGATGTCATGGACAGTAGTTCCTGCAACCACTGGGCAGAAGCTACCTTTCTTACATGCAGAGAGCCTGTGCTACCTACTCTGTGATGGGGAGAGTCCATACATGATGATAAGCACATAATACTGATTTTAAATAAATATTTGTTGAAAGATACAGAGAAAGACCATGTGTAAGATTTTGATGTCCACAGAACATTGGCAATCAGATTTTCCTCTTAGCCTTCACGCCCAGGATCACATGCGACCTGCAGCAGGAAAGCTCTCCATCTTAGAGAAGTCGGGGTGACTATGAACATAGTTTGTTTTGAAATTTATTACATTACTGAGGGAAAAGGAAAGGAATTAACATTTCCTAAGAAGCTGCTGGAGGCCAGACCTACAGTCCTGAATTCTCTCCATCTCTTCACGGAGACTTGTGAGGTATCATTATCTGTGTTGATAGGTGAGAATAATAAGGTTTAAAAAGTTGAAGTAATTCCCTGAGCTCACAGGGCTGATAAGTGAAGGGACCAGCTCGCTCATCCTGTTTCCTCCCTAAGCTCAGGCTGAGACTTACCATCGACGTTTGGGGCTGCATCAGAGGCCTTGTCATAGATCACACCATGGGGCAAAATACTGTAGACTTTGTCAGCTTTGTTAGCAAAGGTCACCAACAGGGTATCGCCTACCTCTGCCCTGATGACTGGACCTGAAAAATATTGAGAGGAGGAGAGACGAGATGATGGAAAGAGACAGAGAGAAGTGAATATGGGCAAGAGAAGAGACATCCCATGTAGGTATATGCCCAGCTTAAACCTCCCCTTCAATTCAAAACATGATGGATGGTTTTACTCTACCAAGAATTCCAAGATGGGCTTCTGCCTCAGAGAGTCTCTTTCTTTGAGCAAAAGTTGCATCAACATATTCCACATACTGAGCCTTCCAATATTTTCCTCCTATTCTGTTGTCCCCTTGTGTGAAGTAGAGTTCAGAGTCACTGTGGAAAGAATAGGAACCTGGCTGAGAATACATCTCTGCATATCCACCAAATGCCTTAATTATGGAGCTTTATTGTCTTTTGCCCATGTTCACCAACCCATCTTCCCCAAAAAGATGGCACAGTCTTCAACAAAGTTCCCAGGAATAGCCAACCAGCCTTAAAAGTCTTCAGAAGCTGGATGATGCTCAAGTTCATTTCTCTCTTAGCCATTGTACTTTCTTTCCCAGAAGTCCAGCAACTGACAAAGGCACAAGTAAACTCCTTACTTACCAGTACTGGGGTCCCAGAAGGGTGTCCTACAAAGTAACAAAGAGCTAACCAGTTTCTTTGCAGAGTGAACATCCCTCTATCTCTTGCTGATGTCAATATGAATAGTCTCTGCATCTAGTAAGCTCTTTGAGATCTGGGATGGTTAAGGAATGCAGTGTCTAGTTAACCAAATAGTTTAAAGGAGAGTTATCATATAAACTATATACACTAAATACCAAATTTCAAAGTATTATTGAAATACAATAATATAAATTCTGACTGGCCCTATCGCTGTCTTATTTCATCTCTGTCAATGGTACCATCACTTTTGCAATCATGCAGGTTGCCTTTGTCCTCTTTTTCTGCTCATCCCCTTATCTTGCCCATCCTGACTTTGTAGCTTTTTATTGCATCTCTCCTTTTCTGTACCTTTTTTTCATCTTTCCTTTCCTTTCTTCCCACTGCCACAACCCTAGTTCATGCCTTCATCACCTTGTGTGGACCATGATATGAAGCCCCTGACTGCACGCTCTGCATCCTCTATCTCACATTGGCTCACTCAGTATACAAACTTAGACAACATTAGTCTCCAAAATGATAATTTTCATTGTCATTTACCTACTGCAACATCTTCAATTGCTTCCACTTGCCAATCAAATAAAGTTCAAAAGGATTATAAGCCCTCTGCAACTGATATCCAGTTTACTTTACCCCAATTCTCTCTCTACTGCTCCATGCAAATGCCTGTTCCCCTAGGCAAATCCTCCACTCCAGTCATTCTGATGTCATCACTCTCCCCTATATGGTAGGTACTTTGCATCCACTCCTACGTCTAAAATTTCCTTCTCTTCACTGTTCACTTATGTAAATTCTATGATTCTTCAAGACCCTGTTTAAGCCTACTTCCTCTGTGAAGTGTTCCTGGCTTTCTTAGTTCACTGAATGCCCAGAGAACTCACTGTCTGGATGGTTCATCTTAGTCTTATTCGTAACCTGCAAAGTTGCTTCTCTTCCCCTGTGCATACAGGTTCTTCACCTGAAGGTAGGAAGATTGTCTTAGACCTCTTTGCATCCCTCATGTCGCTTAGAACATTGTGCTTTCATATATTAAATTAAATATTGATTGAATATAGCTTAATATTTCATATCTTATAAGGTGCTCCAGAATTCTGGAAAGCTTCTAAGACATAATTTTCAATGCTAATTCTTATTATTCTGTTTATGGAGAAATACTGGTAAATAGAGAATATTGAGATCAAAGTTTTTTATATATGGTTGACACAAATTTTTAGGCAAGGCTCAAGTGCATCAGTTTGGTGGAAGAATGAATGAATAAATGAATGAAATTTACAAAGAAAGAAACAAAGGGTATCTTATTGATCACAAAGAGAATTTTTAAAACATTATCTCAAAGATAAAAAGAATCACAGGGTTATAGCAATACTTCTTGGTATCACATTGTACAGTTTTTAGTGCTTTCACAGACATCATTGCATATGAGTCTACAATAACAAGTCCCAGGAATCCACATTCACTTAATGAATTGGTAGATTCAACTTGAAAAATACTATGTGCCATGGGAGCCCAGAGAGAAAATGATTAACTGTGACTCAGGAGTCAGGGGAGGCTTCACTTAAGAGGTGACATTAGAGTTAAATTTTGGAGGAAAAATGTCATTCTACTGGACAGGGAGGAAAAGGACATTCTGGATAGAGGGGGTGTAACTTGCGTCAGGCTGTCCTTGAACCAAAAAGGATAACCTTCCTTGGTCAGTTCATTTCCTTTGAGATTCCTGTCTTATTCCCTCTTCAAAACTGTCTGTTCCATGTATACAAAAGCCTAATTCTGTTCTCTGTTAGCTTAGTATTTCTCGTGGCAGTTTGCACATAGTAGGTGCTCAAGAGAAGAGGAATGAATGAATGAATGACTCTAGTGCTTTGATTTAGCCAAGAAACCACAGAGCAATAAATACTCTGCCAATTCTCAGCAACATATCTGGGGCTCAGAACTCCTTAAGGAGTGTCATTATGCTATCTACGCAGTATGTGCTCGCAAGAACAGTGCCTGGAATACAAATGAGATCACAGGAAAAAGCCTAGCGGATGCCTCTCTTATGAGAGGCTTAGAAACACCAGCAAAGAGAGCTTACCTGCCGGAGGTATTTAGGGGAAGACCATTGAATTTGTTATAGCCTTGAGGACCATAATCCCAGAGAATTTTTTCAGCTGCTATAAAGTAGTGCCTCTGTTTCCCTTTCATCTTGGGGTGAGAAATACCACTTTTGCAATTCCCAACATTGTATTGCCCCAGCATACCAGCTGCAGAAGAGAGGAAAACCACAAGACAAGGTATAAATGCTCACAAAAGAAATGATACAGGAAAAGATTGATAGATTTGACTTCATGAACATTGAAAACTTTTGTACAGGAAATAAAACCATAAATGAAGTTAAAAGTAAAGGATAAATGGTGGGGAGAGGGATATTGTAACACATATGACAAAAGATTGATATGTAAATAATCTGACAAATAAGAAGGAGAAAAGTAAATTTCCTAATAGAAAATGGACAGAGGACATAAACAGGTTATTCACAAAAGATATACAATTGGCCCACAAACAAATGAAGAAAAAAAAGTTCACCCTTAGCAATCAAGTGACACTTGTTCATTTATCAGATTGGTAAAGATTAGGAAGACTGATCATTCTCAGGGTTGGCAGATGAATGGGGAAAAGGGAATGCTCACACACCACGGTGAAGAGTAACAATTTCTCAAAGGGAATTTGGCAATATAGGTCCATAGCTTAAAAAAAAGGGTCAAACTCTTTGACCCCAGGAATTCCAAATCGAGGAGTTTTCCTAAGAAAATGTCAGACAAAAGTATAAACACATCTGTAAATTGATGTTTATCATTATTATAATAGCAAAAAAAATAGGGGAAATCTAATTGTTAAGCAATACAGTGCTGGTTAAGTAAATTGTAATCTCCTTATAAAAGACACTGAAAGGATTAACAATGACGTAGTAGATCTATATTCATTAACATGGAAGTATATTTCCAATATATTAATAAGCAGGAAAAGTGAGATATCGGGAACTATTAATAAATTGATGTCATTTTATAGATAACATATGCATTTGTGTATAAAGTTCTAGAAAATAGTGAGGGAGGATATCATCAAAATGTGATACCATTATTTTTAGATGGGATTCTGATTTAAAAATTGAATTACATGTATTTTCTAATGTTTTTACAATAATTTTTTCTTAGGGTATGGACAATTTAGGAATACTATATTTCAGTAATGTATAAACATCAGTGTATGTCCACAGCTACTGGCCAAGCTTAGCAATCTTCCTAGTCTCAAATGACTGCTAATGCCTTGATTTTAAAACTAGTCTCTTCCCAGATTTAACAGCGTGAGACCCTTTAAGAATAGGGATTCTGTGTGTAGGGCACTTAAGATCTACCCTATTAGGAAATTTCAACTGTACAACGTAGTATTGTTGACTGTAGTCGCTGTCGCTGTTCCGTATATGAGATCTCCAGAACTCATTCATCCTGCAAAACTGAAACTTTGTACTCTGAGATCTGGTGTTCTCACCATACATACACAAAGGTAATTATGTGAGGTAATTGATATGTTAGTTAGCTTGAGTGTGGTGATCAGTTCACAATGTATAATACATCAAAACATCAAGTTGTATATCTTAAATATATACAATTCCTTTTTGCCAATTATACCTCAATAAGCTGGGGGAAAAAAATAGGAAGCTCATCTTGTTCATCTTTGTCTTCCCAGAACGGTGACTGTACATATTAATTGATCAGCTCAATATTTGTTGAATTGACTTGAATTGGAATAACCCAGCTGCCTAATGCTAAGATTAGCTGCTTAAGGTGGATGGGGACAAGAACGTGTTAGGAAAGCAGTGTTGAAAAGTTACAGCCTTGTACTTGTTGGTGACTCTGTGTAGTATCCAAATTGATTCACGCATTATTTCTTCTGTGTCTTTCCCATTGACACATTTTCTTTTCCTATTCTTTTTTTACCCTCTTAGGCCAGACCCTTTATATGCCGTAACTGTAATGTTGCCAATGCTTCTTAACTAGTATCCAGTGGCCAGAATCTCTCCATCAAATCCTTTCTGCACACAGACGTCATGTTTATCTCCCTAAATCGCTGCCCTGATTACGTTACTAATCAGAGGATCTAGAAGGACTCACTATTGCCTTCCAGACATAATCCCACCTCCTTAGCATTGCCATTTGAAGATGCTCCCACTGAGACTCAATCTGCCTCCCCCGGCTTCTCTCTCCTCACTACTCTGGCATAAGCCTATAGTCCAGCCAAGTAAAGACCTATTCTATGTGGTCCCAAGGAATTAGGACCAAGTCATTCAATAGGCATTCAAGTCAATGTTTATGGTGCATCTCTCACTGGATTTTGTCTCAGTATAAGGAAGAACATTCCAACAGAACAGCCCAGAGATGAAACGGCCTCTACAATTACTTAAAAGAGATGTTCCAAAGGAAATTCAAGAATTAAATGGGGGATCGGTCCAGATTATCTCTAAATTTCTTTCCAATGCTAAAAATTTGTTATTCTATTTACAGTTGCTCATATAGAACATGCGTTTTTCCCAGTTCATGTTGCTTCCTCTACCTGGAAAGCCTTTCTTCCCTTCTTCATCTATTCAATTCCTACTCATGTTTCAAGGCTCAGATTAGGAGCCAACTCTTCAGGGAGCCTCTCTGCTCCAGAGAAGTGAATATAGCACCCAAAGAACATTTATCTCAGTGTCCCTCAAATTTTATTCATTTTGTAACTATCTAACTACCTTTAAGTACTAGATTATAGGCTCCTTGAAGGTCTTATCATTTCCTTCAATCACCTCCTGCCTTATTCCTAGGGAGGTGATCAATAAACATCCATTGATAAGAGGCCAAATAAATGAGCATTGTGCACTTTCCTGTATATTTAATATTTACTTAGATATAATACATACAAGAATCTATCTAACAGCAGGCACTAAATGAGCACCATTGACTATGTGGTTTAACTGTACCATTCTAAGCATCTCCCCACTGGTCTTTGTCCTTTTTTTACCTTGTAGGTGATCACTGACTTGGCAGGTTATCATCCACTTCCCAGGATTCTCAACTATCATTTCTGTTGTCAGAAAGGTGGCTGGGAACAGGTTGACAACATCAGTCCGGTGCCCTCTGCTGATGAAGGTGTTACCATAGAAATAGATGGAATGGATGTCTATCTCATTCCCCATCCCAAACAGGTGCCAGGACACCGATTCACCAACACACATTTCAGGCTCAGGGAAGTTTCCAAAGAGGTATCCATTGAGGGCTGAAAAACAGAAGCACAGTAGTGTCGGGGACTCCCCTGCAGAGGCGAGGGGAACCAGAAACGATGGTAATACACTGTCTAGCACAGCTGGAAAATCAGCACAGATCATTGCTTATAATGAATTTGTACAGAAACGCATGGCTCCCTTCATAAAATATAGTCCCAGCAAGGAATGAAAGGCATTAGTCTTTTCAAGAGAAAAGCACGCAATCAAAGTGAAGATCAGCACACAGGAAAACAGCCTGGGAGCTGCTATGTGAACACAATAATGAGATCAGGAGGAAACAGAGCCTGCTCACACCTCCAGGATGGCTCAGCCACCTCCGATGGAGCTCCTTCATTTGCATATCTGCCTTACCCATTGAACTCTGTTCCTCACAACTAGAAACCCTGTCTTGCCTATTTTACAGCAATCAGGACCTAGCAGAAAAGCCGGCTTTAGTAGCTACTTAATCTACGTAATAAAAGCATGCCCTAAGGAGGAAAGGAAAAAAACTGATTAGAAGGGACTTATGAAATTTGTTAAAGTTTTGCTACTTTAAAAGCAGGGAGTAAAAACAGTTTTTACTAGGTCTTGCTGGGGGAGAATCTTACTGATTGAACTTACGCCATAAGTTCAAGACCCAGTATCTTTGAGTCATCTAAATGGCAGTAGGGACTTGACCAAGTACACAAAAAACTTGTTTTGGGCTTTTAAAAAATCATAACATCACTTCTTAAATTCAAATTGAGTTAAAAAGCGATTGTTACTGAGATAATGATTAGGCAGCACAATTAATTCGAATAACTTTAGTAAATTTAAATACACTTATCAATAAATCTTGTATTGATTGAACATCTTCTATAGACTAGTTTGGCTTTTTTTAAAGGTAATTTTTTCTGTTCTTGGTTAGGTCTCCTTTGCCTGTCTGAAGAATGATTGGTAGTTTTCAAATATCTACTTCGGCATACAGACTGATTTTTATTTTAAATGTAGTCTATATTTGCTTATGTATTTCATTCCTTTTTGTTGAATATTTTTCACTCCAAAAGAGTAAGAGGAATTATACGGGCAGCTGAGTCTTCAATCGTTACAATTAGCAGTTTTCAGCACGGTTTGAGATCACCACTCCCGTTATGTCAAGAACGGGGAGAAAAGTTAACTGGTCGCAGCAATGATTTGAATTGAGGTCTTCATTTCTTCCATCCTTCACTTGTCCCCTGCCTCCCTCCCTCCCTTCTCTCCTCTCCTCTCACATCCTTCCCTCCTAAAGTATCCTCCAAGCATCCACTACAACCAAGGTTGCTGAAACATCACTAGAAGGAAAAGAGGGCATGTGATACAACAGAGACAGTCAGTGTACCGACAATCATACCTCGAGGCACTTGGGAATCAAACAAAACCCAATTAAAATTTATTTGCTATGGCGTTGGAGGAGGTCATCGAGAGGACACAACCGTCAGGTGACCCGCAAGGTGAACCAGGCAGTGGGGTGTTTGTTTATACTGAAGATTGTCTTTATGTTCACTAGAACTCTCTAGGAAAGAGTGGAAGGAGACTACTCAATAATTCCCACATCCTAAAACTCTGCATTAAGCCACTGCTGCGCAAAACAGGATGGGCAAGTGTTCTGTCTCGACTGACAGGATAACTATAGAAATTCACTACTTTCAACAGATACAGGGTCTGGTGCATAATAAATCTTGTTGATTTAAAGAATGTCTGGGAAACATAACAAATTCACCAGTGTATATTTAAACCCCATGCATAGCATAGTTCTTAAAATTTAGCAGCCATCCAAAAAATGGTTACTGGATAAAGCAAGAGGTTGCAAACCATAGCACTATTATACGATGATGATTTCATTCTCAGTCTCCTGTCAATCCCCATCCTCTGGGCTCAGCTCCTGATTCTTTCCCTATTACAACATTAATGCTTCCACTTTCTGTATCACAGCTTTGTCCATATTTCATACCCAGTTAAGCTTTAGCTTATCTATTGCCCTGTCCCTCCTCAGATTGTTTTGGGTTTTGACATGTATTGTGTTTCATATCACTTTCCAGTTATTCAAGTATAAATCTTGGAAAACTAAGTTTGACACTTCTGTGTTTATTGCATCCCTGGTAGTACCAGATATGGAAAAGGCACTCGGTACATATTCGATCACATGGGAGACACTCACCATGCATTTTGTTACTTCTCTGGAAGACAGTGTCTTCTTTGTCAACTGAATCGGGGTCAGTGCAGAAATGTCTGATATTTTCATCGAGGTACCAGCTTTGATTCTCATCCACCAGAGTAAACATTATAACAAATTCTCGGTCTACATCAGTCCTTGTCCCTGAATATGTATTCAGCATACCTATCAGGCACATTCAAAAGAGTAGAGAAAAAAGTTCAAGGTGGACTAAATCAAGATGAGCTTTTGAGGCAGCCGGTGGCATAATGGTTAAGTTCATGCGCTCCACTTCTGTGGCCTGGGGTTCACTGGTTTGGATCCTGGGTGCGGACCTAGCACTGCTTGCCAAGCTATGCTGAGGCAGCTTCCCACATAGAAGAACTAGAAGGACGTACAACTAGGATATACAGCTATGTACTGGGGCTTTGGGGAGAGAAAAAAAAGAAAAGAAGAGGAAGATTGGCAACAGATGTTAGCTCAGGACCAATCTTCCTCACCAAAAAGGATAAAAAAAAAAGATGAGCTTTGCTTCCTGCCAATGGTGTGAGATAAGTTTGAAGTTTGTCAAAGACCTCCATGTACAGGAGTACGTAAAAGCAGCAAAGGGCTTTAATGGAAATAACAGCACCATAGAAGAGAAAAGTCATAAAACAGAAATCTTCACAACTGCAGCCTCAAAAACCTGGCTATCCCTAAACGAAGTCAATTTCATCGATAGAGCACAGATACACTAAATTGACTAATTCGGACTAAAATAGCAAAGTGATTATGTGGGTGACATAATGAAGCACAAGCATCCTGGTCATTTGACTACCTTTGGGTGTCAGTGTGGTATGAACAGCTATTAACACGGAGTATTCCTTAAAAATATATGTATAAGTTTCAGAATGCTATGATGGTTCTTAGGCAGAAGACTAAATTATTGCCCCTGCTATGAGGTCGTATTGATATTCTATGTTAGAATACAATTTTCCTAATTCTTTAAGAAAATTTGGAAGAAGAGGCACATTCTGTGTGGCACAAGGGAGGTAGGCAAGACAAGACCTGAAGTTCACATACACTTTTCAAGACACTTGGGAACAGGCTCCTGGGGGGTTGAGGAAGGGGGTGAGGAGCCTCCTTACCTTCTTTGCACACCAACAGTGGGCCAATTAGCCCAGAGCAGATGTCCTTAGGGGCGTCAATGTGCGAATGGTACACCCAGGTCAGGCAGTTGGCATCTGCAGGAGCAGGGGCATATTCTTCTCTCACTGGCCAGACGTAGGTGTAGTTTTTGCCGGGAGGAACCATGTCATCATTCTTGTTCCTTCCAGACGTTCCATCTGGGTAGAGGGCTCCTTCCAAGAAAGGAGAAAACCTGGTTAAAATATAGAGATCGCATGCTATCGTGGAGAGCCAGAGCTTTGGAATCAAACACATATGAATTAAAACTTATTTGCTATGGGACTTGAGGCAAGTTGCTTAAATTCTCAGTGTCTCAGTTTTCTACCAGCAAAGCTGGAATGTTGAGATCCACCCTACAGGAATGTGAGAACTAGATGAGGCAACATATGTGAAGTGCCCTGCACAGAACCAGATGCTTAATAAATGTCCTTAAAGAGCCCTTCTGATGGGCTTCCTGTACCAGTCAGAGAGATTTCAATTCACTTCACTTCTCATCAACTCACGAAGGAAAGGAGAAGCAGCAGTGGAAATAGTGAACTTCTGGGGCGCTTATTACAGACTCATTGCCTGTGTGAGGTCTCGTGAGAGATAGGAAGGAAGAATAAGACATTCCTCCTGCCACCAGCGATCTTAGACTTCTGTTGGGCAAACCGGAATATGTATTATGAACACATGGGACAACTGAAGAATAAAGTAAGGTGATGTGCTGAATGTAATTTTGAGCCTGTGCAAGGTGGAGGGTCTACCGCAGAGGGAGTAGGGGCGAATGGGCAGAGCACTCCCTTTCTCTGTTCTATAAACTACGATTGCACAAGACTTTTCAATTAAGGAAAGTCCACTGCCAAAAACAGTTCAAACACCACCTGGGCATAAGGCGGGAGACCAACGTGTATATGTTATAATTATCAGAAGCTTCAAAACAGAGTTGGGATTTGAGGAGCCTTGAAGGACTGGGAGGAGTTGGATGGTACTGAGAAGAAGCTGGAGGGTGAGAGGCAGAGAGAGAGATGGATGTGGACTCACCCCAAGTTCATTCTCCATTCTTTCATTTGTTTATTAATTCATTCGACAAACCTGTATTGGATGTTGACCACATGCCAGCAAACGTGCTAGGCCTTAGGAATACAAATCCAAATGAGAAAGCAAGAGCCAGTATAGCCAAGGCAAGCCAAAGAAGGATATAACTAAAAAATATAACATTGTCTTTTTAACAAATTCTACCATGAAAACAGAATTTGATTTTTGGAAAAGGATGCCAGGAAAAAACAACAGCTAAGCCCCTATTATGTGATACATATAGTGGGTACTTCGTGTTTATTATCTCACTCTTCAAGCCAACCCCATATGGTAGGTATTAGTATTCGTTTTTACATTAAATTAAGTAACACTGCCAGCAGGTGGCTGGGCCGGATTCCAGTCTAGTTGTGTCTGACTTCCCACTACACCATGATAACTCCCCGCAAATTATTGGGGATATGATGTATGGACTATTTTTACATATTTATTCACCTTATTTTTACATACTTTCTTTTTACGTATATGTTTATGTAAGACTTTCTTTTGCATGCTGGCATTTAATTACTTTTATTCTGACAAGAATAGGAATCATTTTGCAAATTAAACCAATATCCTGTGTAATACTCAAAGGTAAGGTCAGAGAGCAAAACCTATACAAAGAAAGCAAGAGATGAATTTAATTAATTAGACCCGTTCAGTATTAAGTGTAGCTCTGACTTTCCTGGTTATATTTAGGTCATACTGATATACAGAGGTTTACAATATATATTAGGTTTTTATAACTAGGTTATGCTGTTTCTAATAAAAGGAATCTTATCAGTTCCTTAAGAGAAAGGAACTTTTTGAGGCCAGCCTGGTGGCATAGTGATTGAGTTCGTGCATTCCACTTTGGTGGCCTGGGGTTCGCAGTTTGGGATCCTGGGCATGGACCTACACACCACTCATCAAGCCATGTGGTGGCGGCATCCCACATACAAAAAAAAAACAAAAATAGAGGAAGATTGGCACAGATATTAGCTTAGCAACAATCTTCCTCAAGCAAAAGGAGGAAGATTGGCAACAGAAAAAAAAGAGGAATTTTTTGCTGGTACTAAATTCTAAAAGAATATTTTCAAGAAAGCCATTTTATGCAAATTATTGAGTAATATAATGAATTATGTCTTTGATGTTTTCAAGAATGGTTTCCAAATGTGCAAAACTATTCTTTCCAAAAATAATTTCTTTCCTCATCTCTCAGTATAAGGTGAGACTGTAACATTGAAAAGTATTTGACAAAACCATTTTTACTCAAAGTTAAACTAATGTATTTCACTCCTTTCTAATTTGATAACTGATCTAACCTGATAGGGGAATAGGGAAAATCCAGAGTGCTACCCACCATTCATTAAATCCAAAAGGCATTTAAAAAATTCCTATGTTACCTAGCCTCTCAGAGACATTTGATATTATTGTCGTTTTCCTCCCTCTTAAAAAGTTCTCCTCCCTTAGCTCCTGTGACATCACACTGTCCTCTCTGGAAACTCTTTTTCAATTTAGTTTTCCAGTTCATTCTCCTCTATTTGCCATTCAGTGTCAGAAATCCTCAAGGTATAATGCTGGCTCCCTTCCTTCCATGCCCAAAGCACCCTCCCTGGTTAATAGTACCCATCCCTGCAGTGCACCATCAGCTTCATGTCAGAGACTCTCACTTTTATCTCCTGCCTGACCTGACCTCTGAACTTTGCATTGATATCCTAATGTCTACTGGACATCTCCACTTGTAAATCTCAAAAAGATCCCAAAAGCAATCTTTTCCAAAGAACACTGGCCCTCCTCTCCCAAAACTGGTCCTCAACCACTGCTACCTGTCTCATGAAAGGCATCACCAGTACTCAGTGTCACAGCCAGAAACTAAGGAAACAATCTTATCTTCTTCCTCTTCTTCTCTCCCCATTTCCAAAGCACCATAGGTCCTGTCCTTGCTTCTTCTCAAATTCACCCATTTATATCCATCTCCACCATCATGACTGTAGTCCAAACAACATCATCTCTCATCACTCAACTTCTGCAGTGACCTCCGAGCCGGTTTGCTGCATCTCTTGCCTCTCTAATCCATTTTCCAAGTCAAAACAAGAGTTATCTTTTCAAATCTCAAATCTGATTATATTGCCCCCTACTTAAAATGATTCCATGGTTCCCCATCACTCTTGGGATGAAAGTCAAATGTGCTGAACATGGGTTGTAAGGTCCAGCATGGTCTGGCTCAAGAAATCTTGAACTCCCTGGACCAGGTCAGTTTTCTAAAATGCATTCCCACAGAAAGAAGGGCAGTAGAGCCAGTGGTTAATTCACAGCCATTGAAGTGAGACTATGTGGAATCAAATCCTATCTGCATCGCTTGTTAGCTATGCGACTTAGGTGATTTCTTTCTCTTCTCTGAGTGTTAGCTCCTTATCTGTAAGATGATGATAATTATAATCCCTTCCTCATAAAGTTGTTGAGGCTTACATGACATAATATCTATAAAACATTTATCATGGTGCCTGGTATATAGTAAGCATTCAATAAATGTTAGTTATTATTTACTCATAGCATTTGCCTAATTTTTTAATTATATATGTATGTGTGTGTGTGTGTGTGTGTGTACATATATGGTATAATTGCTGAACATCAGTAGTTCACATACCCCTGGATAAACTTGACACTGTGTGAAAGCAAAGAGGAGAGGCAAAGGGCCCAGTAAAAAATAAATGCCAAGGCAGACAAAAAATGCCTGAACTTTGAGTGTGTTTCCTATCACCTGCGGATCCAATGGCAGAGAACAGAAGACTTACTGATGCTGAAGCATAACCTCTGTCCAGTCATTTGCTGACCTCTAAGCTAAGCAGATATAGAGGTGAGCCCTAGCAGCCAGGCTTAAAAATAAAAGCAAGAAAAAAAAAAGAGCAGAAACCTTAGTGGCCACACCTATAGGGAAGACAGATTTCACAGATTTAGCCCAGGCAAGTTACTAAACAAAAAAGCAAACAAACAAACAAAAACAAACTTGGATGAGACAGCAATTCAAATCCAGAATTGCTACAATATATTCTCAATAATGTCCAGTGTTCGACAAAAACAACCAAAAAAATGAGACATGCAAAGAAATAGGAAAGGGTGAGACATACTCAGGAAAGAAAGCAATCAATAGAAACTATCTCTAAGTGTATCCAGATGTAGAATTTAGCAGACAAAGACTTCAAAACAGCTAGTATAAATATGTTCAAGCAACTAAAAGAAATTTGGTTTAAATAATTAAGGGAAAGTAGAACAAAATGATTCAACAAATAGAGAATCTCAATAAGGAGATAGAAATTACAAAAAAGAACCAAGTTGGAGTTTGGGCATTGAAAAATACAAAAAATGAAATAAAACATCCTCTAGAGGGACTTGACAACAGATTCAAGATGGCAAAAGAAAGAACTAGTGAACTGGAGGATAGAGCATAGAATTATCCCATTTGAAGAAGACAGAAAAAAATTGAAGAAAATAAGCAGAACCTCAGAGACCTGTGGGACAATATTAAGTGTATTCATATATGTGTAATAGTAGTCTTCCAAAGGAGAGGAGAAAGAAAAAGGGGCAGAAAAATATATGAAGAAATAATGGCTGAAAAGTTTCCAAATTTGGTGAAAAACGTTACACATCAAAGAAGAATAATGAACCACAAATAGAATAAACACAAAGAATCTACACATAGACACATTGTCAAACTGTTGAAAGAAAAACGCAAAGAGGTAACATTGAAAACAGAACAGAAAAATACTCATCGTATACAAGGGAGCATCAACACAATTAATGGTTGACTTCTCATGTGAATATTGGAGATGAGAAGACAGTGGGATGACCTACTTCAAGTGCTGGGGAAAAAATGCCAACCAAGAAAACGATATCCAGCAAAACTATCCCTCAAAAAAAGAAGGCAAGATAAAGATGTCCTACATAAACACTGAGTGAATTTGTTGCTAGCAGACCTGTCTTATAAGGAATACTAAAGGAAGTCCTTCAGACTAACAGGAAATGACACCAGAGAGTAACTTGAATCTATGGGAAGAAAGGAAAAGCACCAAAAATGGGAAATGTGTGAGTTAATATACAAGACTCTATTAATATATTTTTCCTTTCTTCTTTTAATTTCTTTAAAAGTCATAAGGTAATATAAAGTACTAAGTATAATATCATATTGTTGGGTTTAGTTAGAGAGAGATGTAATCTATGTGACAATAATAGCTCAAAAGAGGGGGAAGAGGATGGAGCTTTATTGGAGCAAAGCTTCTACGTTTTACCAGAACTAAGTTGGTAAAAATGTGAAGTATATTGTGATGAGTTAAAATGTATATTACAATCTCTAGGCCAACTATTAAGAAAATAACTAAAAAGTATACAGTTAAAAAAATCAACAGAAGAATATAAATAGTACACTAAAAAATATTTGTTTCACCATAAAGAGGTCAGCAAAGGAGGACCAGAGGAACAAGAAAGACAGAAGGCATATAGAAAATAATTAGCAAAATGACAAATGTATATCAAACCAATCAATAATTACATTAAATGTGAATGTTCTAAATACCCCAATCAATATGCAGAGATTATCAAACTGGACAACAAAAGCTAACATCCAACCATAAGCAGTCTATACCTTAGATTCAAAGACACAGATAGGTTGAAACCAAAAGAATGCAAATAGTAACAATATGAGAGCTAAAGTAACTCTCAGTAACAGGCAAAATAGACTTTAAGAAAGAAATATTGCTAGAGACAAAGATAAGTATTTTATAATGATAAGAGTCAATGTATCAGGAAGATACAACAATTATAAATATATTCATATCTAAGAAAAGAGTCTCAAAACACACAAAGCAAAAGTCGACTTCACTGGAAGGAGAAATACACAACTCAACAATAACTGTTGGAGATTTCAATACTCTTCTCTCAATAACTGATAGGACAACTAGACAGAAAACCAGCAAGGATATAGGAGACTTCAACAACACTATCAACCAACTCAACCTGACATCTCTAGAACATTCCACTCAATGACTGCAGAATATACCTTCTTTACAAGAGCACATAGGACATTCTTCAGGATAGACAATAAGCTACATATAAAATAAATCTCAATAAATTTAAAACAACTGATAAGATGCAAAGTATATTCTCATACCACAATGGAATTCAATTTGATATCATGAACAGAAAGAAATCTTGCAAATCCTACAAATATTTTGAAATAAAATAATACATATCTAAATAACCCATAGGTCAAAAAAAGAATCAAAACATAAATTGTAAAATATTTTGAACCACATAAAAATGGAGAAAAAACATACCAAAATTTATGGTATACAGCTAAAGTAGTACATAAAAGGAAATTTAAGCTTTAAACATTTATGAAAAAGGGAAGAAAAGTTTCAAATCAATAACATAAGCTTCTCCTTTAAGAAACTAGAAAATGAAGAGGAAACTAAATTTAAAGCAAGGAGAAAGAAGGAAATGACAAAGACTGGAGCAGAAATCAATGAATGAGAAAACAGAAAAACAATATAAAGTAGATGAAACCAGAAGTTGGTTCTTTGAAAAAGATAAACAAAACTTTATTTAGAAGTTTCTAGTGAGAAAACTTTATCTAGACTGACCAAGAAAGAGAGAGGGCACAAATGACCAAACCAGGAATGAAAGAAGGGGCATCACCCTGACCATACAGAAATCAAAAGGATCATAAGGGAATATTATAAACAATTTTATGCCAAAATATTAGACAATTTAGATGAAACGGACAAATTCATAGAAAGAAGCAAATTACCAAAACTGACTTAAGAATAAATTAAAAATTGGAATAGACTTATAATATGTAAGGAATGGAGCTAGCAATCAAAAATATTCCCTCAAAGAAAAACACAAGCTGAGATTGTTTCACTTATAAATCCTATCAAATACTGAAAGAAGAGAAGATGCCAATCCTTTACAAAATCCATCAGAAAATAGAGGAAGGAATAGTTCTGAATTCATCCTATGAGGCAAATATTAGCTTGATACCAAAGCCAGATAAAGACATCACAAGAAAAGAAAACTACAAACTAATATTCCTCATGAAGGTAGACACAAAAATTCTTAATAAAATATTAGCAAACTGACTTCAGCAACATAGTTAGAGAATTATACCACAACCAAATAGAATTTATGCTATGATTGCAACATTGGTTTAATATTAAAAAATAAATCAATGTAACATAACACATTAATAGAATAAAGGGAAGAAAACTCACATGATCATCTCAACAGGTGCAGAAAAGTAATTAACAAAATCCAGTATTTATCAAATTAAAAGCTCTGAACAAACTAGGAATGGATGGGAACTTCCTCATAAAGGATACCTAAGAAAACTCATGGCTGACATGTTTAATAGGAGGGAGACCGAATGCTTTCTTCCTAATATTGGGAACAAGGCAAGAATATCTGCTCTCACCACTATTATTAAATATTGTCC
The DNA here is from genome assembly GCF_021613505.1 of Equus quagga. Classification (NCBI taxonomy): domain Eukaryota; kingdom Metazoa; phylum Chordata; class Mammalia; order Perissodactyla; family Equidae; genus Equus; species Equus quagga. The sequence goes on along the minus strand of NC_060280.1, from coordinate 45,356,904 downwards.
TGAAGGTTCCAGCCAGTGCAGTAAGGCCAAAGAAAAAAATTAAAGGTTTACAGACCGGTAATTAAGAAGTAAAACTGTCTTATTCACAGCGATGTGAAGCTGTATGTAGAAAATTCCAAGGAACCTTCTAAATGTCTACTAATAGACAAATTTAACAAGATGGGAGGATACAAAATAAATATACAAAAAATCGATTGTATTTCAATACACTAACAACAAATACTCAAAAAATGAAATTAAGAAAACTATTCCATTTCTCACAGCATTAGAAAGAATAAAATACTTTGGGATAAATTTAACAAAAGAAATGAAAGTCTTGTACACTAAAAACTAAAACATTGTTGGGAGAAATCAAAGATTTAAATTTCATGTTCATGGACTGGAAAACTCAATATTGTCAAGATGGCAATTCATCTTTAAGATGTAGATGGCAATTTTCCCCCAATTGATTAGTAAACTCAATGCAATCTTCATCAAAATCCCACTAGCTTTTTTTTTTTTGTAAAAATGAACAAGCTGACCTAAAATTTATATGGAAATACAAAGAAGAATACTTAGAAGAGCTAAGAAGTCTTGAAAAGAAGAACAAAGTTGGATGATTTATACTACCTAATTTCAAAACTTACTATAAATCCACAGTAATTAAGACAGTATGGCATTGGTACAAGGATAAGCTTATAGATCAGTGGAACAGAATTAAGAGCTCTGAACCAAACCCTTACACTTAGAGTCAGTGATTTTCAATGATAGCTTCTGATTCATTCATCTTTTACTCCCGGGACCCACAGTCAGTCTCTGGCATCTACTGGATGTTCAAAGGAAGGTTTATAATTGAAGGCAAATCTTTTAAAAGCACTGAGAAGAAGTGAATTGGGGGCCCAAAAGCACATGAAGTAAGGACCTGGCCTTTGCTCCAAACTTTACCCAGAGTTCCTCTGGCAGAACTAGGAAGGTTAAGAATAAACCTGTATATCTTTTTCGGAAAAATGTCTGTTCATATCCTCTTCCCATTTTTTTCTTTTTCTTTTTTTATTTTGAGGAAGATTAGCCCTGAGCTAACATCTGCCACGAATCCTCCTGTTTTTTGCAGAAGAAGACTGGCCCTAAGCTACCATCCATGCCCATCTTCTTCTACTTTATATATGGAAGAGCTGCCACAGCATGGCTTGAGAAGGTGTAGGTCTGCACCCGGCATCCGAACCAGAGAACCCTGGGGCCGTCAAAGTGAAACGTGTGAACTTAACTGCTGCACTACCAGGCCAGCCCCACTCTGCCCATTTTTTGATCAGGTTGTTGGTCATGAGCAAGAGTGCAACAGGGGATGTGAAAAATACTTTAGTCTCAAAAGCCTAAGAATGTTGTTTAAAATTTTTTAAAAGCAGTAGGGAAGACTCAAGAAATCGTACTGTTGAAACTCTTAAAGCACACGCAAGAAGACTATATTTTCCTTCAGAAAGGAAGCACTGAAGACAGGAGCCGTAAGCAGGGAAGTTGGGATCAATTTACACTGAGACACGATCCCCACAGCCAAGCCTGTTACTGGTGATGGGACACTGGAACCTGTTGGTGCCTGCTGCTCTTTATCCAGTGTGCCACCCAGTCATGACTGATGGACAAAGAAGGACGTTAGTGTGCTTCTGGGGCTCGGTGGGGCATGTGCTAAGGGCGCCCAGAACCCAGTTCTGTATTAACATAAAAAAGAGTGAGAAAGGAGGGAGGAAGGAAGGAAGGGAATAAAAAAGGAAGACGAGAGAGAGGAGGGGGGACAGATGGGGAGAGAAGGAGACTGGGAGAAGACAATGAACACGCATAACCATTGTGCTCTCAGAATCCCTTTCGCTGTAACTGACAGCTGCCTTACACTGGAAACAGAGACAAGACACCCATAATACAGGATTGACATTTACCTTCTGAATCTTTGTTGTAGAAGACTCCATGTGGGTGCAGAGAGTAAGGGCGGGAGGCAAAGTTCTTTAAATGGATGACGATCACATCACCCACTTCAGCCCTCAAGATGGGGCCCAGGAATCCAAGCCAGGGAGGTTTGGGGATCTCCGTGGAGTAAGTCTCATCTGTGTAGTGTCTGTAAACAGCCTTTTTGTAAAGACTGCCTATCCTGTTGGGCCCTCTTTCGAGAAATAAGGTTGCAAGTCTAAAAGTAAGAAGAAAAATATTCTATAATTAAAATTAAAAGAGAAGTCCAAATAGCTTACCTTAACGGTTCATGAAGTGCTTGCACGTATGAGTTCTCGTTTGGGGTTCACCATAACCCTGTGACCTCTGAAGAGCAGAGAAGATTTTCCTTAAGTTACTGATGAGGAAACTGAGGCTAAGAAAGTTAAGCGACAAGCCAAAAGGCAAAAAGAGTATTCACAACCAAACTAAAACAAAGCCAAAATACTCTAAATTTAGTCATACTGTCCATTTGCCCCTTTTCATTCAACACACTCCCCTTCACTTTTTCATTTAACAAACACTTAATATGCTCTTGCTGCATTCCAGCACTTTGCTGGGTGCTGTGGAGGAATACAAAAGAGTTTGTGTTGTAACAGTGGGAAAATCAAGGCACCACATAGATCAGCTATGATTAAGTAAGTGCCAATTCTGTGGTAGATACAATGGATATAGGCTCGATTTTTATAGGAATATATTCATTCAGAGAAGATTGCTGTGGGTCAAAGAGGTCAGAAAACACCTCGTGAAAAATGAGGGAATTAAGGAGAAGTCGGATTGGATAACAAGTGGAAAAATGAGGACACTAAGCAGGGACAGAGCATGAGCAAAGAGGAAGAAGTACACATGGAAGGAGGGGAAAGCAGGTTATAGGGTGGGCACAGGTCTGGAAGGTAAGGAGTGAGAATTTGGATACATGTAAAATCTGGGGAAAGACTGACAATGAACTTTAATTCCATGTTGAAGAATTTATCTTAGAAGCACTGAGGGCTCACTGAGGTTTTTCATACAGTGAGTGATATGATAATTGGTGTTTATGGACTATTCTTATAGCACTGGTGTGCAAGTTTTAGAGGAGTCAGGCAAAGGCAAGGGGTAGGAGGGCTGTCAGGAGACCAGCAGGAGGTGGTACAATAGAAAGAAAGGGATGGATGTGAAAAGACAGGATTCTAAGATTTGATGTGACCAGATGCCTTCCTGGGGCCCCAGGGTGAGGGAGAGACTCAGTCCCATGGTCTGGGAGTCTGAGACAATAGCAGCACTGGTGACACCACTTCAGAGGTGGCCTTCTCCTGGGGAGGTGGAACCCTGTTCTCCACTCTCAGACTGTATGCTTAGCGTGGGGCTCCAATCCTAGCTCCAACCCCAGAAGTAGTGGCTTCTGCTTAAGAGAAAGCTTCACTACTCCTGGGTGCAGCCATCCCAATGTAGCTGTGTTCTCTCTGGGGATGAGAGGGAAGTCCCACTCTGGCACATACTCCTATATATGTGCATGCATGCATTATCTCTCGGTTATTGAACAAACTTTAGTTATGTCAAGCCCCATACTCAGTCCTGAGGATACATAGAAAAAAGGCAAAGCCTTGAAGGAGCTCTCATTCTAGAAGGGAGAGTTATGAACACACAGATTATGTTCTGGGGCATCTAATCTTCTGTGGTTTCCAAGAGGAAATAATGCCTAAGATGGTTTCAAAGAGCAAAGAGGAGTTACCCAAGCAAAGAAGACGGAAAGTGCTGGTGTAACAGACATCTTGGAGTTTTGCCAACTCAGCTCTCACTCCATTCTTTGGTCTAAGAGCACACTTTCCCCATTCTCATTCTATGTGCTTTGGATGGGGCTCCACCTCCAGCTCTAGAGATGGAGCAAGGGACTCAGCATAACCTATCAGCACATGAAGTTGCTTCATACGTTGTTGACAGGAAGGGCTTGTGATCCAGGCATGGCCAGTTGGTGTTATTCCTCCCCCAACCAAGCCACCCTGGATCACAGTGATTGGTTCAGGAACAGCCACAGGGTGGCTGGTTGGTTTAATCCAGGGGACTCTAAGGACTTGTAAAGGATCTCTTTCTTGTGCACTTGGAACCAGGCGTGTGAGTCTAGAGCTTCTGGCAACTATATGGCCAACCGAAAGAGAGAGCCTGCTTGGGAGTTGTTGTATGTTCCTCTAATCTCTTAAATTTTACTATTTACTTCTTCCCTCTAATCAACTACTACTTGCTTCCATCACTACTTTCCTTTTCATTTTTCTCTTTTCCATTTATTGTATTTTCTATCCTCTTTTATTCACTTCCAATAATTCATTCTTTCAAAAAAGTATTAAGCTCTTACCAGATGTCATTCAGACCTTCTCTTTTCTACTCTTTTGCACTCCCACCCTCCAACCTTTTTCTCTTTGTGTTTTTCCCCGTTCTCTTTCTCAATTCTTCCCAATAGAAAGCTATCCCAGCCTTTCCTAAAGGGTGCAATCCAGGGTATTTAAGAGTAATCAGGAAGCTTACTCTGGGTCAGGATGAGTGATTCTTGGAGTTCTGTTCATTTCAGGTCCACAGTGAGTGTCAGAGTAATTCTAGGAGGAGTAGACCAGTTGGATGGAGAAAACCCTTGTAGATCTGTTCTATGACATGGTGGCCCAAAGGGTTTTGAGGCGACTCCAATCTCCCAGGTTCCTCCAGAGTGCCCTGCACCTGTTCCTCCCTGACCTACTTTGATTCCTCCTCCTCCTTTCTGAGTCAGAAGCCTAGGCAGATGCCCTGATTCAGGAGCCTTGTCCTTTCACAGGCCCCAGCGTCAGACATGAACAGGCAGAGCTATCAACCCGTAGAACTTTGTTGGAGTTCACCCTATAGCTAGACCTGAGCCACATTCTCATTCCACCCAGAGACAGACCCAGGGGCAGTGATCTTCCTGAGATAGACGTATTTCCTGGACCAGAATATATAAAATTTATATCCCTGTGTGACTGTGTCCCTACGATAGGACAAGCCCTTTACGACTTCTGTGACCACTGTGTATGGGGATCAAAGGGAAGACCCTCCTTGCCCTGTGATAGGCTCTGTCTTCATCTGTCAGCACACGTGACCCCTTTGAGAACTCTCCTGGTGAATCCTACATACATCTCCTCTATTTCAGTCCTGAGATGAGCTTGAAAACCTTTTTACTGACTTCCAACAAGTAAAGATTGAGGACCTAAAGCATGCAAGGTGCAGGGCTAGGTGCTGTTTTGGATAAAAATATGAACAAGACACAACCCCAGAATAAGTAAGTCTATGATCAAAAAGAAGGGACAAAGACATTGATACCTACTTGAAAGAGACTAATAAGAATTGTAAGAGAACACCATGCTCTGGGGATTTAGAAGAGAGGGAGAAATAATGGGCACTCCAAGTGGAAGGGACAGTTTGAGTAAAGTGTTCAGGGTGGGGAAATTAGAGGTCAATTCAGCGAATCTCAAGCAGCTTTCTATGCCAGAAAACTTGACGGGAGTGAAACTAGTAAAATGGGAATGCTGGGTTAAGGTGTTTGAATGTAGTTATATCTGCAACTAAGAGTCACTAAAGATTCTTGGGCAGGGAAATTTGACCAGATCTGTGTTTCAGGAAGAGAGTTTTGGCAGGTCCCACACCTAACTTCTCTCCATCATACCTGACCATATGATATTGCCCATCTGCTTCTGCTCACTGGACCAAGCCACTTGCTAAGCTTCTACCCTGAATACCTAGTCATGACACCTGTACAGCTGACCAAGGCTCTGTTTAACTTCATACCTGATTTGGGGAATTTTCTTCCTTGAGATCTGACCATAACCCAGCTAAGTCGGCCTCTCCCAGTGGCCCAGATGTGGTGTCTGCTTGCCCAGTCTGGTCTGGGTCTTTCTTTGGCCAATGTGGGAAATTTCACCGTCCGTCTTTAATTCAAAGTCTTTCCCCACTGCTCCTCCTCTCCTTCTTTCTGGGTCTGGCCCAAGCAGAGAATTCATTTGTTGATGGAGCCACACTGGGTCTGATAGTCTCTGCATTAACTAATGGTTTTGTGTTTACTTCATTAAGATAGGCACTTCATTAAGCACTATAGATCAAAAAGCTAAGGAAGAGATATTTTCAGGTCTTCATGTTCATTTACTCGAAGAGATTATCAACTGTTCATATATCAGTGACTCAAATACAAGCTTCTAAGCAGTTCCTACTACAAAGCTCCCCAGCAGTCTCTAGTATGAATGGCAGTTTTGCCCACTCTGCAGACTTTTCAGGATGATGGAGTCAGAGATCAACGTGTCGAGTAGGCAGGCATCCATCCTGCCATGGAGCAGAAGGTAAAAATAGGAGATAGAGGAGAGCGTGCCTGGGTCAAGCTAGTTAGAAGAATCCAAAGCCTCAAGTCAAAGCAGGAAAAATCTTTGGTGCAAATGGCCCGGCTTTCTTCTCCAGCCTCATTCCTTCCCTTTTTGCCCAACTCCCATGTCCTCATGCTTCTGTCCGGTTTGATGCTCACCCTTGTCAGAACAGACTGTGTCCTCTCAGCATTCCACGAATTCCACACATTCTTTTTCTTATGCCTGGGTGGTCTTTTTCATTCTTGACCAGCCAAATATCCTTTGAGTTCAGTTCAAACTCTTCCTCTTTACCTCATTAGAGCAGAACAGTGCTCTGTTCATGCACTAATAACACACTTGCCAAAATACGTTACAATAAGATACGTATATCCCTGGTTTGTGAGTTCATTGAAGACAAAAATCCTTCAAATATCTTTTTCATTATAATGCTTAGCAATTGCCTAGAAGAGTTGGAGCTTAACAGCTTAGAATTTTAAAAACCTTGAATTAGCCCCCAGATTGGCATTTGAAAAGTGGGATAGTTTTACAGGCTACATTTGCAGAAAGGTGTATGGTATTATATTTGACTTTGAATATCCTCTAGGCCCAGGATGGCAAATAGGTTGTAACTCATGCACCAGATCTGATTGATTGGTAGTGATTGCTTAGGAAAGAAGTCAAGATTGAGTTGAATCACAGGGAAAGAATGCCATGATCCCCTCAAGATGTCTACTGTGGACATGGCTCTGGGGACATACTCAGTACGTAGCTGCTCTCTCTGCTCTACGCAGACAGCCAGGTAGCACGGTTCTCCAGGGTCTTTGAGTGTGGCCTTCTCTACAACTAGAAGCCATAATAATATCACTACTGGCAGAATGTACACTGAGTTGCTTTCCCATAGCAGCAGTGGTTAGAGAATGATCTAGTCATGTTCATTTGCCAGCTCCCCTTTGTAGCCAAAACACAGAAGGCATTATATCCAATGATGCCTGGGTCCAGCATTTGTTCACAAATCCAGTGAACATCTTTTCAGAAATCCAACATGTGACCTTATGAGTTTTGGTTTGCTGGACCTGCCTTCCAAAGACTGTTTTCTTTCTCCCATGGACCTGCTGACAAATAGGGTTACAGCCACCTTGCCTTTTGGTAACTTATAAACTGAAACTTGAAGCACAACAAAATTAAAAAGAAAGCATTTAATCAGAACATAGCATGATTTTGATGTCAAGTTAGAAAGTGGTTTCTTCACAACCTTGTTACTTCCTTGCTCTAACCAACTGAGGCATCCCGCCCTCCCTAGACAACCTAACATGATCACAGGCCATGGTCAAACCCATCAGCAGTGAAGCCCCTTTTAATGAGACTGGCCTTGGCCTCGGAGGCAGGAGAGTTTCCAAGGGTCCTCAGTGGATCCAGATTAAGAGGTGTTGCTGCTGGGCCTCAGCTCTAAAGGGCACTGAGACATCACTGGGGAGCTGGAGGCATCCCTGGGGGGACAAAATTCACCAGAAATGACATCGAAGGTGGAGAAAATGACAACTTCCAGAACTTCTCTAGGGTGAGTATTGTATGTGGTTGGAAAGGATCAGCTGCTTGAGATGAGGTTTGGGAGGTGGAAGGTGGAGACCCCAGGGGATGTGCTCTAGTAATAACAGGTGGTCACTGAAATCCCTCCCAAGGAGGATTGGTCCAGTGAAATGTAGGGTGGACTCCTTCTTCTTGCGACCAAGGGCAGGGTAAAAAACTGCCACCAGCAAGCCATCTTCTCCTCTCCCTGGCACTCAGCCTTTCCTTCAAATAAGAGTTGAACAAGTATTTTCGCAAATATCAATTGAAGGAGCCTCATATTATTTATCCGCCCAGAGCACCAGATTACTGCCTGCCCAGACACCCACACGTATCAACCCTGCCCTGCCCTGCCCTGGGTGTGGAGTCACTGGGGAGGACGGGCAGGGCCTGGGACAAAGGAGGAAGCCATGGATTCAGGCCCCTTAAGGAGGATCCAGGGATGGGCCTGACCAGAGAAAGACCAGCATCCCAGGCATCACATGGGCAGTCCTCCCAGGAGCAGCAAGACTCTCCCCACCAGCCACCAAATTCAGCTTCCAAACCAGAGAATGGGCCCAACAAGACAGGAATCCTGACAAAAGGGTCAGAGGATTACAATGATTTTGGTAGCAAAAGCTTCGAAAGACCGAAATGTTCTTCAACTGGTGACAGGTAAATAAATTATGGCACATTCGTAACACATGGCCATACAAAAGAATAAGCTGGTTCTACAGGTGGTAATATGGTGTGAGCACCAAGATACCAAATGCAAAAGACAAATTGCAGAGCAGCATGCAAAGTACGATCCCACTGGTGTGTTTTTAAGCAATATACATATACGTTTATGCAAAGAAAACATCTGGAAAGTGGTCAGGGGACACATGAAAGTGTAGCCTCTGGGCCATGGGACTGAAGTCACTGGCAGGAGAGAGAAGGGAGGAGAAGTTTACTTTCACTCACCCTCTTCCATAATGTGGGCGTGTTTTCCTCTGTACCTTTGTATTCACCTTCACAATAAAAACAAGCTCACGTTTCATTGAGAAAAGAGGTTACAGGCTGTTTGGCTACTGAAAGGCCAAATTTCTCTTCTCATGTGCCTTCTACTTCTGAAAACAAAGCTGCCACTGTGACATGTGTTGTTAGAGTAAGTTCCCTTCCACAGGAGGATTGGCATCCTGAGCAAGAAGCACAGTGCCTGCGCCCTTTTGGAGGGAAGAGAATCCCTGCTCACCCTCTGGCTTGACAAGCCCACTCTCCAAGGCATCAGGATTGGCAAACTCGGGTCTTTGTACCCTCGGTCTTCTGCCTCTGTTTATCCACCGAGCCTGCGTGTATCTGCCCAGGAGCAAGAGCTCACCGTCTTCTACTCCACAAGGCAGACGCCTATATTTCACTGTGCAGGGGAATGGGATAAAAAGCTTGGATGCCTGACATGGGGTTTTATGATAGAGGCTCTTATGTTTCCCAGCCTCACTTGCAGCTTGCATGGTCATACAACATAGTTCTAGCCAATGAGATGTAAACACATGTCACTCATTGGTACTTCTCTGGACTCCATTGGCAAAGATCCTTTTTGTCCTTTGCTCTTCCCCGTATTCACGCCTGAAATGGAGATATGATGACTGGAGCTTCAGCAACCATCTGGAGAGAATGAGGCAGAAGGTCACACCCTAGGGGTGATCAAGTGGAAAACCAAAGGGAACCTGGGACCATGAAGATTGCCAACCTCTGGATCTCTTCTGTGTAAGCCAAAAAATATATTTAAGCCCGGGTTTTTCAAGTTTCTGTTAACCAGCAGCTGAACACAAGCCCTCACTGAACAGGCTGTTCAGAAGGAGAAGGAGGAGAAGAAGCAGTTCTTCCAAACTGAGTCATCCTCAGGCTGGCTAATTAGCCTCGGAGTAGGCAGAGTTGCCTGGCTTTATAGCTGACACTGGGTCACACAGTAAGGCAATGACAGAGCAAGAATTAGATTCAGAATCTCTGATATCCCCTCCAGGTTAAGCCTGCTGTGTAAAAAGCTATTATGATGTTATTCATAGGGCCTTGTTGTTCCAACAGACTCTGCAAGGAAAGATGGACATCTGACCCTCCTCGCCTCTTTACTCTGGGTTCCCAGCACACACACACACACACACACACACACACACACGCACGCAAATGTATACTGAGCAAGAGCTCTTTACCATACGTTGTCTGGTAGAGCCACCCAAACAAGAGGAGAGCATATCAGAGGGAGGGGAAGTGTTCCCTGAATTCCTATAGCACTTATTGCATATGCTGCATATTTTAGCACTGAGTTATGTATTGACTTGTTTTGCACATTCCTGGACGTGTGTCAGTCTTATCACCTAAACAGCCACAAGACACCCCAATGGGGGATTAGAAATGCCCCCACTGTAAAGCAGTGGTTTCCAAATGTCTACCTAAGTGCCAACTGTATCAGAATTATCTGGGACATTTGCCAAAACTTTAGGTCCCCAGGTCTCATTTCAGGGCAATTGAATCAGACTTTCTGATGTCAGGGCCGTGGCATCTATATTTTTCCTGAGCTCACCAAATAATTCTTATGGCAGAGCTTTCTGGTGCTTGCCCATTCTGATTCATCTTTCCTCCCAGCAGAAGGGGAGAGCAAAGAGCTTTTACAATTAGGTGGAGCCATGGGATTTTGGCAGGTGGGCTTTGAGTGGAAATGACATGTGGTATTTCTGGGCCAGGGCATTTAAATGCCCATTGCAAGACCCTTTCACTTCCTCTGCTGCAGGGGAAGCCTCAAGTAAAGATAGTGAGGCCTCAAGATCCAAGCAGCCTGGTTGCCAGTTTCCTCATGGAGGTCAGTTGTCCTGGAGTCACGTGGTCCTCTGTGAACCCAAGCGTGTGAGAAATACACCTCTGTGGTGTTAATCCCCTGAGATTTGGGGATTGTTTGTCACTACAGCACAACCTGCCCTATTCTGACTAATATAATTCTGATGTTCACGCAGGTTTGGAAATCACATTTCTGTAGTACTTAGCACAAAAACCATGGAAACTATTTGAAACCACAGGGACTATTGAAAGTAGAAAGGTAGGGAGGGTTGGGAGTAACAAAAAGTAGTCTTTTTAGTGTCTAGGCAGCCAACCATCCCTAAGAACAAATTGTGCATTTGTAACAGTAGGACAGAAGCTCCAGCTCCTATGAGTTCTAGAAGATGCTAATTTTGCCCAAGAAACAAAGCAAGGGGGTAATGTAAAGGGAGCCATCCACAGGAAGCACCTCCAATTTAGTAAAGGGCACTCATTGGAATGGCTGCCATGGTGGGTTGTATATTATTTAGTGTAGCTCTAGGACAGCCCCACTGTGACGGACTAAGCCATCACTGCCCCTCAGGTTCATTCCCAACCTACATTCTGACATTTTGACTCAAGCTAAGGAGATATCTATTTCCTGCTGTGAAGGAATCCGTTTGGGCTGGGAAGCTTCACATTAGCAACTGCTTTAAAAACCAAAGGGAGGATATAATACATTCACATTGCCAAGACCAAGACCAGTACTGTGAAGGGAGATACCTTCCAAAAGCAGGCAAGAGTAACATGCCTGTGGGGTCATCTAACCAGTGCAGAGATGGATTTCCACGTTAGATTCTGAGGAGGTCATAGCTCATAAGTGGTGTGCACCTCACCAGCACCACCGTCCCAGACAAGCTGGATCTTTTAGTGGGATATTTTTCCCATCCATTCGACCATTGAGCAACTCTTGAACCTCTACTGTACATGAGACATTAATCTCGAACCTGGGGCCAAGATGTATGAGTCTGAGGTCCTTCACTCAAGAGATTTACCATCTGATTGGGAAACAAAACATATGCATTGGAGAATGAATAGCAACACTTGGTTTTCTATATTAAGCGGCAACTACATCATATATAGCCTGAATGACTGAGAGTGTTGTGGGGGTGGGGGAATGGGGTGAAGAGAAACTGAGAAGTAACATCAGCAGAGGGTGTGGTCAGAGAAGATGTGTGAGATCATTATAGTCACAATAAGGACAAGCAACATTGTTGTCTGAGCTTGAGATGGGACATTGTTCACAGAGGAGAAAACAGGAGTAAATTGGGACAAGTGCCACTTGGCAAAAAGAAGGATGGAAATGGTGATATGTTGCAATTCGAGTAAAGCCAAGCCTTCCTTAATTAGATTAATAATTTTAAAACCATCCCATCCATGCAGTGTGGTCCTGTACACATCCTGTCATCCTGTGTCCCCCGGCACCACCTAAATCTTGAATTCTTCCTTCTCACAATTCATTTCCACGGAAGTCCCTCAGAACACACACAAGGCATATTAAAAACAAATTCACACGATAAAGGGAAAAGACAATGAGCTTGAATCCCAAGTCCCCCACTTGAGGTTGTGAGATCTTGGGGAAGTGACAAGTTCTGGGAACCCCAGTTTCTTCCTCTGTAAACCAATGACCATGATAGAGCCATGGTGAGGAGTAAAGGAGACGAGATGTGGAGACCCACGCAGAGCGTCTGGGAGAGTGAGAGCTCCATCAGTGGGAGGAATGATCATTTCTGGCGAAGCTCTAATTAGAAAAGAGGAAAATGTGACCCTTCGAGTTCTGTTTCCCACAGTGCTCCTGCCCTCCAGAGAACCGTCAAGATAGGAGAGCTCCTGCGATGACTAACATTTCTGAGGGCTAACCCAGTGCCAGGCACCACATCTGAGCGCTGACAAATCTCCTGTCATTTGAGCCTCCTGATACCCCCAGGGCAGGCTGATAATGGCTTCCAAAGATAAGTCCACATCCCCCTCTTTTTTTTTAAAGATTGGCACCTGAGCTAACATCTGTTGCCCATCTTCTTTTTTTTTTTTCCTTCTCCCCAAAGTCCCCCAGTCCATAGTTGTGTATTCTAGTTGTAGGTCCTTCTGGCTCTGCTATGTGGGACACTGCCTGAGCATGGCCCGATGAGTGGTGCCATGTCTGCACCCAGGATCCAGCTGGTGAAACCCTGGGCCACCAAAGCGGAGAGCACGAACTTAACTGCTCGGCCACAGGGCCAGCCCAACACATCCCCCCTTATTTTAAAAAAGGGTCTTTGCAGATGTGGTTAAGGATTTTGAGATGATTGGATTATCCAAGTGGATCCTAAATGCCACCGAAAGTGTTCTTATAAGGGGGAGATTCGACACACACAGAGGAGGTGATATGAAAATGGAAGCAGAGAGTGGAGTGATGCCACCACAAGCCAAGGATTGCCAGCAGCCATGAGAAACTGGACTGGGCGATGAATGGATTCTCTCTTAGAGCGTCCAGAGGGAGCATGGCCCTGCCCACACCTTTGCTTCAGATTTCTGGCCTCCAGAACTGGGAGAGAATAAATTTCAGTTGTTTTAAGCCTTCCAGCTTGTGGTAATTTGTTACAGCAGCCGCAGGAAAATAATATACGCCTAGAAGCCAGTACTATCATTATCCCCACTTTACTGATGGGAAAATTGAGGCAAAGAAAGATTCAATTACTTGCTTAGCAAGTGGAGCAAGAATTCTAAGCTTCTCAGTTGATGCCAGAGCCCCATATTCGCCAGCAAGCCAGGCTGCCTTGGCTTCTCTGTTAGACTACTGCTGGGTGACATTTCACTGGGGAAACTACCCTGGGCCTCCTGGTACCCCTGACCAGGGCAGGAGATCTGTCACTCCTCTGCACGGCATGGAAAGCTTTTATGACAATGTCTGGAACATACTAAGGACTCACAGACAGTCAGCTACTATATTGTCTGTGAGTTCTCTCAACCCCCGCTAACCAGCTTTGGAGCCCCACCATCCGGAAATGGGAAAAGGAAGAGGGGGACTAAGAGATTGTTTGTCAAGGATGAGAAATGGGGAGCACTGAGGTAGGAGAAGGTGGCAGGGACTGCCAGCTACCTTGCAATATTCATGTTCCCCTTCTTTCTTTGCAACAGAATCAAATCTCGCTTTTATTCAGGCTGAAAAGCATAGCATTAAAAGACTATATTTCCAAGCCCCCTTTGTGGCTTTGAGTATCCAATGAGATGTAAGTAGAATAGGTTGGATGGGGTTTCCATGAGAGCTGATACAGCAGCAATTGTGCCCTTCTACCTTTTCCCTTCCTCTCTTCCTTCCTGGGAACATAGACATGAGGACTGGAGTTCCAGCAGTCATCATGTGCCCATGAACTTCCTTGAGGAGTGAAGTCACAAGCTAAGGATGGTGGATCAGAAATATAGAAGTCTCCTAAAATCCTATCATACCAGCTGTCCCACCAGCCTTGGGTACCCGCCTCTGGATTTCTTTCATAGGAGAATACAAAAGTTAATTTATTTAAGCCACTTTTTCTTCTTGTCTCTACTGGCAGCCAAAAGCAATCATTAACTCATATAGGGAATAATAGTAACCCCAAGAGAGTCACATAGCATCATATCCAACTCATGATTTTTTTCTGCTGATAAGAAAGAAGTTGAGATTTGAAAGTTACCATCTGTCTAAGATGAAGCCCGAACGAGATGATATCCTTCCTTTTATTTCAAAGCTTACAAAAGCCCAACTCTTCCCCTCCCTGCTTCCCTTCAGTTGGCTCACATAGACATATAGGTCTGTCCCTCACGCCTGTCCTAGGCCCTGCTCCCAGGGTGTGCTCAAAACCCTTTGTCATCAACTGGGCTGACACAGTGATGTGGTTAGATAGACTCGCTCAACGGACCCTACAAACTTGGGGTTTGAGTAGTGGTCAGCCTCACTCATGTCCAATTGTGGCTCTGCGTGTGAGTTAGCACCCGAGAAAACCTCTGCATTCCACTGGGAAGAAAAAGCCTGCATGTGTGTTAGTTGCATAATGAGGTCTTTGGTGAGAATTGTGGCTTTAAATAAAGTGACCCCACTCTGGTTCCATTAAAGATTAGGCTTTACCACCAAAGCACAGTCATACCTTAATTAAGCGCTTTATGAGCCCAAGCAGGACTGGCTTGAACAGATCAAATGCTGACACCCTCCCCAGGCAAACCAAAGGAGCCCTGGGTCCCCATCAAGCACAATGGGGAAGAGGAGGAATTTTTCACCAGGAGAAAATATTTCTAAATAGAATGTAACTCCTAAATTCTAAACTTTCTAGGAAACATTAGTGCTTATAGTCTCAATTAATAGTTTTGAACCCTATGATCAAGCAAAGGTACCAAGTTGGAAAGTTAAACTGACCATCTGATTGCTATAGGGTCACAGTGAAATGATTTCAATGTGTTTCCTAGCTCATCCTTGGGAATCGGGTTTTACTAGGCCCTTGGCACTGCCTATCTTGGTTTCCAAGCTTTTCTACACCACTGAAACCTTGGCACTCACCTTCCCATTCCTCTAATTATTTGCCCATTCCGCTTATTCAAAGATAAAGTAACCAGAACAATGAATTTGACGAAGTGATTAGTTTTTACTTTAATGATTCCTGGTGACTGGCCTTGTGCTCAGTCCTCCATGGGTTATTGTCACTGACAAAGCTCTGTGTAGAGCAGGGAGATGATTAAATATATGCCAGGCCTTCCTCTCTACCATCATGGGACTTATGCTCCAGCTCAGAGGTGACCGTGTCCATCAAACAAACAGAGAGCAATGCAAGGAGAACAAATGCTGTGTCCGAGGCCTGAGAAAGACACCATGCTCCATGAGTGGCCAGGAAGGAAACAGATCAGAATAAGCCAGGGCTGTGGGAAAAGCTTTGTGCGTGAAGTGAAGACTTAGAGATAGTTGTTAACAGGGGGAAAAAATGGATAGGTGAATAAAAATATAGAATACTTCAAAAATTGTCACCTATCTCCACTCTCAGGCCTTCTCCGATTCTGATTCCCAGGTTACACATTTGCAAATCACCTCTTACTTTTCACTCACCTTTGCAAAAATCTTTCTAGAACTGGCCAGTCAGGTAAGATGTTTTTCATTCAATTTCAAAAATTATTTCTGATGTCTTGGAATTACACTTTTCAAGTGACTTTAGGGATTATTTTCCAACTCTCTGGTTATACAAATTAAGGAAACTGATGTTCGAGAGATTATATGACATATCAAAGGTTACATAGCAAATTGGGGGCAGAGCAAGGACTAGAAGTCAGGTCTCCTGATTCCTATTTCAGGCTCTTTCCCTTCATAGTGGAATACCAGGCACCTGGCTCTCTTGGACCTCTAAATGTCAGGCATTTGTCTGGGTGTGAGTATCCTAACCAGCAGACTGTCCTCAGAAACACAGTCTACTCATCCTGCAGGAGGCCAAGTGAGAGGCATGGTCACATCATCCCAGATGACTCCTTGCCCCTGGGGAAATGACACAATGCAACACATACTGAACTCCATCTATGTCCCACAAATGTGGCATCTTCACATGTGACACCCGCGGCACCTGTGACACTTGTGAATTGTGGCACCTGAGACATGTCCTGTGGTCTTCCAGCAAGAGTCAGTAGCCTACCACAACTATGTCTTCTTAAGGACTTGCCCTGAGCCATCTGCCACCCCAGAAGCACTTCCTGACATGGTTGCTGATAAAAGGGAACATGCATTGTGTACTCACCCAGGCTCCCCTTTCAAGAGTCAGGAGTCAGCTCCACATAAACGCTGTTCCTTTTGGGGACTCTGGCATTCCAGGTATAACATCTAGTATGCCAGCTGCTCCTAAGGGGCAGGAGTCCTCTCATATGGAAACCACAGCATTTGTTAAACCACCTCACCCTAATCTGATACCAAACAAACTGCGTGTTAGTCATGCCTATTTTCTTTCCCTATTTTCTTTTTCCCCAACATAACTATTTTCATATGTTTTATTGTACTTTCTTCAAAGTAACATCTTTGGGCTGAAGTGATCAACAGAGAGCCCCTACCATCTTCCTGTCGCCAGCTGTGAGGAAATAGCATTCTAGGATTTGCATACTTATAGTACTTTGAGCTTTTGAGTGAACCCAGGTAACCGGTCTGGTCACTGACAACAGTGATCATTTTCAATGTCTCTCTGGGAAGAATGGCAAAAGACACGAAACCTGCCTTTGGTAAGAATTGGGTCTTTCTAGAAAGTTCCTATTACTGGAATCCCTGGCTTCCCTCAAAGCTGAGTTTAATTCAGTGGGAAAGGATCACCGTCGCCAAGAAACAGGTTGTATGGTGGAAAATACGGGCTCTGGAGCCAAAGCAATGTGAGTTTGGTGCTGCCTTGTCAAGTACTTAACCTTGGAGCCTCGATTCCTGGTTTGTAAAGCAGGAATAACAACATCCGCAAGCAAGAATGAACGAAAGTTGCCGGTGGAATTCCTGTCAGAAGAAATGCTCACAAACAGCTGGACTGGCATTTTAGGAGAAAGAGAATGCTGTGCTTTTTACTCAGCCATATAGAAAGGCAGTCCAATAGCACATTAAGTTTGAAGGCCATGCTCACCGCACTAAACAGACACAGCTTGAATAGTCACCCTTCTAATAGCTGCTCACAACGACCATTTTCTGTTGAGCCATTTTTGAAGACAGTAGAGCTCTATTTTTAGGGAAGGCTACTGGCAGTTAGGGTAGCCTTTCAATCCCATATCCGTTTGTCATAGTAAAGACTACCACTACCAGTGGTCAGAAGATGTGGGATTGGAAGATATCAAGAGCTTTCTTTGAAATAGCCCCTTGGACATGAAATTCCCTGGTACAAAGCTTAAGGAAAAGTCTTTCTTGGCGGCCTGGCTGGCATGAGCATTTTCTTTCTTTAATAAACAAAACATGACTATGCCATCTTTGTGTTGTTAGAAAACCTGGAAGCTGTGTGTCCAAGCCAAGTGGATCTGGGTCTTTCCACAGGGCAGGGGGACCTGGCTTTTAGAGACTTGCTGGCAGACCCCATGAATCTTAGCAATCAGCCTCATCTTTAGAAAATGGAACTTGGATATTGAATGCAATGGTCTCTGCCTATCAGAATAGAAACCAGTACCCAAATATCCAACAATGGTTGCCTGAACACTTCAAAAGATGTTCTAAGAACCACAAAGTTGAAAATATGCACAACAGCTTCTGGAGCCAGAAGGTGCCTTCATACGGAGCTCCAGGGAACAAATAAGATGCATAAGACACTGGACTCAGAGTGGGAGAGGGGGAGCAAGGGCTATTTTCTGCCAAAATAAAAACTCAGGGACACAGAAGACTCTGGCATTATCTCACCCAGCTGTACCACGGACTCTGGGGCTAGGAATATTGCCCTCAGATTGAATAAGTTGGGGCTGGAACAAACCTCTCACCTGTGAAAAAGCCATTTCTAAATGGACACAAGGAAACTCTTAAAATATAAGCCAAATCTTTTGTAACTGTCCCCTCTTTTAAACATTGCAAAACAAAAATAAAACATAACTACCTGTAGCATCCTTATCTCCAACTAGGATGTTTCATTCTAAAATAAAACTAAGGAAACACTGTGTGTTTCAACAGTGAAGAATCGTGAAAATTCTCAAATTCAAACTGAGTCCAAAACCCCCTGGAAGTTCCTGGTGGTGCCTAGTGAAAATTGTCCATACATAGAGTAAGCCATTACCGAAAACACCCAGCTGTGCATACGGCTCTTCACAGACAAGGCTGTGAATAGATAGAACTAAGAAGGTCTCTTCCAAATTACACACCCACCCATGCTAGAGCTCTCCAAGCAAACACAAAACCCCTCCTGTTGATTTAGATCAACTCACCTCCATTATAACCACCCAAGGAATACAACCTTCCCCAAGCAGAGTCAAAAGGAAGCCAAACCTGGGAGTTTCTGGGGACCCCAAGTTCACTCACTTGTCTTCTGTGAAACTTTTCCCAGTAATAACGTTCTTTCCTTGGGGTACATAGTTCCAGTACTCTTCCACAATCCCAATGTGGTATGTTCTGGTAACTGCGCCAACCAGCCCAGACAGACCCAGGAATGTGAGGAGAAGTATGCAGTTAGCCTGCTGCTTCCGAGGCATTTGTGGATGTAACTCAGGCAAGCAGCCTGTGCTGGAGGCAACCCTGCCTGTGCCTCCCCCTCACTCACAGCTAGTTATAAATAAGGATTGGCCAAGGCCCAGCTCCTCCTCCTTAGGTAGCTTGGGGTTGGGACAGAGGCTGACAACTTGTGTAAGCACAGCAAACTCGATGGAGGAGTTGCTATGACGACAAAACTTTTGCCAGCCATCCAAAAAATGTGTAACTAGCTTATTTTTTTACTGCACCAGTTAGACAGGCTGTTTCTGTAGGTTTTGGTGCTCTGCTCTGACGGTAGTCATTTATCTTTGCCAAGAATGGCAGGGCAACAAGTTGGGCTGATGTTTCTCCATTTCCTCCTCTTTTTTTCTCTATACCGAATACAGGAACATATTAAAATCTAGAAACTGGACTGGCTTGAGTGGAGCATCAGGAAATATCCCAAGCACTAAAGAAGGCTTCATCTCTTTCAGCAGTGCAGAGGAAGTGATGTAATCACCCTTTGCCATCTCCAACTTGTTTTATGAGGCTACATGAAACGATCAACTCACATCATAAAGTTCAGAACAACATTGTAAAACTTCACTAATTCTCCATTTGCTCATGCACCATCTCCCCCAAATTCTCTCAAATCCCCCCAACAAAAATGAGGAGGCTAATCACCAATTCAGCCAAAATTTGAGAGGCCATCACCCCCTAACAGTGAGCTGCCTTTCTCAGGATGATTCAAAATGATAAGAAAGGAGTACCCTTCAGGCACATGAAGACAAAATCCAGTAGCAGGTCTTAGGACAAAATTCAATAGCAGGTCTTTGGGTCCAAAAAAGGTGAAGGGAGTGCCTGTTCTGTGTGCTCTGATCTGTGACCTAGAATCTCAGTGTTGAAAGACCTCACCCAGCCCTGGGAGACAGCCAATCGGATCCCCACACAGAGTAGCTCTTGAGGCAGCAGCCGTGGAAGGAAGGAGACAGCCTCCTGGCTGGGTTTTGAGGTTGGACAGACCTGTGTTTGAATCCAGTCTCACCACTGACTAACTTAGTAGCATTGAAGAATCACTTGACCTCTCTAAGCCTGAGTCTGGAAAACAAGGATGGAGGGACTGTGAAGGAGATTTAAAGGATGACATAGAAGCAAAGCTAGATGACCCTGGGTTTGATGATGATTTTTCAGATACAACACCAAAGACACAATCCATGAAAGAAATAATTGATGAGCTGGACTTTAAAAAAACTGACAATTTCTGCTCTGTGAAAGACACGGTTAAGAGAATGAGAAGAGAAACCACAGACTGGAAGAAAATATTTGCAAAAAACACATCTGATAAAGGACTGCAATTCAAAATATGCAAAGAACTCTTAAAACTCAGCAATAAGGAAACAAACTACCTAATTGGAAAATGGGCAAAAGACGTCAACAGATACCTGATCAAAGAAGATATATATACAAATTGAAAATAAGCGTGTGAAAAGATGCTCCACATCATACGTCATCAGGGAAATGCAAATTAAAACAACAGTGAGACATCATTACACACCTATTAGAATGGCCAAAATCCAGAACACTGATAAGCTCAAATCCTGGTGAGGATGTGGAACAACAGGAACTCTCATTCATTGCTGGTGGGAATGCAAAACGGTACAGCCACTTTGGAAGACAGTTTGGCAGTTTCTTACAAAACTAAGCATACAGTACACATGAAATATCTTACCATTTTATTTGTCAATTATACCTCAACGAAACTAAGAAAAACTAAACATACTCTTACTGTGTGATACAGCAATCATGCTCTTTGTATTTACCCAAAAAACAAGAAAACAAGTCTACACGAAAACCTGCACACAGATGTTTGTAGCAGATTCATTCATAATTGCCAAAACTTGGAAACAACCAAGATGTCTTTAATGAATAAATAAACTGTGGTACATATAGAAATGGAATATTATTCGGCACTAAAATGAAATAAGCTATCAAACAAGGAAAAGACATGGAGGAAACTTAAATGTGTATCCCTAAGGTAAAGAGGCCAATCTGAAAATCTACGTATTGGGTAATTCCAACTAGGTGACATGCTGGAAAAGACAAAACTGCGGAGAGAGTAAAAAGATCAGGGGTTAGCAGGGAGGCAGGGATGAATAGATAGAGTACCCAGGCTTTTTAGGGCAGTGAAACTACTCTGTATGATGCCATAATGGTGGCTACACATCATTATGTGTTTGTCCAAATCCATAGAACGTACAACACCAAGAGTGAACCCTAATGTAAACTATGAGTTTTGAGCGATAATGATGTGTCAATGTAGGTTCATCAGTTGCAACAAATATATCACTGTGGTGAGGGATGTTGATAATAGGGGAGGCTAAGCATGTATGGGGGCAGGAGTATATGGCAAAACTCTGTACCTTCTGCTCAATATTGCTGTGAACCTAAAACTGCTCTAAAAAAAATAAAATCTATTTTAAAAAAAGAAGATTTAAAGATAATGCCTGCAAAGTGCCTATCACAGCCCCCAGCACAGAGTAGCTGTGCAGTAAATGTGAAAGTCCTTCTTCCCTATCCACCCCCTCTAAGAGAGACTGCTTCCATCTATGTAATGAGAGACTTGTATTGCCACCAACATTCATCTTCTTCTTTCCCAGAGTCCCAGAATCCCATCTACCACACCTCTCACCAGCCTCAAGTAAGAGAGTTCTTTTTCTTTAAATGGTAGATACTCTATAGATGTGCTGTAGCATGAGTTTTGAAGTAATGCCCATCTTAGCCAATAAAATACATTCTGAGCATCCTGTTTCATAGCCAGGCTCTTAACATCTTTGATTTATTGATTTGTCTTTATGTCAGTACATTTGCAGAGCAATTGCCACAGCACATTTCCCTTTAACTCAAATCTGCTCTTCAATGTGGGTTGGAAAGCTTGGTGCGAGTTTATCATTTTAACAGCCATGATAGAGGAAAGACTCACAGGGCGAATCTGAGCATGGCCTCAAAATAAGTAGAGCTTTAGGAGTTCTTGGAATTTGGAAATGTCCCAGAACCAATAGTTTTTTGTTTATGTCCCAGAGAAGGAGGCTATTTGGGGCCAAACAGGCTTGATGGGGTACCAAAAACTTCATTATGTAGCATTCCACCCAAATTCTTTTAGATGGGAGAAACAGAGATATAAATGACACATATCAAAAACACAAAAGAGTTAACTTTCCTACCCAGGATACTGAATGCATACAACGAAAACCCTGAGGAAGGTGTCACCTACCTTCTGATTCAAAACTAGGCCCACAGGAGGCTTGAGGAGACAGGAGAACCAGGCAGCCATAGCAGATGTGGCCAATGCACTCAATCTATCCACAGCCGAGAACGTGATCACGAGGGGCGAAAGAATTAGGGAAAGAGTTTCCTAAAACCAGTGAAATAGTGTTCTGGAAACCTCTCTGAAATTCTTCCTTACTCTGGGACAATAAAGATGCTCAACAAGCATCTGAATTACATAAGAGCTAAAGAAAAGAAAAGGAACTGGTATAGGTGAATACAGTGTTTGTATAACATACATTTCTGAAAACCCACAATTAAATACAAGATGTGATTGACAATGCCTGGAATTTGACTAGGAAATCTGTGAGTAATAGTGTTAACAAACACTTTCAACTTCATTGGACATGATTCAGACATAAATAAAGCAGAGAAACTCAACATTTATAAAGCACCAACTATGTGAGATGGACAGTCCGAGATATTCACTCCCTTATTTCCTCAATAGACTCACCAGGTTTGAGATATGGTAAATTTGACGTCATGCCTCAATAGAAGACAAAGGTAATCTTGGATCAAACCCTTTTCTCTGAAACATAATACAGGATATCAAACAATAAAACTTTTAGTGAGAGAAACCAATTCAGAGAAATAGGATTTTAGCTAGCCTTCATTGGATTGTCATTTTAAATAATAAATAAAATGTGAATGATGAAATTGGCTACCCCATTCTTTAGACTTCCTGCATGTTTTAAGAGATACATCAAATGCTCCTTAAGAGATTCTCCATATCCTGAACTCTGGTCTAAAACTCCCATTTGTGCAGCCCTCTCAGGGCCCTGCTACAGTAGAGCGCAGTTCTCTGACCTCACTGGGACCCTCAGCTCCTTGAAGGTACCTCATTATTTCTCACCTGGAGCCTTAGGGCTCCCTAACGGCTCTCACTGGGGCCAGAGTGACCTTCTTGAATGAAGATAGGCCCAGGTCTCTCCACTGCTTGAGATTTTTCAGCAGCTCCCCATGGCCTTCAGGATAAGGGCTGACAGCCTTGGCCTGACTTTCAAGGCTGGTCCTGATCTGACTCCTGGGGACTGGGGCTCTCTCCTCAACATTTAGTCCATGCTCTGAGCATCATCATCACGATGGCAACCAGGGTGCCCTTCGTCTGTGCTCCTGTCATCTCCGTGTACACGGCTTTTCCATAGAACTTATCATATGACTCAGTAATCACCTGTTTATCTGTTTGCCCTCCCACACAAACACTCAACACAGGCTTCCTATGGGCAGGGACTAGGCCTTGTTCATTCTTGGGTCCCCAGTGTCTGATGTTAAATGGTGAACCAATGCATGTGTGAATGAATGAATAAAAGAATATTAGATGTTTACCAATACATACCAAGTGCATGTTATGTAGGGTTTCTACACTAAGCCCTTTACATGCACTATCTCATTTAATTAGTACAACAACCATATCAAGTGTGCACCATTTCTATCCCTTCTTTACAGATGAGAAAACTGTAAGTTTAGAGAGGGTAGGTCATTTTCTCAGTGCCCCACAACTGGTAAGTGGTAGAGTTATGTGAGACTCCAAAGCCAGCATTCTGACCCAAGGCCCCCAGACTGAGGAGAAGGGGGCATCTTCTGAGAAGAGATCATGGTTGCCTGCTTCAAACCACTAGGTGGGACCTGCTCTCTGTAAAGACATAAGAGCAGGACTCTTCAAGGATGTATCCATTGGAGGAGGATGCCAAAATTCCCCTCCAGCCCAGTGCGTGCACCTTTGACAGCACAGGCAAAGCCTTGATCATTACCTTGAAAACACCACACATACCACACCGCTTCATTTCTCCATTTAATATCCCAGCCCTCCTCTCACCCCACTAAAATCCTTCTCATCCTCCCCAATCCTCCTAGGCTTTTCCTTTCTGGAGCCTTCCCTGGTTCCTGCCATACCCACCACGCCTTCCATCCCATGCCACAGCAGTGATCACTCCCTCCTCTGTGCTTCCTCTCAGCTTTGCACACGTGTTGTCCCTGTTTATATTCTTGTTTGCTTACATGTTGGTCTCCCTTATTATACTCTAAACTCCTTAAGACTGACCCGCCCTCGACACCTCCTTCTCACTACACCTGAAGTCCCAAGGCTTTATTAAAAGATCCTGCTGCTCAGTGGCTGCTCCAGCCTCCACTTGCCATTCCTGGGTGCCCCATCTCCAGACTCTCACTCTCTGAGAGTTTCACCCCTGCCCATCCTTTCTGGACCTTCCACTGGGCTGGGCTGGGCTGGGCTGGGCTGGGCTGGGGTTTTGGCCTTCTCTCTCCCTTGCCTTCCTCCCTCCCCAAATCCTGTCTTTCACTCGTCACTCAGCTCCAAGCCCTGAGATCTGAGAGCCAGTCCTGCCTTACCCTCACACCCAGGTCTGGTGCTCAGGCCACTTCCTGTCTGGATTGGGAGATTTGAATGGCATCTTGTTCATGTCTGTATTCCCAGTGGTTAGCACAGAACCAGTGGTTAGTAGCAGGCCCTGAGGAAAAAACAATATTAACAACTGTGGCATTTGCAAAAATCAGGCAGTGTATTTACTGTTTCACATAGATTATCTCTGGCTCCTTGTAATCATAACACTCTAGGAGGTAGATATTTTTACCCTTGTTTTGCAGATAGAGAAGCTGAGGGTTGGGAAGGTCAATAACTTGCCAAGCCCATACAGCTAGAAAATAGCAGAGCCAGGAATCAAACCCAGGTCTGTCTGACCATCACGCTCAATAGATGTTAGTGGAACTGGACTAAATTGAGAGCCAAGGCCAGGTCAGGAGACCCTTTCAAGGAAGGAAACATTAGCAATATACGAGGAGTTTCTGTCACCAACTAGTTGCCCCATGAGAAACTCAAGGGTGGGTTTGGAAGCATTTAACTGTTTTTCCAAATTGTTCTTTTTCCTTTTGTTATGTTAAGGAGATGCAATCACCAACCACCCTGAACCAGACCCAGCCTCACCACAAAAGCTACACCTATGACCTCAGCCTCACTTTTAATGCTATGATGTCTCCAGGAGGAGCTTAGGCATTATTACCATAACTTGCAGTGTACATGGAAGCAGGTTTTCCAACTGAGTCTGTGCAAGCAAATACCCACATCTCCCTTTTGAATATTCATTCCCCATCCGAAATAAAAGGTCCCTGCTTCCCTTTGTTCAGGGACGTCATGACTCTGGAAATGATTCCATGTGGCCTCCCATTTGCTGCAAATATACTTTACTTTGTGAGACAACTCCTTCTGGTGGAGAGGCTGATTTAACTCGCCAGGAGGGAACCCACTTTGCTTCTGATAACATTTCTTCAAACGTGACCTAAGAATTTGAAAGGAACAGAAGGTAGAATGCACATGGGCAAACCCTCCACCAAACGAAAGTCCAGTGATGAAATCATTCATTCAACCACTTGAAAATATTTACTGAACACCTGCCTTGTTAACTTCTAGTCAACTGGGAATGAGACATGCATGTTTCCTGCCTTCAAAGAGGTTCTATTCTTGTGAGGAAGACAGATTGTAAACAAAAACAAGTTATAAAATATTAATTAAAAACTTTAACTTCATATCATGATGAGTTCAGTGAAGTTCAAGTTAAAGCCACTGTGAATGGTGTAGGGAAAATGCCAGGACGGCACTCTGGAGGTCGCTGAGGTCTTTGGGGAGGTGGCCCCGCAGCTTGTTCTGAGGCACGCTTATGTTTTATAAGGTGAATAGACCAGAATGAAGTTCCACCGCTAGAAGCCCCATCCACTGCCATCATCGAAAAAACCCAAGGTCGGGCCCGAGAGACGCTTTGGCTGAGGAAAGTTGACAGGCCACATCCCTGCCCGGTGGGAACTTTCACTGGGGAAGTGCCTGCTGATGCCTCATATCCCACACTCCTGAGGCAAACCCTGGTGCCAGAGACTCAAGAGAGCCAGGCTTCAATCACAGATAGAAAAAGAAGAGCCGAGGAAATGGGCTCCCATCCACTCTCTCCTCAAACTCCTCTGTCTTCCCCTCCTTCCATGCAAACCAACTCAGCCAGGGGAGGTGATTCAAGCCCCTAATGCCCCTTTGATATGTGGATCTTCACAGGTTCAGGTAGGGGAGGGGAGAGGTCAATATAAACACTCAGAGTGTTAGCAACATTCTGGCAACCATTCTTACACAAGCCCACACAAGAAACATCAAGCCCACTAACAGGAGCAATCTGCCTGGCAGGCCACCCTCCTGGAACCAGAACTGGCTACAGGGCCCTGGGCAACCACATAAGCACAAGTCCTAGAGCCCCAGAGGCATCTGGTCAACCCCATGCACAAGCTGGGGGGTTGGAGAGTGCCCCAAAGAGGAGAAATGGGACGAGAGACCAAGACCCATCCAGGTTCCCATCTGGGCTCAAAGTACCCTGTGCAGATGGCTCTGCTAGGCCCAAATAGTCCCAGACACCAGAAGGGAACCATCACTCCAAAATGAGGGTGCTCCTAAGGGCCAGGGGTCAGAGGAAGGACCTCATCGCCCAAGTCTAAGGACAGTACAGGGTTCAGCTCTCCTCTCAGCGCTAGTGTGTGTGTGTGTGTGTGTGTGTGTGTTTGGAGGGGAGGGGAACAATCTGGCCATTGTGGTTTGGACATAGGGTTTTCCCATAGCATGTCTTTGGTGACACTTCTAGACCCTCATTCTCATTCAAAGAGAAAAACCAAAGCAAAGAGCTGGAAAGTCCTCAGAGACCTACCCCATGTCTCTTACCATGAGTAAAGGATCACACATTCATGCACTTCTCCATAGGACGAGGATTACCCTTCACTATCTCTGTCACATCCTATCTGTGCCCTGCTGTCCTGCGTACTCAAATCTCAGAGCCAGCTGTGTTGTAACTGGGGCACATGCCATGTGATTGTAACTTCTCCTAATCCCAGTCACTAAAGCTCTGAGACTCCCCATGTGTTCACAGTTCAGAAACAAACAAGGCAATGGTCTGACAACTCCCTGGGTGGTCAGTAAAAGCCAGATTCCATTGCAACAGAACTGCGGGGTTCTTTTGTGAGACCTCGAATTTTTACTGTAGATCCAATGCTCTCTTAAAATAGGTAGGTCCTCCCTGAGACTTGAAGCTTGTTTTGTGATGATCATGGTTGTAGTTGCCTTGCTTTGTACTAGTGGAGAAAGCTCCATTTCCTTTCATCATTACTGACCAGAGAAGAGGTCTTAGGGACTTAGAGAAAGTTCTCTTGCCTGAGGCCCCAGGGTTTCAGAGCCATGTCTGTGTGAAGGCATTTGGCAAATCAGGATGCTATATAGGACTGGCCGAAGGTCAATCCAGACTTGAGATCCTCCCCTTCTCCCACCCTTCCATGGTTCTTCCAGTAATGGCTCAATAGGGATGTCCTCAATACACCCCCAGTGACCTGGGCTTATGGAATGCAGAGGAGCAGGGCAAGGCACTCAGGAAGGGGGTTACCAACTCCCCAACCTGTTTTCTGGGAAGGTACCAGGCTGCTCATCTCAGCACTTCTGAAAAATCCCTCCTGAGGAACAGAGCTCTTCAGAAAGCCCTGTTATGTGGCATCAAAGATGCTGGTTAAGTGGAGCAAATTTCTGGGTGTGGGTGGCCACAGGAAGTAAATTCCTGTTAAAAAGGAGGGCCCTGGCTCCAGGTGGGGCCTGCCTTAGCTGAGACCTCCCCGGGACATAGATTCCCAGGAGAAATGCTTCTGACGATCAAAGCACCTGGTGATTCTGTAGAGAAGGTCTTTATAGGTAGTGCTTCAGCTCCCAGGTTCGGGCACGTAGGCACATGTGGCATGGGTTCTGGTCCCTGGCCAGGGCTCCCTGCTCTGTCCTGATCATTGACGCCCAAATTCCGCAATCAGAACTTCCCGATTTTTGCTTAAGATGAACCCTGTAAAAATGCAAATCTCTCATGGTATTGGTCTCACTGGTTGAAGTTGCCGTCAATGAATGAGTTTATTAGATCCTTTCCCATCCATAGGTTTAGATTGGGAGGAGAAAGAGAAGAAGCATGAAGCATATGGTCTTCCAGGAAGAGGTCCAGTAAAGCTCTGCTTCAAGTCAGAAGGAACCCAGGTGACCATCTGGTTCAGAAGTCCCAACTCAGAGCCCACAGGCCAAATCCAGCCTGGGTTCTCGGTTTAGAAGAGCATCTACTACAAAATCTAATTATTTCCTTTAAGTAGGATATAAGCCCTCCAGTTCATCATAGACACCCCCCTCCACTCCTCACTGTCTCGCATCTGTTCACTGCATCTATTCAGGACACCTGGTCCAAAGGTGACCTCTGAATTCTAGTCAAATTTTCCACTCAATGCAAATTCACCCTTCAACAACATCGTGCATTCTTTCTTCATTCATTTATTCATATAGTCATTCAAAAAATATGTACTGAGCGCCTACTACAGGCAGGCTTATAAATTCATAGAATTTTAAACCAGGAAGAGTCATTGAAGTTGTTTGGTGTTATCACTTCATTTCACAGGTAACACGACTGAGGCCAGAGAGCTGCCTGAGTTGGGTAACCCCCCAAAGTTGCTCCGAGGCTGAGCTGCGTTTAGTGAGAAGGTGGGTGTCCAGATGTGGTTGTCTTGCTTGAGACTGCCAAGCTCCTCCCTGAAACCCAATCACGCTGTGACTCTGGCACTCCCCTAATGTGCCAGTTCAATGACTCTCAAAGTGTAGTCCAGGGGCCTCTGGGGTCCCTGAGATCCTTTCAGGGGATTTGTGAGGTTAAAACTATTTTCATAATGATACAAAACTATTATTCGCTTTTGAAACTTTCATTCTCTCATGAATATATATTGAAGAGTTCTGGAGGTGCACGTCGCGTGATATCAAAACAGATTGAAGGCAGAAGCAGATTCGAGATATGTCATTGAGCAAGTTGGCATAACTTGATAACTGTGTCACTGTTCTCACTAAATATCTTTTTGGAAAACATATTTTCATTTAAAAATCTGTTACTTATATTAACATTTAATGGGTTTTAGTTTGACATTTATTATTATTCTTTTAAAATGAGTTAATTGTTTTGAAACATCTCAGTTTTAATTTCTAATGTGGTAAATATCAGTAGATATAACCCACATAAACTATAGCTTTTGGGGGTCTTCAATAATTTTTAAGAGTATAAAGAGTTACTGAGTTCGAACGTTTGAAAACTGCTGATCTATTCTGATAAACCAAGCAAAGGTAAATTATATTACTTGAATTTTTCCGACAAGCATACAGTCACATGTAAGTTGTATAATTCTTTTTAAAAAGTGAATGTGGCTCTATTTTTGCTTCTTAGAAATGGAAAGAGGAGGGGCCGGCCCAGTGGCCCAGCGGTTAAGTTCTCACATTCCGCTTTGGTGGCCAGGGGTTCGCTGGTTCGCATCCCGAGTGCGGATATGGCACCACTTGGCAAGCCATGCTGTGGTAGGCGTCCCACATATAAAGTAGAGGAAGATGGGCACAGATGTTAGCTCAGGGCCAGTCTTCCTCTGCAAAAAGAGGAGAATTGGCAGTAGTTAGATCACGGCTAACCTTCCTTAAAAAAAAAAAAGGAAAGAAATGGAAAGAGGAGCTTTGCAGTGTGCTGGGCCTGGCGACTCCTTCAGTTATGTCAAGGCTCAGTCTGACTTGAGCTTTCCCACCACAAAAGACTTAGAGGAGTAACCCTGGCCCTGGTTATCAAAGGATGACATTGGGGCTGATGTTACCTGGAAACACATCCCAACTTCCAAACCCTCTCCTCCTGCTCCATTTTAGCAACAGGTCCCACCATCGCTAAGGACCGAGGCTTGGATTCCTGTTTGACTCTTTCCTCTCGCTCTCTGCCACACTCACTATTGCCATCGCCTTGAACAGCTCCAGTTCCTTTCCTCTTCATTGCAACAGCCATAGTTGAGACAGTCACTATCTTGTGCTTGGCGATGGCCCTCATGTCTTCACTGGTCTAAGGGCTCCTCTTGTTTCCTCCGTGGTGACTCCACTCTGTCCCCAGAGTAATCTTTCTATTATATGCATCTAATCATGATCCACCCTGCTCAACCTTCTTCATGACTTAAAAAGCCCTTTGTAATCTGGCCTCTGAAGACCAACCAGTCTCACTGCCTCACATTCATCTTGTGATTGGGATTTGATGTCGTCAAACTCAGCAAGCACAAAGGGGCCTCAGGGCCTTTCCACAGACGGGTTGGAGTTCCCCCAGCCTAGAATACACTTCCTTCCTGCTTGTCTACCTGACAAACTCCATACCTCAAGTCTCAGCTCAAGAATTCCCATCGTCTGGAGAAATCTCCATGTCCTGAAAAGGATGGGTACAGAGTTAAGCACACAAAAAGCGTTTGCTAAAATAAATGAATAAATACTTTATTTGAAAAATCTTCCTGTGGTGTCTGTTCAATTTCCCTGCCTTATTAAGTGTAGCTAATGAACTGAATTGATAATTGCCACCAGCAGGGTCAGTGGTCTTTGCTCTGGACACCAGGCCTCATTGTACACTCTGTAAAGTAGAAATAGTGACCTCAAATAGAGGTTCATTGACCTCAGGACTTGACCTAGGAGTTATTTTTCTCTTAATAGATCTTAATATCAACTGTTTTCTTCTCTTTTGCTATTTCTCCTTAAAATAGAATCACAGGGTGAGATCGAGATAATGTGGTTCTAATAAATTGGTTTATGGTTAATTGGTTCTGTCATTTTAAGGTTAATAATACAATACTTACAAAGCTTTTATCTAATATAAATAATGCATGGATATTATTGTCATTTTCTCATTAAAAACAGTACTGCTTTATAACATTAATTCTGGCAGCATCTTTCTTGTAGCATCAACACGAAATAGGATAGGTTGTCATGGAGTCTTTTGCCTGATTAAAATGACCTGTGATCCCTATTTCTTATTTTTTTTTGCAGGGGAAAATTTGTGCTAAGCTAACATCTGTTGCCAAGCTTCCTCCTTTTTCCCCTTGAAGCCCCAGTACGTAGTGTGTATAGTTGTATGTTCTCCTGGTTCTTCTATGTAAGCCGCCACCACGGCATAGCTTCTGACAAATGAGTGGTGTGGTTCTGTGCCTGGACACCAAATCCGGCCTGCCAAAGTGAAGCACACTGATCTTAACTGCTAGGCCATCAGGGCTGGTTCCCTATTTCTTATTAATGAAAGAAACGTTATAGAAAGAAAATAGTCTGTTGAAATAACCCATGTCAAGCACCTAAAGGAGGGTTTGTCACACGGCAGTGAACAATAAATGCTAGCTCTTCTCCCTCATACCATTACGTCAAACCCAACAAACTAAGTCCAGACTTTTCAGCATGGCATGGAAAGCCCTGCTGATTTGACCCCTGACCGCATCGGAAACCTGCTACTCTCCTTGTGAAACTTTGTATTCCAGCAACATACCCTGCCAGTGGTCCCTGGGTACACCAGGCCACACCTCCTCTTATCTCTGCCTTTCCTCATTCAACTCCTCTTCTGCAAATGCCCTTGCCCCGTCTCACTCCTTCCTGTCATGCTGGACGACGCAGAGCAGGTGTCACCTTCGTTGGAAGCTCTTCTGGTCCTCGCCAGCTTGGGTTAGCTGCTTTGCCTTGAAGCTCCTGCCAGAACCTTAGGCTGACCTGTGCTAGAGCCATGTGACCTTTGGCACAGAACCTGACCTCCCTTATCTCAGTTTCCTCATCTATAAAATAGAATAATAATAGTTTTAACCTCTCAGGGCTATGGGCATAATTACTTGAGATTTATGTAAAGTGCTTAGAATAGTGTGTGGGACATATTAATCACCCCCTACACACTAGCTATTATATTTATTTTGGTAGCACTTACCACATTGAAAATATCTGTGCACTTATCTGGGTATCTATGACTTTGTCTTTTTTCTCTGTCTCCAAGAACCTAGCAGACCTCCTACTGTGCCCTCGAAACTGAACTACCTCTCTATATCACCCAAAACTCTCTTTTCTACCAATGTCTTTATACCATGGTATCAGCAGAGTCCAATATTCCACATTCTGATCCTTCCCTTTACATCATCCATACTTTGCCATTTTTAATAGCTATGTAAGTGTTTATTCCCTTTATATTTTTGTAATTGATCTTTTTATAAACATCTTTGGCATTAAAAAAGAAACGCTTCCTGGTGGCAGCAAGGAATTATTTGGTCGAAACATATAAATGCTTTTACAGTCCTTGAGAAAGCTTATGACACTAATCTCCAAAGAGACCGGTCTAATAAACCATTTCTCAGGAACCTATTTCTCCCCCAGGCTTGTCATCACTGGATTTTATCACTGGTTTTGTTACTTTAATGGGGATGGAATAATACCTCCGAGATCTTATTTGCCTGTTTTTAATTACTAGCAAGGATGAACATTTTATCACGTAAGATACTGTATTTTTTCTATCAGCAACAAAACATCTACTCTTTTTTTTTTTTTAAAAGATTGGCATCTGAGCTAACATTTTTTGCCAATCCTCTTTTTTTTTCCCTTTCTTCTTCTTCTCCCCTAAGCCCCCTAGTACCTAGCTGTATATTCTAGTTGTAGGTCCTTCCAGTTGTGCTATAGGGGATGCTGCCCCAGCGTGGCCTGACGAGCAGTGCCAGGTCCATGCCCAGGATCTGAACTGGTGAAACCCCGGGCTGCCGAAGTTGGCACGTGAACTCAACCACCCGGCCATGGGGCCGGTTCCTATTCATTTCTTACTGCACTCAAGTGGAATTCAAATGGTAACGTTATACATTTCTATTGTCTTTATCCTTCTTCAGGTATAAAATTTTCCCCACTTATTCCTTTTCCTTTTAGTGTGTATTTTACAGCATTTTCTGCTACCACAGATTTTTGCACACGAATGGTGCCCCTGGAGTAGGACAACACGCTGATACTGACATTCAGGTTGTCCCACGACAGTTTTCAATAGTATTTGATTATGCTAATTTGTTTACTTCAAGCTCCTTTTTTGACAGCTGGTTTTCAAACAGTTCCTTCTTTGACTTATTGAGAATCTATTCCAATGTGCGGCTCTAAGTTCATTTTCTTCCCCGGTGAGATCCAGTTTCTTCAAACGCTGACTCAATAGTGATTCTTTTCCCTATTCCAATACTGCCTCCAGCACATTATAAAGTTCCATGCAATTTTGAATTTCTGAAATTTCTATTCTATCGCATTGGCCAATGTTTCAAATCAAAGCTATACAGTTTTAAGCAGTGTTACTTCGTAAAATGATTTACAATCTATTTGAGTAAGAAGAATGCTATTAGAGATCTAAAATAGCTTTGCTGTTTTTACCCCTATTTCTTCCTCTGGGGTGGAGAAGCGAGAACAGTGGGAGCCAGAGTGGTCAGGGAACCTTAACTTTCTTTCTCAGCCTCAGAGTTTGGGTGGCTGTGATGGCTAGCGCAGACATCAGAAACTGGCTGCCCCGCCTGGCCCCCGCTCTTATTTTGTTCGCCCTACCAGGCTGCTTTTATTTTGGTTTGTTTCGACTTTGAATGTCTTCAGGTAAAGCACACTTGCACCAGTTCTCTACAATCCCCACCAATCCCTGGCACCTTACACTGGCCTGCTTATCTCAGTTTTGTTACCTGCCTGATACCTGGAGCCATTTGAGTTTGCAACCCCTGGCAAAAAGTGTGTCTCAGTGGTTTTTAGTTGTGAGTTGGAAATAATAATGTATCTCCTCAGGTTTTTGAAAGGATTACAAGAGCTATCATGGAACCATTGCCCACTGGGAGAAGTCTTTTACTTCAGTGAAATTTTCTTTTACTCTGTCCACCTGCAGGGGCAATGATAACCTTGTTCTTCTCTGAGGTCAGGAGAGGGATCTTGGTGATCTTTGTATCCCCACCCCATTGCACAGTGTCTACCACATGGCAGGGGTTCTATTGGCCAAAATCTATTGAATATGAGTATATGGATGCCAAGTGCCCAGGATCCATGTCGTACATATAAGGACCCCAAGTCACACTCTAAAAGGGCCCACACTCCAGCTTGCCATTCCCCAAACATGTGGCCACATTCCTGTGACAAGTCCCCTGTCATTGGTCTCTAGCCATGCTGATGCCCATGCTGAATTGGTTTCCGTTTTTTACTTTGGTCTTAATTTACAATACACTAAGTAGCAGCTGCTAAGCCTATATTCACCTGTGTTTAGTCTTCATGGCCTCCAGTGGCTGCCTCTCCCATTCAGGCAGACAGAAGAACTCATTGTCAGACAAGGATCTTAGTTGTAAAAATGCTCTGCTCTCTAAATTATGAGTAGAGCCAGGTCACTGGAATTACCTAGAGTGTTAAGCTCTATCCATCTATTTTCATTTTGAATGATGCCTGAGAAGCCAAGATTTTACTTCATAACCTAAGGCAATGCTGCTAAAATGTTTCAGGCCAAATAAATAATACGTATTTAAAGAAGTCTGCATATTACTGAGTGGAGAATTTTTAAGATTTACATTGTAATATACTAAATGAAACTAACTCATTATTACCAGTCCTATTCAATGAAATATTATAAAAATGGTCAATAGATAATAGACAAGAATAAGAAATAAAAGGTACAAGACATGAAAGAAATAATCACTTTCTAAATTAAATGATGAGTGTTCTTTATCAAATTACATTTTTAAATACAATTATGTGCGATGCATAATGTTGTATGGCAGATCTCTAGAACTTACTCATCTTATATAATTGAAACATTCTACCTATAGAATAGCAAAGCCTCATCTCCCCCTTCCCCCAGCCCTGGCAACCATCATGCTGTTCCTTATTCCTATGCATTTGTCACCTACCTCTTATAAGTGAAATCATGCAGTATTTGCCCTGCGACAGGCTTATTTCACTTAGCATAATGCCCTCCAGTTTCACCCAAGTTAGGGAGTTTTCTTGTTTTGACCATGCGCATATTTCGAGATTCTCAGGTGACTATTACCATAGACTGAAAGTTATTTCTTCTGATGAAAATTATTTATTGGCAAATATCTGTAATTTGGTGTTTATGGAAATAAAATTTATGGCAATAAATAAAATTATGATGTCATTAAAGTTCGGTTGAGAAGCAATTTCTTTTTTGTTGTATTAAATGACATCAAAGACTCCTATTAAGAAATACCTTATTGGCAGAAAATCAATTGCTTCTAGACAACCGCTATTTTACGCTTTTCCAGTAGCGGAGGAGAGAATGGAATGGGGAATATGCTTGGAGAGAGAAGTAGGGGAAAGGAAGATCACAAGCCTATAAAAGAAAAGAGAGGGCTAGAGGGAGAATCTTGGGAAGCAGAGCTGAATATAAAAAGAAGTCACTGTGCGTCAAAGCAACAATGGGACATTGTTTTATATCTACTAAACTAGAAAGAATTAACGAAAATATATGTTCGAAAAAGGTGTTAAATCTAGTAAAATAATTTTTGGTAACATCATCAATTGGTTCAGCCTTTTTGAAAGAAAATGTGTAGCACAGCCGTCTTTAAATATCATACCTTTTGAGCTGGTAACTTTTGTTTTTTATCTCCTAAGGAAATAATCCATGTTATTAGTGGGAAACAACAAAATCCACTTTGGCTAGTTTAGGCAGAAAGGGAATTTATAAAAGGACATTAGGAAATTTACAGAAACTCTGGGGTATGAGACAGAGAAGAGGCTTGGGATCCATGCATCCAGGGATAATGGCCAACCCCATCGTGAGGGCACCAGGAGCTACTCTAGAAGCACCACCACTTGGACTGGAAAGACTCTGGAGTCTCCAGATGACATACGTCCTGGACAACCAACCCTCTGCTGTTGCCTACAAAGAGCCAGAAGCCTCTGCCCCCAAGCTCACCAATAAAACTGTATTTATACTGTGATTAAAAGAATGTAACATTTATACAAATGAAAAGGAGTAAAAGGATCAAGGATGATAAAAGTATAATATTTTAGGACTGTGGGATTATACGTGAATATTTTCTTTCTTTTATTTATAATTTTAATAATGATGGTATAGTATTTTCGATGTCATTTAAAATAAAGAATGAGGTAGTGATTGCCTACCCACCCCCTTCCTCAAATGCTGAACTTGAATAAAGGACAGTATCTAGATAAGCTAAAAAGTACACAGACACACCTTCTTCTACCTCCAGGGCTCAAGGAATAAAGGAGCCTGAAAATGCTTGAAGGGAACAGGAAAAAAAATTCTCCCCTGGAAGCAGCCCTTGTTGGGCCCTGCCTAATAGAATGGCTGTCTATGGCTCTTCTTTAAATGTTTACTTTTTACTTGCTAGAGTGGACTAAAACGGCATCTTTTCAAATCACTTCCCGTATCAGCAGCAGTCCTGGTTAATATCTTGTCCAGTGAGTGCCTTGAGAGGTCATGGTATTTACGACCCTAGATCCTTCTGCAGGTCCCTTGTGCAGAGTAGGGTGTACAGTAGCCGTAGTACATACAGTTCAAGAAGGAAATGAACGTCATTAGACCACTCAGTACTTACTAGGTGTCAGGTTCTGGAGCATGAATTTAGGTGAGTATTTTAGCTTAACTTTCAAAACAAGGCTGTGAGATAGGATCATTATTCCTGTTTCAAGGGTGAGGGAGTTGAGGTTCAAAGGATTCAGGAACTTGCTAGCGGCTTCCAATTCTGGCAACGTAAAGAGAAAATGAAGGCACCTGAAAGTCCTCCACTCTCACACCTTGGAAATGTTGGATATATTTACTACCAAAAAGAAAAAATTTTAATGAACTCACAAGAAAAAGGAAGAAATGTGCAGATGTCAGAGAAAGAGAAAGGCAAAAAGTAAAGTAGTGAGAATAATGAATAGTGAGAATGGACCCTGTGGCTTCCTAGGGAAGATGACAGAACTCAGAAACTTAGGGGTTTCAGTGTTACCCAAGCCTGTGAGAACTGGAAATGAGTTCTTGGTCCTGCAAAGACTAGAAAGTGGAACTGAGACACACACGCACAGCCGGGAACATCCACAAACAAAACGTTCAGTAAAAAGGCGAACTAGAAGGAACAATCCATTCACCAGCACTGAATGGCAGCAGAGAAAATCACTGTTTTTGCCCAGAATCTAAGTGAGGAAAAAAACTAAAATAGGGGCTGGCTCCACAGCTGAGTGGTTAGGTTCATGCACTCCGCTTTGGTGGCCCAGAGTTCACCGGTTGGGATCCTGGGCATGGACCTAGCACCACTCATCAAGCCATGCTGTGGTGGCATCTGACATAGCAGAATGAGAAGGACTTACAACTAGAATATAGAACTATGTACTGGGGTTTTGGGGAGAAAACAAAAAAAAGGAAGATTGGCAGCAGATGTTAGCTCAGGGCCAATCTTCCTCACCAAACAAAAAAGCATAAAAACAAAAGAAACTACATTAAAAAATAATAATTTTTTTAAAGGCTTAATAATGGTCATTTTAAAACTGAAAGAAAATAAAACAGTCTCAGTCGAGACTTTGAAAACCTGGATCTTTGTTTCATGGGGCTTTAGGTTTGATTTTCTCTTAGTTATTTCTCTTTGGTTATTCTCATGGTCCCAGAACCCCAGGCCCAGAAATTCTCTTAATAATTGATCCCAAGCCACTGATGCCCCATTTAACATCAACAGAATTAAATGGCAAGCCTCTCTGGAGATGGGCTCTCACAATCCAGGCCACGAGAGTTTCTCGCAGGAAAAACAAGTGCATTTCATCAGAGATGAGCTCACAATCAAGATTTTAAAAATGCATAAGGAAAAAATTCACCATGTGCATGGGTCAGCAGACACAGTAAACAGCAGGATTGGAGCCCTAAAAACTTGTGATAATAGAATGGAAATCTAAAAGATATGACATAAGTATATTTAAATTAATTAGTGAAGAAATAAAACCCTAAGAAAATAGTATCATTATGAAAAACAATGGGTAGATTTTTAAAAATAGAATTTCCAGAAATAAAAAATACAGTCATTGAAATTACAAATAGTAGATGAGTCAAACAGCTTATTAGATACCTGAAGAGAGAACAAATCAACTGGATGATAGATCTTAAAAAATTAACTGGGGGAGGGGGGGCACTGCTTGGGCACAGGGAAGGCAATCTTTACACTGCTGATGAGGCCCCAGGTGGCCAACAGGGCCTGGCAAGCACCCCCAAGTCTGTATGAAAACGCATGGACAATTCCAGATATGCTGTCAATGAGGAGAATTGGCTTGGCCCCAGTTTGGGGCTATTTAATTGTTCATATTGCACTATGAGTTTTTCTTTAGCTGGGCTAACTGGTTTGTTGGATGGATTTATTGCTCAATACTGGGACAATCAAAAATCAGCTTTTGTCCACTTGTTGATAAAATACCTATTTGTACCACATACATTAGCTTGACCTATGCAGATCTTATTCCAGCTCCACTTACTTCTGTGATAGTTTCAAAAGATGCAATGCTGACTGCTGTCATTTTTATGTCAGATATTGAACTCTTCCAAAACTGAGAGCACTTGCTAAGTATTTCAATCCTTGCTGTGCCACTGCTAAATTAAAACCAACCTTCATCAGCAAGGTAAACACAGCAGTCCAGTTAATCTTGATGACAGCTTCTTTGGTAGCTCTGGTTTTCAATTATGCTGACAGTATTTATCGTCAGGTAATAGATCTTGCAGCACAGCTGCATCAGCTTCCAGTTACCATCATTACACTCAGAATACTGGTCAGGTGAAAAAACGCAGACGAAAGTCATCCATCATCATTAGGAAGGAAGCAATATGCGTCACTAGCATCAGTGCCACATAGAATCTACAGGAGATTCCCATTTTGGTGTTCAGCTTGAAAAAGGACCTGTCAGAACAAACCATGTCATCAAAATTGAAGTACTGTGCATTGAAAATAAGCTTTACCGTGGGCATATGCGGAAATTTCGATGTATTTTTAAATACAAATAAAACCATAACATAGAACTTTTTTATATTAGGGTTCTTGATAAATTTACAAAATAACAATTATGCCAATTATTGTCAATCATTTTTAATACAATTTTCTAAAAAAAAAAAAATAATCCAGAGCATGGAAACTGAAATGGCCATCTCTCTTTAAAAAGAATTTGGATTACTCATAAAGCACTAGGAAATTTTGTGGGTTTAAAAATATATCCTACACAACTTGGCTAAGTTTTGTAGGATATTTTTATGTTGGATATTTAGATTTGTGGTTAATATTTGATTGCTTAGGATAAAAATAGAATAAAGGAAGTTTAGCTATGGATAAAGAAAAGTTGTGAAGAGATTCAAAATGCAGGAAAATTTGAAAATAATAAATAAGAACAAATATAAAAAAGAAGGTGTTAAAGTTTGTGTTCAGTAAAGTCTTCCAACTCTCAGATGCCTAACAGTTTATGTATCAGGATAGCAAGTAACACAGGTAGTTAGAATATGAGAGCATGTTCATTACCCTTCACGATTTAAGAGGCAGTGATTTACATCATGCCTTCACACTGTTTCTTATAAAGCAGTGTTTGTATTATACTGGAACTTGTGATCATGTGATAAATAAATAATATGAAACTGTATATTTTTCAAAGGTTTTTAACTTTGGAGAACCTTTTTTTGTTAAGATGTTAAAGGAAGAAGAGAGTTGGAAATAAATATAATTAACAAAATGCAACACAGAGATAATGAGATTAACAATCTGAAAGCATGGTTGAGATAGGAGGATAAGGTCTATTATATGTCTACTATATATTTAGTAGAAGTTCCACAAGGAAAGAAATACAAATATTTGAATTACAAAGGTTGAAATTTTCCAGAACCAAAGAAAGACGTAAATCCACAGACAAAGAGCATGACATGTCCAAACAGGATTTTAAAAATCCATCTCTTGGCATATTGTATTGAAACCACAAGACATCAAAGACATAAAAGAAGATTTTAAAGTAACCGGAGAGAACAGACAGATCACCACAAAGGAATGGTAATTAACGGACAGCATTCTTCCCAACAGCAACAAGAGAGGCTAGAAGAATAGCTTCAAACAGCTGAGAGAAAATAACTATCAACCTAGAACACTAGCCCCAGCTAAACTATCATATAAAGATAAAGTTAAAACATTTTCAGACAAATAAAAACTGCTAAAGTATATACTTCAGCAATAAAGAAATTGAATCCACATGGAAGGAATGATATGTAAGAAGCAAAATTAAGGGGAAAAAAGGAAAATTTGAACATGCATGATTGAATGAAATAATAATAGAAGTAATTTGGGAATATATTTTTTTTTAAAGATTTTTTATTTTTTCCTTTTTCTCCCCAAAGCCCCCCAGTACATAGTTGTATATTCTTCGTTGTGGGTCCTTCTAGTTGTAGCATGTGGGATGCTGCCTCAGCGTGGTTTGATGAGCAGTGCCATGTCCGTGCCCAGGATTCGAACCAGCGAAACACTGGGCCGCCTGCAGCGGAGCGCACGGACTTAACCACTCGGCCACGGGGCCAGCCCCAGGGAATATATTTTTTTAATATGGCACTAAAAAACTAGTAAACAACAACATAAGATGGAAGGGAGGAATCGGGTATAGCTGCTTAGTGTCCTTATAGTGTTTGAGAGAAAAGAAGAGATATTGGATAATAAGTTCGGTATGCATATTAAAATTTTAAGGGTAACTACTCAAAGAACAGAAATAGAATTAGAAGGAGTAACAGAGGAGGAAAGGGAAATAAAGAAAGAATGATTTATCTAATAGTAGGCAGAAAAAAAGCAAAAGGAAATTCAGAATAAGCAGAGAAAATAGAAAGAACAAAACAAGATACTAGAAACCCATTTATATCAATAATGAAAATGAAATAAAAAGATTAAACTTAGCAGTTGTAAAGGAATACCAAATATTTTTAAATTCAATTAAATATTGTTAACCATTATACAGCAGTTAAAATTAATGAACTAGATGTATCGACAAAGATAAATTCCAAAACATAGTGTCAAGTAGCAAAAAGGAAAGCGGTAAAAGGATATTCTATGATTGTACAATTTACGCATATCTTTAAATACCCCAAAGTATAATGTGTACTCTATAATGTGTATATATATATATATACAGACACACAGAGACATATGTATAGTAAAGTTATAAAAACAAACATGGGAATAATATGCAAAAACTTTGAGATAGTGGTTAGGAAAGGAACAGAAATGGATAAGAGGTGAGGCTTTAACTATTTCTTTAATGTTTTGATTCTTTAAAAAAGATCTAAAACAAACATGGCAAACTATTAATATCTATTTTATCTTCCTAGGGCATTGATAATGCCTGTCCTTTTCTCTATGTTTGAAATGCTTCCTGATTTAAAATCAAAATGTTTCAATAAAATCTTGTTAGTTTCCGGTCCTAGGTATATATCCAAAGGAACTGAAAGCAGGGACTCAGATACTTGCACACCAGTGTTCACTGCAGCGCTATTCACAATAGCCAAGAGGTGTAAACAACCCAAGTGTCCATCAACAAATGAATGAATAAACAAAACATGGTGTATATATATACAATGGAATATTATTCAGCCATAAAAAGAAATAAAGTTTTGATACATATGCAACATGGATAAACCTTGAAAATACTATAAGTGAAAAAGCCAGACACTAAAGGACAAATATTGTATGATACATTAATACGAAATATCTAGAATAGGCAAATTCACAGAGACAAATTTAGATCAGAGGTTCCCGGAGCTGGAGAGAGAGGGAATGGGGAGTTATTCCTTAATGGTTATAGAGTTTCTGTTTAGGGTGATAAAAATGTTTTGGAAATTGATAACTGTCATGGCTGCACACATCGTAAATGTAATTAACATCACTGAACAGTACAAGTAAAAATGGTTAAAATGTCAAATTTTCTTATATGTATTTACCACAATTTTTAAAATTAATAACGTAATATGTCAAAAACCATTGACTAGTACCTTTTAAATGAGTGAATTATATGGTGTATTGATTATATCTCAACAAAACCATTTAAAATAATCTTGATAGAGATAGCCTTCATAGCAGGAAATAAAACTGATTGGAGCCAGATATCCCAGGGTCGAGGGCTTCTTTGGCAACCTGGGCCCCTGTTTCACATTTATAAGATGTACTAGACGACCCCTGAGAGTCTTTCAGAATTAAGAATACAAAATTCTATAAAAACCAGAGGTGAAGAGCATCAAGACAAGTTTCTTTGGGCTGCTTGAAGTTGAAGCCCCCATTTATGAACGATCAAGCGTCAGTCACACCATGTTTGTGGCAGGTGGTGGGGAAATCCCCTTGAGAGATCGCTATCAACTGCTTTG
Organism: Equus quagga; assembly: GCF_021613505.1. NCBI lineage: Eukaryota > Metazoa > Chordata > Mammalia > Perissodactyla > Equidae > Equus > Equus quagga. Next base: position 45,314,644 of record NC_060280.1, on the reverse strand, counting down.
TTAGAGAGAGACCTAAACCAAGTGGAGGTGAATGAGGAGGAAAAGGCTCTGAGGCCAGTAACTTAACCCTCACTGTGATCTGGAGCCTTGATCTGGTCCCAGCCGTCCTCAGGGGCTTGGGCCAATTTCCAAAGCATCCATGATGAGCTGCAGCTTGAGCTGTTGCTGTCCACCCCACCCCCACCTCTCTAATGCCAGATTTGTATGTACTTCATAAAGAATGCCTATCTTTATCTATACAGAGAAAACTCTAGTATATTAATCCTCATTCTGTCTAGCTTCAGAATACAGAAGCGGGCCAAAGTGTGGGAACTGCTGCAGATTTTGGCTCAAAATCAGGAGAAACTTTCTAGCAATTAAAATGACATGAAAACGGAACGGACAATCTGATAATATGGTGAAACCCATCAGTGTGCGTGTCTAAGAAAGAGCGGATGACACCATCAGGATTGCAACAGAGCAGTTCTCAAACTTTCTCTGCATCAGAAACACCTGGATAGCTTGTTAACTCACAGATTGCTCAGCTCCAGCCCAGAGCTTCTGATTCAGCAGGTCTAGGGTGGGGCAAGACAATTTGCTTTTCTAACAAATTCCCAGGTGCTGCTGATGTTGCTAATCCAGGGACCACAGTTTGAGAACCACTGCTAAAGAGGCTATCCTGCCATTGGGCTGGATGTTGTACTATTTAACTTCCAAGGTGTGTCCCAGCTCTGGGATTCTATGAATCCATGGAAGCTCCATACAAGACAAACATTCAGGTTCCAAAGAAATGTATTTGCTCCAAAAATGGTACTCAGTTCACTTTAGTTCAAAGACCAAGTATTTATAGAACACTCATTATATTCTTAGTATGCTAAGTACTCAAGGTACTATTAAAAAATTATAGCAAATGATCCTGGCTCTCAGAGACCCTACAATTAAACTGGGAAGGCAAACCCCAGCTCCTTCTCTTGGTGGTTGTGTTAATTTTCATCTGTCTGATGAATTTATTATGTTTCTACTATTCCTCAATCTATGAGCTAGGCATGGGGGCCACACAGGTGAAAAAATAAATTCCAACCTAAGAAGCACTTAACAAAGTCACAACCTTTCTAAAAGTTAATCTGTTTATGTATAAAAGGGAAATGATGCCTTCTTCCCAAGATCACTGTGAGGATTAAATGCGAGAATGTTTGTCAAAGTGCCTAGGACAGTACCTGGTGCCTAGAGTAGGTGCTTAACAAATACTTATATTGTCTAGGATGCTTCATATCGGAAGTAGGACTTGATCTGCTCCCTGAGAATTGAGGTAGTAAGTTCATGGCTATCGTGTCTCCATGGAACAGGTGAGCAGGGCATTTTTCTATCCACCCCTGTCGACTGAAATAAAGAGTCTAAGTGATAGCAGTGAGGGAGTTATTCAATAATCGACGTGAGGAGTTTGAACCTCAGGAAAATGGTTCAACAGAGTGCACCGATGGGACCACTCCCAGGTATGTAAGTTTAAATGCAGCTTATATCTCTTTCACAAAACAGTGTTTGTGTAGGAAAGAGGAAAAGAAAAAAAACCCTACAAATAGATTTCAATAAAAGGGAATAGAGTACATCTGGGATTTTCTCTAAATTATACATCTAAGGTAACCTAAATAAGAATTTCTTGGTTATACATCAAACAAATTCAGAGATGCTGACGTTATCTGTGTGTGGAGGGAGGCAAAGATCAGGGTCGTGAATTATTCCCTCAATCTGTAAGAAACGCAGCTGGAAAATGCGAGAGCGAGGTACCCCTTTCTCTCTTCCTGCTGTGGATCTGTCCAACTGGCATCTTCAGTCATGAGGTGTGGAGTTGCAAGCTCATTTTGACACAGGTTGATAATGGCCTGCACGGCTGCTTCACGATACAGCACGGATTTTATCGTACCGACTCAAAACCCATGCAGTGTGCTTGTTAGATTCATCTGCTCCACCAGGGAGAGGGGTCCCAAAAATCTGTCCACACCCCAGACTGTGATCTGGTTCCTTCCACTGCCAGTTTCCCCTTCTCTACCAATAGCGGCAGAACTGAGGCTCAGAGACTCTGAGAGAAGCTCCAAGAGCAGTGTCATCCCTGGAGCTACCATTTCCAAGGATCCTGGAAGGCGACGAGCTGAAAAGCAGCAGTGTACAAAGTTTCTCAAGTTCAGCACCACTGACATCTTGAACTAGATGGTTTTTGTTACCAAGGGCTGCCTTGTGCATTGTCAGATGTTTAGCAGCATCCCTGGCCCCTATCCCCTTGATGTCAGTAGCACTCCTTCCTTAGTTGTGACATCCAAAAACGTCTCCAGACATTGCCAAATGTCCCTGTGGGGCAAAATCACCCCTGGTTGAGAACGACTGGTGGAGAGGGACTCTCACACACATAGTTGCCAGATTTAGCCAATAAAAATACAGCACCCCTGAAAAGACAACCCAGAGAGTGGGAGAAAATACTTGCAAATTACATATCTGATATATGGTATCAGGGATCAATTTCCAGAATATATAAAGAATGCCTACAACTTGCCAACAAAAAAATAACCCAATTCAAAAATGGGCAAACGACTTGAATAGACATTTCTTCAAAGATAAATAAATAGGCAATAAGTACTTAAAAAGCTGCTCAACATCACTAGGTATTAGGGAAATGCAAATTAAACCACAATAAAGCATAAAAAGGCAACATGTGGAATGGGAGAAAATATTTTCAAGCCATATATCTGATAAGGGTTTAATATCCAAAATATATAAAACAATCCTACAACTCAATAGCAAAGAAACAAATAGCTTGATGTAAAAATGGGTAAAGGGGGCTGGCCCAGTGGTGCAGCAGTTAAGTTCATGCCCTTTGCTTCGGTAGCCCAGGGTTCGCCAGTTTAGATCCTAGGCACAGACCTACGCATTGCTCATCAAGCCATGCTGTGGCAGGTGTTCCACACATCAAGTAGAGGAAGATGGGCACAGATATTAGCTCAGGGCCAATCTTCCTCAGCAAAAAAGAGGAGGATTGGCAGCAGATTTTAGCTCAGGGCTAATCTTCCTCAAAAAGAAAAATGAGCAAAGGACTTGAATAGACATTTCTCCAAAGAAGACTTACAAATGTCCAACAGGCACATGAAAAGATACTCAATATCATTAATCGTCAGGGAAATGCAAATCAAAACCACAATGAGATATCACCTCACCCCTGTTAGGATGGCCATTATCAAAAATAATAATAATAATAATAAGCGTTGGTGAGGATGTGAAGAAATTGAAACCCTTGTACACCGTTGGTGGGAATGTAAAATGGTGCAACAGCTATGGAAAATAGTATGGAGAGTCCTCAAAAAAATAAAAATACAACTACCATATGATCCAGGAATCCTACTTCTAGGTGTTTATCCAAAAGAATTGAAAGCAAGATCTTAAAGAGATATTAGCCTTCCCATGTTCACTTAGCATTATTCACAATAGCCAAGATGTGGGGAAAGCACCTAAAAGTCCATGATAGATGAATAAATAAAGAAAATATGGTGTATATATATATTTATACACACACACACCAGAATGTTATTCAGTCTTTAAAAAGGAAGGTAGGAAATTCTGCAATATGTGACAACATGGATGAACCTTGAGGACATCAGATAAAGTGAAATAAGCCGTCACAGGACACATACTGCATGATTCTGCTTACATGAGGTATCTAAAACAGTTGAACTCATAGAAACAGGGAGTAGAATGGTGCTTGCCAGGGGTTAGGGGGAGAGGAAAATGAGTAGTTGCTATTCAACAGGTATAAAGTTTCAGTTATGCAAGAAGAAGAAGTTCTAGAGATCTGCTGTAACACTGTGCGTGTTGTTAACAAATACTCTGTCTTGCACTTAAACATTTTTTGAGAGTAGATCTCATGTTAAATGTCCTTACTACAGTTTAAACAATAATAATAAAATGAAATGAAAAATACAATGAAATTTCACACTATAGGATTATAAAAAAATTTTTTGCTGAGGAAGATTGGCCCTAAGCTAACACCTGTGCCAATCTTCCTCCATTTTGTACATGGGACACCGCCAAGCATGGCTTGACCAGCAGTGTGTAGATCCACACGAGGGATCTGAACACGCGAACCCCGGGCTGCCGAAGCAAAGCGTGTGAACTTAACCACTAAGCCACCGGGATGGCCCCTATAAGAAAATTTTTTTAAGCACAGAAAATAACAAGTGTTGGTAACAATGTGGAGATTTTAGACACCTTGTGTACACTGGTGGGAATATAAAATGATATGGCTGCCGTGGAAAGAGTTTGATGGTTCCTCAAAAAGTTAAACATAGAATTACCCCATGATTCAACAATTCCACTGCTGAGTATGTACTCAAAAGGATTAAAAGAAGGGACTCAGATACTTATACACCACTGTTCATTGTAGCATTATTCACAATAGCCAAAAGGTGGAACAACCCAAATGTCCATCAATAGATGAATGGATAAACAAAATGCGGTATACACATATATATATACAGTGGAATATTATACAGCCTTAAAGAGGAATGAAATTCTGATACACACTACAACATCAATGAACCTTGAAAATATTATGCTAAGTGAAATAAGCCAGACACAAAATGACAACTCCATTTACATGAGGTACCTAGAATAGGCCAATTCGTAGGGACGGAAAGTACATAGATGTTACTAGATGTTGGGAGGGGAGAATGAGGAGTCATTTTATAATGAGTATAGTTTCTGTTTGAGATGATAAAAAAAAAGTTCTGGAAACAGATAGTGGTGATGGATGCACAACACTGTGAGTGTACTTAAAGCCTTTGAACTGCATACTTGAAAATGGCTAAAAGGATAAATTGTGTATATATTTTATCACAATAAAAAACTTCTAAAAACACAGGACCACTGGATTACATTTGAAATTCACGTAGTTTTTTAGCGTATGTCCCATGCAACATTTGAGACATATTTCATGTACTAAAAAAATTATTTGTTGTTCTTTGGATATTCAAATACACCTCCGCATCCTGTATTTTATCTGGCAACCCTGACAAGGGATGCTCAAAGTCATAATTCAGGTAGGGACAAAGAAATGAAGAGGATTCCAGAGAAGTTTTAGGATTAAAACTGATAGGGCTTAGGAATGGTGACCAAATGGAATGACCATGTGCTGAAGAGGGAGGAAGTGAACAGCACTGAGGCTTCTGCTTTCTAACTCGGAGAGAGGCACCGTTAATGGAGACAAAGAGCCACCATGACCATTCGGTTCATTCATATGTTCAGCTACCTGTAAGCTTTGCCGACATTGTTGTAGGGGCTGTCCAGACCTCAGTGAGTACATAAGGACCTCACAGTCCATGGGGCCTATGGACAAGTAGGGAGACAGTGGCAATGGGTTATGACGAGTTCCATGATGGGGGGAGTACCTGCTGCCAGGAGCATAAGCCAGCCGGGATCAGATGGCAGCTCACTGGAATCTGGAATGGGGGAGGAGCATCCCCAGGAGCTCTTGGAAGAGAACTGGGGACAGTCCTGGCCTCCTGGACTGTCACTTGGAGTGGCCCTGCAGCCATGAGGAATCTTACTTTTTTATTGCCTTCCAAAGATTAGTGTCCTTCTAAGGAGGGACGTCACAGCTCCCAACCACAACAGAACTGCCAGCAGATTCAGATATAATCTTGCAAAGTGGAATGACTACCATCTGCCCTGCTGCCTTCCTGGAACAACGATTTTAAAGAGAAAATATGAAATAGATTGTTAGGGTCCTTCCCAGCCACAGGTTTCCCAGGATGCAACCTGCGGCAGCCAGTGGGGCCTGGAAAAGGGGCAGCTTCTAAATCGGGTTGATGACTTGGCTTCACTTCTGAACTCGATAAACTGGGCTCCCTGCTGCCTCGTATACCCTGTGCGTCCGTAAATTATCACTTCATTAGACACATCGTAGAACCACTAAAATTACATCTGCAAAACGCTCCATTAAAGGACTGGGGTTGGCTCAGGAGGAATGAGTCATCAAGATTAAAGAAAGTCGTTTCTAAAATCCCAGAATTTCTTGGGAAATTCCCTGAGGCTCCTCGGCAGGAAATTAAATTGCCCTGTTAGCCGGCTGGATTCCTTGTAACTTTCTGAGCCTAGAGACACAGCCTCTTCTCACCTCCTTTCGATCTTTGCACTCGGTGGGTAGAGTGAATTTCCTGTCCAGTTTGGTGGAGATTTAGAGATGTCTGGGAGGAAGTCAGCCAACGTCGAGGGTGGGGCAAGGTAACCTGAATATATGCTGCCTCTTCCTTTCAATCCCAGGGAGTGGAACCTTCCCTTACTATCATGTGGGAAGAGGAGGCGGGCCCAGGAACAGCAAGATGGATGAGCAAAAGGGGCTGCAGACCAGGGATTTTTAGGGCAGTGACACTATTCTATATGATGCTATAATGGTAGATATATGTCATTCTACTTTTGTCTAAACCCATAGAATGTACACCAAGAATGAACCGTAATGTAAACTCTGGACTTGAGTTAACAATAATGTATCAATATTGACTCATCACCTGTAACAAATGTATGACACTAATACAAGATGTTAATAATAGGAGAAACTGGGTGGGGAGGGAGGAGTATTTGGGAACTATACCGTACTTTCTGCTCAATTTTTCTGTAAACCTAAAACTGCTCAAGAAAACAAAGTCTACTAATTTTTTTAAAAAAGGGGAGGGGGGGTGCAGAGTCCTCCCAGGGTAGGAGTCGGGTAGAACAGGCAGGCCAGGATTGGATTAACTCATAAATGGGTGAGGTCCGAGCAAGCAGGACCATAAGCACTTAGAGGGGAGGGACTATGTTATTAATCTGTGTGTGTGCAGCACCTCAGAATGTTTGCTGTAGGAATCCAGGAACGAAACATTTATTCAAGGCAGTTATCAACAGGTAAGTGAATTAGAAACACCAAGGCATCTTTCTCAAAATACATAAGCCTATTTGTCCCTCTGCTTAGCCCATAAGATTTGGAATACACACCCTTGTGAGCACACACCCACACATGCACACGCAGCTGCCTCACCCCACCCATCCCCTGGGTCAAGAGCTACTGTTTTTTAGAGATCTCCTCACCGTTCACGCACGTAGTCATAGGTTAAATGTATTGCCTTTTGTTGCCTGAGGGACACCTAGCCTAAGAAAGAGCCAATCTTTGCCAAATTAATTTTGTACATAACAAAGCCCTGTGTACAAGCAGAGAATGGGGCTGCCCCCCAGCAGCACAAGAAAGAAATTCTCTGCTTCTCTTCCCACTGCTTCTCTCTACTTGGATGGAAGCCTTTCTTCAAGTACTTTCTGGACTTCCTTAAGGACTCCAGGAGGCCTCTGTCAAAACAGCTGAACCACTCTTACGCGCTCCTCACAGTACCCAAGTGTGATACATTTGCCTGATGATCTAGCTGGCACCTTACTCCTCGGGAGGAGGGGAGAGGGTAAGAAGCCAGCCTGGATTATAAGAGGAGGCTGGCAGTGGAAGAATGAGCATAGCTTCATGCGCTGGAAGGTCAGTCTAGAAGGGCATTGAAGGCCTGGGGTAAGCTTTGGATTGAAGGAATCACAGAAAAGTTGGCACTTAAGCTCACTTTTAAGGATAAATAGGAATTTGCATGCAGGCAGAGAAGGCAAGAAGGAATTAAAATCAGAGTTTGACTGTTTCAGAGATTGCTGAGAGTTGGCCAAAATCTGACAAGAGATAGGGAGTTTTAAGTTACTCATGCATAGTTATGCATAGTTACTCATATGCACTAGCTTTGGAGGAAGGCTTGGCCTCAGAGCTGAGCAGCTTCCCAGTGAGTTCCATCCCTGGACTCTCCGGGCATTTCTGACCCAGCGCCCACTCTAGGTAGGTCAACTTAGCCTTTCTTCCTTCTCTTGTTCGTTCCTCCCTCCTTTCTTCCTTTCTTCTTTCTTTTCTTCCTTTCATTCATTTTCTTTCTTTCTTTCATCTTTCTGTCATTCTTAGAAATAGCAAGAACATGTTCTAGCAGTCCAATTTCTTAGCTCGTCTAAGAGGGAAAGCAGGATGAGTTCACTCCATGGGAGCTCAGACAAGATTTCCCTACACCTGGAAACAGCACAGCGTGTCCCACGTAGAAGCCTGTGATACCAGCTGAGCAAAGTATTAACTTTATGAATTTCATAGTGCTTCCCAAACTTTAGTGTGCATACAAATAACCTAGGGATCTTGTTAAATTGCAGGTTCTGATTCAGTAAAGCTGGGCTGGGTCCTGAAATTCTGCATTTCTAACAAACTCTGAGATGTTGCTGATGCTGCTGATTGATAGGATCCACTGTTTGAGTAGCAAAGGATACACCACATCAGTGTACAGGGGAGCAAATTCTTCCCCTCACTGGTGGAGTGAATGAAAGAATATTCAGCTATTACCAGTCTGCCCATGGCTACTTCCTGGTACCAATTTCTGGGATCTGAAGGGACGTGTTGTGGTCTGACTGGTTCGTTAGGAACATATTCGTATACACTTCATCCCTACCCCCAGATACTAGGCATCATCTCACACTAGGTTTCAATAAGGGTCTTTCAACTGAACTATGCATGTACAAGGCAAGATGGGAAGACTGAATGGGAGAGCTGAGAAGTGGAGGGCAATCTGTGCACACACAGGCCAACTCAACCAGATTCTCAGCATCCCAATGTGGGAAAGACTGGCCAGCTGATTGCCTAACCTTTCTTCTTCTCCTCCAGGACCCACAGCAAGAATACATTTATCGATCTCCCTCAAAGTTCTGGCGAGTGAATTGTGGACAATAGTGTTATATGCCACTTCCAAGATTGGCCCATAAAACGGTCCCAAGTGTGATTGCTGACTCTCTGCTCTGCCATCAGAGTGTCCAAGAAAGGGCTCCAAGGCCCTGGAGAAAGGCAGAGTCACAAAAGAGAGGGACCATGGGCCCTGAATCATGTGGAAGGTTGCCCAGTGAACACCCAGTAGAACTTCAAGCACAAGAAAAATGAATCTGTATGGTTCTAAGACCTTGAAACTTGAGGACTTAAGCATGTATCAATCAGGTCCATTCAGTCAGGGAACAGAAACAACTCTACGTCTTTCAACAGAGGGAATTTGGTATAAGGAATTGGTTACACAAAAGATAAAAGAGCTTAGAAGCCAGACGTGAAACGGGGAGGCCACCCTGTGATTAGCAACAGCTGGATGCTGCTCCATCCCTAGGCTTGGCTGGACAGATGGAGAAGACGGCTTTGTCAGAACTGGATACTGGAACTGTCTGGCTGGAGCTGGAACCCCTGTGGGAGCTGCCTATCAGTGGTGCGATGAAAGTGAGAGGCAATCTTGCAGAAGGTAGGGCTCAGAGAAGACAGCCACGGCTGGAAGTGCCACCCAAGGCAGATTAGGAGAGGCAGAATTATCTTGGCTTCTGCTCAACTCTCCCAGTGCATCCTATTGGCCTCACCACCTATAATCCAATCGACTAGGGAGTTTGTGAAATGTAGTTCTCTATGATACCTAAAAGGGCAGGGGGAAGGCAGAGGACAGATCTGAGAGCAAATAATGAATAGGTCAGCTGTGTTACCATCCTTACTATATGTGGCATGCTTACAAATGGTCCCCATGGAGTGCCCCAGGGCTCAGTGGTGCCACAAAGATTGTTCAACCTTTGCTTGACTATTTCCTCAATGTGCCTTTGCCTGCCTTTGTCTTGTGTCCCTCCTGTGCCAAGAAAGACAAGCCTGTAGACTGCCCACACACGCTAAGTCTCCAGAGTACAGGCAAGAATGACAACTGGCCACAAGAAGATATAAAGAAAGCTTTAACCTAAGCTTCACCACTTAAGTCTGTTAGCCTCCGCAAGTTCTTTAAGCATCAGATGACCCACCAGTAGGATGGAAATTAATAAATACTCTCATCTTATTGTAAGAAAGAAATGGGATACTTTATATAAAGAGCTTGATACATACTCTATGCTCAGCATATAATAACTACTATTATTCATCATTCACACACCCACTTAATGCCTATCACGTGCCAAAGTCTATTATAGGGTAAATGCTACAAATAAAGTGGCGAGCAAAAGACCAAATCCCTATCCTCCTAAAGCTTGTATTTCAGTGAATGTTAATACCTTCTTCTGTCTCATGAAAAAAATGAGTTTAGATTTTTCTAGCAGGTACTTTTCAGCTCCAAAATTTATCATTTCTACGGAGAGGCACAGTTTCCCTCAGATAAAGCATAGCAATCAACATTTATAATTGTCTAACATTAGACATAAATTAATCTAGGAGTTTCCTATCAGTGGAGATGGACCACGTTAATGTAAACAGCACTTGCCAAGAAACTGTAGCCAAGATTTTTCATCCGATGAGAGGATTGCATCAGATGGCTTCAAAAATCCCTCCTAGATTTCTGATAAATATAAGCTAGACTTAAAGGTTTTTAGATCTGTCTTACCTTGTAAACATTTGTTAAATGAATGATTGGTAGTGCTTTGATTCTTGGGCCAATGATTCTGTTATTGGCGCCTGAGGCTTATGACCGCACTCATGCTGTGTACCTCCTGTGTGTAGTTGTTGTTCCATCTGTCTGTCATCCACACTCGATTCTGCCCTCCCTAAAGACTGGGGCTGCTTTTTAAATCTCTGCTAACCAGGACTGCACACAACCAAAAGCAAACACTAAGTGAACGTGTGTTGGAGGGAGACAGGGGCAATATACAAGCAAATGAATGAATTCTTTGATCTACAGTTTTATGATTTATGAACATATCAACTGCACATCTCTTGTCAGAGATTTTTTAAAAGTCAAGATATAAGTGATAAAGACTCATCAGCAGAATAGCAGAAGGGGTTCTAGGGTGCCTATTGGTCCCCGACCAATTGTTAACACTCCAGAGAGGACACTTTCTTTCTTAAACCAGTCAGATTAGAATAGAAACCTAAGTTCAGATCCCCTTGATAAGTGCTAAGAGGTGACCATTCAAACTTGCCAGAACTTATCCTCTAGGCCAGGGGTCAGCAAACTTCTTCCGTAAAAGGCCGGATAGTAACTATTTCCAGCTTTGCAGGCCAGATGTCCCTGTTGCAAGTCCTCGACCCTGCTGTGGAGCAAAAGCAGCCGCAGACAATACATAAGCAAACCCGTGTGACTGCGGCCCAATAAACTGTACTTACGGACACCACAATTTGAATTTCACATCATTTTCACGTCATCAAATATTATTGTCCTTTTGATTCTTAAGGGAGTGAAGCACAGGGGACTTGAAAGGCAGTGAAACTATTCTGTGTGATCCTGTAGTGGTGGCTGCACGTCATTATGCACTTGTTAAACTGTTAGAATGTGCGACAGAAAGAATGAACCCCAAAGCAAACTTTAGTGAAGAATAATGTATTCATATTGGTTTATTAATATTGCTGGATTTTAACAACTGTACCACACTAATACAATATGTGAATAGAGGAAACTGTGCCAGGGGCAAGGGAATGGGGGAGGTGGGTACAGGGAATTCTATGTACTATCTGTTCAATTATTCTGTAAATCCACAACTCCACTAAAAAAAGTGTAAAAAAATATATCTCACACATGAAGATTTCTTTTGAAACCAGTTAGTGAGGCCCCAAGTAGCACAGTCATTGAATTGGGCCCAACAGTGATGGGAACGGCCTGGCAGGTGGTGTTAGGGCCTCTCACTCACCCTTGTCTTCACTGCGACGAGAGTCAGGGGCACCTTCTGCAGGGACTTGAGATCAGAAATCCCCCGATTTTTACAGTACTGTGGAATAACTTTCTGTGTTCATTTCTGAGATTAATCCTTACACGAGGGAAAGGAAAAAAAACAGGAGTAGGTGGGGCTGGCCCTGTGGTTAAGTTCCCATGCTCCACTTTCCTGGCCCAGGGTTTTGCCTGTTCGGATCCTGGGGACGGACATGGCACCGCTCATCAGACCATGCTGAGGCGGTGTCCCACATGGCACAACCAGAAGGACCCACAACTAAAAATATACAACTATGTACTGGGGGAGCTTTGGGGAGAAGAAGGAGGAAAAAGAAAATTGGCAATAGATGTTAGCTCAGGTGCCAATCTTTAAAAAAAAATAAAACAGGAGTAGGAAGGGAAGAAGGGAAGAAAAAGAAGAGAATATCCAGATTAAGCTCTGCTCAGCCTGCTCTTCTGAATCTCTGCTCAACATTCTCTAACTCAGGGGCCCCGGGAAGCAGACAGACACTCGCTTCCTTGTCCCCTCCTTGTGATCAGACTAGACAATGACTAGAAGGTGAACAGGGACTTGTAAATTCAGACAAATATGAACAAACCATTGTGTTCTGAGAAGGATGAAAAGAATTCAAGACTTGAGTTGGAGTGGTTTCCTTAGTTAGTGTTTAATCGGCACTTACCATGTATCTGGCACTGTGCTGGGTGAGGATGAAAAGAAGAGTGAGCAGAATTGTGTGTCCCTGTCTTCAGGGAACTTATGATGTGAGATTTTTAGACACAAGGAGGCCATCTTTATTCTCTCTCTTGGAACAAAGAAAATTATTTGCTCCCTCTGCTCTTTAGTGCATCAAGATCCACACAATTCCTATGGAAACTCCCTCACCTCAAGCTCCTAGCTGTCTCTCCAGGACAAGCACCCACGCCTGAGCTCTCCAATAGAGCAGCCACTAGCCACATGAGGCCATTGGGCACTGAAAATACGGCTAGTACAATGGAGTAACTGAATGTTTCAATTTTATTTGGTTTTAATTAATTTCAACTTAATAGCTGATATTCAATTCAGTTGTTAGGAAATGTTTAAAGCATGTTTGAAACAACTTGAGTATGTGAATTGACTTTTTCAACTGTAACTTTTATAAAATCTCAATACAGATCAAGTGTTCCCCGTGAAAATTTTACATCCGAATTGAGATGTGCGCTAAGTATAAATGCACACTGGAAGTCAAACACTCAGTATGAACAAACCGTTAAATAGTTCATTAATAACTCAAAGATTGCTTACATGTTCAATTGTCATATTTTCAATATATCAGGACAAATAAAGTATATTATTTAAATTAATTTCACTTTTACCTTTTCAATGTGACTATAAGAAAATTTACAATTCCCTACGTGGCTTGTATTATATTTCTATTGGACAGCACTGCTCTAAAATGACCACAGTTTCCTAACTGGTCTTCAACCTCCAGTGGCTCTAAGCTTTGCTCCTTTATCCCTTTGTGCCAGAAAGTCCCTTCTCAAAGTCTACTTTTCACATGGCAATTTTCCATTTAATCCCTCCCTTTTACCTGTCATATCAAATTATAACCTCTGAATTTGTAGTCAAGACTCCCCAGGCATGTCTCGGCTCCATGCAGCCCACACCTCCCCACAGCCTATTCCTCTGTAATCTCATATTTATTTCCTATCATGCTGCCTATGTTCTAGCCAAACAAATGTTTTGCCAAGTCCATTTTAGTGTTTTATTCTTTTATTCCTTTCCCCAACATTTCTTTCTTCTAATTCCATCATTTCTCTTCTCTAATCCACAGCTTCCATCTTCTTCAAGGTATGTATCAAAATCTAACTCTTCCAGAAATGTTTTCCATAATAACATCAATGCTGACCCCTTTTCCTCAAATCCCAAATTACTTGGGCCTTTAGGTCCTGCATAGCATGATGCCCTTGTCAACGTGTCTGAGTGCTGGGCCATAGTTCTTGTGCAAGCCACCCTGTGTTCATGACTTGTGTCCCCAGCTAGCCAACAGGTTCCCGCAGAACAGCTGCAATGCCTGCTCAGTTTATATCCCCCAACACCTCCTGCAGTGATTAATAAATACTTACGAAAGAACAGCCGATACTATAATAAATCTTAATGAAAGAGGCGTATAGACAGAGAATAGGGTTTTCATGTGTTGATACTTCTTCCTACAGATGTGTCTTATGTGGTCTGAGACCACTTCTGGCATGTCACCTTTCATGTGATTTGTGGAAGAGACACACCTTCGTCAAAGGCTTCATTTGCCCAAAGCGTTTTACAATAAAGGCCCCTTGGTTTTAAAGCAGACATTTGTACAGGCAGAGCTGTTAGCCTTCTATCTAAAAGATTACTTACCATTTCTCCACATCAAGAGCAACCCTTTACCAGATAGCCTTAGTGCTCTCTCAAAATCATTAGTTCTCACTATTGGGACTGTTTGTAATTTGCTTTTTAGTCGACATATTGAGCAAATACAGTCTTAGAAGAAAAGTTCCCTACAAATTTTAGTCCAAAACCATTCTTCCCAACCTCTAATACACAGGCAGTGAAAAGAGGCTTAAAAAACGAGGACGAAATAAAAATATTTTCAGATAAAAGTTAGCTGAGAGCATTTGTCACCAGTACACCGGCATTACGAAGAACATGAAAGGGTGTTCTCAGGCTGAAGGAAATGCTACTAAATGGAAACTTGCTTCTACAGAAAGAGAAGAAGAACATGAGAAATTGTGGGGCGGCCGGCCCGGTGGCGCAGTGGTTAAGTTTGCACATTCCGCTTGGGCGGCCCGGGGTTTGCTGGTTCGGATCCCGGGTGTGGACACGGCACCGCTTGGCAAGCTATGCTGTGGTAGGCGTCCCACATATAAAGTAGAGGAAGTTGGGCATGGATGCTAGCTCAGAGCCAGTCTTCCTCAGCAAAAAGAGGAGGATTGGCAGCAGTTAGCTCAGGGCTAATCTTCCTCAAAAAAAAAAAAAAAATTGTAGGTAAATATAAAATACTATTTTTTTATTCTTGTAATTTCCTTAAAACTCAACTATTAAAAGTGACAATAATAACATTGTAAGGAGACATTTATAATATGTATATAACTAAAAATCATGACAGCAATACAACAAAGGATAGGCAGAGTAGGTAAATGGAACAACACAGTTGTAAAAACTATTATATTTGTGCAGTAGAAAGAGTCAGGTATGAAGTGGAAAGTTGGAATGTGAAGGGTAAGGTATAAAGAGAGAGGTCGAAAATGTGAAGGGGTACAGTGTTGACTTAAACAGCTTTTGATAAGTTCAGGATATATTGCCATGCCAGAACAGCCACAAAAAATGAAATGAAGTAAATCAAATTAGGTATAGCTAAGAAGCCAGTAAAGAAAATTAAATGGAATATTAAAAAATATTCAATTATCCCAAAAGAAGAAAGGAGCAACAGAAGAGCAAAAAACAGAAGAGACAAATAGATAACAAATAACAAGCTGGAAGACATTAAACTATCAATAATTACATTAAATGTTGGTGAAATAAGGGGCCGGCTCTGTGGCTGAGTGGTTAAGTTCTCGCGCTCTGCTTCGGCGGCCTGGGGTTCGCCAGTTCAGATCCTGGGCATGGACCTACACACCACTCATCAAGCAATACTGTGGCAGCATCCCACATAGAAGAACTGGAATGATTTACAACTAGCATATACAACTATGTACTGGGGCTTTAGGGAGGAAAAAAAAAGAGGAAGATTTACAACAGTGGTTAGCTCAGGGCTAATCTTCCTCACACGCACACACAAAATGTAAATGAAATAAACACCCCAATAAAAAGAGACCAACTGTTAGACAAGATTAAAAAAAAAAAACAAAGCACAACTCAACTGTATGAATTTTGTAAGAAACTCACTTTAAACATAAAGGCATAAGTAGGTTGAAAATAAAAGGATGGAAAAAATAGAACATGCAACCGGTGTGGCTGTCTTACTATCAGACAAAATAGACTGCAAGGCAAAAAGTTTTGCAAGAAATGAAGAGGGACGTTTCATAATGATACTAGGGTCAGTTCCTCAGGAAGACATACCAATTGTAAATTGCATAAATGTACATGCATGTAATAGAAGAGCTTCAAAATATAGAAAGTAAAAACTGACCAAACCTAATGGAGGAAATAGACAAATCCATAGTCATAGCTGGAGATTTCAGCATCCTTCCCTCAGTAACTATAGAACAAGCAGACAAGAATCAGCAGGAATACAGAAGATCTGAAAAACCCTAGTAACCCACTAGAATTAATTGAGAGCCACAGAACTCTTCACCCAACAACTGGGAGAGTACGCATTCTTTCCAAATGCACTCCAAATTCACCAAATTAGACACATTCTGGGCCATAACACTTCCCCATGGCTCTCAGACTCCTGCCCCGTCTAGTGAGAATCACTAGATTTTCTGCAGTAGCCATGGGCATCTGAGAAATTTCACTGACGTCTGGCAAGCATTGCCAGATCCACTGACAAAAAGAGTTCCAGCCACCAATCCATGCACGCATTCACCCAACCATTCATTCATCCAGTGCACGTGTATTGAGAGATAGGTGTGGACCCAGCACTTTGTTAGACACTCTGCAGGGGACAGAACAAAATGATTGCCTACTTCAGCTTTGAACAAGCAACAATCTAAACGAGAAAATTTTGAAAAATGCAGGGGAAAAACAGATGGTATGTATGCAAATAACATAGGAAATCAGAGTAAAGAAAATATCATTTCAGGTTAGGGTTAGGGGACATGAACTGTTGTATCAGAGAGGTCTGAGTTTGAATCCCAATTCCACCACTTGCTGGTGTCATCTTAGGCAATTTACTTAAGGTTTCTGAATCTTAGTCTCCTTGTCTGTATAAGAGATACAAGACCTCATTGGGTTGTCAAAATTACATGAAATAAACCCTGTAAAACATTTAGCACAGGCCCTGGCACAGAGTAAGCTCAATAAATGTTAGCTATTTTTTAAAATCCTAATTTCATCACTTACCAACTTGGAAAAATTAGAAAGGTATCTAACAGTACAATGGAGAGTTGTTCAGCAGTGTGACCCTAGAAAATTTACAACCAGTCTATAAATGAGTTTCCTCATCTGTGAAAGGGGGGAAATATCATATAGCTCAAGGTAGAAAGCACTTACTAAGTGCTCAATAAATAACTATCATCCCTGACCCTTGAGAGAGGAAGTAGGATCATGAGCTGTACCTTCAAGCAAGAATACAGTTTGACTTTGCGGAGTGGAGTGAAGAGAGCATACCAGTTTCTAAGATGTTTTGTATGAAAGTGTTCAGCAATGTTGAAAACTTAGTAAGCATTCATCATATTTTAGAGTATGTGTTTGTATGTGCACACGTGTATGTACAAGTTTTAAAGAAAACAAAAGAATACAGGAAACAGAAAGGCAAAAAAATGAGATAAACAGATTCCTAAAAATAAGTCCAATTTTACTCAAAAAGCCACACAAAATACAAACTATAATTAGGAATCAATTTGGAAAGAAAAAAAGCCACAGGTCCAATCACCAAATAAGTGCAACTTTTAGCAACTCTGAGATGCCACTTTTCTTAATATATCATTTGTTAGTCACGATTTCCTAATCCGTTTAGAGGATCCTGTTCTTATGTGCAAATACAGGGTCCCAGCCTCCCACAAAGCCTTACCCAGTATCTGGAGCTCCGCAGGTTGTGTCTCCTTCATGCTTACGAAGATGCCCCGTCCAGCTACTATATGAATCTTCTATTTGCCCATCTTCTGCCCTGGCTGTGCTCTGGTGCTGTTGGCTTCAGAGGCCCTGGTGCCTTAGAAGCTGCATGAAGGTACGTATCGCTACCTCCAGGGTTCACCAATGAGCCCCTCAGCTGGACACTGCCTCTGCCTCCAGGTGTCACGGCTGCTGACAAATTGAAATGCTTGAAGTGTACATTAGTTTGCTAGAGCTGCCATAACAAAGTACCATAGACTGGCTGGTTTGAACAACAGAAATTTATTTTCTCACGGTTCTGGAGCCTAGAAATCTAAATTCAAGGTGTTGGTGGCATTTCATCTGAGACCTCTCTGCTTAGCTTGGAGATGGCTGTCTTCTCACCATATCTTCACATGGTCTTCCCTCCGTGTGTGTCTGTGTCCTGATCTCCTCTTCTTCTAAGGGCACCAGTCATATTGGATTAGGACCCAGCCTAATGACATCATTTCAATTTAATTACTCTGTAAAGCCCCTGTCTCCAAATATATTCTGAGGTACTGGGGGGTTAAGACTTCAACATATGAATTTTGGGGCAACACAATTCAGTCCATAACAAAGGACAAAAGCAGACCCGTGTCCTGTGGAATCCTCAAGGAGCCCAAGGCAGGCAAATGCGAGGAGAATGTTTTGTCCTCCTTCAGTGTTATACTTGTCCACATGGGTACCAAAGGCAATACTTCTGACAAAGGGAGTATTTCAGTTTTTACTTAAACCTCTCACCCATACCTCTATATTAGACACAGATTCAAGTCCAGGCACAAGACCCCTCTGATACAAATTCAAATGGCTTTGTGAAACACCACAAGGATGTTTGGTGTATGTGAACCTAACTTTTATGGTTGAATTCCCAGAAGACGAATAGATCCTCCGAAAGCAAACCCTTAGAGCACTGTTTCTCTAAGTGGGTCCCACCAGCCACAGGGATTGGCCAACAGTCTATCAAGTTGGCTACGGATGGCTTGGTAATTTCAGGGGAAGGCAGTGGAATTTTTAATTTACATTATTTTGCAGATTTGAAAATGAAGGATTGATTATTATTGTCACAGAAATCTCATATCATTTCCAAAAACAGTTACATTTTTAAAGCTTGCTCATGCTCTACAAAACACTGTATTGGCCTATTCTCGCTAGCATTCAATTAATAAAAGGTGGTTTGTCTTAGCTAAAGTATTTTATATCATTTGCATGTTACCGCTCATGTTTCTTAAATTAGCATTTTTCCTTTAACTATGGTATTATGTTATGCCACCAATTTGAAATTGGATCAAGGCCTCAAATATGATTCATTCAAGTATAAAAGTCATGATTAAAATAGTAACAGCAATACTATATTTCAAAATAAAATCATAAACATAAAGAGCGAAAAGGATGCTAATGTAAATATAGTCTGTGAGTCTGTGCTGAGATAAGTGAATCTCTGAACATGATAATTTCCCATAGCAGGTGAAAAAGAAAGTTACCTATGTGAAATACCACCATTACTATCTGAAAATTTGATTTAATGATGGAGCAACCCCCTCATTTCTAGCAGCCAGTGCACTGGCTAGTACCCAGTGAATTTCTTAAGTACAAAGCCATTTGACACTTGTTTCATGTTCAAACAAAGCTCAGTGGCCTTGTTTTTAAAGAAATTGATTAATCTAGTAATTGGAGAAGAGAAAAAATCTACAGAGCCATGGCTCAAACTTATGCTGCTCACAATAAAAATAAATTAATAAATCAGATATTTCCAAAAGCTTCTAAAACCAGCCCCAAAGTTCAGAAAAACAATATGATACTTAAAGAGAAAATAGAGGAGCTAATGACAAAATTCCCGTATCAGGTGACATTATTGGTATCAGATGACATCAACAGCATTCACTGTGGAAGAGGATGGTGAGCCCATGTGCATACTAGCAGAAACTTTGCTTAAAAATTGGATGAAATATATCAATGTAAAGAGATAAGCAGTTTCTGAAATGGAAAGTACCCATTTCAGAAAGATGTGCTTGCCAATTTTCTATGTATCACTGAAAATCAGTGTTATAGGAGTAAACTATTTTATTAATTAACAATCAACGTGTGAGCTCTGTTTTTCATTTGAAAGATATTTGAAATCATTGTTGACAAAGAGGTCCCGTTAGGTATGAACTTGAGCAAGTCACTCGGTCTCTTTACTTCCATTTCCTCACCTGTGAGCTGAGTGTTGGGCTCCATGACCACTAAGGTTCTTTTCAAATCGCCCAAGTGGCTCTAGTTCTCTGGCCACTGAAGGTGGGCAGTCCTGGGCTAGAAGAAGAGTGTGGGTCCATAAGCCCTTTGACTTCTTGCTGTTCAGAAAGGTAGCAGTGTATGATAGTTAGAATAATGGCTCCAGAGTGAGACAAATCCAGATTAGTCTCTCTATGCCTCACTTTCCTCATACATTAAGTGGGGACAATGTGATGAGATCACTTACCACAAAGTGTTGTTGTGAGTATCAAAAACAGTTACTTAGCAGAGTTCTTGACATGTAGAAAGCACCCACTGTAAGCTAGTATTACTGTTGTGAGTATTTATTATTATTATTATTATTACCTCCCTTCTAACTGAAGATCAGTTGGCAGTGAGGCCAGCTTGTGGGAAGAAATAAATTTAGGAGGGGAAGAAAAGCAAAACTCTAATTATTTATCACAGCATCTTAGAGAAGAAAACACGTCTGGTTGGAGCTTGTTCTCAAATGGGGAAACTGAGGCAATGAGCTATGAATTGCAGGCCAAAGGCTATCCAGTGAGTCAGTGATGGAACCTGGAACGAAGCCCAGAAATGGGTTTCCCGAGGATAGTTATACAGGATGTTCAAATCTCATGAAATCTTATGAGATTGCCTAACAAGAAAGTGTCCTACTTTCTCTACCCTAACTTCAGCTTGAAGGCCCTCATTCAAAGAAAGGCACGTGGCACATCCACTGACGGTAGAGGGTATGGGAACGTACAAAATTTTAAGAATATGAGGACTAGTGATGATAAACTCTCTGAAATAAGTTTCTCTTCTCAGAGCTCTCTCATAGAGTCTCAGAGCATTGATAAATAAGGTAATAAATACCTCCCCATCCAACTACAGGGACAGAGGTCGTGGAAAAGTGCTGTAGGATGACCCACCTGGCCACAAATGGAAAAGCTGCAACAATCACTGACCACATGCACACTCACTGAAGATAAAAGTGTGCTTTGTCCTCATCTTCACTTACCTCCAAGATACATAGGGCATGCTCACTAAATATTAATTAAATAAAATCCTTGCTGCCTCTTACCATTCTCCAACTAATACTCTAGATTTATGTTAACTGAATGCAGCTATACTCCTGCTATCAGAGACATTTAAGATCAAACTTGAAAATTTAACCTAGCATGTATAAACATTTACTGTTACTTAGCTCCCCCATATTTATTCCCTGATGAGACAATCACCCACTCTCATTCTCACTCATGCAGTCTGGATGGGGATGACTCCACACCCCCAGCTCAAAAGGAGAGTATGTGACCCAGGACTAGATAATCAGAGCACCACATTTTCCTGGTCTCAGTATTTGGCTCAGAACATGTGACTCATAAGGGGCCAGTGAAGGACTAGGAGACGTTTTCTGGAGCTGCCGAAAAAGAAGCAGAGATTTTGTTTCCAATGGACTTAAACCTTGGAGCATGCGGCCCCGCCCCACCAAAGGCCCGTGAATAAAGGCAGACAGGTAGGGCATAGAGCTGAGAGATGAGAGAAGCCGCCTCCTGGTGATGTTGCTGGCCCCTTGAATTCAGCAGTAGTCAAACCAGCCTAACACCCTTGACTATTTAGTTATGTGACCAATAAATTCTTCTCATAAAAACTAGCGAATTCAAACGATACAGAGAAGATTAGCATGGCCCCTGAGCAAGGATGACACACAAATTCGGGAAGCATTCCATATTTTTAAAGGAGCACATATGCATGGTGATGGATGGAAATTAGATTACTAGGGGTGAGCACAATGAAGTGTGTTCAGAAATTGATAAACAATAATGTACACCCAAAATTACACAATGTTATAAACCATTATAATCCCAATAAAATTACTTGGGGGAAAAAAGAAAACTAGCTAATTCAAGTTTATTTCTATATTTGTCACTTGAACTCAACCCCTGTATTAGTCTGCTAGGGCTGCCATAACAAAGCACCACAGACGAGGTGGCTTAAACAGCAGAAATTTATTTTCCCTCAGTTCTGGGGCCCAGAAGCCCAGGATCAAGGTGTTGGCAGGTTTGGTTTCTCCTGAGGCCTCTCTCCTGGGCTTGTAGATGGCGGCCTTCTCACTGTGTCCTCACATGGCCCTTTCCCTGTGGTTGCACCCCTGGTGTCTCTCTGTGTGTCCAAATTTCTTCTTCTTAAAAGGACACCAGATATATGAGATTAGGACCCACCCTAACGGCCTTATTTTAACTTAATCACTTCTTTAAAGGCCCTGTCTCCACATAAGTCACCTTCTGAGGTATTAGGGGGCTAGGGATTCAACATACGAATTTGGGAGGATATAATTCAGTCCATAACAACCAGTACAAGTTAAAAGGAGAGTTCAGAAAAACAAGGGGAAGACAATTATCAAAGAAACTATATGAAAGGACTCACCAGAGATTCAAGATAAACATTTCTAAATTGAAAGTACCCACCCACTCAATGAAACAGACCCTCACTAAACCCCATCGCTGTGAAATTTCAAAATGATAGGGAAAAACACAAGACTCTATGGGATTTTAGGGTGAAGAAAAGAGGTCACCCACAAAGGAATAACAATCAGACTGGCACCAGACTTCTCCTCAACAACACTGGGAGCTAGAAGACAGTTGAATAATGACTTCAAAGTTCTAGGGAAAAGATACTTCCAACCTTAAATTCTCTACCCAAACTATCACTTAAGTTGAGAGCAGAATAGAACCATTTTTAGGCATTCAAAACTCAGAATTTATTTTTAATATGCTTTTTTAGGGGAGCTATTTAGAATATTCCCCAGCAAAAGAAAAGAATAAATTAAGAACAAAGAAGATGTGGGCTCCAAAAACTAGAAACTATGAGGAAGTCCCAGAGTGATGACTGTTCCGCTTCTAGAAAGCAGTCAGCCAGAAGATGGGGGGCCCAAGGAGGGGGTATCTGGGGAAAACTGAGGGAGGGTATTTAATAGAACATCTATTTGGATCAAGTATTCAAGAGCAAATTAAAGAGAGAATAAAAGCAAACAATGCCAGAAAAAGAAAGGAATTAGAGACCATAGAGAAAACCCAAAGCTCTACAAAAGAGGAAATAAAATTGGAGTACAAAATCTGGCTCTGCGCGAAACAGTTAAGATGATCTTCAGTTCTTAGACTGAACTCACAGACAAAGCAGAGAACAGTTACCGTTTCAAAGCAGAACGTAAACATTATCAATCTTGACAACGTGAAAGTTCAAATGATAGAAGTTGGGAGGTGGAAGGCAGGAAGGAGAGCTGAAAGGAAGGGTACAAATGCAAATGTCCCCAACTGGCAAGGTCAAAAAATATCTATAGATGAACAAGAAATAGAGTGGTAAGTTCATGATGCAAAGTGTCAAAGGAAAATTGATAAAAGAAATGGAAAAGTGATAACGTTAAATTAAAAGACTGATGGAAGGGGGATGGAGGATTGTAAAATCATGATAGATCAATGGCAGACATTCAATAACTAATATCTAAAATTGATCAATCAAAAGACAGGAATATAAACATTTTATTTAGACATACGGGAAGAAACAGAAAAAAGATGCCAAGTGGCTGCCCTAGAGAAAAGGACAGGTGTTAGGAAAGGATGAGGCAAGGAACTGTGGCTTTTATTACCAGAGTTCTAAAGTATTTGATTTATTAAGCAAGGTCAGTTATTTTATAAATTTATTTAAAATTTTTTTAAATGATTTTAAAGTTTCCTCTAGGATGACTGCCAAATGACTTTTAGGCCCTGATTTCATGTATAGATCCTAATTCTCATGGGCAGCTGCCAGGTGCCAGCGCCAAGAAGTCCTCAGGCACAACCTCCAGTCTTTTCATCCATCTTGCTGTGACACCGTAAGCAATGACGCTTCCATGGTCTTCCATAGGTCAACGGCTTTTAATAGCATTTGGTGTTTATAGGGTGCCTTTCATCTGAGGACTGCTGTGCATGTTACAACATCATCTCAGCATGTTCAGGTGGAGAAGGTAGGAGGCAGGTGCTATTAACCCCATTATGCCCATGGGAAAACTGAGGCAAAGAACTCTCATAACCAACCTGCTGGGTTGGTTCTGTCACTCAGAATTAAGGGGATAACTTCTGAGGTTCAGGACCCTGTAAGGGATTCTGCGAGGGCCCCGGGAGGGAGTATCTGGGGGTATCTGGTGGGAGCGTATTTAGTAGGATGACTATTTGGATCAAGTATTCGGGAGTAAATGAAAGATGTAATAAGAGCAAACAGTGCCAGAAAAAGAAAGGAATTAGAGATCATAGAAAAAACCCAAAGCTCTACAAAAGGGGAAACAAAATTGTAGTATAAAACCGGGGCTCTACACTAAACAGTCAAGATGATCTTCAGTTCTTAGACTAAACCCATAGACAAAGCACAGAACAGTTATGGTTTCAGAACAGAATGCTTTTTAAAGTACTGAAGAGGATTCTTTCTGAAGACAGTTGTGAGTGGGCTTAATTATGGGCTTTATCTTTTCTGTCTTTTGGCTGAGTGATCCGAAGCCAAAGAAGGGTGGCCATGGGAGAAGGGAGTAAGTCACAGAGCGTGGATGAGGGTGGGGAGACAGGATAGAAAGACCTAGTTAATTGTGGGCAGTTATCCATTCACTATCAGAAAGTATTATAACACGCCTATTAGGTTTTCAGTTCTGTGCTTGATGCCAGGAAGAATTGAAGGAAGAATAGAATTGGTGCTCATTCATCAGTAGCTTAAAATTTACTTGGATTCATTCCCAGAGTGATGATGATGTGAAATATACACATTTCAAAATATGGAAGCAGTGCTGCACTGGGAGGTAGAAACAGAACAGTAAGTGAAATAAGATTTTAGGGGAAAGTAACATGAGCAAGGGCTTGAACAGTCATTCTTTTCAACCTGTATTTCTTCATTAAGCATCCACCATAGACCAGGCACTGTGTTAGGGGCTGAATATATAGTACTCGGTCCGTGTTCTCATGGGTTTATAATCTAGACTGTCGGAGGAGAAATAGCTGGCAGGGGGGCGTGTGGTGGGAAGGGGTGGTCAGGAAAGCCTCCCAGAGGAGGTAACATTTGTAAACTGAGATCTAAAGAAGGATTGCACACTGTGCCTGTGACATGGACAGAGAGCTTCTGGGCAGAAGGAGGGGACTGCCCAGACCAGGAGGGCAGTGGAAGAAGAGGCTTCAAGGAAAAATAAGGGCTTGGGCTCAAATTTGAAAATCCTTCCCTGGGGTCATCAAGCTTTCTTCTCCTCGGCCAGGACTCTTCCCTCCACTGACACTATTTTTGCCCAATTGAATTTAAAAAAAATATTCCTCTTCTGTTTCCAAATCTGTCATTCTCTTGCCTTCCCTATCTTTAACAGCGGCATCAAGGAAGTGTCTATTACTGAAAAAAATCTCCTGCCAAATGGTCTTTGAATTTTTCAGTATTTTCAGTATTTCTTATTAAGAATATTTTCCCGTTTGTGTGACTTCATTGCCCAGGAACTGATTCTATCACCACAAAGTTACATCTTGAATCTGATGAGGGACACCAGTGTCTGGCAAAGGACCTACCTGCAAATCAACAGATGGACTCCAGGTGGAATTCCAGCCAAGCCAGCCAATGGAGCTGTCGGATCACCCTGGGTGACCCCAGGGGAGCAAAATTCCAACTTCGGGTGTCACCAAGGAAGGAGCGTGCTGCACTCTCAGCCCCACTTGGTGCCCATGAAGGAGGCCAGGAGTCAGAGGGTTGGGACAGCAACTCAGCTTACTAGCTTGATAACTGAGGAGGAATACTCCCTGACCTCTCTGTGACTAGGACTCTGGACCAGATGGAAGGAAATCTCCTGGATTCATGCACATCAGCAACTACAACCTGCCTTCTCCACATGTCAAAAGAAATGGGTCCCCAGTCAATCTTTTTCTGGAACAAGAGCAATAGGCGGCACATGACAGAGAGTAACTCAGTGGTTCCTGTGTGCTGGGCCAGTCCTGAGCGCTGCTGACTTCCCCAGCTCTTCAACGCCCTCACTCTATGGCCTGTTCCACCCAGTCTTTGCCGTTCATTTAAGTGTAAAGAGCTAAACTCAGGAACACGCTCTCCTCATCACTCAAGACAAGGCTGACCAAGTGAAAACAAGCAGATCCTGTCTGGGCAGAGCTGGCTGAGTCCTGGGGCCCAGCCACCACGCTCCCTCAGACCCACGGAGCCCACGGAGGGCAGATGGGCCTGGGTTGGCTCGACTCCTCAGGATCACCTCCTATCTCCACTGCAAAGCACATCCTCACTCTCCTAGTGCCCCAGACACAGCCTGTTACACGTCTCTCTGCTCTCCTAGAAGCAGATGATTGATATTATTAGTAATAATAAGTTATTAACTAAGTTATTAGTAGTAAATATTTTATTAGTTATCAAAATCAGAATAAATACTTATCCTCATTACTAATAGTAGTAAATTTAACTGTTTGTTTTATAAGAACCTGTGTAAGGTTAATGGGTTTTCCATGAGTCCTCAGGAAATAGGCATGCAGCTTCCCAGGCACAATATTTTCTTAATTAGTAAAATTAAAAACTGAATAAGAGAATCTACACTCTGCTGCTCTTGTCGTACAGTTGTCCTTTCCTCAACAGGGTTTTATGCTCTCACAAGGTCCAGGCTCCCTCTAATGGTCATATTTGGTTACAAAGGAGTTCCTCTGGTTCGTCCAGAAATCTGGTCTGCTCTGTCCCCATGTGGGACATATAATAGCCATGAAGAGGATATGGCCTATCGGACTCTGTGGTGCCTTCTGATATTTGGGAGTATAAAGCCTACAAATTGGCGATGAAAGTAAACAAGCTGGCTGCTCACAGGGCAAAACCAGAGAGGAAGATCCCATCGTCCTTTAAAAAAAAGAAAAGACAGTTTATATATACTTAATTAAATAGGAAATTAAGAGTTTATTTAAGTTTATTAAAGGCAGATGATTTACACATGTGTAGTTTGTGCTGAAAAATCCCAAACAATAACTAATAAAAGCAAAATCACTATTTCCAAAGTTATTTTAAATATTGCCTCTCCGGCGTCCATTCTGAAGATGGTCAAACAGGACTGCTGTTTAACCATGAAGGATTTTACCTGTGCTTGATTCTTCCCCCTCCTGGAAACTCTCTCCAGAAACCCAGTGAAGTAACTGAAAAGGACAAGAGAATAGGAGAGGAGATTACAGAGCAGGAAGACGTCAACGTATTTTGGGAAGATGGAAAGCACACGTAAGTGCGGTCCCCAACTTAGTCAGAAGGGAGAAGCTGGCCTCTAGATGCTACAGAGGAGGACACCGACGGGAATCCGTCCCGTGGAGTCCAGCCCTGCCACCTGCAAAGGCTCGGGAACCAGAGGTATCTGGTTTGGGAGGTGGGGGCGGGGAGTAGAGCTGAAAACATCCTGAGGCTCCAGCATGCCCTAGGATCTCTGCATCCAGCCAGCAGGCAAGAGAAAAAGAAGATGGAGACTCACACATGAGAAATTATGCACCAGGCCTGGAGGTAGCACATGTTCCATCAGCCTATATTCCACTGGCCACAGGGTAATCACATGGCCACAACTACATGCACGAGAGGCAGAAAAGGTAATCTAGCTCTGTGTCCAGAAGGAAAAGGGCACAGGTTTCGGTGATCACATAGCAGCTTCTGCCACAGGCTAAAACTGTTCTGATTGATGGAGTACATTATGAAGTTCAAGGAGGGAACATACCACTTTCATTTCAGCTACACTTCTCAGTGCTCTGTCACCGGGCCCTCCCTGAATACTAGATGCTTTATAGCATAAACCGGAACTTCTCTGGGGGCTCGCTTTGTGCGTTTAATGATATTGCATGGTGTTTACTCCGTGTCAGGCATGGTTTTCAGTACTTTACACACATACGCTTATTTAGTTCTCACACCAACCCTGTGAGGTAGATACAATCATTATCATGCCCCATTTTACAGATGAGGAAACTGAGGCATAGAGAGGCTACCTTGTAACTGGCCCTGATCACTCAGCAACCCAGCGGCAGAGCTGAGATGAGAAATCAGCCAATCTGGTTCCAGAGTCTCTGCTCTTAACCTAAATTCCACTACCCCAAACTGACCCCATATAGCATCAATAGGAACATCCCTTAGGTTATGTCAAGTATAGGGAAAGGATATTTATGTGTTGCTCAGGAGCTGTCCTGGAATTCATGGCTCTACACAGTGCAGCAGCCATTGTCAGTTTGGATCTTAACCCGGAAGTTCCATCTCCTCCCCACAGCAACAGTGAATGTGATCCAGATACCAATCCCTCAGACTAGAGAGCTATGGAAAGCATCAGTACCAGCAGCTGTTCCTGGGGCCATGGCCAGGCTCCGGCATCGTGCAGGGCACACTGAGGGAAGCCCTCCACCTGGGCAATATCCTGGATACAGGCGATCGTAAACACTCCTCAGAGAGCCCACTAAGGGCTTAGTCATCACGCTCCCTAGTGTGATATGAGTAGGTAGCATTTTTTTGAGCATTTAATCCACGTCAGGCACTGTCACATAGTGTTTTGTGACCAGCACCTTTCTATTGATAAATAGGGTTTGCAGGTACTAGGAGCCTTTAGCCCCCACCCCAACCCAATGGGTTATGAGACAATCCTGCTATTATTATGACCCCAATTTAGAGATGAGGAAACCCAAACCCATACAGCTGGCAAGCAGCAGAGGAAGGTCATCCCCAAAGACTTCGTGCTATTGGGCAGCATCCAATGTGAGCAGCATGGAAAATGTAGGAGGGAGCTATAGGGCCTGGGAGAAGAGGAGCTCAGACTGGACCCCGATGAAACCATGTCTTTGGCTGTGCATTTGGGTCACTTCTTTAGTGAGATGGAACTGGAAATGTAGGAGAACTTTACATAGAACTCAGTTACAGCTATGCATAGTTGTGTTCGTGCTAATGATGATATCGGCTAGCCCTGTTATCTCTACAAGGTCCCTCCAAGTATTGTGATCACTGTCTGGACAGAGAGGACTGCACTATTGCAGTCAGGATTCTGGCGTCCAGAGGGGCAGACCGGATAAGCACATCCCTCATGATGTTTTAACACGTCGAACATTTGTGGACACCCCTCCTGTTTCATGTGCCGACATATATAATTACAAGTACCCATGAACATGTAAGTAAGTATGTGCACGATACTCGTATGTGAGTGAAACAAGCATTTACACACCTGGGTTAAAGTTCCACATCTTCTATCTATTCATTGTAAGACCTAGGGCAATTTTTAATTCTCTCTGATGCTCAGGTTTCTCCTCTTAAAAGAATACCTCTCTCACAGGGTTACTGTATCAAATGTATTTGAAACCTCTTTATAAATCAGAAAACTTGATTCAAGAATGTAAGTGATGGCATGTATATGTATCTATGTATAACGCACATACTGTAACAGCCCGGTTGAAATTCTTATCTTGTTACTTCTGTCCATGTTTTCACAAACTGCAAGTGAGATTTCTCCATCTCTCCTTGTCTGCTCCTGGAAGCACATTCCTTGGGGAATGATATGAAGGCGATGCTTTGGAGGATGTTTGCATTATTTTTGATGCTCAGGAACAATGTGCTTTTGTGAAAAGGCATTAAATAGTACAGATGATTGGCAGTATTAAAGAGGAAATCTTCCAGATGCCACCTCTATCAGACTGACCTGGGGATCAGATGAAGTCACATCTTTATCAAAAGTTATCCTCCCAGGCTTGAGGGCTACCTTCCATGGAGGGCAGCACGTCCACGCACTTTCTGTAGGTAACAAGCAGTGTGGGGGATGCCTGAGGGCCCAGAATGTACTCTGGTGGGAAAGCCCAGAGGGGAAGGTCATCTCAATGCCATAGGAAGAACATAAAAATGAGAACATTGACGTCTCTCTTGGTTCCACCCACTTTGGGCAGGTTGGATCTTCTCTGATCCTATTTTCCTATCTGCACAATGATGAAAAAACAATATCGTCCTGACAGCCCCCCTGGGGTTGTCAAGGGGACAGTCTGGGTACAGCATAGGAAAGCACTTTGCCCACCAATATAGGTTACAAATTAGGATACAGTTAGGCCTTGGGAGCCAGGTATCTGATTATAGAATCACTTAGTTCCACTTTCTCAGAGGTTTAGCAACACACTGGTGGTCACTGTGTAGGAAAAATAAAACTGGGTAGATTACTAATGGGAAATGTGTTCTCACGGACAGGAAGGGGTGGCAGCAAGGCCAGAAACAAAGAGAGCTTTCTCCCGCATCCACCATTGGTCGTGAACTGGGAAAGCCGAGCTAGACATGGAGCAGAGCCACCTGGTGCTCATTCCACGGGGTGATTGGGTAACCAGATTCTTGGCACTGTGGCCCCAAGTGGTTACACTTCATCCATCTCTTGGCGCATTAATATCACAGCTTCGGGGGAGGGAGGGACGGGTGAGAAGGGAGAGAGGCCCCTTTGACAATCCCTTTCCCTGGCTGGCCAAGAGACCAAGTCCAGCCAGAAACTAAAAGCACAGACAGGAGACCCCACTCCCCACCTATGTGAGCCCTGGATCTTGAGCAGGAGAGCTTCAAGATGATGATACGATGACAAGGTGATGCTCCAACCCCCAGTCAATAACGTGGGCCTTTCCTACACGTGTTCACACAGGGCTGGTGGGCCTGCCCTACCCGCCTACATCCAGAGCAACCACATCCCCCACACCATCTTCCATCTCAGCTCATTGGAAACACATCTGCCAGGGAGACTTTTCAGAGGTTATCAGGAGCGACCCAGAGAGAGGAGCTGAGTGCAGTAAGCACTGCGCCTTTGTGGCTCGGTGACTGGACCCTTCCCCTGGGGCCTCCTGGCAGGGAAGGCAGTGTTGGCTCTTATTGGGGGAATTTGAGCCACTTTGCCTAGCCTGGGGTGAGCAGGAGAGAGGTGTGGCCAGACAGGAAGAGGGGAGCCCTGTGCCTCTCAGAGTCCAGCCATTGCACTGAAGGGCCTCAGAGGCCTGGAAAGTCTCCAGACTTCAGCCTCTAAAGAAATAAGGGACTTCCTCGCCGAGGGGTCTTCACAAAAGAGTGATCCACGGTGGTTAGATGCCTGAACTGTCCTGTAAGGTGGGTGCCTGGGACTTATTGCTGTCTGACGTCTGTTGTGTTCACCTCGTGCCTCCTGAAGGGTGGAAGGATCCAGAGCCCTCGCAGAAACTTCTGGCAGGTGAGCTAGAAGTTTCTCTCGAACTGCAACACGGCCCGCAGGGCCCCTTCACTACTGCCGGCCGGGCTGGGCTGGAGTGCCTTGCCCAGGAGAGGCTGCCCAGTGTGCCTGGGCCCCAACGCCCACAGACCAGGTACTGGGTTGATGGGTATGTCTGTGTATTTCTGCTTAAGGATGGGAGGATTGGTGTTGAAAGCAAGTCCCCACAGCCTGGTGCTACCCAGCTGGCCTAAAATCCTCAGGGCAGCAACCACACTGCCCAGACCCAAACTTAGGGTATAATTGTCTGACAAGTATGAATATGAATATATGGGGAGCAGGCGGCAGATTATTTGATATGAAGTCTTTGATCAAGGAACTCAAGGGCTTGTGATTTTCCCACCTGTTGAGCAATCTGAGGCCAAAAGCTGTGGGAACTGGATAGACTCGGAAGACGAGCTGCCCCATTACAAGCTGTGTGACCTCAAACAAGTTCCTTAGCTTCTCTGGGCCTCAGAACGTCCAGCAGCAAATGAATAAAATGGGTGTAATAATCATGTCTCTATCACTAGACTATTGAAGAATCAAATTTAGATAATACTTGTGAACATGACTGCGACTAGTTTTGCTACTATTTCCAGCTACATAACTACATAACCTTGAACAAGTAATTTCAACTCTCTGGGGCTGTGCTTCCTCGGAAATGATGGGACTGGATTTCCAAGAGTCCTTGGCAGCTCTAACATCCTCTGCTGTGACCCAAGAGAATTATGAGCTTCTAACAGTTTTATGAAGGCCAAGCTTGGGTGCTACATGGTCCCCCTTTCTAAATATGGCCCCAGTCCCTACCCACTCTCCCTTCCTCTCAAGGAGCTCTGCAATTCTCCTGGAGGGCGAGCCCAACTGTGTCGATTGCAGCAAGAGCTGTGACATCGAGGTGTCAAGGTGCAACAGGGAGCTTTGGCTTTGGACCTTTTACAGGATATAGGAAGGCTCAACAGCCCTGGATTCTCAGTGCTCCCAGCTCCTGCTCATCTGCCCCAACTGGGAGTAACTAGAGGTGGAAATGAGCAGACCTATGTGAGTATCAGGTCTGTTACTCACTGGCTGGGAGGCCCTGGAATCTTGTTTCACTTCTGTAAGCCTGTTTCCTCCTGGAGCTATCACGCTATTCCCTCATGGGGACATTCTGAAGATTAAATGAAACAATGTCTATAATGTGCCTGGAGCAAGAAGCAGTAGTTGTATGTGTTGTTACTGCCCATCATCAAAGACTATTTCCTGTTAAGTGTTAAATTTTCATTATCACTACAGTCAGTGACCATAATGGGGAGCGATGCCAGCAGTTTCAGTCTCCTTCAGCCCGACAAAAGAGGCAGGGGCCGCGTCCCATTCAGGCATCAGCTTTCTGCAGCCCTGAATTTGGATATCAGATAGAAATAAGACCCCAAGCATTATCATCCTGCTTACGCCACTGTTCCTTAATAACTTTGACTTTTCTCTGGGCATAGAAAGCTAAGGCCGGACATTTCTCAGGTTTGTTCCCAAAGAGAGGTCCCTGACTCCACAAATTGCTCCAGGTTTCCCCCATGGGAAGGGGCAGTGGTGGCACCAGGCCTCTGTGTCTGGGGACTAGTGGAGTTAATGAGCTGCTATTTTTGAGCCCAGTAGCAATCTCAGCATGAATCTGAGTCGAGAATGGGCACAAAGGGGCATTAGGAGAGCACCACCTAACTGGAAACAGGACCACCTCCTCGCATCACAGGGGCACGTCCCATATGCTTCTCCTGCCTCCTTCACCCAGCAAATAAAATACTGAGTTTCCTCTAATCTATTTATGCTCAGGAGCAGCAAGGGCAGAGAGAAAAATAAGATGCAAAACCTTTCCCTCTTTCCATGTGCCTCCATCCTGGCTTCTCAGAAATCTCCAGGCTCAATAAACTCAATTGACAAAGATAGTGAAAAAGGAAATTTTCCACAGAAAAAAAATGAGAGGCCAAGATGATTCCAGTCCCCTTGGTTCTTTACTTTCCAGATACCACACACCGAGAGCCTTGTTTGAGAATGTATTATGTATTATCTTACTTTTATCCTCTCAACAATGCCACAAGGTGAGTGTTCTTGTCAGATCCATTTTACAGAGGAGGAAATTGAGGTGAGAGGATTAAATAACTTGCCCAAGGTCACACAGCTGCTAAGTGGCGGGGCCCGGGTTGGACCCGAGACCTAGTTCATAATCACTAGGGGAATTCCTCTGGGAGCCGATGAAAGCCAGAACAGGGTAACAGCAATTTCCTAAACATTACCTCAGTTCCCTCAGCCCTTTAAAGAAACCCTATTGAACATCTACTATGAGCCAGATGCTTTCACATTGATCATACTTTCTTTAGTCCATATGCCACCCTCATCTACAAGGTCAATATTTTCTCTGCTTTGCAGAGGAAACTGAGGCTCAGAGAAGTCAAGTGGCTCCCCAGGTCACACTGCTACCAGCTTGCTCTTGGGGCTCTGAGGCCCGAGCACTCTCTCCCGACGCTGCAGTGGCTGGAGCAGGCAGCTTCCTGGTATTGGTTGTTTTCTCTCTCCCTTCCAGGGAGGATTCAGCATGTGCTCTGAGACGGGCTCCAGGTGCACGGGCATGCTGCTCTTGGCCTTGGCCACTGCAGCCATCATTGCCAACCTCCTGCTGTACTTTCCCAATGGCCAGGTGCTGGAGCCGGCCAAGATCACAGACTTGGTGTGGTTTTTCCACGGCTTTCTTGGAGCTGGACTCTTGGTAAGAATGAGGCTACCTTACCTCCTTCAACTGAAGGGCATCCCTAAGCACCCTTCAAGTCACAGAGCAGTCAATTCATCTTGGGGCCACCTTCCCTGGGCTCCTAGAGCATGGCTGGCTCCTCCTCCTCCACACCCCACAACATGTGGGCCATAAACACCCTCCACATTGGCGCTCGGCACATCATGCTGCAAGTGTCTGTTTATATGCCTGGCTCCCCCATCAGGCTGTGAGCTCCTCAAGAACAGAACCCAAATCTCATCGACCTTTGCCCTCTAAGTGACTACCTAGCAAAGTGTCAGCTTAGACTAAGCTTAATACGTTGCTGCTAATTGCATGAAAGATACACATAATAAAAAGCACAAAAACTGAGTATTTGTCAGGCTCATCAGGCTTCAAGATGAACATCTTGAAAAACAAATTGTGTAGCTCCATCCAAGCTTCCCTAGGCAAAATTACAGGGTTGGCAAACTTTTTCTGAGAAGGTCAAATAGTAAACATTTCCAACTTTGTGGGCCATGTGATCTCTTGTTTCAATACTCAATTTTAATGTCATAAGACAAAAGCAGCCATAGAGAATATGGAAATAAATGGGCACAGCTATGTTCCAATAAAACTTTATTCATAAAAACAGACATCCTGCTGGATTTAGCCCACAGG
The DNA here is from genome assembly GCF_021613505.1 of Equus quagga. Lineage (NCBI taxonomy): Eukaryota > Metazoa > Chordata > Mammalia > Perissodactyla > Equidae > Equus > Equus quagga. Next base: position 45,280,373 of record NC_060280.1, on the reverse strand, counting down.
TTGTAGTCTGTTACCCCCTGAGGTAGACACTGAGTGTTTTCCTTCCTTTCCACCTTTGTTTTCATTTGGCTCCTCCTCTCCCGGGTATCCAGTGCTCCCTTATGAAAAAATCTTTTGTTTATGTGATGCCAGGCACTGCGTAGGTGCTCAGCTAACGGACGGATGAATGCACGGGGCATAAAGGACCCTTAGAAAAAGGTGATCACCTCCCTTCCTGTTTCTTCTCCCCACCCCGTAGTAGATGCAGTGATGTCTCACGTTGCACCCAATGACAACCGCCCCTCCCATCATGGCAGAGGCTGGGTCTTCCTGTGCAAAAGCACATCTAGATCAGCAACACCTCGGCAAAGGTCGTCCGTCTCAGCTCAGAGCCCTTCCTGAGAGGCGGCACAGACCTGGGAGTCTAACAGACCCTGCTCAAGTCATGAGTCTGCCCCTGACCTGCCATGCCACCTGCCTGAGCTTCAGCAAAAGAAGAATCACACCATCTTACGAGGAGGTGGAGCACATTAAATGAGATAACATTTATACCGCGCCCCACACACAGCTGGCAGCCAGTAAAACGCAATCTGTCCTCTTTCCTGGCTCAGATTACCAGCTCTTCCAGCTTCTCTACCTCCGCAGATCCAGCCAAGCACCTACCCAGCTCATTTCTGCCGGATGGGTCTGCATTTCTCAGCTCCACCGCCAAGGAAATTCCCTAACTTATCCTCCCTCTCCTCATCTGCAGAACATACAGGAACATCAGCACCCAACTTCTCTTAAGATGTGCATGAGTAAATACAGCAGCTATTGAAAGGAATCAAGCAGCTTGAGGAAATTTAGTTTCCTAATAGCAGGCTCTCAGACATTTATTGAAAGAGAGTGACCCAGAGGGAAAACATTCCACGGTCTGAGGAGAGCAGAGTGGAGCCTGGCTCAGGCAGGGACCAGACACCCTGTCTCCAGAGCATCCCTTGATACCAGCCGGCTCATCCAACCCTCGCTCCAGCTTTCCAACAAAACCTCCAGGATCTCCCAGAAAGATGGTTACATTTGTATCTTCACAGCGAAATGGAGTTAAAATAAACAGGACCAAACCAGTCCCTGAGGCAGGATAAAGCAAAAACAGATGAGCAGGTCCTCTTTCTCCTCTTTCTTTCCTTTCTGTTTCATTCATTCTTTGTTCAGCCAGTCTTCAGTGTCCACTCTACACCTTTACACATGCCTGGCTCTAGGGTAAACTGAGGCAGTGGCTGTGGGATTGGGAGAGGAGAGTGCATTGGAGTCCTATGAATGGGGGTAGTGGGGCAGCAAACAGCAGTTCAGCTTGGCTCTGGCATTTTGGCCCAGGCACCTAGGGAGATGGAGGGGCATTCTCTGAGGCAGGGACCTCTGGGGGAGCTGGGAGGGAGGCAGAGGTTGAACTCCATGCCACATCCCCCTGAGGGATCGGAGGATGGTTGAGCAAGGACTAGAGACCAGGAGACAGATGAGATTGAGAGGACGGGGAACCCCAGGAGTAGTGGATTTGTCCAGGGCTCATGAACAGAATGAGAGGAGAAAGGAACCCAGGTCAAAACCCAGGTGACAGTGCAAATTGAGAGGTATGCAGAAAGGGGGAAGCCTGAGAAGGAGACTGAGAAAAAAACAACTGGAGAGAGATAGGCAAAGCAGAAAAGAGGAAAGTGAGAAAAGCTGAGGAGGGAGAAAGTTCCAAGAAGGCGTGAGGAGTGGCCGTGTCAGTTACAGCAGCAGGGACACGAAGCATCTGATGCACAGGCAGGGGCCCGGGGGTTCTTGGCAAGAGCAGTCCCAGCGGGGAGACAGGGCTCCAGACTGCAGAGGGCTGAGGAATGAGTGCAGGTGAGGAACTGGGCTCCAAAAGGAGGAGGAAAGGACAGTAGGCCGAGCCGCCGCCCTGGTGCAAGAAAGGCCAGCACAAGACGTCAAATGCCGCAAGGGACATTTGCAGGCAGTAACAGGCACAACCACTCATTTAGCATCAGCTCCATGCAGAACACTGTTTAAGGATCTCTAGGGGATAAAACCAGAATTCACAGTCCTGCCCTTTAATAGTAATTGTAACGGGCATTTGCATGAAGGTTGAGAGTGTATTAAATGCTTACACATATGATTTCATTTGCTTCGTGTAACAACTTTGTGAGGGGGAATTGTTATCTCCATCTCACGGGTGAGGAAATGAGGCCCAGGCAGGTTCAGTCATTTGACCACAGCCACACAGCTAGCACGGAGCAGATTAGGACTTAAACACCTGTCTGAGTCCAAAGCCTGTTCTCTCTCCATCTCTCCACCGTCTGATGCCGCATGTGCACACTCAGTGCAGGCCACGGGGAAAGACGGAAGCAGGAAGCTGAGCCAGCAGAGGCCTGCCCCACACCATGTCCTGGCGAAACAAGACGTGCAGGAGCCTGAGAGGGCTGCTGCAGACAGTGCTGCTGTTCAGATGAAACAGAAAACCAGGGCCACGTGAGTCATGGCCTCCCCTCCCTCCCCACCAGGTTGACGGCCACTTGGGAGCTGAGTTCCTCCAGCGCTCGCAGCCACGGTGGGTAAAGACATGTCCAGCAGCACATCATCTCCTCAGTCAGGGGGTCCCCTGCAGCCTCCCCCTATTATTGCTGGAAAGCAGCCCCGTGACATCGGCAAGCTTGTTGTCTCAGCAAAGTCAGTGCCAAGAATAAAAGCTCTCTATTTTCATGGAGCCACAGGCCAACCCAGAAGTCCGGTCTGGCTTCTATGTTTAAAACTGGGCATCTGGGACAAGCATACCATCTGGGACTGAGAAACAGAGCTGCAATTTCTTTTCATATGTAACTAATGACTATTTTCCGGCAATATCGTTTGCAGACTCAGCAAGACCATTAGGAGGGACAGCTTAAGACTAGTTAACGGTGTGGTTTGAGATCACGCAGGTGCCTGATTGGGGATAGAGGGACTGAAATAGGTGGGAGTCTGCCGGACTCAGCAGAGACGGTTCCTATGCTCCTTCAGACCAAGGAGATGGATGGACAGACACACAATAATTCAGCCCCGTGGGGTGAGTCCCTGCTCCAGTGGAGGCCTGGGGTCAGCAAAAGAGGAAACAATTAACTCTACCTTTGGGAACCAAGAGGGGCATCTCGGAGAAGAAGGTGTCTGAGCTGTACTGTACAGAATTAGTAGGCACTCACCAGGCGGAGAAGGGAGGAGGGCGCTCCGGGCAGAGGAAGCAGTCTGTGCAAAGGCGTAGGAGCAGCGCAGAGCCAGAGGCGTTCACGGAAACTCTGCAGCCTGGTGTGGCTGGAGCCAGAGCTGCTTCAGTGAAGAAGTGATAGGAAATGGTGTTCAAATACCAGCAGGGGCAAAATTCCGTATAACTTTGTATACCATGCTGATGAGACAGTTCTGACCTTTGAGTGGTTCCCCTGCCAAATATTTATTGAGCACCTATTATGTGCTAGCATTGTTCTAGGCGTTAGGGACACAGCAGCGAAAAAAAACAGCAAAATTTCTGCTCTCCTAGGGCTTACATTCCAGTGGGGAAGAGGAAGACCACAAACAGCCAACTGTGTAATATAACATCAAATGGTGAGTGTTAGAAAGAAGATAGAGAAGAGGAATAGATAGACAGCAAAGTACCATCTGAGGAGGTGGTGTTCCAGCAGCCACTTTAATCGAAGTGAAGAATAGGCCATGTTGATATCTGGGGGAAGAGCATTCCAAGCAGAAGGAACAGCACATTCGAAGGCCCTGAGCTGGAAACGTGCTTGATAGTTCCAGGACCAGCAAGAAAACCGCTGTAGCTGGAGCCAGGTAAAAGAGGTTTGGCAGAGAGTCTGGGAAATGAGGTTAGAGAGAGAAATAAGTAGCCACTGGAATTTTTTAAGCAGGAGAGAAGTGCAACCAGGTGCCATCAAGTTACAACAATCCTGTCCACTGCATTCTGACCCCCACCTGGGAGCCTGGCTTGCTCTAAGTACCAAGCTCTGCTCCCCGCAAGGTGCTTGTAGAGACTCTCAGCACCCACTCTTCTAGGGCGGTTCCAACAGCTCTCATTTGTCAGCCACAAACTTGTACCCACACCACACAAAGTCTCCACCTGGTCCTCCCATTTGACTCAAGGCAGCTTTGGGGCACCAAGGACCCAACACAAGAACAGAAGAATCAGTAATTCCTGGTGCCAGAAGGCTCCATCAGAACTAGAAAAAGAAACTCAAAAGAGAGAGCATTGCACTGTCTTCGGGATACAAGTGTACAGGGACCTGAGGCCCAAAGTTGCCCAGAGTCATCCCTCCAGGGAAGCCAGGGGTCCTGGACCATCTCTTCCCACCTGGGAGGTTCTTGTCAGCTCTGATTCCCAGCACTTAGTTGCCTACAGATGACTTTGAGAATCTGAGATTTTTGTGAAAATACTTGATTTAAAGAAATATGTTTCACCGAATAAGTGGGAAGTACACAGGCCCATTATACTAGTCAAGCTTTTCTAGAAAACTTTAATATGCTTTATTCATGCAATAAAACAGTTCAGACACACAGTCATTTTGTAATTTGCATGAGGTCTGCAGGAAGCATCAGCAGTTCTGATCTTTGAATAGTCTTCTCCCATGGGGTTAAGAATTCAGCTGTGTGGCCTAATTCATATCAGTGATTGGAGGAAAGAAAATAAGGAGACCAGGACAGGAAAGGGAAGGAGAGAGCTGGCAGGCTCTTAATAACTGTCTTCCTCTCCTCTCTCACTTCCTCTGCCCCTAGAGCAAGAAAAGGCTCCCACAGCAAACTTCCCAATTGAAAGACAAAAATCCTACTCTGTTGAAGACATCTCGGAACTGAATTCTTGAACTGGAAAGAATCTTAGATGTCAATATTGTAATTCCCTTACTTTATAGATTTAAAATAGAAGCCCAAGCTAGATCCAGGTCATCGAGCTAGTGTATGGCACAGCAACATTTGAATGCAGATCTCTGGGGTCTCATCTCTTGACGCTTAAAAGATGCCCAAGACAGAGGACAGTGGCAGCTCAGAGAGGTAGTGCCTTTGTGCGGTGAGTTCTGGCCATGGTCTGATGGGCAGCATTGCAGATCAGGAACTCTGTTTTGTCTGGGCACAAAGTCCCCTCTCAGGGACCCTGAACCACAGTAACCAAACTCACCAAAGCTTGACTGGTAAATCAAAATGTCAGTGTATTTATCTCAAGAAGAAACACTCCTCCAGGGAAAAGAGAAAAAAAAAGCAGGACCTCCTCTCCCCTGACTCCATGGGAAGTGGCATGCAGAGTGGTGGGAGCCAAAGAGAGCTGGGTTTGAAACCAGGCTCTCCCGCAGGCCAGCTGCGAGATCTTAGGCAATGCGCTTTGTCTCTCTAAGTCTCAGCTTCTCCCTCTGTAAAATGGGGCTATCAATAGTAGCCCCCCACTATGGTTATGATGAGCACTGTGTGAGATGGCATAGAAAGGAGCCAGTCCCTAGCCTAGCTCCCGGCTGGTGCTTGTACAATGGCAGCTCTGAGAGGACTGGAGCAAGGGGGTGCTAAATCATCCTTGTACCTAGTGTTAGGGCATTGTGGTGGTCAGATGCACTCATTTCCACTAGAGAGAGAGCTGATCACAAGGAAAGCTCAGCACACTCTTCCCCAGCACAGTGGACACACTGCCAAGTCCTAAAACTATGGTTCTCCTTCTACTAGATGCCTTGTAACTGCCCTAGCCCTCATCAAGGCTCCACCAAGTTTGCAAACCAGCTGGGAGTTGACTCAAGTTTGTTTTGTGCAGAGTCGGTTTGTTTTGCTTTCGAGTGAATTGGATACCTTTAGGAGGGGTGTGCCCCCTCCAGTTCCCCACAGTCCCCACCGCTCCCTATTGTATTACACCAGGACACTTTTTCTTGCTTAAAAGTACCTGCCTAGCCTCCAGAGGCATGTGGGTTTGCACCTCCCACCTCAGACTATCAGGTGAAAGAAGACATTGGGTAGATAACAATCATCTTTAGCAGGGACCACATACCAATCATGCATTCCCCGGGGTAAGTCTTGGTCATCTTGGTGACAACTGGGGATTTCCCAGATGCTTGCATCAGCAAATGTATTTACTGACCATGGCTCAGGTGAGGTGATTTTTTTCATAAAGTTAGATTCATCCACCATGTATTTATTTCTTGTTCCTGGACCATGGCCCTATCCTGGCAGTGTTCTTTCTCCTAGCCCACACTGCCAGAAGAATCATGGGAGAATGTCATCACAAACGTGACCGCCATATTATGGGGTCCTGAATCTGTGTGGGGCTCTGTGTAAAGAACTGCTGACCCAGAGCTCAGTGCGTAGTGGGGAGAAGGAGAATGCAGTGCTCAGAGCAAAAGGACAGACTGGCAGGCAGGAAGGAAGAATTCATTTTGCCTGGTGGAGGTCACTGAAAACTACAAAGAGGAGGTGTTGGTTTCCCACAGCTGCTGTAACAAATTACCACAAACTTGGTGACTTAAAACATCAGAAATTTATTCTCTCATAGTTCCGGAGCCAGAAGCTCTAAGTAAACGTGTTGGCAAGGCCCCACGTTCTAGGTTCTAGGAGAAAATCCATTCCCTGCCTCTTCCAGCTTCTGGTGGCTGTTGGCATCCCTTGTCTATGAACACATCACTCCAGTCTCTGCCTCCATCTTCAGTGTCTGCCTCTGCCTTCTCTGTGTATCTGTCTCTCAAAACTCCTTCTGCCTCGCTCTTATAAGGACACATGTGATTGCATTTAGGGCCCATCCAGATAATCTAGGATAAACTCCTCCTATTAAGACCCCAACTTAAGCGGCCGGTCCGGTGGTGCAGCGGTTAAGTGTGCACGTTCAGCTTCGGCAGCCCAGGGTTCGCCAGTTCAGATCCCAGGTGAAGACATGGCACCGCTTGGCAAGCCATGCTGTGGTAGACGTCCCACATGTAAAGTAGAGGAAGATGGGCACAGGTGTTAGCTCAGGGCCAGTCTTCCTCAGGGGAAAAAAAAAATCCCAATTCAAGCATATCTTTTGTCTTATAAGGTAATATTCACCACTCTTGGGACTAGAAAGGGAATATATCTTTGGGGGGCATTTGTTCAGCCTACCACAGGAGATAACATTTGAACTGGCCTTTTGAGGGTGAAGAGGAGTTTACCTGATGGCAAAGGATGAAGGGCTTATTCCAAGGCACAGAGGCAGAAAAGTCCTGGGTCTACGCCAGGAGCCATAGACTGGTGTGTCAGGAGGTCTCAATGATGGAGGAGAGGCGAGGCTCTGGTGGCGGAGCAAGACCAAGGCATGAGGGGCTCATGTACAATGTCCAGGGCCTGCATTGTATCCTACAGGCCATGAGGAATCATTAGACATAAATAATAGTTAAATAGTTAGAGACACAATCAAAACTTTATTCCCAAAAGGTAACATTCCTTTTATTACAAGAGCATTTTCTTTGCCACAGGTGATGGTGCCAGCGCTAATGTTGCTGAGAGGAGATGGAGAGGGCTGCTGTGCTTACAGATGTGGGGTAGGTACTGAAGGGTCTATAGAATGTTTAAGCTGCCACCCACCCTCACCCCCAAAGGGTGTATTCCTAGGCTGTGTGCTTTCTCTCTTCGAAGGATAGACTATTGACCAATATCTAGTACTTCTAATACCCTCCTTCTAGAGTGCAGTGATATTATGCAAGGTTCTAGCCAACAGAGACGCGGTTGCTGAATGAGATCGCAGGAAAAATGAACCTGGTGAGCGTGCAAAGAAAGCCATTTGCTGTGGACACAAAGCCTACCAGCTTTGGTAGACCAGCCAGCTGGGGTTTGGCTGTTTGTGTTTCTACCTGCCTGTCTGTCAGTGGGAAGGTCAAGGACGCTCTCATCCTTTGGCTTTCCTATTTCCCCAGCAGCCAGTGAGGTAACACATAGAACTGGTATGCAAGCAATAAAGGACAATGGAAATTGTATTCTCAGAAACACTGTCACAGATATTCTCTTACAGTGGCCCGGTGAAGTACAGAAGGCTGACACTCTATAAGTTCATCCCTTATGTATTTATTTTTTGTTCCTGATCTTGTCCCCAATCACAGCAAGCTGTCCACTACTCTTACATTTCTAGTTCATACACCATCTCACTTCTCTTGTCTGCTCCAAAATTTGCCTTTCCCAACCCTTACAGCTTCCAATCAGACTCTCCACAGAGACCTCAGCCCCCAAGTCACCTGAGGACCATCTCCAAGGTGCTCCCTGAGTCATTCATTCCATTCAGCTCCAGCCATCCCCCTCTCTCCTTACCTGTGGTGAGAAAGGCACAAAATGGATGTGTCAGGAATAAAAACTCATGCTTTGAGAGAAACAAGTCCCTCAGCTTTGCCCCGGTTCAATAATGCGCTAATATGCCAGAAGGTCACCTTTCCTTGACACTTGCCTCGCTGTCACACTCACTCACCCACCCATCCAGTCAACACATATTTATGGAGTTTGTACACAGCGCAAGGCCCTGTGTTGGTTTCTGACTCAGGCATTAGAAAAACGATTATTCATTTACTCACCCAACCATACAACAAACATTTACTGAACACCCACCACCAGGATGGCAAATAGGTCTCATTTAGAGCACAAACACCCACTGATCAGTCACACAGCTTTAAGAAGGACTCTGAGATTTCACCCAGGCTTGAAGGGGAAGAGTGCTGGGGTCAATTACTGATGTCTGCCATGAGTGCAGGTAAGGAGACTGGCAGCACACTTACTTTATGTGCCAGGCAGTGTGTAGGCACTGGAAGTTTAGTGGTGAATAAGTCACATTTCCAGCTCACAGCTTTTTAGTGGAGAATTTCACTCTTCAAAATTGCAACTGGGGCAGATGAATGGGCAGAGGGCTTCTGAGCACTAGTACCTCATTTTCTGTACATTTGAGAAGCAAAACCAGGACAACTACCCAGGCCAGCATGTACAAGAGAAGATTCAGACCCTCTTCACTTTGCCAGAAAACTCAGGGGATGCATCTTTAAAAACCTGACTTCCCACCACCTCCCTCTGCATTGCTGAATTTCTGGCTCTGTTCCATTGCAGATGCTGTTCCCTGTGCTTCTGGCCACACAGGGCACTGCTGGGGCTCTGTACTGTGTGGTCATTTCTTCTCTGGGTTTGCTCAGTGGCCCCTTCTGTGATACAGGCAATGGAAACTACACCTACCCTTTCAGGAACAACACCCTGGAGTGAGTAGCATTCACGGTCTTGGGTCAGTGTCCAACATCTAATGATACAGCTGATGACCATGAAGAGCGTGTGCTCTCAGTATTGACTATCGAGCAATGGGGCCAGGTACTTCCCTTCATACCTAGGGTCTTGTTCCTCTCTCCATACCTGCTCCCAAATCAACAATCTCTAGGAGGTGATTGGCCAAGGCAAGGAGTGCCCATGACTTAAGCAGTCCACCCAAGATATTCAATACAATACCTTGACTTCATTAGCCCCAATTATTAAACTCAATTGAGTATGTGCTGAGGGACTGCTTAGTACTGGTGTGATAAGACACAATCCATCTATTTTCAAGGAGCTCACAATCTAATTGGGGAGACTTAATTACCAAACATGAAGTTGCATAAATATCCTGAATGGCTGGGCCCTATGATGCATGTTTGTTTTCCTAAAGGAATACGGAAAGAAACCCAGCATCCATTGATTGAGAAAGACCCTGCTTCTCTTCCCATTTCCTGTTCTCTCCCTGGCAGATCTCACCCATCCCCAAAGCTTTCAGAACTGTCTGTCTATCTATGTAAATAATCCCCAAATATCACTCTCTAGCCTAGATCTTTCTTCTGAATTCTTGACCCAAACATCTAATTACCTTCTTGAAACTTCATCTTGAACATCGCATACCATTCAATATTAATATGTCCAAAACCCGTGATGTCCCCCATATATCTCCTCTCTCAGTCATCCCCATCCCAATAGATGGCACCTAAAACCTGTGTCATCTTTGATTCTTCTTCTTTCTCACTTCCCACATTCAATCCACCACCAAATCCTGTCAATTCTACCTCGACAACATATCTTGAACCTGACCACTGCTCTTCACCTAGTCTTTCATCACCCCATTCCAAATCTCCAATGCCCCAGCTGGCCCCGTGGCCGAGTGGTTAAGTTCCTGCGCTCTGCTGCAGGCGGCCCAGTGTTTCATCGGTTCGAATCCTGGGCACGGACATGGCACAGCTCATCAAACCACGCTGAGGCAGCATCCCAAATCTCCAACGCCCCTTTGCCTCTGCTCCTCCAACAGCCCTCCAACAAGCATCCCACTTCCATTTTGCCCTTCAATCCTTTTGCCATAGGTTAGCCAAAGGGGTTTTTGTAAAATGTGAAAGTACTGATAAGGCCAAGAAATCTTTGCATTTAAGGAACCTGCAGTCTCACTGGGAACCCAGACACGGATATGGCTATGGGTGAAGGTAGAGATAGAGGCAGAGATATCAAATAATATATGGCCCTATGAAATACAGCCTGAAAACCTATTCCATTTTCTCCTTGCCCAGCTGGTACACTGACTCCAAATTTCCCTTACGGTTTTTGCCTACACGCTGTTTCTTCTTACATTTCACTGCTCTCCTCTCTGCTGCTGCCTTCTTCAAGGCCAGGTGACTCCAGATTTCCCTGTGAAGCCTTCTCCAGCTGCTCGACACCTCTAGACTTCCTCTTTCTACAATAATAATTATGATGTAACTCAAATATATAGCAGGCACTGTGCTAATATCTTATGTAACCGTCCTAACCACTCTATGGCATTGATGCTATTTGTAACCCCATTGGACATATAAGAAATCTGCTGTACAGAAATATTTAGGAAACTTATGTAGAACTTCTTAGTGAGAGAAATGGAATTAGGGTCTGAGTCTGCGAGACTTTGGAATCCAAGCTCTTAACCATCCTTATTGCCTCTGAAACCTTTACAGCAGTAAAAATCTCATGTCACACAATTTCCCTCTTCTTCATATGCTCCCTTGTGCAGCAATGTCTGTATCCCTAGTGCCTTGCTGAGATGTTGGGCTATTAGAGCAAAAGATGGTGTGTTCAACGCTCCCACCAATGGGCAATAAGGAATCTGCTGTCTTTATGAAGACGAGAGCAGTAAGACCCTTGCGCTTTGTCGTCTCCTGCATTAGGCTAGTGCTTCTCACATGCTTACAAGTAGCAGCTCCCTTCCTTTACGGTCTCTCAAAACCAGGCTAATTTTCTCCTCTGTCCTGGCAGGGACAGCTACTTATTCAACCAGCCCGCCTGGGCCGCCTGCCAAGAGCCTGAGCAGATCGTCCTCTGGAACGTAGTCTTGTTCTCCATCCTCCTGGGAATCGGCGTGGTGGAAGCTGTGCTTTGCCTTAGCCAAGTCATCAGTGGACTCTGTGACATCTTCTGTGGCACCTGTGTCCGAAAAGGACAGGTCAGTGCTTCTAGAATCCGGGAATTTTCAAGTCACTTCCCCCTGACCTGTTCCTCACATCTCCCTCCTACCCCAACCCCCCACTCCCAGAGTAATCCAGTCACTAGGAAACGCCTTTTGAAACGTAGAACTTCATTCATCACTTTGGGCTTAATTTTCTTCCAGGTGAACATAACCGGCTTATGACCAGCCTTAGAAATCACAGCTAATTGAGAGACGAAGGAGAGTTGCCCAGGTTCAGAAGGACTGGAGCTCCGAGAGGCTGAGAAAAAAGCTCCCAACTTTCTTACCAGGGTAGATTTTTATAAAGGGACCACAGTTTTGATCTTTGCTAGAATCAAGATTGCTGTTTCCCTGAACTGATCTCTAAGAATGATGTAAGGCATCATAGGGCTGTACAAAAATAAAATTTTTTTAAATAATAATATGATAATAGATGCTTAAATGTATTCAGTTGTTACTGTATCGCAGGCCCCGTCCTAAGCACTGTATCTACATTATCTTAGTTCATCTTATAAAGCAAGTAGCATTATAAAGCCCTCTTACAGATGAGGAAATTCAGGCTCAGAGAGGCTCAGTTCCTTGTCCAAAGTCAGCGAATCTGAGTCTTGAACTTGAGCCTGGTTCCAACACATATTCTTCACCACTCTCCAGCGGGTCTCAAAATTTATCGCTTAGACGCTGGTTCCAAGGATTGTAATAAGTGCTGTTGATTTACAAAAAAAAGCAGTGGGGGAGGCTCCGTGGTCAAATTAATTTGAGATACACTGGATTAAAGAAAGTTTAATAGGTTTCTTTACTGCAGGACTTGTCAGAACCTTTACAAAGCCAATGTGCATTGCTAATCTCCAGGAAGAGAACAGCGAATGCACAATTCCCCAGTCTTATTTGATGACCAAACCCTTTTGTCCTGGAACAATTTTTATAGATTTAATATTCCATGGAAGATCCTTTGAGAAATACTGTGTGACTCAGTGATAAAGAAGAAACTACCTCACTCAACCCATGAGAATCCAAGAGACTTTTCCAAACCACCAGAGAAGCAGAAAAATATGGGATGAAATAGGGTAAGGATTTCTCACCTGTGTTAAAAAAAAAAACAAAAAAGTTTTGCTGTAATAGCTGGAATTAGAAGTTTTCTTTTCAGGCTTCTTTACTGTTATTGCAACAAACATTTTTGAGAACTCAATCTACTGTACAAGCTACGGCAGTTCCCAGAGAGGCATCCAGGAGGGTCCCCGCCTCAGGAAGCTTGCAAACTAACGGATCCCATACACCTGACTGCTTCCATAGATGATATCCAGGGCCTCTGCTGCCCCATATGGCGCCTGTGTACAAATTAGAAAAAAAAGCAGAGGATACAGCTTGGCAAACAGAGCAAATGTTTAAAAGGCACCTTCTCTTCCAGGTTGATGCAGCCTGTCTGTATTGGGTTGAATGATGTCCCCCCAAAATTCACATTTAATAGAAACCTCAGAATGTGACCTTATTTGGAAATAGGGTCTTTGAAGATGTAGTTAGTTAAGACGAGGTCATACTGGATTCGGGTGGACCCTAAATCCAACGCGACCCATGTCATCATAAGAAGAGAAGAAATACGTGCACGAAGAACAAGGTCATGTGAAGGTGGAGGCAGAGATTGGAGTTATGCTGCCACAAACCAAAGAATGCCAAAGATGGCCAACAGCCACCAGAAGGGAGGACAGGATCATGGAACAGACTCTCTCTCGGAGCCTCTAGCGCCCAGCGGACACCTTGATTTAGACTTGTAGCCTCCAGACCTGTGAGGGAGTAAATCGTTGTTGTTTTAAGACACCCAGTTGGTGGTAGCTGGTTACAGCAGCCCTAGGAAGCTCATGCACAGTCCCCGACCAGGGCGCAGGCAAGCAGGGCGCAGGCTGCAGCTCAGCCCCATCACTCATCTGGACACGCTCCCTTGTGCATGAACAACCTACTCAGCTGAACAGCGCCGCCCTGCTGGTGTCACGAACACCCAACTGCCCTGCTCAGCCAGACTGTTTCTTCAGCTTCCCTCTAGCTCTTCCACTGACACGCACTCAGACACACAATTCCCAGATGAGAGATGTATGAGCCGGACACTGCACTAGGACCCGAGATTGTTCCTCAGCCTTGACAGCCCTGAGGTTGTCATCCCCGGTGAGGAAACTGGGCTTAGGGAGGGGACGTCTCTAGGAGAGTCGGTCCACCAGATAGAATGGCTCTGTGTGGCCCCAATCCTGTTTCCTGGGAGGGGAAAAAAAAATCCAAAGCAAAAAGTTTTATTAGCTTTTCCCCATTATAATACCCTGTGTGTAAAGTGATGAATTTGAAGCAAGGGAGGAGAAAGGTTTTCTGCGTCTAGCAAAAGTCCCTCTTGTGGTTGTTCCTTTGGTGAGTAAAAGGAACTCGCTGTTAAAGACACCAAATTACAAACATTTGGCGGCGAATAAAGTGGGCGGAGGCGGCGCTGAGCTGCCCTGGGGCGGGGCCCCAGCTCGTAAAGGCGGCAGGGCTAAGCGAACGCGCTCCATCAAGGGCTTTGGAGACCGGGAAGAGCGCCACCAACGTTTGAAACGTGGGGCCGACCATAAAATGATTCATATGGATACAGATGGATAGTCACCAAAATGCAGATGTGTCTGTATAGGCGTGGGTTATTATACAGACATCTATTTCCTAGCTCTGTTTGCTGAGAGCTAGAAGCAATGAGACCCTAGTAGCAATGGGCACACCCAGTGCTCATTTTTATTATTTATTAAAAACTAATTTGTTTTAAATTTACAATTTTATGAAATTTATTGTTATTTAAAAAGAAAAGAAAAACAGGAAAATGGCTTTCCTTGACTAAAAGCCTTTTAGCCTCCGAACCTAGCCAAGCAGCAGTCTAGCTAACCCCCAAATCACCCATATTGGAGACAAACTCAGCTGGCTATTCCTGTGTCTGAGTATCATTGCCTCTCTGTAGTGAGCAGTGGCCTTATCCACAGATTTGGCCTTTTCCTCCAAGGCAGTATGCTGAGAGGGGGTCTAAAGAAATAACATTTGTCAGAGACAAGTGCCATGCCACCTGACCCCTGATAAAAAGGCACTTCAGCCTTAAAGCGACCAAGAACATGGGTTCAGGAATCCAACAGCAGAGTCTGATGGGTTCCTTTGTACTGGGTGTTTTCTTGCCCTACTACACGCTGTCACATGCCCCCGTACCCTTTTACCCTCCATACAAACAATACTCTGAGAATAATTGATTTGTTGCATGCCTCTGGTTTGAACTAGGTTCCCCCTCCACTCCCTGAATGTATATCCGTCCCTGCACCCATCTTGCTGTCCACATGCATGTCGGGATCCCTCGACCCGGCTGTGATGCAAGATTACCTTATTCATCTGTCTCCCCAGTGCCCAGAGCATAATAGGCTGTCACCAAATGTTTAGCGAATGAATGAGTGAATGTTCCAAATCTGCAAAGGGGCTCAGGAATTGTAATTATACAAAGCAGTTTATACAGACTGAATGCACGGCTCTTCAAAAACTCAGCTTCCTTCTTTTTCTCTTCCTCTCTTTCATTACCCTGGCCCAGACATGGAAGTTCCCAAAAGGAAATAAAGCCAATTCTGAGCAGAGTTTCATTTTGCAACTGTAGTCAAAATGTACTCTGCTCCTCACCACCACCCATCAGCTGGGATTTAAATGAAGTTCTCAGTATGGGCCACGCTGTTCCAGATGCAGCATTGTGATATTATGATTTATAATAAGAAATAGATGTTTTGGTCTTCCTCCATTTCTGGCACAGCCTTCCTGAAACCCTTGGAATTTCCTAAGTGATAAGAGAGATAAAGGTGTTTTTTTATTATTAATCACAAGCCCCTTTCAAACCACACCTGAGTTTGCATTAATGAGGTGACTTTTGGAAAGCTCCCAGGATGGGGGCTGGTTGCCAGGGGAACCAACCAGGATTAGAGGATTGGAACTTTGAGCCCCCGCTCACACCTCCACCTCCAGGGAGGGAAGAGGGGCTGGAGGTTGAGTTCAGTCACCAATGGCCAATGATTTAATCAATCATGCCTATGCATTGAGGCCTCCATAAAGACCCTAAAGGACAGGGTTCACAGAGCTTCCGGTTGGTAAACACAAGGAGGTGCTGGGAGAGCGGTGCGCCCAGCGAGGGCTTGGAAGCTCTGCACCTCTTCCCCGTACCTTGCCCTGCGCATCTCTTCCGTCTAGCTGTTCCTGAGTTACATTCTTTTATAATAAACTGGTAATAGTAAGTAAACCGGCTTCCTGAGTTCTGTGAGCTGATCTTGCAAATTAATGCAACCGGAGAAGGGGTCGTGGGCACCTCTGACTCATAGCAGGTAGTCAGAAGCACAGGTAACAAGGGGAGGGGCAGTCTTGTGGGCCGGAGCCCTTAACCTGTGGGATCTGATGCTATCTCCAGGTAGTGTCAGAATTGAGTTAAATTGTAGGATGCACAGCTGGTGTCACAGAATTGCCTGGTGTGGGAAAAACGCCCACTCATTTGGTAACCAGTGGACAGAAGCGTTCAGAGTATTGTATGTAGCAGGGTAAGGAAAACAATGAGTGTTTTTTCCTTTACAAGCATAACACAGAAACGTCCTATAATGACAGTGTCTGGGATCTTTGCATAGGCTGAATCATTTCCAAAGCTCTTTTCCAACATGATTGTACCTGGCCCTCAGACAGTCACATTGTCCAGGGACAGATGGTTATCACCATTTCACCCAGGAGGAAACTGAGGCTCAGAGGTGGCTGCCCAAGATGAAGCAGATACGAGCCTTGAAGCTGAACTTTTGACTCCAAGTTCAAGGGTTCCTTCCCTGCTTATAGCCTCGTTGAAGAGATAAGAGCAGTACAGAGGAAAGAACCAGAGGGCATCGTGCTGCTGGCGGGAGCAGTAAGGGAGGCCTCGGGAGGAGAAGAGTTCAGCCAGACAAGTGGAAAGGAGAGGCCACTCCAGGCTGAGGGAAGAGCAGGTGCAAAGGGAGGAAGCAGGGCTTCTCAGGGCCTCTGAGAGGCACACGAAGGAGGCCAGGTGACTGGGACAGTGCACAACGTTATGCACACCTGGGAGTAGAGAAGCTCTTCTATTTGCGAACTTACGATATATGAACTTTCACACAAAAACAAAGCCGAACTCTGGAGCCAAAGTGCCCTTGCCCAGCACTTGGTATGAGCAGTCATTTGCCCTTGGACATTTTGTTGGGGCACATTGCTATGCTCAGATAGTTTTAAGAATTTACGAAGATTATTAAGAGAAGCATCCTTACAATTGAAAGAAAAGTAGGGATTTACAAAAGGAGGTTAAAAATGATAAGAGAGGCCAGCCACGTGGCATAGCAGTTAAGTTCTCACGCTCTACTTTGGTGGCCCACGGTTTTGCTGGTTGGAATCCTGGATGTAGACATAGCACCGCTCATCATGCCATTCTGAGAAGTACCCACAACTAGAAGGACCCACAAATAAAATATACAACTATTTACTGGGGGGCCTTGGGGAGAAGAAGGAAAAATGAAAAAACAAATAAAAAATCCTTAAAAAAATGTTAAGAAAAGGATAATGTTGCCCATTCTAATGGCTGAGGCCTTTGACCACAGGAATGCTTCTCAAAATCAAAGAAAATCCTGCCAGGTGTGAGCAGCATACAACTGCAAATGTGTAGCCCCCGGCCAGATAGGAGGAGGATGAATGAAATGGGAAGCCTTAGAATGTGCAGCTTGAAGATCAGCATGAACTCCGAACATGCATTAGACTGACATAATTAGAAGTTGGCTTGGAATTATTTATTCAGTCATTCCATAAATATTTGTTGAGCGTCCACTATGTGCCAAGAACTTATCTAGATACTGAGGATAGACTAGTGAACAAAATAAAGTCCCTCCCCACATGGAGCTTTTTGTTAGTAAGGAGAAGTGGATGATAAACAGTATATTTATTGGGTGCTGATAAGTGTTGAGAAAAACAAATCAAGGAAACTGGGTTGGGAGTAATGGTGTGGACAGGCAAAGAAATGTTGGTGACTCTATCCAGGGGTCAGGAAGACCTCTCAGATAAGGCGTCTTTGATCAGAGACCTAAAGGAAGTGAAGAAGTGATTCTTTGAGATCTACAGGTTTAAACACAGTGAAAATGCTGCCAATGACACTTTTTGAAATTTTTATATTGTAACTATTTAATTTTTGCTTAAATTTTTAAACCTTTTTATTTAACATGGGGGGTGGTAGACTGCAAGACACAGAGAGTTCAGTAGGTTCAAGGCCCCTGTGAACGTCGTCACATCAAAGAGACTTGCAAGCCAGTCGTGTGGACACCAGAGCTGCCGGAGTTTTCTCAGATACGTACGGTGATTCTCAAGGAGCAAGGCTTCCTGCTTGCTCTGCTTGTGCGTCATCCAACTGCCAGTGGAGCAGAAACAAGTCTGCTGTGGCGAAAGAAGCGTGTTAACCCAGCCATCATTAACAGATGATGAGTGCGTCCCAATTTAAAGCTTAAAATTAACTAACATTTCTATCAGGTAGAAATAATCTGGGAAATACAAACTTCAACACTTTTTGTCGCCTTGGTCTTCAAAATCTACCTCAATGATGAGTGGAGAATGTTGGGACTTCCTTTCTTTCTCATTTAGTCCTTCCCAGAAACCAAAGGCATCTGCTTTCCCTGACAGAGGCTGCTGATAAAAGTCTGAATGCTAGCATTTTCTGGACCTTCTGCTGAGCCACATGTGCCCTACACTTAGCCCCTAGGAGCATCCTTCCAATTTGGAGTGAGTGTTTTTCACACATCATGCTGACACCAGCCTGCCCCGGTCACTCTCATAATTCAAACCCAGGCCTTGTGTGACCAGGCAGAGACAAAGCAAGCAAAGCTCAGAGGAAACACAGACCTGCCCAGCCGCCAGCCCGGAGGGCCTGACTCACATCCTCTGTGCCCGGCGAAGTCGGGTTGGCCTCTGGTGACCCTCCCCCAAGCCAATCGAGAGCCCTAAGTTAGAGTGTTCTGGGAGGAAAATGGGAACTTATCCCTTAATTACTTAATATCCTAAAAGACTCTAGAGTCCCTCCCCCTCTGCTGTGGAACACGAGGTCTGGGGCCCATACCTGGGTTTCTAGCTCAGCTTCACCACTGACTGTGTGACCCTGGGCAAACTGCCTCAGTTTCCCCACCTCACAGGAAGATTGTTAGGATAAAATGAGATAAAACGGGAACCTACTATGTGCCTGGAGCATAGTGAGCTCTGAATCAATGTTAGCAAGTGGTATTATTTCTACCCCCCGTTATCTCTTGCCTGGACTATTGCAGTGGTCTCTTCACTGTTTCCTGCCTCCAGTCTCCACTTAAATCCATCCCACACATTATTGCCAAAGTTACCTTTCAACACACAAATCTGATTCTAAAACCCTCCAGTGATTCCTCTGCCAGAATATACCCAGACTCATGTACCTGACACATCAAACCCTTGATCATCTGACCTCTCTGCACCGGTGCCCTGCTGTGCTTAGCCTAGAATATCCTTTCTTACCTTGACCACATGCAAAACTCCTATTCATCCCTGAAGATTCAACCTAAGTATCATTTCCCCTGACCTCCTCCTGCCACTCCAAGCATAGGCAAGCATCTTTTTTTTGCTTCCTACAGAACATCCAGTGTTGTCTTTTATGATGACACTTACTGCATTGTGCTGTTCTCGTTGGCCTGGCATTCTTCCCCTCTGACCTAGTGAGGCCAGCTTCAAGGACTACAGAGAATGGCAAGCCAGACTCAATAGGGGAGCTTTTACTCTGGTTTCCCAGCATTTCAGCCAGCTGGCAATGCAGAAAATACACACAGTGCAATGCTATTCTCTGCTCTGTGACGTTAAGGACTTCAGGCTTTATTCTGAAGACAGAATAGTTGTAAGAAGAGAGAGTGAAGTGATCAGTTTTGCGCACACTAGCTGGAGAGTCCAGAGCTGATTATAAGGAACAAGATCAGAGGCAGGAGATGAGTTAGATGATTCAAGGAGACCCCTCAGATTTCTTTCTCTATATGGCTCCCTCCTTCTCTGCATTACTCTGCTTTGCGAATTTTAGCTGCCTCAGCCTCCCCAAACTCCAGTCTCCCCTCAGATCAGGCAGGCTACCATGTTCTCCTTGGATTCTCCATCCCAGCACTACAGTCTGGAAAGTACTTCCAAGCAGCAAGCTGGAGTGATCACAGGGCTCGCCATGTTTGTTTCTAGTTCTTGATGTAAGTTTTAAAAGTCCAGTTTGGCTCTTATGTGGAGAGTAGAATGAAAGATGGCAAGAGTGGACACATGAGACCAAGCAGAAGACCACTAAAGTCACCTGGGTAAGGGTAGGGTGGAGCAATGGAGGAAGTGAGAAGTTAGATTCAGGATATATTTTGAAGGCGGAACCCACAGGGTTTGCAGATTAATTATATGTTGAAGCGAAAGAAAGAGAAAAATCAAGGATAATTCCAAGGCTTTTTGACATGAACAGCAGCTAGGTGAATTGTGGTACCATTTACAGAGATGGAGAACGTTGAGGGAGAAGCTGGCCTAGGAATTGGAAGAAAGATGAAAAGTTTGGTTTCAGGCATGTCAAGTCTGAGTTTCCACTGGCATGCCTGGGGAGATGACACATAGATTGTTGGTCATCTGTGTCTGGAAAGTAGGGTAAAAGTCGAGACTGAAGATATAAATCCGGAATATAGAATGAACTTAAAGTCAGGGCTAGGTGAGATCACCCAGAAAGTGAGTGTAGCTAAAGGACAGGTTCAAAGCCTGAGGCTGGGGGATGCCAACATTCAGAAGGCAAGAAGCCGGCAAAGCAAACTTATATATCCTCCACATAATCATCATGTCATTTCTCAGTGGCATCTAAGATGTGAGGTTTCCAGAAAAAATACGGGGCATATGTCACAATACAGCCCTGAAGAGCCAAATCCTATGCAAAATTAACCCCAGAAGGTACCACTCCCCGGCACTCTGACATGGCCCACACGTATCTGAGACCCATGTGATTTGGAACCAGTCCACGCAGGGACAAGGTGAGTTTATAGTCAAAGTACATCATGATGTAGTGATGAATGCGCAGGTGACAAAAGCATCAACAGACATGAGCTCCAGTCCACACTGTGGCTTTAATTAACCAAACTCAAGCAAATATCAACCTCTCTGGACCTTAGTATCTTCACCTACAAAATGAGGAGATTGAGCTAAGTGGTCCTTAAAGTTTCTTCCAGCTTTTTATTTTAAAAATCCTAGAGAAAAATTTCTAAAGACAAGGAAAGAGATATTTGTAATTCTATCCTCCACTGAAAGATCACCCCCTGGCCCTCTCCAAGTGTCTAGAACAAACAGTGCCTCTTCATATATCTAACTGCTCCTTGCACCCCGTGCCTCCCTTCCAGAAAGGTGGTTGCCCAGAGAGTACCCACCAACCCCTACAAAAGGACTGACTTTTCTGTAGACCTCTCAGGGTTTCCTAAGACTCAGGGTATCTGTCAGAGGGCAGTCCACACCACACCAACCATCACACTAGTTATCTGAACAGAGACAATTTAATATAAAGAATGGTTAGCTAGGTTTGGGGAGAACTGAAAAGGCAAAAAGAGAACTTTAGGGTATCATATGTCTTAGGGGGCAATACAGAGATGCAGTAGCAAGTCAGGATGCAGTTCCCATCCCTGGGGCTAGGGAAACAAAGGGAAGAGGTTGGAATGATTAAGACCTAGAAGCTTGGAGGAGAGGTGAGATGGGGATGGGATCCAGATCTCTGAGGAGGAGGCAGGGGCCAACTGGAGCTCATGGCCCAGGTCACACAGGGAGGAGTGTTGCCATGATGCTGATTCTGCAACTGTTGGGAAAACTGCAAATTGGTTTCACCTGCTGCTACTGGCACACACTGGCCCAGCTTAGGTGATGAAGCAGCATTGCTGTGGTGATGCTGAGAGGCACCAGAAGCAAACACATAGAGCCATGTCTGTCCCTTTTTCCTCCTCCAGCCTTCCTGTAGTGCCCCCTACTGGCGCTACCAGGGAACAGCTGGCCAAAAAGAAAGGTGATTTGCAGAGTTCCCAGCCCCAGAGCCCAGCATAGAAGAGTAGACTTGAAGCTGGGAGACAAGAGTTTAATAACTCATACACTCGGTCATTTTGAAATGACAAGAAACTATACTGGGTTTGTAATCTGTAATACATAATGCATTATTTTTTTTTAATTCTCTTTTGAGCAATCTAGAGCTTCCCCTATTTATTTTTTGTGGTATCTGAGCTCCTAAACTTAAAAGTATGCTTTTAAGGCCAGTAAATAAATGCTCCCCACAATACCCAGAAGGTATCTACTTTTTTTTTTTTTTTTTTTTGGTGCCTGGGCTAACAACTGTTGCCAATCTTCATTTTTTTTTTTTTCTGCTTTATCTCCCCAAACCCCCCTGTACACAGTTGTATATCTTAGTTGCAGGTCCTTCTAGTTGTGGGATTGAAGGTATCTACTTATCACATTCCATTCCACACCCAGTTATTCTGTCACCCAGTCAACCAATGTTTGACAGCCTGTCTGCCACCTGTTATTCTAGGCACTGGGTTCTTACCTATGTGATTTGAGAGTCACCTAAAATGGAGTTCCTCTGAGTTAGATAATGAAGGAAAGAGTATTTTCTCCAGAAAACATAATTAAAACATAGACATGTACTGGCACCTCAGTTAGTCCTCTAAGCGTTGCCCAACATTTCACAAATCCCTTACTCCACGTGGCCCCTTTCCATCCACATTCATCGTCCCATTGATCCCCAAAACAGCTTGTGGAAACAGATAGTGATATTAATATACCCATGTCACTAAGTGAAGAAAGTGAGGTGCAGAGAGGCGGTCAGTTCACCGTGGCTTTGTAAGTAGCCAGGCCATTATTGACACACAAGTCTTCTCATTTAAAATCAAGGGCTCTGCCCACCATACAAGGATGTCATTTGCATGAATCAGTTTATCATATTGGCTGGTGGTGTAGGTCTTCCGGGAAAAATTCAGAGACTATTCCATGACTTCCCAAGTGGGCAGGGATCACTTGTAGCCCCACATCTTTACACCCAACCAGTCGGGCCACCTCACTTGACTGAACACAGCATCTCATCTGAAATCTTGAGGAAACGCTGGGCAGCCTGACAACCCAAGAGGCAAACTAAGGACAATGGAGAGCTCACCAAGGTTCATGACAAAGAAAAATCTGAGAACTGCCAGAAATGGAGGCCTGAGACACGCAGGATTCTTTATCAACAATGACATTGCTCATCCAGAGGAAACAGTTAAAGAAAAAATTAGGATTACTCTAACCCAAGACCTACCTTAGGTGTGTAAGTGCCGTGGCTTCTGAGAGGTGCAAGGAAGCCCTTCAGGCGTTGCCTCAGAGGTACAGACCCATTCCCAGGCCTGGTTTCTTGAGAAGACAACTTTGTCCCAAACGCCTAGCTCAGTTTCACAAGAGAATTTTCACTGTAGCAGTGAATTCTGATTTCTTGAGAGCTGGGAATTTTATTGCTGCTCTGCATTTGGTTTTTATTGCACACCCCAAGACCAACATGCACACACGGTCCTAGTGCCAGGAACTCCCATGCATTGACCATTATATACTCTGATTGGCATAAAGAAGAATAAAAAGAAGAATGTTCCATTCATGTCCCTTCACCACCTCCATCCCTCCACCACTCCCCACATAAACATGTATAGCATCTCATAACTGCATACCCAATTAACAGAAGAGGGGCTCGGCTGAATGTAGACAACCAGAGCCAGTCTGGAAAGCCAGATGACCCCCATCTTCAATAATGAAAACAGACATTTACAGAGCTCCCATTATACGCAGGGGACACTGAGTTAGGCAGTGAGGATACAAAATGGTGTAACGCAGCTTTGATGTTCACAGATCATTTAATTGCCCTCCATCCCCAATAGCAGACAAACAGATCAATGAGAACTACCAAAGCTCCTTGAAAAATGGGGCACAGTCTTTCATCTCAGGAATTTCAAAGACCCTTTGCAAACATTCATTAGGCCCAACCCCATTCCATAGGCAGTGGGTGGAAACCCAACATTAGCCATAAGCTGAACTCTTCCTCTATCTCTTTCAGCTCAACCTCATACAATCACCTCTCTCCAGTAGGGTCTGATGAGCTATTTTCCTTTACTCGCTTATTGCTTCTTTTATTCAGCCCTCAGAGAGCTGGTCAAAGGCAGTCTGTTCGAGGAAGCAGCTGTGTTGCTGCAGATGGCCTTCTCTCTTTCCACGGAGCATGGGATGATCACTAGGAGAATAAATACAGCAAGAGAGAGTGACAGGGATCGAGCCGGGTCTCTGACTTCTATCTTTGGTATTTGGTCATCTCCCAAAGCTAAAGAAATCTCAATCTCACCACACCCCATCTAGTCTATTTATCATAGTCAATAGATTATTTTGAGTGCTACTGTGTTCTCAGTGCTTTACACATTATCCGAGTAAGAGGTCACCTCTGGAGTCAGAAAGATGCAGACGTTGATCCTTCTTTGTCACAAAATAGCTAAGTGACCTTGAACAAGATTAATTACCCTTGGAACCTCAGTTTCCTCATCTATAAAATGGAAATGGTAATAATAGTATCAGTCTCATAGAGTTGTTGTGAGAATTAGGTGAGGAAACTCATGTGAAGCACTTAACATATGCCCAGCACGGATTAAGTGCTTAATAAATATTAGCCAATGTTAAAGTTCACCACAACCCCGTGAAGCAAGTATTAGATATCATTAGTCTCTTTTATAGATGAGGAAATGAAGATTCAGAGATAAAGTCATTTACCAAGGTCACCGACTGTAAGCGATAGAGCCCAGATTTGGTGGAGATGTGACTGACCCAGATCCCATGCTGGTAATCACGACAGTGTGTGGAATGAGTCACAGTGCCACAACCAAGGGGCTTGTGGTCACCATCCCATCATCCCCATGCCCTTGTCATCCTGGCAGAGGAGTGCAAGGAGCACTCTGGACAGAGAAGAGATGGGGAAGCAAAAGATTGGAACATTTGATTGACCCAAATGTGAAGCTCAAACCCACATATATAGATCTTCCTCAACTTTCAATGAGGTTACCTCCTGATAAACTCATCCTCAGTTGAAAACATAAGTCAGAAAAGCATTTAATACACCTAACTTACCAAATGCCATCGCTTAGCCTAGCCTACCTGAAATGTGCTCAGAACACTCACATTAGCCTATAGTGGGCAAAATCATCTAACATAAAGCCTATTTTATAATAAAGTGTTGAATATCTCATGTAATTTATTGAGTACTGTACTGAAAGTGAAAAACAAAATGGTTGTCTGGGGACAGAATGGTTGTAAGTGTATCAGTTGTTTACCCTCACAATCGCAGGGCTGACCAGGAGCTGTGGCTCACTCCCGCTGCCCAGCATCACAAGAGAGTATTGAACAGCAAGTCACTAGCCTGGGAAAAGATCACAATTCAAAATTCAAAGTGCAGTTTCTACTGAATGCATATGGCTTTCACAACATCATAAAGTCAAAAAATCGTAAGTCAGGGACTATCTGTATAGGTATCAAAGCAACTCAAGCAAAGAAGATCCTCAATTTGAGATGCTATAATCATCACTTTTATTAAAATGACATCGAGGCTCAGAGGGGTTAGGTGACCCGCATTACGCCACGTAGTTAGTAAGTAACAGAGCCAGGACTGAAACTCAGGCTTCCCAGCTCTTGACTTCTCCATGACATGGCCGTGCCAGTTTCGTGGCTACAGCCCCTTAGCCACCATGTGCTGTTGACTCTTTTTTGGGTCTATAGCTGCAGAACATTCTTGCCTCAACTGAAGGAGAAAAGGAAGCGAATCAACGTTTACGAGCACCTCCTGTGTGTCCAGGCTCCTTGCTAAGTGTCTTACGTACATTCATTTAATCATCACAACAACTCAGAGAGGCAAGTTTAACCTTACAGGGAAGAAAACAGAAGTTGAGTCTCTAATTTAGGTAAATCTACCAAGGTCACCACCTTAGAAGAGGCGGGGAACTTGAAACTTCAGCTTTGCTGACCCCACTTCCCACGTCACACTGCCCCTGGGAAAGGCTTGGGGAGAGCCTGTTTATTCATGGGCATGAAAAGTTCTGAACATTCTGTAGCCATTTGGACTTTTAATTCAAGAACCTTCATGCAGGATCAGTTCAGACTGTTGAGGGGAGAAGTGTATTCAAAACACCGTTTTATGGCCAGACATGAAGCTATCTTCAAAGATGCCACCTAAAACAAGCCTCTTGGACACGCCAAGAGGAGTGAAGAGACAACACAGCTGGGGTGACAGTTTACGGCCTCAAGGCCCATAAATTCCATGGAAGACTCCAGATTTGTATCCTCCTGCCTTTATCTAGCAGATAACAATAATACACAATAATGGTGCTTAGCACAGAAAGCCGTAGACTCAGAGGACTCAGCTTGATTTAATTCCAAACCTAAAGCTATTTTTCTTCTATGATTACATCCATTAGTTTGCTCCAAGATGATTTACTATTTTTCCCTCACTGCCAGTACACTATGGACTCTGTGCTGTAATTAGGGCACTTAATATGCCACCGGCTACTGGCCATAATCAATTTTCATCCCTCAGTTTTCAGAGTCTTTTCTCTTGAATTTTTTGTAGTGTTTAAAAAGCAAAGAAAACAAAAAAGCAGGACCCAGTAGGAAAATTGAGAGTCTGAGGTGGAGGAATGTCTATTTTGAGCCAGACTTTTCCCCAGATTGTAGCCATTGTTAGGGTCCACACTTCAGAATGGTGCTGTAGCTGGGCTTGAGATCTGGATGGCTGCGCTATAATGACCAACAGAAGCCGTGTTTTCTAGGCTGAAAGTTTGACATGTGGTCAGATGCCAGACTACAAATTATTTGAAAATAGGATGGTCATAGATCCGGTACATCAGCTCACTAATCTCTCAGGCAATTCACCAACATGCTTCTCCCATACACTGGAAGTAAACAGCAGCAGCCTCCCACTGCCTGTCCTGAGCTGTCTTTGTGGCTGATCTCATGAAGCTCTGAGGTCCCCTGAGGAATCCAGTTCAATGGTGTTTAGCATACAGGTTAGCATTTGCCATTGAGTGGTGTTTAAGATCAGAGATGTGACCCAGCACCACCACAGGAAGTTTGCTTTGAGGAAGAGAAAGGGCCTGTGAGATGCAGCTGCAGGCAGCAGTTGAAAGAGCACTGGCCGACTCTAGAAACATGTACAAAGTATTGCACACCATAGTCAAGTGGGATTTACCCCAGGGGTGCAGGATTGGTTTCACTTCTAAAAATCAATTGATGTAATATACCATATTAATAAAATAAAGAGAAAAAACCCACATGATCACTTCAATAGAGAAAAAGTATTTGACAAAATCCAACACCCTTTCATTATAATAGTGTTCGACACAGCTAGAAATAGAAGGGAACTTCCTCAACCTGATAAAGAGCATGTACAAAACCCCACAGTTAACATCACACTTAATGGTGAAAGACTGAAGGCTTTCCCCCCAAGGTCAGGAACAGGACAAGGGTGTCCACTCTCTCCACTTCTATTCTACATTGTACTAGAGGTTATAGCTGGGCAATTAGGCAAGAAAAAGAAATAAAAGACTTCTAGATTAGAAAGGAAGAAGTCAAACTATCGCTGTTAACAAATGACATGGTCTTGTATATAGAAAATCCTAAGGAATCCGCTAATAGACTACTGGAACTAATAAGTGAATTCATCAAGGTTGCAGAGTACAAGATCAATAAGCAAAAACTAATTGTATTTCTAAACATTAGCAATGAACAATCAAAAATAAAATTAAGAAAGCAATTTCATTTACATTAGCATCAAAAAGAATAAAATACTTAAGAATGAACTTAATAGAAGTGCAAGAGTTGTACACTGAAAACTACAAACGTCATGAAATTAAAGGCCGAGACAAATGGAAAGGGGTTCCACGTTTAGGGATTGGAAGATCTAATATTGCTAAAATGGCAATACTACCAAATGAATTTACAGATCCAACACAATTCTTATCAAAATCTCAGCTGCATTTTTTTGCAGAACTACGCTAGCTAGCCCTAAAATTCATATGGAAACTCAGAATAACCAAAGAATCTTGAAAAAGAACAAAGTTGGAGGACTCACATTTCCCAATTTCAAAACTTACTACAAAGTAATAATTAGTAAGACGCTGTGGTACTGCCACAAAGATAGACATATGGATGAATGGAATAGAACTGAGAATTCAGAAATAAACTCTTACATTTATTGATGCAAAATAACCAATAACCATTCGATAGATAAGAGAAATAAGGTGAGTTTTTCTTGAGCCAGAGGGAGAATTATAACCTGGGAAGCACTTAGGAAGCATTCTGGAGAAACGTGGTTTTCAATATAGAATTATATCTTTTTAGAACAAAGAACATATATTAAACATGCCCAGGATACATTTCATTGAAGTTCCAAAGAGGTTTTTAGTTACAAATTAGCAGATCAACATGACTCTACTGCGATGAATGGGACTAATCTAGGCATTACCAATAGGACGTAGAAGGAGAAGTATGCATTTTATCTGAAGAGAGTGCGTTGCTCACTTTAACGGTTAAACAGATGCACAATGTATGTTTGATAGGCCATAAGTCAGGCTTCCTTAGTTCAAGCCTAATCAGTTTGAACCTGAATAATCACCCCATATACCTCAATATGTGAAAATATCTTGTCACATTTATGGTCAACTGATTTTCAACAAGGGTGCCAAGACAATTCAGTGGGGAAAAAATATTCCTTCCAATAAATGGTGCTGGGACAACTGGATGGCCATATGCAAAAGAATGAAGCTGGACCCCTCCCTCACACAATATACAAAAATTAATCCAAAATGGATCATAGACCTAAATGTAAGAGCTAAAACTAAAACTTTTAGAAAAAACATAGAAGCAAATTTTTATAAGCTTGGGTTAGGTGATGGTTTCCTAGATATGACACCAAAAGCATAAGCAACAAAAGAAAAAATAGATAAATTGTACTTCATCAAAATTAACAAGTTTTGTGCTTCAAAGGACACTGTCACAAAAATGAAAAGACAACCCACTGAATGAAAGAAAATATTTGCAAATCATGTAACTGACAAGGGACTTGTGTCCAGAGTATGTAAAGAATCCTTACAACACAACAATAAAAAGATAAATAATGTAATTTTAAAATGTGAAAATGATTTCAATAGACATTTCTCCAAAAATGGCACACAAATGACCAATCAGTATATTAAAAATGCTCAACATCGTTAGCTATTAGGGAACTGCAAAACAAAAGCACAATGAGATACCACTTCGCATCCTCAGGATGGCTAAAATCAAAATGACAGATAGTAACAATTGTTATCAAGAATGTGGAGAAATTGGAACCCTCATACACTGCTGGTGGGAAACTTTCAAAAACAGTTTGGCAGTTCCTCAAAATGTTAAACATAGCAATTCCACTCCTAGGTATGGACCCAAGAGAAATGAAAACATGTCCACACGGAAACTTGTACGCAAATGTTTATAGCAGCATTATTCTTAATAGCCAAAAGGTGGAAACAATTCAGATGTTCATCAATTGATGAATAAACTTTTAAAATGATATATCCATAGAATTAAATACTATTACTCAGCAATAAAAGGGAATGAAGTACTGGTACATGCTATAACATGGACGAGCCTTGAAAACATTAAGTGAAAGAAGCCAGTCAGAAGAGACCACATTTGTATGATCCCATTTATATAGAAGGTCCAGAATAGGCAAATCTGTGGAGACAGAAAGTAGGTTAGTGGTTGTCAGAGGCCAGGGGGTAGGATAAGGAATGGGGATGGGCTACCAATGGGCACAGGGTTTCTTTCTATTTGGAGTGATAAAAATATTCACCAATTAATTAGTAGTGATGGTTGTATAATATTGTGAGTGCACAATATACAATATTGTGATTGTACACTTTAAAGATAAATTTTGGGGCCGGCCCAGTGGCACAGCGGTTAAGTGCGCACGTTCTATTTCGGTGGCCTAGGGTTTGCCGGTTGGATCCTGGGTGTGGACATGGCACCGCCTGGCAAGCCATGCTGTGGTAGGCATCCCACATATAAAGTGGAGGAAGATGGGTGTGGATGTTAACTCAGGGCCAGTCTTCCTCAGCAAAAAGAGGAGGATTGGCGGCAGACGTTAGCTCAGGGCTAATCTTCCTCAAAAAAAAAAAAGATAAATTTTATGCTATATAGTAATGCTGTTTTTGAAAAAAAAAAAAGATACAAGGAAAAAGCACTGGACTAGGAATCAGATCTGAGTTCAAATCCCAGCCCTGCACTTATGACCTTGGGCAGTGACCATTCCAAGCCTCTGGAAGATGAAGGTGACACTAGCCCCTTTGTAGGGGGATTGTACGCCCAAGGCCTGGCTCAGGGAGCTTGCTCGGTGCATCTCGTTTTCTCCCTTCCATCCTCTGCCATCTAGACTCACTCTTTACTCCCAGATAACAGGAGGAAAATAGCATCCCATCTCTCTGGCGCATGGAGGATCTTCATAACCATTCTCCTGGGTCTGGCACTTCCTAGTGTCCATTCCAAACTAAAGGATAAAAGAGAGAGAAAATTAATTAGAAGACAAATTCATAGAGATGAAAAGCAGAATGGTGGTTACCAGGGCCTGGGGAGCGGACGTGGTGGGGAGTTACTGTTTAATGAGTATGGAGCTTCAGTTTGGGGTGATGAAAAAGTTCTGAAGATAGACGGTGGTGATGGTTGCACAACAACGTGAATGTACATAATGCCGCTGCATTGTACACTTAAAATGGTAAATTTTATGGTATGTATATTTTACCACTATAAAAAATCATGAATTAAAAATATATCGCTAACTAAAGTACATCATTAATTTAAAATAATTTTATTCAACTCAGTCCTACCTAATAAGATAATATGGTCGAGCTAATAACAGGGTCTTAGGAAGAAATACAGTGATGAGAAACAAGCCTCTGGATTCCAAGATAACAAGCTGGGGGAGGGGCAAGTGCCGAGCTGGTTCTGCTCTGATGGACAGCACTACGAAAGGAACTGAACTCCCTGTCACAGACTGCTGCTGTAGTGGGCATCATCCTGTCCTGCTGGGATGTCATGCATCTTCAATCCCAATACTATTTCTCCAGCTTTCCTGGGAGATGAAATATGGTAACCCATCCAAGAAAATCACTGTCCAGAGGAGGCCATTAACACCAGAAACCACATCCAGTCCAAAGGTAAGCATGAGAAGGCCCATCAGAGCCTTCTATTTAAGGACCAGGGTGGGCAAGCAGAACCTGGCTAATTGACAACATCTATATATTTTCCCCTTTGTCCATACACCAATAAATGCACTTCTCAGCCTTTTTAAGCTGGAAGAGATCATTGGGGTTAAACTTGTAAATGGGCCGGGGGAAATTGAAACATGCTGCTTGAGAATTGCTAGAGCTAGTCAATGGAAGTCCTTGTGCACCATACCTCTTTGCACGTTAGAGCTCCATGGATGTCTCTGGAGTTTCCCTCATTCTTGGGGCACCAAAATGATATTTGCACCTTCTTACAGAGCTACAAGGAGCTGCCTTATTTATTTTCGGTGCATTTCTCTAGGATGTTCTCAAGGCAGTCTACTATACATTCATTTATTCCTCAAATATTTACGGCATGCCTACTGGGTATCAGGGTCTACACTAAGCTCTGGGGCTGCAGTGGTGAACAAGCCAACCAATGTCCTTGCCCTTGCGTTGTTTACAGTCCCAGGGGGTCAAAATCTCTAATGCTCAGAATCCCTGCCTCAAAGCTCTTGTTCTCCAGTGGATCCTCAGGATTCATGCAAGACTTTAGGGTATGGCGGTGTAGATGTGGGATGTGGAGAAAATGAGACCTGAGTCCAAACCCCAGCACTCCCACTCCCCACCTGCGCTACCTTGAACAAATGCCTTCACCTCCCTGAGCCTTAGTCGCTCATCTGTGAAGTAGGGATGGTAATCTCATGGTAATTGTCAATACATGGTAACTATTACTCTTAATAAGAATTATGTGAATCCCTTACATGTGAATCTCTTTAAAAAGAAGTGAGACCTTGTAGAAGACACAGGCCTAGGTGTCAGGAAGTCCCAACTTTGCTCTCTATCCACATCTTCAGATATGTCACAATCTTACTACCTCAGTCTTACCAGACATAAAATGGGAATGACATCCACTGCCTCCTAGGGCTATTGTGAGGATATATTAATTACTTCTTGTGGAGCACTTTGAAGCTGAAAGTCCCGAGTAAGTATTCCAAAATAGAAAATAAAAAGATGCATCGTATGTTAGAAGAAAAAAATAAATTAGTACATGCCCCTCTGTCACCAGGAATGTGAACCCCACAGCACCAGCTTCCCTTCTTTGACTCATGCTGAGTGCTATCAGTTTAAATAATACCACAACAGATGACACACTGCCACCCACCACTCACCTCCAGCCCAGGGAGGGAATAAACATTTCAACCAACCATGTTGACAAAATGTGCTTTTAAATTTTTGATGATAATAAGAGATTTTATGTGTATTCCTAACACGCCAGTGGTCCCATCCCATTGAGTATTGTATTAAGTCAGGGTTCTCCAGAGAAACGGAATCAATAAGATGCATAGAGAGAGAGAGAGAATTGGCTCATTTGACTGAGGAAACTTGGGAAGTCCAAAATCTGCGGGGTAGGCTAACAGACTGGAGACCCAAAGAAGAGTTACAGTTCAAGAGCAAAGCCCATCTGCTGGCAGAATTCCCTCTTCTTCCAAGGAGATCAGTCATTTTCAACTACGGGCTTCAAGTGATTGCATGAGGCCCACCTACATTATGGAGAGTAATTTGCTTTACTCAAAGTCAACTGATTTAATGTTAATCTCATCTAAAAAAGACTTTCGACAAACAAACACATAGCAACAGAGATTGGATTGGTGGTTACCATAGGGGAAGGGGGAAGGGCAAAAGTGGCGATTAGGCTCACATGTATGGTGATGGACTACAATTAGTTTCTGGGTGGTGAACATGATATAATCTACACAGAATTCAAAGTATATTACGATGTACATCTGAAAGCTATATAATGCTATAATCCAATGTTACTGCAATTAAAAAAAGAAAATAAATAAAAATAAATAAAAAAGAATTTCATGTGGGTATCTAGAATAATATCTGAAAAAATATCCAGGTATCATACCTACCCAAGTTAATGCATGAAATTAAACATCACAAGTGTGTTTCTCAGCTTTGTTACCAGCACTTGCCCTAGATGATCACCATTTTCCTCTCTAGGTCCACCTCTGGGTCTCTGGGGTGCTTGCTGCTACCTCAGCCACCAATGCTTGTGTTTCATGCCTTTGTGAGTTTCTGCCCTCTCTTCTCTTTTCACCCGCCCACAGACTGCTGTGTATGGAGAAGAGCCTGCTCTGGCCTGGCCTCCTGATTATCTCCCTCCCCAGGGGAGATAGGGTGAACTGAAGACCAGATCAGTTTCCTCCACTAATTCTTCCAAAACAGTGGTTCTCATGGGGTGGCCCCATGGCGCAGTGGTTAAGTGCGTACATTCCGCTTCAGCGGCCTGAAGTTCGCCAGTTCGGATCCTGGGTGTGAACATGGCACTGCTTGTCAAGCCATGCTGTGGTAGGCATCTCACATATAAAGTAGAGGGAGATGGTCACGGATGTTAGCTCAGGGCCAGTCTTCCTCAGCAAAAAAAGGAGGAGGATTGGCAGGAGATATTAGTTCAGGGCTAATCTTCCTCAAAAAAAACCAAAAACCAAAAACCAAAACAGTGGTTCTCATAGTGTGGCCCCCAGACCAGCAGTACCTGCATCACCTGGAAACTTATTAGAAAAGCAAGCTCAGGGGCCCCACCCCAGCCCTACTGAGTTGGACACTACAGGGTGGGGCCCAGCAATCTTGTTTTAATAAGGCTTTCAGGTGATTCAGATACATACTTAAGTTTGGAGACCACTGGCTTAAGAGCAGAACAAGTCCAACAGGTGCTGCAGGAGACCAGCTCCCGGGACCCTAGTTTTCTTTTCTACACACACCTCGAACCATCTAGTGAATGTCTTCCATCTGTGAGATTTCAGGGTTGCCTTCTCAGCAAACCAGAGTTTTCCACAGTGTGAATCCCACTTACTATATACCGTGTACTCTTCTAAAGCACTTTAATGTCATTCATTTGATTTCATTTAAAATGATGTTTTTTCTGGGGCCGGTCCCATGGCCGAGTGGTTAAGTTCACACACTCCACTTCAGCGGCCCAGGATTTCATTGGTTCAGATCCGGGGCATGGACACGGCACCGCTCATCAAGCCATGCTGAGGTGGCATCCCACATGCCACAACTAGAAGGACTCAGAACTAAAAACATACAGCTATGTACCAGGGGACTTTGGGGAGGAAAAGGAAAAATAAAAAATAAAAACAAATCTTAAAAAAATGTTTTTTCTAAGTTTGTAGCATTTATCCTTCTGAAGACAATATGGCTTAGAACTGCACTAAGACGTGTGGAACATCCCCCATCAACTCCTTTCAACCTCACAACAATCCCATAAACCAAGCACCATTATTATTGTCTGCATTTCACAGATCAGGAAACTGAGACGCAAGGAACCGAAGTCATTTGCAGGGAAGCTGGCTCCGGAGTCACATCCCAAACTGCCCTATGGCCCAGGTGACATCCTTCTCTTAACTTACGAGCTGCTTGCAAACCTTGGTCCTGAAGGCAGACCAGGCCCTACAGTGGACTGAGGTGTCCTGCAGTGTCCACATCTAGCCCCAGGACTCTGTTGGCTTGTGGCTTGCTGGGTGCATTTGCTGCCAGAGCATTTCCCCAGGGCCTGTGAGCCCTCAGAGGTATGTGGCCAGCATCATTAAACCAAGTAATTTGATCAAACTCTTTCAGCGACTCCCACCCATAAGGACCAAAGTGGTGAAGGGGATTGTGGATTGCTAAAAAGAGTTTGCACTGTGGCCCCACTTTCTAACTTTGTGGGGCCTGAGTAGCTTAATACTAAAGCTTATGCTCACATGTTTATTAGTATTTAGTACAAAGCAGAAATTATGTTCTCAGAACTTAAAAAAGTACGGTGAACCTTATATTACAAAGCATTGCCAAGGACTGTTCCCACTGAGCAAATATTCTGGTTAATATGAAGCTGCCATATGTTCCATACACGGATGGTTAATTTAGGCAAATTCTAGAATCATAGAGCATACACTTTGGAGATTTGAAAGTGATCTTCTCGTTTAAGTCAACACACCTGCCCCGTGCCTGGATCCTCTGGCCACAGTCCTGTCAATTATTCACTCAGACATTAATGGATGGGAATCCATCCCCAAGGCCCGTGCATTCCACATCAGGCAGCCAGAGGGCTAGAAAGACCTTTCTTCCTATGAACGAAGAGCTATCTCACTGCAGCCTCATAGTTTTACCCCCAGGTTTAATCAGTCTTTCACTTCACCTTCAGATACTTTAAGACAGTGGTCACATCTCCCCGAGCCTTCCTTCCCTCGAGCTCTCAGCTCCAACTCCTTTTATTAGCTGAGCGTCACCTCCAAACTCACTCCAAGTTTGTCTATGCCCCTTTTAAAGTGTGGTATCCAGAACTGAGCCCTGTACTCCATGGCACATTCCGAGGGAAAAAAAGAGGAACAAAGTGATCCCCTCCCAGTTAAGGATCCAGATGCCAATAAGGCCAATGCCACCTTGATGTGTCTTCATAGGTACAGATACAGAGTCCACTTCTGAATACATGCATATAAATAAATTCTAGACACTTACGAGTCTGTTAAGTGATAAAAAGAATTTTTAAATTCTCACAATTTTTTGCACAATTTAAAAACACATGGCTGATCTCAAGCCCTCCCGAGCTCCTCTGTGCCTTCCACTCCAGTTAGTGTCATAAACGCTGAAGCAGTTGGTTGGAAGATTCTGGAATCAGAGGGTCTAAGGGTCACTACAGGAGCTGCCCTAGGTCGTCCTATTTGAGTCTGAGGATGTACCTCTCCACTGGGTTACTGGGTTGGGAGAAAGGACCTGCCCCACTTCATGATAGTCATGACTGTGCATAGATTAGACAGCAACAAGACTCAGCTTCTCCTGGAAACCTGCCCTGTGGTCAGACATTCTGGGCATTTGCCCAACTGCTTCAGAAAAGCAGATTCAGCCTCTTCAGGCCACCGAGGGGAAGGGAAGGGAAATGCGTTGAGCACCTATCATGTGGCAGGCACTATGATGTTTCAAATGCCTTCTCTCTCTTGGTCCGCTCACCACCTTGTGAGGGACATGTGTTGTCCACAGGGAGCATGGAGTTGTTGTGTAACCTGCCCAAGGCCATGCAGTTAATTAGAACCAGCGGGAATGAGAATTCTAGCCTGGCTGCCCAGGCTGACATGTCCCTTTGACAGGCCCACCAGGTGGGTCATCGCTCTTGACCGCAGTCTGCACTAAACATTGTGCTCTGTGAGATGGGGCTGGAGGGGCCTGCGTGGAAACTACAAAGGAGCTTCCTTCCCAGGAGCAGGAGTTCCGACTCCTGGGAACCCCAGGACCCAACAGGATCCTAGCACTGCCCTCTAATAAGCCACTTTGGTTCCCACCTTGGGAAATCGGGCCCTCACTGGCTCACAGATGTCTGGGTTTCTCTGTGGTCTGGGAAAAGCTTGGGTTGCTGCCGGGTTAATCTGTGCATTTTAATTAACAAGGAAGAGGTTTATTTCTTTCCTTCCTTCACACTTGGTAAAATGTTTTGGACTAAGCAGATAATTCATGATACATGAAACTGCCACTTTTCAAGTCGGGTCATTTTGGGGGAAATGTCAAAAGAAGGTGGATAAGAGAGAGATTCAAATCACTTTTAAGACGTCGGTAGATTTCCAAAGCATTAAAGGTTTCTTGTGTGGCCAGCCTGGAGGCTGTACCGTCTCTTGTCTGAATGGGGAGCTGAGACGCAGTTAAATGACTTGAATTAAGAGGGCCGTCTCCCAGTGTGTTCGAAGAAGAAAAATACCATTAATCATAATAACAATGTGCACTTAAATAGGGTCTTTCATCTGTGCCTTTCAAAGTATTTTAACACCATTAATTATACCTCCCAACAGACCTCTGAGGTAGGTAAAAATTATTACACCCATTTTACAGGTGAATAAAGGGCTACCAGCGGAGGAGGAGTGAATTATCTGGGGCCACACATAAGCCAGGGGTAGAACAAGCAATTCCTGACCCCCAGGTCAGGGCTAGGGCCACCCTGTCATTGTTGGCTCTTCTCTCTAAAGGTCTAGGCTCTGGGAGAGAGTGGAAGATGCTATTGTGATGCTACCTCTAAGGGCCAATGGAATTGATCACTCTTAGCCCAGGCTCATAACAAAAGAAAAATGGCCTATTTATGGAAAGCATAAAGGCAGAAGAGTCTCACGCTTTTGGCATTGTCCCTTAGGATAGATGTGGCTAGTGATCAATAGATGTTTGGGACACTGCTTAGGCTATGAATCAGCTCCCTGGGCCCTAACCAAGATGCTCCTTTCAATAGAGTCACAGAGTCGGGCCTCAAAGCAAATCTGAACAACAGATATTCTGCACAGCACCTTGTCCTTATGTCCAGGGCTCCATCTTCTCAGACTGTCTCCACTTTGCCTGTTGCCTTTCATTCCCCATTGCCCATCCCACTGGAGCACATAGCAGGGGTATCTAAGCTAGTCTTGGAGACTTGGAGAGAGCCCAAAAAAGGAGCATGAAAATGCCAGCAAAGGGATGGGAAAGGAAGTATTTTAGCCAGAGGTAACAGCAACATGAGGTCCAGGTGAGAGAGAGCATGAGTGGGAGGGATGCAAGGAATTCTGGATGGATGATAACCAACACGTGTGAAGCAGGAGTGAGCAGTAAGAGCCAAAATAAGGAATTTTACGGAAGGGCATCATTAGAGAGTGGTGACCTGTGGAAAAACACAATCAAGTCTGTACTTTTGGAATAGTTGGTATTTTGGAAGCCTGAGAGGAGGCCCACCTGTGGGTGGAGAGATGCTAAGCTCAGCTGGGACATATTAACTTTGAGGTGCCTGCAGAGCACCCAAGCACATATGTCCAGTGGGCTTTGGGTACAAGGGTCCAGAGGTCAGAGCCTGGACTAGAGATGGAGATTTGGGGTACTTAGAGGCACCATATTTGATGTTTCTAAGATCTTAACAAATGGTTTTATAGTCACACACCTGGCTTCTTCAGGTTTACCTGGCAGTGTCCTGAATTTGATCTTTCCTTGGTAGCCGTTTCTGAATTTTAGCACCATTTGCCATCTGGAAAGGCTGAGAATATTCAAAACAATCAAGTCCTGGCTTCTTTTTGCTTAACAGTCCTTCCCTCGATTTATCCCTCTTTTCTCACATTTTATAATAAGCGGTAGGGAGGCGTCAGAAGGCACCTTCAACTCTTTACTTGGAGATTCCGTGAAGTAGATCACCCACTTCATTAAGCATATTTTCTACTTTCCACGTTGCTGCAGGTGATAGTGTTGATTTCTGTCACTACATAACAAGGATCTCCCTTCTTCAGGTTTCCAATAAGATTTTCCTTACTTTCCTTTAAGCCCTCACTAGTAGCCTCCTCAAAGTCCAAAATTCTATGAGCCATATACACCAAAAGATTCCACTAACATTCTCTTCAAAACTCATAGCCTGCTTCCAAAGCCACTCCCACATTTTAGGTTTTTGTTATGACAGCACCCCACCTCCAAGAACCAAAATCTGTATTCGTTATCTACTGCTTTAAGAACAAATTACTCCAAAACTTAGCAACTTAAAACAAAAAAACATTTATCTCACACAGTTTCTGACTGTCAGGAACCTGGAAGCATTTTAGCTGGGTGGTTCTGGCTCAGGGTCTCTCACAAGATGTTAGTCAAACTGACAGCCAGGGCTGCAGTCATCTCTAGGATTGGCTGGGGCTGAAGATTCTACTTCCAAGCTCACTCTAATGGTCTCGACATGCCTCAGTTCCTCCCTGGCTATTGACTGGAAGCTTCAGTTCATTGCCACATGGGCCTCTCCAGAGGGTAGCTCACAACATGGCAGCTGGCTTCACCAAGAGTGAGAGATTAAAGAGAGAGATTGGGAAGGCACTCAAAACAGAAACCCAAGTCTTTTGCAACTTAATCTTAGCAGTGACATATCATCACTTTTGCCATATGCTATTGGTCTCACACACCAAAGGGTGTGCATACCAGTAGCCATGGATCATTGGAGCCATCTTGGAAGCTTGGGAAAAGTGGATCGTCCAGTTTTGTCTCCCTTCTTACCCCTTTGTTAGTTCCTAGCTCCACAAACACTGAGCATTCCCTCTCCTGGGGCAAGCACTGTGCTGGGTTCTGGGTACAAGGAACACCAGACCCTGCCCTCCCACAGCCGTGCACCTTGTCTAGTCAGTGGAGATGAAATAGAAACACAAGTAAGGAGAAGAAAGAGGGAATTCACATCCACACTTAACATCTGTTCTGGACCAGGCACTTTGCGAGGCACATCAAAGCATTTCATGTCCACACTAAACTTACAAAGTAAACACTAATGTCCAGTTTTATAGATAAGAAAACTAAGACTCAGAAAGTCTGAGAATATTACCCAAATTCTCATGACTAGTTAATGCCAGGAATGAGATCTGAATTCAAGCTTCCAGGTTATGGAGGGAGGCATTACGAGCCAACATAGAAATACGAAACAGCTGAACTGTCAGGAAAGAGCTCAACCCTCCAATTCCACCAACTACAAACTGAAGAAGATTTGGAGGAGGTGTGCTGATGCTCCATCCCAGGCCTCTTTGCCCATATCCATTGTTCCTCCCTCACCTTCTGCTCCGGGGATTAACATCACAAGACTCAAGGTCAGAAACTTTCCAAGAAGAACTGAAAGAAGAATAAAATGATGGAAGGTTATTTGGGCTTTCTTTTTAAACTTTCAGTACAGAAAATTTTAAATATATACAAAGTAGAGAGAAATTCTCATGTACTCATCACCTAGCCTCAACAGTTCTCAATGGTTTGCTTGTTTCATCTTTCCACTATGGGGCCTTTTAAAGCTGAGCTTTGGAGTCAGAGCGATGGGAAGTCTTGATTTCAGAGTGCCTTTTTGGTCCTGGAGAGCTACAGAGGGCAGGAAGTTGGCTTCTTGGGGCTTGCTCTGGGATCTAGGCTTAAAGGAGAGAGCCAGAGGCTCAGATTTCCTCCATTCCAGCTAATTTAAGCAGAAAGGGATCTGTTACAGGATGATTTACAGAATTTCTTCGAGGCATGGAATCAAGCCTGGCTGCTACAAATTTACAACAAGGCAGCCAAGAGATACACAAAACCACACCATGGGAGTATTCTAGTAGAAACTCTGCTGCTACTGCTGCTTGCCACTTGGCATCTGTGGA
Source organism: Equus quagga (assembly GCF_021613505.1). Taxonomy (NCBI): domain Eukaryota; kingdom Metazoa; phylum Chordata; class Mammalia; order Perissodactyla; family Equidae; genus Equus; species Equus quagga. The sequence goes on along the minus strand of NC_060280.1, from coordinate 45,240,537 downwards.
GCCAGGGACCAGAGAATAGACACTCCACCACAGAATCCAAGAAGATGCAATCTCTCTGCATGGGCACCACCTGACATTCTGCCACCTTACATTCCTCACTTCTGTCATCCAAGTCTCAGAATGTACATCTAGGTCACATGAAGAACTCTAACTGGAAGGAACTCTGGGAGTTATTATTAGCAGGATCATTGCTACTACACTGAGAATCTGAGTGTGTCTGAGAGGTATATGATGATGAGAAAGTTCAACAGGCTCATGTCCCAAAGATTATGGGTATCTGAGGCTTTGCAGTACTTAGAATAGAGTACTTGAGAGCCCTAAAGTCAAGAGACCCTGGAATGAAACATAGAAGGTGATAGAAAATATTGGGAAACTGGAAAATGCAACAGTTTAAAACAGAAAGAGAACTCCTTAGACGGTTATACACTCTTAGGATGGCCCATATGTAGAGAAAAGACTATAAACCCAGAATTTCCTTAATCCTTCCCAATTTCAACTATTCTCTCCCATAGTCAACATGTGTACACATACTCTGTCAGACGTTGTGTCTCAGTTGTTTTAGTACTGTTTTGATGCCCCCATTTTCCATATGGGATCCCTGCCACAACTGTGTCTTTTGGAGACTTTCTTCTGTGGTCTTTTCAGAGAATGAATCTCCAATCTTCCACCTCACTTTGTGAGTGTAGTTGAGGATCTGGGGTCTATCTCCTACTTAAACAGACTTCCAGCCAATCTTCTGAGGCTTAGCCCCAGGTTTACTGCCTCTTTCCAGAAGGACTTGGTGCCAACAATGTCTGAATCTGCAGAGGGTCCTATGGTATAAAGGGATCCTTGGCTTTTCCCTAGAATTCCTTATCTGCTAGTCCAGAATTGGCCCAATTCTTTTCCATCTTCCAAAGTCTTGTTTTTATCATCTCTTTTCTCCTCCTATTAGTCCTTAAGAGTTTGTGCCCTCTTTTAAAAGTCCTCTTACCATCCTTAGTTTAGAGAGGTGTCAAGAGGGAGCAGATATGAATGGGTGTGCTCAACCTGCCTCCTTTCATCAGAAGCCCCAGCTTCAGATTTTGATCCCCATTAAATAAACTTCGATCACATTTGTTTGAGCATACTTTTCCTTAAACCTGTCCCGGAATCTTTCATATTCTAGACCTGGGTCTGAAAGCAGAATGGATAGTGTTCATCATCTAGGAAATGTGAAAAATGGTACTCGTCTCCACCACTTTCCATGAGGGTTTTAGGTATTTTAAAAGCCGAGGTGTTACCCAAAAGGAGGACTTGTCTTTAACTGCACACATTTTGGAAAGATCTTTCTTAGCCTAAGTATCTGCCCTATCCATGTTTAATCACATTGTTTATCACTCAAATGAATGGGTTGAGTGAGCAGTTAAGAGTGAGGGTCGGTGATCTTTCTATGGGAAATCATTTAATGCAGAGACTCCCAAACACCCACCTACGGAAGTCTCCACCAATCCATAACAAAATGAACAAAACAGGGACACTGTATTAATGTCCATCCAGCTAAATGCTTTCAATGCATAAGGCTACTTTGTTATTAATCCTTCCCAACTATGGGGTTTAAAAATCTTTAAGGCAATGCTAGAAAGAGTGGATTTCAGTCAGGGCTTAGCTTTGCTGTTGTTTGTCCTTTCTCAGCAAAATAAAACATTACTCACTTCACATTGCCTAATGTTTTTTTTAATTTTACAGACCTATGAAATTCATAAGTCTGGGAGCTACAGGTGTAATAAAAGATCCCAGCGGAGGGAACTTTTTGAGTCATGGAGGGGGCGTGAACGGGGCCAGCAGTGGATAAACTGTTGAGTCAGCACAGAGTGCTATTGGTGCCTTCCCACGTCTGCCCACTGCATTCTTCTCCTTCACTCTCATGCAGTCCTGCAGGGGTCACATCCGGCTCCAAACACATCTCTTGTTGGCCACGCTGTCCAGACTTGAGGACTGCTGGTCTCCCATGACTGCTTGTTAAGAGGTATTCAGGGAAAAAGGCTGGAGGGGCATCACCCATCCACTGTGTGTCAGTGATTGGGGTATTTTTACCTCATGTTGGTCCCACATTCCGGACCTTCCTTTCTATATATGACAACTTGACACATTCTTGCTATGAAATCAATGTGACACAGGAGAAAGAGCACTGGATCTAGAGCCAGAGACTGGACACCCCTTACAGCCATGTGACTAGGGGCATCTCTCTGAACCTCAGTTTCCTCATCTCCAAAATAAATATAACAGTGCCACGTTCACATTGTTGTTGTGGGAATTAAATTTTTAGAAGTGCATGTGTTTTAGTACATTCAGGCTGTTATAACAAAAGTACCATAGACTGGCTTAAAGAACAAACATTTATTTTTCACAGTCCTGGAGGCTGGTTAAGTCCAAGATCAAGGCATCAGCAGATTTGGTGCCTGGTGAAAGCCCACTTCCTGGTTCATAGCCAGCTATCTTTTGGCTGTGTCCTCATATGGCAGAAGGGGTGAGGGAGCTCTCTGGGGTTTCTTTCATAAGGGCACTAATCCCATTCATGAGGTCTCCACCCTCATGACCTAATCACCTCCCTAAGGCCCCACCTCCTAATACCCTCACATTGGGGGTGAGGATTTAACCTATGAATTTGGAGGGGACACATGCATTTGGTCTATAGCAGTATGTGAAAGCCAGCATAGTCCCTGCATGTCAAAAGTGCTCAGCAAACGTTATTTGAATCTGATGATAGGAATATAAGAGGTGAGAGCAGTTCTTCCTTGAGACACCGTTTCCCTTTTAACATAGGATGAAATGTTGAGGCAGAAGAAATAGTGAATGGTGGAGTTGCAGCTATGAATGACAGGTTACTAGGAAGCTATGAAGCAGATTCTGACTCCTCAGCTTAAGCCCTTCAACCATGCCTTGCCTTCTCACTGTCTGCTCAAAACCTCCTCACAGTCCAGTTCCCTCAGTCACTGACTCACTTGGCTTCCATCCTAACGTTCATCCTCACGTCATAACACCTGGGATTTAATAATCTGGGCCTGGACTAGGCCTGAAAACCCACTGGACCTTACCTCCACTTGTTGCCAGAATCCTCCTCTCCGATTCTAGCCATAGGTTCCACACGTCTACTCTGCTCCCACCCATGTCTCCTCTCTGTTCCCTGACACAGCCCATGAGAGCTGACCCGCAGACACAAGGACAGTATAACAAGAGAAGTGAGAGTCACTAGCCTTTTGGTGGGCCTTCCTGCCAATGTGGCCAGCAAAGCCCTTCTTTTGGAGTCAAGCAAGGCCTTCCTCCAGCAGGTGCAGGCGGTTCTATCAGAGGAAACTGCCTGCCCAGGTGTGTTTAGGCTGATTCCTTGGTCTAAACTTAAGGTACCATAACTGGCTTATGAGGAAAATGTATCAGCTATAGGAACTAAAAAGCCACATTTTCTTAGCACAGCTCAGTGTAGAATGAAAATGTTGACCCCACTTCATCTACAGGGTTGCTTATTCAATTAACAACTGTCTTTCCCACCAGACCTTGTCAGTTTTACTCACCATTGTATTCCCAGAACCTAGTACATAGTAATAATTAACAAACTTCTGAAGAATGGGTAAATAAATGAACAAATGAAAGAACACAAGAGTGTGGGTGGATAGAATTCACCTTGACCAAAATAAAAGAGACGTTTTCTAGCATCACTGGAGGAGAGCAGAGGAGAATAGGTAGGAATATGGGAAAGTTCTAAGGTACAGAGTTAGGAAGCTTTCTTTTACTTTATCTGTTAATTGGGGGGTGAGGGAAGGGTGGCAAGGAAGAGGAGGGAGGACTGAGGAGAGAACTGAGAGCTGAAACAGGACTCACAGAGGGACTTCTGGGCAGCAGGGTAGCTCCGAGGATTCAATCACGATGCCAGGGGCAGCAGATGCTATCAACCAAGAAAGAGAACAGAACAGGAGGAAGCCAAACTCAGGGAAGAGTTCCGGGGGGGGGGGGGGGGGGTCAGACTTCAGAGAGAGCTAGCCATCTCAGATCAACGAGAATCTATCATGCTCCTATTATGTGCTGGACCTTGCATTGAGCACAGAGAAAAAGAGAAATGCCCCTGACTTGGAGGAGCTAGAAAATGCATCAAATCCAAGGGAGTCATAGGTGCCTAGGTAAAACCACAGGAGGTCTCACACTATAGTTCAACTGGGAATGCAAGGATGCCAAAACCACAGGTGTTTTCTCTTCTCCCTCTCCTTTCGTTTTCTTTTAAATCAGAGATCACATTTCAGCTCCTTGTGCCTGTAGCCAGAATTCTTTTTCAGCAAGTATGACCTACAGGAGGCAGTCTTGGAACGCCACCTGGTGGGTCTTCAAGGTATTAAATATTTCGCTTCCAGAGGAAAGGGTTCTAGATTGTAATAGGAGAAAAATGCATTCATTCAGGAATATTTATTGCCCAAAACATTGTAATAGGCACCAAGAATACAAATATATGCACTCAAGTTTCTTCCAATCTAATAAGAAAAAGTGTAATTGTTTGTTAGGACTTATACTAATTTCTGAGTTGAAAGCCTATATGAAAGCAAATTTAAAGGACAACTAACATGTATTGACTGAATCATAGTTCCTCATAGAAGAGAAGAGAACATAGTACCCACTGTTAAATAGAAACTCTACTCCATCTATGTAAACTGTTTTTCTTCTGGGCCTACTCTCATCTCTAGCTCCCCAAATTTTACTCTGACCAGACACTACAAAACACAGCAAAACCCTGCATCTTCAAAGGTGCCAGCAGAGGAGGCAATGATGAGCAGGGAAAAGAGAGCCAGATTGAAGTCTGTAGTCCTGAACTTGAGCGAAATAAAGCCAGGTGAACTTGAGCAAGTCTTTTTCTGTCTCTGAACCTCTGTCTCCTCACTAGCAAAATGGAAATTAAAATACCTACCTTTCGGGATGGTTATAAGGATTAAATAAAGTGGGAAACACTTTTCAAAGTGCTGATCAAGTTTTGGTTATTACTGTTAGTAGTCCAGAGAAGGCACCTTTGACAAAGGAAAAATGCATCCCTTTCTCACTGGTGAGCCATCACTGACCCAGGTAAATGAGAGAAAGGCAAGGTGAATGCAGAGGCTTTATCAAAGATGTCTTTTGATTTTATAAATAATCAAAACTACATAGAAAAATTGTCTGTATCTGTGGCAGATGGACTCTACCTTTTATGATCACATAAAAAATATGAAGTACCTAGGAATAAATATGACCAAAATTGTGCAAGATTTTAATGAGGAAAAATATAAAACTTATTGAGAGACATTAGAGATAACTTAAATTAAGAGATATACCATATTCATGGATTAGAAGACTCAATATTGTAAAGATGTTGATTCTTCCAAATTGCTTATAAAATCAGTGCAATGCTAGTCAAAATCCCAACACATTTTCAGTGGTACTGACGACTTGATTCCCAAATTTACATGAAGATGCAAAGGGCAAAGAGCAGCCAAGACACGCTCGAAGAAGAAGAATACAAATGAAGGACTGGCAGTACCAAATATCGAGATTTGTTATGAAGCTATAATATTTAAAACAGTATGGATTGGTCCATGGGTCAACAAATAGACCAATACAATAGAGTCCAGAAGGAGAACTTTGTATTATATGAGCACTTGATACATAACAGAGGTGGGCAAAGGACAATGTTTTTAATGAGTCCTGCTGGGACTATTAGCTACCCATGTAAGTTAAACAGAAATCAATTCCAGGTATATTGAAGAACTTAACGTAAAAGGCAAAACTATAAAGGTTTCAGAAGATAAAACGGGAGACTATCTCCATGACTTTAGGGTAGGAAGTTTTCTTAAACAACTATAAAATGTACGAACTGTTAGAGAAAACACTGATAAATTTTGACTACATTAAAGTTAAGAAGTTCCATTCGTCAAAAGATAGCACTAAGAAAGTGAAAAGGCAAACCACGTATTCATGACATATATAACTGATGAAAGGACTCATATCCAAAATATATAAAGAACTCCTTCAAATAAGTGAGAAAAACAGACAATCCAATAGAAAAATAGAAAAGATATTGGAACCGAATCAGCATTTTGCAAAAAAAAAAAAAAAAAGAAATATAAATATCCAGTAACTTCATTACAGGGAAATGCTAGGTTACAACAACAATGATATAATGCTACACACCCACCAAATTGGCAAAACTTTTAAAAGTTTGATATTATTAAGTGTTTTTAGGGATATAGAGCAACTAGAATCCTCATACACTGCTATTGAGAATATAATTGGTACAACCCCTTTGGAAAACTATTTGGAGGTATCTACTAAATTTGAATATATGTATATTTTCATTCCTGGGTACATACCTTAGAGAAACACACAAACATGTGCACCAGAAAACATGTACAAGAATGTTGAGAGCAGCATTTCTCAGGAGCCAAGAAACTGCAGACCACTCAAATACCCATCACAAATGTAACAGGAAAATAAGTTACAATATATTCATATAGGGCCAGGGTTGGAAAACTTCCTATAAAGGGCCAGAGAGTAAATATTTTAGGCTTTGCAGGTCTCTGTCTCATAAGCTTGGGGTTTTTTTTAAACAACATTATAAATATATAAAGCATTTTGAGCTCACAGGCCACAAAAAAACACACCACTGGCTGGATTTGACCCATGGGCCATAGTTGTCCAACTTCTGATATAGAGGAAAACTATGCAGCCTTGAAAATGAATCAACTACAGCTACTTGCAACCCTATGAATGAATCTTACAAACATAATGTTGAGCTAAAGTGACACAAATTCACACATACACACAAATCACACATATAAACATCACAAAAATATAATTCCATTTATATAAAACAGGCACAAGAAACTATAGGGTTTAGGAATGCATAAATAGGGCTTAAAACCACAAAGAAAAGCAAGAAAATAGTTACCATATGAGTCAGGATCATGGATATTTCTGGTGAGAGAGGGGGTTGGGATCTGAAAGGGATCTCTGGGGCTCTGGCAATATTCTACTTCTTGACCTACATGATGGTAACATAGGTGTCTGCTTTATCATTACTTGTAACTTGTATGTTTGTGTTTATTATTTGTCAAATTGTATGTTTATGTTTCACGCATTTTTCTGTGGGTATTGCGTTTGGATGGATCATCAACTGAATTTGACAAAGACAATGGTGCAGGAAAGCACTGAAGAGAAAAACTGTGGGCAGACGACATACCGTTCAATAACGTGGGAGAGGATCTGAAGGGAAGAGGATGATGCCCCTAAGAATAGAGGAGGCTGGTAATGTCTGTCAACAAAAATAATCCATAACCAATCTATAAATGAAAATTTGGGGGAGTTTATTCTGAGCTGAAATCTGAGGACCATGGCCCGGGGCCTTTCTTCCCGAAGGAAGAAAGGGCACCAAAGAAGTGAGGTATACAGAGTGGTTATACCCCCAAATAGGACGTTTCACATATAATTGAAATGTTCCTCCCACAATAGTCACAAGATTGCCCTGTCAGCACAGCACTTGATGGACACAGCAGGTAGTGGGTCTGCTCTCTTGGTGGGCGTAGCAGGAGGCAAGTCTATTGTCTCGAGCTGGGTGGTCACAGGTGAGCGCAGCAATCAGTTTCTAGCCTAAGGAAAGATGCTTAATCCTTAAGGGAATGCCAACGTTGGGAGGGGGAGGGAAGTTGCACCTTTATCTCAAGAGCCTTTGCTCTTGCCATAGGGAATCTCTAAAGCAGATATACAATGCATGCTCAATGGCCTCGGTCAGGCCCTTTTGGAAAGACAAGGTCAGGCCGAATTAGGTTTACACAAAATGGCGTCCTCATATACCCCAATATGTCCTATTACTTGACATTTGTATTTGTCATGTCCAAATGTGTGGACTTTGCAGGCAGAGGGGCTATTGAACCAGAAGGAGAAGCCCTGGTTAGAAGAAGCATTGGGAGTGGAGAGAATGCTGTCTGATTCTTCTGGTCATGCTGGGACCTGACACTGAAGAGTCACTCTCACATGTTCCACCAGAGTACGGGCACCAGATGGGCTAGAAGGGCCATCGGCAGAAGAAGAATGGGGCAGGAGGGGGCCGGCCTGACTGTAGAAGATGATGACCAGTTTGTGCCCTTTCTGATGCCTCACCCCTCAGACACTCCCTCATGGGCGCACGGAAGCAGGCAGGGCTGCGAGCAAAGGGAAAAAAAGGAGATTTTTAAATACATATTTTTTTTTCCTTTTTCTCCCCAAAGCGCCCCCCCCCTCCCCGTACATAGTTGTGTATTCCTAGTTGTGGGTCCTTCTAGTTGTGGCATGTGGGACGCCACCTCAGCGTGGCCTGATGAGCGGTGCCATGTCCACGCCCAGGATTCAAACCAGCGAAACCATGGGCCGCAGTGGAGCACGCAAACTTAACCACTCGGCCACGGGGCCAGCCCCTTAAATACATATTTTTAAAATCTCTATGTTACAGATCAAGAAGTTGAGAATCAGGGAGGTTAAGAGATGTGTCCAAAGTCAAGATTAGTAAATGGTGCAGATGCGATTGGGAGCCAGGTGCGTCAATATATTTAGTCAGGATTCTCCAGAAAAACAGAACCAATAGGAGACGCATGCACACACACACACACACACACACGTGTGCCTTCCCAGTTAAAACAAAACAAAGCTCTTTTTCTTACTTTAAGCAAGTATAAAATGAGTTCCAATCACATGCCACTGGAAAGCCCTCGCTAATAACACAGACTGACAAACAGAATGAAGGATGACAGAGAGATGGGGGCCTGGACTCCAGGCTCTGGAGGCTTCCATACGTATTAAAATGGCAGTGGGAAGGAGGCTCTACGAACGCCGTTTAAGACGTCAGCGGTGGAGTTGTTCTGGGTGATAGCAGAGTCATAGGTGGGCCATGGGAGTGGAGGCTGAAGCAGATGGAGTGAAAGGGAGAAGCTCGAACTGAGAGGCTGGGCCACCCCACGGACACTGAACTTACACAGCAGGTTGCAGGCATGAGGTAGAAATTGATCTCAGAGAATTATGGGCAAATTTTTCCCTTCCCCCCAGAACCTCTCCCCTTTTCTGTCCCACTTAAACTTGATTGCGTGGTTTGTCCCTGAATTTCCCTGGAATCCCAGTCCCCCAGTTTATGAGGACTTTTCACTGGAAAAAAAGCCAGATAAAATCCAGTGTGTTCACCCCATAGGGAGGAAATCCCTAAGTGCCCCCAAGGTCTGAAGATGCACAGTCTCCACCCTTCCACCCCCACCCTGCCCCAGAGCAATTATGACTTGCTGGAAGAATCTCAGAAACTTCCATACCATCGCTTCTCTCTTCTCTCTCCGAAACTACCTCAAGTGACCACAATGCAATGGAAAAAGGTGAGGTTTGAAGTGCAACACATCTAGTTTGAGTCCCAGCTCCGACCTTGGACAAGTTACTTGATTTTGCTGAGCTTATGTCGCCAACTAGTTGCCCAAGGAACTCAAGGCTGGGTTTGGAAGCATTTAACTGTTTTTTCCAAATTGTTTATTTTTCCTTTTGTTATAAGGAGATGCAATCACCAACCACCCTGAACCAGACCCAGCCTCACCACAAGACACTGTGACTTTTGCCTTTTTTTTTCTTTCACCCCAAAACCCCAGTACGTCTTTGTATATCCCAGTTGTAGATCATTCTAGTTCTTCTGTGTGGATGCTGCCACAGCATGGCTTGTTGAGCTGTGCATAGGTCCACGCCCAGGATCCAAACCGGCAAACCCCAGGTCACCAAAGCGGAGCACACAAACTTAACCATTTGACCAGGGGCCAGCCCTACCTTTGCCTTATTTTTAATGCTAAGATCTCTCCAGGAGGAGCTTAGGCCTTATCATACTAACGTGCATTGTATACGGAAGCATGTTTTCCAGCTGAGCCTGCACAAATAAATACCCATCTCTCCCTTTTGAATATTCATTCCCCATCCAAAACAAAAGGTCCCTGCTTCCCTTCGTTTGGGGGCCCATGACTTTGGAAGTGATTCCTTATTGTCTCCTATTTGCTGTAAATAGACCTTACTTTGTGTGACAGCTACTTCTGGTGGAGAGTCTGATTTAACTCTCCATTTTGGTACCCATTTTGGTTTCGGTAACACGTCTATTTCCTTAACTCTAAAATGGGGATAATAATTCCCACCTCATAACGTTGTTGTGATAGTTAAATGAAACAACTTATAAAATGACTAGGGGCTGGCCCCGTGGCCGAGTGGTTAAGTTCACACGCTCCGCTGCAGGCGGCCCGGTGTTTCGTTGGTTCAAATCCTGGGCGTGGACATGGCACTGCTCATTAAACCATGCTGAGGTGGCATCCCACATGCCACAACTAGAAGGACCCACAACTAGGAATACACAACTATGTA